>NC_091792.1:81920000-82545000 GCF_041296235.1 Equus asinus | reverse complement strand
GGTGGCAGTTTGTAATGCTAAATGAATTAATATGTACAGCCACTTACCTGTTGAGATTTTAAAAAGATCTTGTGAATCTGTATTCATGAAGCATAGGTGATATTCTCTTAGGCATGGTATTCAGTAGAAAGAAAGTTGACTCATTGGGGTTTGTGGGAAAATGCAACACATTTGTGAAAATATACAGGGTCTATTCACTATGACAAGATTGGAGGTATTTCATGTTGAATTCTGCAGGTATGTTTCTGGTACCACTGCTGTATCTCTCGTCAAACAGATCCTGAGTGGCTCTCACAGCTGTCTCTCTTCATTCCTATTGCTACCTCCTATGATCAGTTTTGTAAAATTTCTGACTAAGTCGGTTGTAGTGGTCTCTTAATTCATTTCCCTACTGTAGTTCCCCACCTTGCAAACACCCACAAAAAACCAACCAAACAAAGCCTTTTGTACAGAAGGCATTTTTCCCCTAGCGTAACAGTCTGCTTATCCCCCACCCGTAACAGAGTTACCATTGCTTGCAGGATTCTAGCCCCATAAGGACCGCTTCTGAGTCTAGCTTTATTCTCTTGCACTAACCAGAGGTTGTATTTTTCCTCTTTTCTTCACCCAGAATGTTACCTGTCTTCTGAAATCACAGCTATTCTTTCGGTCCCAGCTTGAGACTTTGATCAAATCACAAACTTTTCCTAAGTCAGTTTCCATATCTGCAATGAAACCAGGGCTTCTCTTTGCCACTTCTCTGATCATCTTTACCAGAAGTGATCTGTCTTCTCTCTACTCCTTGCTTTTCTGGTCCCCAGCCTGGCTGGCTGGCCAGCTTGTCTTTGAACAAACTGAGAACAAAACTGCAAGAGGCCATAACAGAAGTAAGTCTTTCCCAGCTGCTCTGTCACACTACCTTGTTTATTTCATTTATAACATTTTATACAGTCTAATTATCTCATTTGTTTTCTTATTCATCTGTCTTTCAGTCAGACGGTGAGCTTCATGAATAAGTTATTTTGTTCACTGTCCTGTTCTCATTTCTCAACACAATGTTCTCTGTGTAGCAGCTGGTCAATAAATGCTTGAATCAGGGAATAAATGTATCAAAAGGCAGAGTAGAGAGGTAGACTGCTAGATCTGAATCAGGACTCCATCATTTACTCGCTGCGTGACTTTGGGCAAATAACCTGTTTTCTGTCACATGCTTTGAAAATGGGGCCATTAATAGTACCTACCTCAGGGTTTTGGTGAAAACTACTAATTGTATGTAAAACACTTAGCACATTAGTAAATTTAATCAATGTTAGCTCTTTTTATTGTTTGACTATGTTTTATGCTTAAGAAGGTAAGAATATTTTTATCTAAGATGCTTAGTTTTAAGAAAAGTTTTGGTCCTTTAAGTGAGTAAAACTGTTGTACTTGAAAATCGAGTTTTTCAAGAGTTCCTGAAGTTGATTGTATTTCTTTATAGAAGCGTTCATTCTTATTTAATGTTAGTTTATCTATGTCTTATATTTCCTAGGAGTTTGTGAGAGTTTTCTGAGGATGGAGGCTGTGCTTTACTCATTTTCGTCTTTCTCCTAGTGCCCTTGCACACAGTAGGCACTCGGTACATTAAATGAAAGAAAAGAATTCAATGGGCCTGAGAAGGCAACCAAGGAGCATTCAAACCCTTAGTGAACAGCCTGGGGCAGATATTCTCTTGTCCTTAAAGGATCGGCTGAGAGGGACCTGAGTGATTTGCAACCATTTATAAGGCACAAGAACTAAAAGGTAGTATAGTGTAAGTGGAAGGAGACTGGGTTTGGAGTCAGACCTGGGTTTAAATCTTTGCTACCTTGTCCTTGGGTAAGTCATCTCGTAATTTCGTAAGACAGGGCTAACGGTGCACCCTCTTCATTGAGTTGAGGGGAAGGTGAATAAGAGAGAACGTGCAAAGTGCCTAGCACAGTGTTCAGGAAATGGTTTTATTATGCATGTAGCCTCATCCCTAATACTATTACAGTCAGTTATTAGGGAGGTTTAAAAATGTTTAAGAAGAGGTATCATTTGTTTATGAACATTTTGAGCAAATCCTTGCAACAGGTTCTTTCAAGGAAGCGGTGGCAAGGTAAGGTGATTAACTAACTGGGTCTCTAGGAAGAAAGTGAGTGGCTGGCATCTTGTAGGGTGGAGTTGGAAAGTGAGGAAGGAATTGCCCTTCCAACATGGAACATCTTTGAAATGCAACCCTCCCTCTGAAACTCTTTCTCCTTTGGTAACAGAGTTCTGACAATGTGCAGTGTTTTTGAAGCTCATCTTCATTATCAATGGAGATATTACCACATTCTACTTTTTATTTATAGGAATTTTCTTTAAATTCCTCACGTTACCTCAGACCACCCCTAGATATTTCTGTAAGATAGGCAATTGGGTACAACTGTCGTAGCTTCTTATAGGCAAAAGGAGATGATGAGGGTATAGAGAGATTGTGATTTTTTTTTTAAACAAAAATAACTTTACTAATATCTTTCTTGTAGAAAAATTAGAAAGTACAGGTGAAAAGTTACCCAGTGATAATTTCTGTCAAATTTTTGTTGTGTATTCTTATAAACATATTTATGTATTGTTACATACATTTATGTGCAGATACGTATGTTTTTATAAAAATGGCACCATAATATGCATAATCTTAGGGAATTTGCCCATCCTTATGTCTTAACCAACAAATTGGGAGTGTCTGTCATAGCTGCATTTATATTGTCCTTTGTAATGGTTGAATAGTATACTATGTTATAGATTTACTGTCCTTTATTTACTCACTTATGGTTGAATTTAGTTTCTTTTCAACTTTTTAGTTGCTATTAACTTCTCTTCAATATATGGTCCTGTAAAATTTGAATCATTTTGATTTACTCAGGGACGTAAAATAATGATAGGACTGGTACATGAACCCAGGATTGAACCATCCCAAGCTGCTGGTAGTTCTCTCAGTGGAGTCAATGAATTATTAGTGGTTTGAGGGCCTTCTGGTGGTCAGTGAGGATCTCCTTTTATTGACATGCTTGTGTTGTAAATATTTATGTTGGGGTTTGGCATGAAGTAACACTGATGTTCCAGTACAACTTGTAAAAGCAAGCATCCTTTCCTTGGTAGGTAATCCAAACTTGAATAGGTCTTTTAACTCTGAGTTACTTTTTTAGGGCTTGAAGGGCTATTGGAAGAAGATGTGGTCTTATACTGTTCATATAGTTTGTGGATAGAAGTTTTAGTCACTTTTGGTGCGTGTGTGTGAGTCTTTTCACATTTGGCCTACTTGTCAACTTTTTAGTTTGGTCCTAGTAAATTTGATGGGGGACAGGCACATAGCACACAGCTAAGCACGTACCCAACTCTAGATGTTAGGAGGGAGAAGCAGTAGTGTGGTGACTCCTTCTGTGTTAATGAGGAATTGTTTTTGGTGTTCACAGCAAACATATTTAGTACATGTAATGTAGGCACGAATACTCTACCCAGCAACCATTGGGATTCTCTCCATATTAAAGTTTTAATGTAATGGAATGTAAATATAATTTTAACCCATTCCGCTTGATCCTGAGTCTTCCTGACCTCACACTTAACATGAAGCTTTCTCTTATTCATGCTTGGGCAGGGAGTGCTCCCACCTCAACAATTGTAAGTCTTTTTATTTTGATTTCTTTGACTGGGATCAGTTTGTGTCTTGCTTTGAATAAAAAACAATTCAGCACACTCTGTAAGCTGGGCCTGCCTTCCTCAACATGTGTGTTTGAACCCAGGAGAAGGGACGCTGTGAAACTTCCCCTGATTTCCATGTTGCCAATAAGTTCTCTCCTTGCACCACTATTCACAGTAGCTAAGTTGTGGAAACAACCTAAATGTCCATGCACAGATGAATGAATAAACAAAATGTGGTGTATATATACAGTGGAATACTAAAAAAAGGAACTCCTGTTGTATGCCACAACATGTATGAAGTTTGAGGACATTATGCTAGGTGAAATAAGCCAGAAAGACAAATATTGCTTGATTCCACTTACAGGAGGTATCTAAAGTAGTCAGATTCATAGAATCAGGGTGGAATGGCGTTTTCCAGGGTCTGGCAGGAGGGGGAAATGGGAAGTTACTAATCAACGGGCATGAAGTTTCAGTCAAGCAAGACAAATAAACTCTAGAGATTTGTTGTTCAACATTGTCCCTACAACAATGAAAATTGTATTGATGCTTAAAATTTGTTAAGAGAGTAGACCTCTTGTTAACATGTTCTTACCATAAAAAAATTTCTCTCCTGTTTTTGTCTCTAGTAGCGTACCTGTTTTTTTTGGAGGAAGATTAGGCCTGAGCTAACATCTGCTGCCAATCCTCCTCTTTTTGCTGAGGAAGGCTGGTCCTAAACTAACATTCCTCCACTTTATATGTGCCCATTTTCCTCCACTTTATATGTGGGACGCCTGCCACAGCATGGCTTGCCCAGCGGTGCCATGTCTGCACCCGGGATCTGGGCTGGCAAACCCCTGGCTGCGGAAGCGCAACGTGCGCTCTTAACCGCTGTGCCACCAGGCTGGCCCTGTAGCTTACCTGTTTTATTGCAAGGTCTAGTAGGGACTTCTTCCTGATGTACCAGAGCTGTGCCATGTCTGTTGGAACACATTCCTGAAAACCCTGTCAGCTGGGGTCTGCTAGTATGGTATTTATCTGGGTCATAGGCTCAGGCCTCTGAAGAGTGGTTAGGATATAAATAGTAAGTAAAATTATGACTTCAGCAATTTCCTTACCATCATAAAATGGGAGGCAGCAGAGACTTCTCCATATTGTGAACCTGTATTTAATGATTCTGCCTTGGTAAAAGGTGCAAAAGGCAACTCTTTGCATCACATTTTGAAGGTTACCCTGTTTTAGCCATCAAGCTTTGAGCTTCATTATTCAGTGAAATATTAGATATAAGTACTATTAGGTTTTGGATATGGCATGGCTTTTTGTTTTGTTTTTTTTTTTTCAAATTGGGATTTATTTTATTCCTGATTATTTTGCTAAATGGTACTAGTGGTGGGTTTGACTATTTGAATACTGATAACTTTGCACCGTTCGTTACTAAACAAATGTAAAGGAGAATATAAATGCAGTTATTATGTGAATAATTTAGTGAAGCTTTTTTTTGTGTGTGTGGGGAAGATTGACCCTGAGCTATCCATTGCCAATCTTCCTCTTTTTGCTTAAGGAAGATTGTTGCTGAGCTAGCATCCGTGCCAGTCTCCCTCTGTTTTGTATGTGGGATGCCACCACAACGTGGCTTGATGAGTGATATGCTGGGTCCGCATGTGGGATCTGAAGGATCTGAACCTGTGCACCCCAGTCTGCCAAAGCAGAGTGCGCGAACTTAACCACTACATCACCAGGCTGGCCCCTTGGTGAAGCTTTTGAGTCGAAGTTTAAGTGTCTTAAAGTCAGGATCTTAGAAATAGTTTTTTTTTTTTTTTTACTAAATTGTTTTTATTAGATGTTGAATAGAGCAGAAAACAATTAGTAGATCATCTGTTAGATCTAAAAAAACATGATACAGAAAATGCTTGTATACCTGCCACCTAACTTACTGAAAACTATATTACTAGAAGGACAGGTAAAACCAGAAGGCTCCTGTGTCCCTCAGTTAAGAGATGCTCCCTCTACTGAATTTTGTGTTTGTCACTCATTTGTGTTTCCCTGTGTTTGATTTCTTAGATAATGCATTGTATATTTTGGATGT
Organism: Equus asinus; assembly: GCF_041296235.1. Lineage (NCBI taxonomy): Eukaryota > Metazoa > Chordata > Mammalia > Perissodactyla > Equidae > Equus > Equus asinus. The sequence goes on along the minus strand of NC_091792.1, from coordinate 82,539,275 downwards.
TCTTGAAATTTTTATAAGTGAAATCACTGCAAGTATTATGCAGCTTGCTTTCTTTGTTAACATTATGTTCCTGAGATTCATCCATGTTGCATGTAGCTCTAGTTCACTTGTTTTCATTGCTGTATGGTATTCCAGTGAATTAACATATAACAGTTTATTCGTTCCTTCAGTAATGGAAATTTGGGTTGTTCCAGGTTTTTGCTATTATAAACAGTGCTTGTCTAAACGTTCTTGTATGTGACTCCTGTGCCTGTGTGCAAGAGTTTCTCTTAGGTTTACACCTACGAGAAAAATTCTTGGACTATAAGTATGTTGTGTTCAGCTTTGTTTTGATGCTGCCAAATTGGTTCCCAACATGATTGTACTTATACTCCCATCATCAGAAAGTTTATATTGTTCTATATCCTAGCTAGGACTTGATGTTAACAGACATTTTGATTTTTGCCAGTTGGGTCTTTTGTGTTACTTAATAACGACATTCATCGGGCTATTTCCATATCTGTAAACCTGCAAAAATTACACTGACCTCAAGGGACTTATGGTTACTTGTACAGACAGGAAGTAAATGATGAGGTGCTAAGTGAAAGTTGTATTTATTCTTAATTATTTTCAACTTTATTGTTTCCCTAGCTTTTTATTGTGAAAAACTTCAAACAGAAAAGTTTAAAGCAGACTATTAGAACTAATTGCAGTTTACCCATCACCTGAATTAACATTTTGCTCTATTTGCTTTACTTATGTATGTTTGTGTGTGTATTGCATTTGTCGAAACATTTTAGAATAGGTCACAGACAGCATGATACCACACCCATTAAATATTCGGCATGCATCATCTAACGACAAGGACATTCTTCTTTCTTAACTACAATGCCGTGATTACTTTTAAGAAAATAGGCAAGAAATCTCTAATATCATCTAATAGTCAGTCCTATTCAGATTTTTCAGTTATCCCCCAAGCATCTTTTATAGCTGTGTTTTTTTGTTTTCTTGAATCAAGATCCTGTTCCAGCTCACAACTAGCATTTGGTTGTCCCATCTCTTAGTCTTTTAATTTAGAACAATCCTCTTATCTTTATTGTCATGTTGCTTTTTTTTTTTTTTTTTTAAAGATTTTATGTTTTTTCCTTTTTCTCCCCATAGCCCCCCGGTACATAGTTGTATATTCTTCGTTGTGGGTTCTTCTAGTTGTGGTATGTGGGACGCTGCCTCAGCGTGGTTTGATGAGCAGTGCCACGTCCGCGCCCAGGATTCGAACCAACGAAACACTGGGCCGCCTGCAGCGGAGTGCGCGAACTTAACCACTCGGCCACGGGGACAGCCCCTCATGTTGCTGACTTTTTGAAGAGACTGATCAGGTGTCTTGTAGAATGTCACACATTCTCAATTATCTGATTATGTCCTCTAATGTCTTTAAGTTGTTCTTTCATCCCCTGTATTTTTTGTAAGCCAGAAATTAGGTCCAGAGGCCTAATTAGATTCTGTCAAGATTCACTTGTTTAGAAGACTCATAGGTGTTGCTGCATACTTCGCATTGGATCACAGCAGGAGGTACAGAATACCTGGTCATGCCACTCCTAGAGGCTACCAGCTCACTGCTGTAAAGATACATTTTCCACTTTGCAATTGCCATGGAATCTGTGGGATGATGATACTCCGGCACTGTGAGAATACGCATTTGTTCAACAGTCTTTCTCTTGGTGGTTTTAGCATCCATGATGAGCCTTGCCTGATAGTTATTTCAATGGGGGTTACACATGGTAATTCTCACCCTGCCCCCATCCCCCATTCTATCATTTAATAGCTGATTTTTTTCCTATATGGAAGTTTTTCCTAATCAACTGGTAAATAAACTATGTTCCACCTAAAAATGGTAGTATAATATTTTTACTAAAAAGACATGAAATGGTAATATACCGATCACTTCCAGTGGTCAAAAATGTTTGTTGTTGTTTTCTCATTTTTCGGTTTAGGGATCTTTGGACTTTTTTCCTTCATTGAATATTAAAATCAGTTACAGTCCGTATTCTTTTTTTTTTCTTTTTTTAAGATTTTATTTTTCCTTTTTCCCCCAAATCCCCCTGGTACATAGTTGTGTACTTTTTTTTAGTTGTGGGTTCTTCTAGTTGTGGCATGTGGGATGCTTCCTCAACATGGCTCGACAAGCAGTGCCATGTCCGTGCCCAGGATTTGAACCGGCGAAACCCTGGGCTGCCACAGCAGAGCGCGCAAACTTAACCACTCGGCCATGGGGTTGGCCCCAGTCCCTATTCTTTTTGATGTTTAGATTGACTGTGTCAAATTTGGTCAGTGGTACCACTGTGAAAGTGGCTTCTATATCCTTTTGACTGTCTCAAATTTGGTCAGTGGTACCACTGTGAAAGTGGCTTCTATATCCTTTTGACTGTCTCAAATTTGGTCAGTGGTACCACTGTGAAAGTGGCTTCTATATCCTTTTGACCCTCCTCCATTAGCCTCTGATTGCCTCCTAGCTTTCTGGCACGAGACAAATCAGGTTTACTTTGTAATTTCCCTATCCGAGATCTGGAATCAGTCCTGTCTCCAAGGAGCCCTTGTTTCTGGTAGGAATGTCTTAGAAATCTACATCTGGGTCCTAAGTGTGCTCCATGGTGCTGAAGTGTCCTTGCCTGGAGGAGAATGAGTAGTGACATATTCGAGGAACTTTGCTGATGGCTCTGTGGAGGACACAGATAAAACTGCCAAAGGGCAGTTTTTCAGAGGCATGCTAAATAGGTGAAAAATGGTATAGGTAAGGACAGGTCCTAGAAGGTCTCCTAAAGGAGGCGGGCGAGTTAAGAACTGGATTTTAATGAATTAAAAAATAAATAAATAAAAATAAGAAGGTAAATAAAAAGGAGTGTATAAAGGCAAAGGAGAGGACATTCTCTCCAGGGAAGGATGTGTTTGTGGAAGTAGGAGCAGGCTGAGGCATGTGTGTTACAGCGAGTACATTAGCTGTACTGTAGTGAAGAATCCAAGCACAGAAATATAAGGACGTACAATGATGGTTAGCAGGGGTAGAGACCTGTCTGTTCCATTGAGTATGTTTTTTCAAAATGTAAATATCTCCTTTTGCTTTTCATTAGAAAAAGCTCTACATGATTTTTGCTTAAATTTAAAACAGAATCGTATACGGTCATGTCACTTAATGATGGGGTACGTTCTGAGAAATGCATTGTGGGGCAGTTTCATTGTAGTATAAACATAGAGTGTACTTAAGCAAACGTAGATGGTGTAGCATACTGCACACTAGGCTACGTGGTACTAATCCTCTGAGAACTCTGTTGAATATGTGGACCATCACTGACTCAAATGTGGTTGTGTGGTGCATGGCTGTAAAGTGCAACTCCGTGATCATATCCTGAGAAAATGTTAACAGTTTGCTTTATTATTTTTCCAGACTTTCCAGACTGTGTAATACATTGAGTTAATTTAAGAGTGTGGATACTCTGTCAAGAGGGCCTGCATTTAAAACATGGCTTTGCCCTTAATTAGCCGTCTCTTTTTTGAACATGTTAATTAATCTGTCTGCACCTCAGTTTTCTCATCTGTAAAATGGGATAGTAATAATAGTACCTACCTCTTAGAATTGTTGTGAGGATTAACTAACTGCAGGTGTGTATTAACACCCTTATGATGTGTTACAACAATAGTAAGTGCCTAAATCAGTGCTTGGCATACTGTACAAACCCTGGTGTCAGCTGTTGTTTTTATTTTTTCAAAATAAGAATGGGATCATTGGTCTGTATTATATACAGATATACAGTTTTGTAACTTACTTTTTTAAAAAAATGTATCTTATTGTGGTAAAAAATGCATAGAAACTTCGCTGTCTTAACCATTTTTAAAGGTACAGTTCAGTAGTGTCAGGTATATTTACAGTGTTGTGGAACAGCCCTCGACAATATCTTACAGAAGTGAACCTGTATACCCATTAAACAACAACTCTCTCTTGCTCCCTCCTGATACTCTTCTACTTTCTCTCTCAATGAATTTGACTGTTTTGGATTCCTCATGCAAGTGGAACCATATAGTATTTGTCCTTATGTGACTAGCTTATTTCACTTAGCATAATGTCCTCGAGGTTCATCCATGTTGTAGCACGTGGCAGGGTTTTCTTCCTTTTTAAGGCTGTAGAGTATTCCATTGTATGTATACACCACGTTTTATTTATCTGTTCATCCTTGGTGGACAGTTGTGTTGCTTCCACCTCTTGGCTTTTGTGAATAGTGCAGCTATGAAATCTGCACAAATCTCTCTTTGACCCTGCTTTCGGTTCTTTTGGATATATATCCAAAATTGGGATCATTAAGTAGTTCTATTCTTAATTTTTTGAGCACTTGTCATACTGTTTTCTAGAGCGGTTGCACCATCCCACTATGCTTTACGTAGTGGTTTATAGTTCCGCCAAGAGTGCACAAGGGTTCTGACTTCTCCAGATCTCCACCAATACTTAGTATTTTCGTCTTTTTTGATAGTAGCCATCCTCTTGAGTGGGAGCTGTTATCTCATTCTGCTTTTGATTTGTGTTTCTCTGATGATTAGTGATGTTGAGTACCTTTTCATATGCATGTTGGTCATTTGTGTGTTGTTCTTGGAGAAATATCTATTCAAGTCCTTTGTCTATTTTTTAATCAGGTTATTTGATTTCTTTCTAGTTGAGTTGTAGGAGTCTTTCGTATATTCTGGATATTAACCCCTTATCAGATATATGATTTGCAGGTCTTTTTTTTTTTCCATTCCATAGGCCACCTTTTTACTGTTGATTGTGTCCTTTGATGAACAAAAGTCTTAAAGTTTGATGTAGTCTCACTTGTCTATTTTTGCTTTTGTTGCCTGTTTTTTTGTCATATTCAAGAAATCATTGCCACATTCAGTGTCATGAAGCTTTTCCCTTATGTTTTCTTCTAGGAGTTTTATAGTTTTGGGGCTTATGTTTAGGTCTTTAATCCATTTGGAGTTAATTTTTGTACATGGTGTAAGATAAAGGTTCAACTTCTTTCTTTGTGCACGTGAATATCCAGTTTTCCTGGTGCCATTTGTTGAAGAGACTGTCCTTTCCCCATTGAGTGGTTTTGGCACCCTTGTCAAAGATCATTTGACTTATATACATGAGGGTTTAGTTTTGGGCTCTGTTCTACTCCTCCTTAGTCTCTGTATCTGTCTTTATGGCAACACCACACTGTTATTTTTTTTTTGAGGAAGATTAACCCTGAGCTAACATCTGCTGCTAATCCTCCTCATTTTGCTGAGGAAGATTGACCCTGAGCTAACATCCATGCCCATCTTCCTCTGCTTTTTATATGTGGCATGCCTGCCACAGCATGGCTTGACGAGCAGTGCATAGGTCCATACCCAGGATCTGAACGGGTGAACCTGGGGCTGCCTAAGCTGAAATTGTGAACTTAACTACTGTGCCACCAGGCCGGCCCCAAATACTTGGTTCCCATCCCTGGGTGGGCGCGAAGTACCACACTTTTGATTATTGTAGCTTCGTAATGTGTTTTGAAATCAGGAGATGTGAGTCTTCCAGCTCTATTCTTTTTCAAAATTGTTTTGACTGTTTGGGGTCCCTTGAGATTGCATGTGAACGTTAGGATGATTTTTTTTTCAATTTTTGCAAAAGAATATCTTTGGGATTTTGATAGGGATTGTGTTGAATCTGTAGGTTGCTTTGGGTAGCACTGAGATCTTAACAATATTAAGTCTTCCAATCCATAAACATGGGACGTCTGCCCATTTATTTGTGTCTTTAATTTTTCTCATCAGTTTTGTAATTCTCAGTTTAAAAGTCTCTCACCTCCTTTGTTAGGTTTATTTATAAATATTTTATTCTTTCTGATGCTGTTGTAAATGGACTTGTTTTCTTAATTTTCTTTTTTGATTGTTCATTGTTAGTGTATAGAAACAGTTTGTTTTGGCCTGTTGATTTTGTATCCTGCAACTTTATTGATTTTATTTATTAGTTCTAACAGTGTTTCACTTTAGAATCTTTGGAAGTTTTCTACATATAAGATCATGTCATCTGTTAACCAAGATATGTTGCTTTTACTTTCTTAGTTGGATGGCTTTTCTTTTTCTTGCGTAATTGCTGTGGCTAAGACTTGCAATACTCTGTTGAACAGAAGTGGTGAAAGTGGGCATCCTTGTCTTGTTCCTGGTCTAGAGGAAAAGCTTTCATTCTTTCAGCTTTGGCTTTGATGTTAGCAGTCAGCTTTTCACATACAGGCATACCTTGTTCTGTTGCACTTTTCTTTACTGTGCTTTGCAGATATTGCATTTTCTACCAGACCCTCCACCAGCAAAAAGATTGACTGGCTGAAGGCTCAGATGATAGTTAGCATTTTTTAGTAAGAAAGTGTTTTTTAATTAAAGTATGTCCTTTGTTTAGATGTAATGCTATTGCACACTTAATAGACTACAGTATAGTGTAAACATAACTTTTACATGCATTGGAAAACCAAAAGATTCATGTGACTCACTTTATTGTGATATTTGCTTTATTCCAGTGGTCTGGAACTGAACCTGCAGTATCTCCAAGTTATGCCTGTGTGGTCTTTATTATGATTCTACTCCTAGTTTGTTGAGGTTTTTATCATGAAAGAGTGTTGAGTCTTGTCAAAGGCCTTTTCTATATCAGTTTAGATGATCATGTGGTTTTTGTCCTTCATTCTATTAGTGTGGTGTATTGCATTAGTTAATTTTTATATGTTGAACCATCCTTGCATTCCTGGACTAAATCCCCTGTGGTCATGGTATATAATCCTTTTAATTGCTGTTGAGTTTGGTTTGCTAGTGTTTTGTGGAGGATTTTTGCATTAATGTTTATCAGGGATATTAGCCTGTAGTTTTCTCGTGGTGTCTTTGTCTGCTTTTAGTATCAGGGTAACACTGGCTTCATGGAACGAATGCAGTGGAAGTTTACCCTCCTCTTCATTGATGGTTGAGTCTTCTCTTTTTCTTAATTTGGCTAAGAGTTGTCAGTTTTGCTGATCTTTTCAAAAACACCAACTTGTAGTTTTGTTTGTTTTTTTCTTTTCTATTTTAGTAATCTCTGCTGTAATCTTTATTATTTCTTTCCTTTGGCTGGCTTTAGGTTTGGTTCTTTTTTTCCCTAGTTCCTTGAGTTGTAAAGTTAGGTTGTTAATCTGAGATCTTCTTTTTTAATGGAGGTATTTGTAGCTATAAACTTCCCTTTAGCACTGCTTTTGCTGCATCCCGTAATTTTTGGTATGTTATGTTTTTGTTTTCATTTGTGTGAAGGTGTTTTCTAATTTCCCTTGTGTCTTCCTCATTCACCCCTTGGTTGTTTAAGAGTGCCTTGTTTAATTTTCGCATATTTGTGGATTTTCCGGTTTTCCTTCTGTTTTGCCTTTTTTACAACTTAAAACATTGTAGACTTCTTTGTATGACTATATGTAAGGTTAATTCCATTACTTTTGATGACTGTATAGAATTCACTGGCATGGTAGAATCATAATTCATCTAACCCATTTTATATTGATGGATATCTAAATTCTCTTTAATTTTTTACAATTATTAGTAATACTCTATTGAGCGTTAAATTGCATGTATGTTTGCTCCTTTGTCAGGTTATTTTCTTTGGCTAAATTTCTGGAAGTGAAATTACTGGTTCAAATTATGTTTTTGTGTGTGGGTACATATGTTTTTGTATATTGAGTATTTGTGTACATTATATTTTGATACATGTAGCCTTCTTGGTACCAGTTGACCAGTCAGCACTCTCACTAACGTTATATAGTGTGTTTGTTTGCTCCTACCCTCATCAACATGAATTGCTGTTAGTTTTGAGATTGTGGCAAAGAGAAAGATAATACAGGTTCTGAAGGGGATAGGAGTGGTGGGTAGGTGGTCACATTATGAAAACCATTTGATCTTAATTCTGGGAGCACCTTGTAGAATGGTTTGGAATAGGAAAAGATGAGAAGAGAGGAGAGGGCCGAGGTAGGGAGAAAAGTTGGGAAGCTGTTCTGGTCGTTGGCAGCTCAGTAGGGCCTAAAGGAGGGTGGGAGATGTTGGGATTAAATACACAAGAAGAGTGAAATAGGAAATGACTGTTCTGTCAGTGAAATGAAAACACACATCTCTTAATTCTGGTGGTTTTTTTTTCCTCTCTAGTGATTCACAATCCTGGAGTTAAATAAGAATCACCTACGTAGCCTATCCTCAGGGATTCTGATTTAATTTGAGGTGGGGAACAGCATGAGTGTTTTTAAGGAAAGGCTTTCCAGGTGCTTCTAATACATAGCCAGGACTGAAAGCCACACTGCGGCATATCAGCTCCTAAAACTGGTAGACATATGTTGATGCTAAAGAAAAAATGTGTTCTCTTGGGGTGAAAACTCAAGTTTTACGTACTAGTTATAATAGGTAATCAATAGACAGTGCTTTGGCTGTATTAAATAGGTGGAGAACAATGCAGTGAGACAAAGTACGCTCAAACGAGTACAGAACAAGTACATGTGACCTGTTAGGCTTGGGGGTGGGATGGGCAGTGGTGTGGGCACTTTGTAGGGAAGGAAGAATTTGAAATAGACCTGAAGGGATAGGTAAAGCTGCTGAGGACACAGATTAAAGGTGTGTGTCAGGAGCAGGTAGACCAGGCTGTGGAAGGGAAAGTGTGGTGTTCGTCTGGGGATCTCTAGGTCCAGTTTAGTTAGGTCATTGGTATAGTTTTCAGAGAGAAGGAGGGAAAGATTGCCCAGTTAAGGCGTCAAAGGGTGATTCTTCAGGGAATGGATAGTCACTCAGGGTTTTGAGTGGTCCTAGTCTGGTAATGAATGGGAGAAGAAACAGAGTGAGGTTGTGGTTTAGGGAAGGAGCAGTGCTCAGTCTTGAGAGTTATTAGGAGATACGGGAATGTCCTTGACGCCTCAGCGATTTTGAAGACCACGACCTGGTTGCTTCATGGCCTCGGCGAGTGAGAGGAAGGTGGGTGTCCTTATCCAGGTGAGAAGTGTTTGTTACGAGTATTTGATTCATTCATTTACGTGAAGCCTCATGTATCTTGAAATACAAGCGTTTAGCTAATTAAGCTGTTTTGTGAGACCTTCCCCCAGTTTATTTGAGGATAATCCTTAGTCCTCTTATTAAAAAGCTGGGATTTGATGAAAGTTTCATGAACCACTCTGGTTCATATAAAGCACTCTGAAATCCTCTGAGGAAAATACAAGACAATTTGGATAGCTACTCTTAATGAATGAGTGGAATTTCAAAATGTTAGTTGATGGTGGCTACAATGAAAATAAAGTTGGGAGGAAGGTTGATGTGGGACAGAGTTGATCCAGGGCATTGTAAGCTTCTTCAGAATACCAGGTAGTCTGAAAAATCCAAAGCATGTTCTGCTTTTCCAGGAGTGTTTTCATAATTTTGTTGAAAGTGTTCTTTGCTGAGGTAAAATCAAGGATGATTATTTTTAAATCTCGGTAATTGCTCCGTAGCTTATGACTTTAGGATAAATATGAAAAGAAAATAATTTTCCATGAATACGTAAGGTGTATCCTAAGTGTTGCTCATTACATATTATCTTGAGTTTTTTACTTTGTGCACCATGAAGTGAGAACGGAGGAGAAGGGTTATGAAATATGGTTCTTTTAAAAAATTTATGCTGCTTTTAGTTTACCAGAGAAGCACATCCGCAGTAGAGAATGATTGTTAACTGAATTGTAGAGGCAGTAATTGCTAAAGAGTTTAGAAGTGTCATTTCTCACTGTGGGACAGGAGAGTTTCACAGAGAAGATGGTGTTTAAAATCACTTATTGTTGTGTCCCCTGTACTCTTGAAGGAAGATAAGGTTTGAATGGAGGAAATATACATGTCTTTGCTGTGTACGTGAAAGACACATGTAGAATTGGGCCCTGGAGGGCAGCACCAGCTCCCTGCTCTCAGGTCAGTCAGAGCAGCTCTTTTCTCTGCTTTAAATACTGAAGATTGTTCTAGATTTCCTTTGACAAGAGTTCAGTGATCACAAGGGGTAAAAAGGAAAATGGAACCTGCTCTGATACAGTCCAGATGGCAAGCATTTGCAATTAAAAGTGAAAAGTCTTTGTTTAAAATTCAGGAAGATTGGGTTCTGGATGTAGTCACGTTGTAAATAACATTACCTTCTGAGTGAAGAAACTAGGAACAATCAACAAATAATGGTGAATGTGTAGACATCCCCACTGTGCAGGGTGGGTCCCTGAGGACGACTTAGGAAGGAAATGAGATTGATGTGTGAGAAAGGAGTGATCTGATTGTCCTCTTCGTGCCCCTCTGTCAAGCCTAGTTACCAGAACCGTGATGTCTCCTAGGAAGGAGCTGAAAGAGGAGCTCTGTGTGTTTTGGCCACTGCCACTGTGCGGATACTCACTTAAGGGCAGAGAGGAACTTGTGGTCATGCTGTCAGCAACAAAGTGTAAATACGTTGCCTTAATGTTGTATTAGTTGGTTTCATGTCTGCTTCAGATGACAAGATGCCTTAACTCAAGAAAACGATTTGTCTTTTAGGTGGGTTCTTCATGTGGCTAGAAAATGGCATTCAACTTAAAATACTGGCTGGCTGTAGGAAATGAACCTTTATATATATGCACTGTACGTTTTAGAGGTTATACTAATTATTTTTTAAATATGGTTTTGATTCTTGAAAAGATATTGCTTAGAGTCAAATATTCTGTAATCCTCATATGCCCATATAGGTAATCTCTTTCAACATTTTTTTTTCCAGTTTTATTGAGAAATAATTGACATATAACATTGCATAAATTTAATGTGTGCAACATAATGATTTGATGTAAGTATATATTGTGAAATGATTATCATAGTAAGTTTACTTAATATCCATCACCTCACAGTTACAATTTTTTTCCTTGTGATCAGAACTTTTTTTAATTTTATTTATTTATTTTTTATTAATGTTATGATAGATTACAACCTTGTGAGATTTCACTTGTACATTTTTGTTAGTCATGTTGTGGGTACACCACTTCCCCCTCTGTGCCCTCCCCCCACCCCCCCTTTTCCCTGGTAACCACCGATCTGATCTCCTTATCAATATACTACCACCTATGAGTGGAGTCATATAGAGTTCGTCTTTCTCTGACTGGCTTATTTTGCTTAACATAATACCCTCTAGGTCCATCCACGTTGTTGTGAATGGGCCAATTTTGTCTTTTTTTATGGCTGAGTAGTATTCCATTGTGTATATATACCACATCTTCTTTATCCAATCATCAGTTTCTGGGCATGTAGGCTGGTTCCACGTCTTGGCTATTGTAAATAATGCTGCGATGAACATAGGGGTGCAACGGACTCTTGAGATATCTGATATCAGGTTCTTAGGATAGATACCCAGTAATGGGATGGCTGGGTCATAGGGTATTTCTATTTTTAACTTTTTGAGAAATCTCCATACTGTTTTCCATAGTGGCTGTACCAGTTGGCATTCCCACCAACAGTGTATGAGGATTCCTCTTTCTCCACAACCTCTCCAACATTTGTCGCTCTTGGTTTTGGATGTTTTTGCCAATCTAACGGGTGTAAGGTGATATCTTAGTGTAGTTTTGATTTGCATTTCCCTGATGATTAGTGATGATGAACATCTTTTCATGTGTCTATTGGCCATATTCATATCTTCTTTTGAGAAATGTCTGTTCATGTCCTCTGCCCATTTTTTGATCGGGTTGTTTGTTTTTTTGTTGTTAAGCAGTGTGAGTTCTTTGTATATTATGGAGATTAACCCTTTGTTGCATAAGTGGCTTGTAAATATTTTTTCCCAATTAGTGAGCTGTTTTTTTGTTTCAATCCTGTTTTCCCTTGCCTTGAAGAAGCTCTTTAGTCTGATGAAGTCCCATTTGTTTATTCTTTCTATTGTTTCCCTCAACTGAGGAGTTATAGTGTCCGAAAAGATTCTTTTGAAACTGATGTCAAAGAGTGTACTGCCCATATTCTCTTCCAAAAGACTTATTGTCTCAGGCCTAATCTTTAGGTCTTTGATCCATTTTGAGTTTATTTTGGTGTGTGGTGAAAAAGAATGGTCAATTTTCAATCTTTTGCATGTGGCTGTCCAGTTTTCCCAGCACCATTTGTTGAAGAGACTTTCTTTTCTCCATTGTAGGCCCTCTGCTCCTTTGTCGAAGATTAGCTGTCCATAGATGTGTGGTTTTATCTCTGGGCTTTCAATTCTGTTCCATTGATCTGTGGACCTGTTTTTGTACCAGTACCATGCTGTTTTGATCACTGTAGCTTTGTAGTATGTTTTGAAATCGGGGATTGTGATTCCGCCGGCTTTGTTTTTCTTGCTCAGGATTGCTTTAGCAATTCGCGGTCTTTTGTTCCCCCATATGAATTTTAGGATTGTTTGTTCAATTTCTGTGAAGAATGTTCTTGGGATTCTGATTGGGATAGCATTGAATCTGTATATTGCTTTAGGTAGTATGGACATTTTAACTATGTTTATTCTTCCAATCCATGTGCAAGGAATGTTTTTCCATCTCTTTATGTCATCGCCTATTTCTTTCAAGAAAGTCTTGTAGTTTTCATTGTATAGATCTTTCACTTCCTTGGTTAAGTTTATCCCAAGGTATTTTATTCTTTTCGTTGCGATTGTGAATGGGATAGAGTTCTTGAGTTCTTTTTCTGTTAGTTTATTGTTAGTGTATAGAAATGCTACTGATTTATGCACGTTAATTTTATACCCTGCTACTTTGCTGTAGTTGTTGATTATTTCTAATAGTTTTTCTATGGATTCTTTGGGGTTTTCTATATATAAGATCATGTCGTCTGCAAACAGCGAGAGTTTTACTTCTTCGTTACCTATTTGGATTCCTTTTATTTCTTTTTCCTGCCGAATTGCTCTGGCCAGCACCTCCAGTACTATGTTGAATAGGAGTGGTGAAAGTGGGCACCCTTGTCTTGTTCCTGTCCTCAGAGGGATGGCTTTCAGTTTTTGTCCATTGAGTATGATGTTGGCTGTGGGTCTGTCATATATGGCCTTTATTATGTTGAGGTACTTTCCTTCTATACCCATTTTACTGAGGGGTTTTATCATAAGAGGGTGTTGGATCTTGTCGAATGCTTTCTCTGCATCTATTGAGATGATCATGTGGTTTTTGTTTTTCATTTTGTTGATGTAGTGTATCACGTTGATTGACTTGCGGATGTTGAAAGAACTTTTAAGATTTATTCTCTTAGCAACTTTCAAATATATCACACAGTACCGTTAACTATAGTCATCATGTTGTGCATTGCATCCCTAGAGCTTACTTTTCTTTTAGCATTTTAAACAGATTATTTTGGCATTTAATTCCATATCTCTGAATAACATGATTATATTGCTATGTCTTGATAGTTTGGTTTTAGGCCTTCTCTCTAGGCTTCTTGGAATAGAAGATGACGATTTAGCTGTTGCACCCCTCACCTGTCATATACTTGTCTTCTGACCTGTAAATGGTTTTGACCACGGGGTCATGTAGTGTACTTGCCACGTAATAGCTGTGTGACCTTGGGCAAGCCATTTAACGCCTGTGGGTCTCAGTTTTCTCATCTGCAAAATGGGTATATAAATAGCACCTACCTCATGGATGTTAAGAGTTAACCTTTGTAGAGTACAGTCACGCGTCACTTAATGGCAGGGACACCTTCTAAGAAATGCCTTGTTAGGTGAATTCGTCATTGTGTGAACATCACAGAGGGTACCTACACAAACCTACATGGTATAGCCCACTACACACCTAGGCTAATAGGTACTAATCTTAGGTGACCTCCAGCATATATGTGGGCCGTCGTCGACTGAAATGGCATTACACGGTGCATACTGTAATTAGCATAGAGACTAGCACATGGCAGACACTATGTAAGTGTCATCTATTCTTCTTACATTGTGATTACTGTTCTTTTCCTGTTCACCTCCTTTACTTAGCTTTTTATGTACTTATTTTTAATTTACCCCAGCCCTTCCTTTGGCTTTGTAAACTCTTAGTATAGTTAAACATAACTCGGTATTCTGTCACTTGGTTCATGTTCCTGGAGTCTCTTCTGGAGTCTTCTGACCTCTCCACCTGGATTAGTGGGTCTCTAGCTCTGCTGTGTATTTTTCTTGGGGGGTGGGGAGGAGATCATCTCTTATCACTCTAGGATTTTCCTTTACCTTCTCTTTTGTGGTATTCCCTGATTCCTGCCTCCTGCTAAATATTTCATGGAAAATGTCTTTGAAAAATCACATTTTGAGTATATATTTTTCTTTCTAGGGTTATAAAGCATTTGTTTCTAATTTAAAACTCCATATGGGTGGCAGGTTTATTTTTTATGGCCTTTAGTTAGAAATAATTTTGGTCTTACTTTAGAGTTATATGTATAACTCCACCACATTATATATCAATAATGGTGAAAGCTATCAAATAGCTATTTTACATGGAATACCTTAGTTTGGACCAAAGACAGGTACTTTTAAAGGCAGTAAACTGTCATTTAGGGATGCATTTTATCAGTTGAGCACTCATTTAATGTTAATTGATTGATTTTGGCAACTGTTAAACCTTCTATTTGTTGAAAGTTTTGAAATAGAAACAGCCAAGTCTTAGAGTTATGAAGCCACAGTGTGGCACTGTGGTTGCTGGCTGCAGTCGCTCCAGAACTTATCAGACGGGAATGTATCTTTTTCGTAAAGGACGTTTTCCTGAACTTTTTAACGTCACCCCGTCCCTTCCTGTTCCTTATGTCTAGTAGGTCTTCCAGAATAAGCAGGTAGTTTTTTGTTTTCTTTATTTGAAAATGAGAAGGAAAGGACCTCTTGGAGCCCGTCAGAAGGAGTTAAAAAACCATGCTGTATAACATTCTGGCAGTGTTTGCTCATTTTTATTATTTCGAGGTTGTATTTTACCAACACAAAGGACTAGTGATCTAGTGGAGTGCCTTGCTTAGCATTTAGCAACTTTTCAGTAGTACAATTGACAAGTTCATGAGTTCATTCTGTTTATGTAAAGTCCGTCCTAGGAGCTGCTGAGGCATCAGGATGGTTCCATTCTATTCAGTATAGTTTTGATGCTGAATATTTTTCTGTGTATGTGTTTTAATTCCATGAAAACCTTGGACATCTTCATTAGAGTAATGTTATCTCTATTTTAACAAAAGGTCATACATATTAGTTGCAGAGAATTTAAAGTGAGGGGCACCCCCCCCACCCCAAGTTTATCTCTCACTCCTTAGGAGCGATCACTGTAAACATTTGTTTTTTTTTCCAAACATTTGTTTTTATTTTATTTTTTTTTGTGCTTTTTTTTTCCCCTCCCCGAATCCCCCCAGTACATAGTTGTATGTTTTTAGTTGTGGGTCCTTCTAGTTGTGTCATGTGGGATGCCGCCTCAGCGTGGCCTGGTGAGTGGTGCCATGTCTGCACCCAGGAAGTGAACCAGTGAAACCCTGGGCCACTGAAGCGGAGCGCGCAAATTTAACCACTCGGCCATGGGCCCAGCCCCTAAACATTTGCTTTGTGTCTCTAGGAGTTTTCAGAGTACATGGTACATCTCTTAATCAGCTTATTATTTAATGGAGTTCAATAAGAAGCATTCTGTTTTCCTGTCTGTGCTTGATAACATGGGTTACTGTAGTGTCTAATAAAGAAATAATTGCTAACTGGTAAGAGAATTAACATACTTTAATATAAGCTCTGTGGATGAAAACATTTAATCTTTTGTAGAATGTTTATTATGTTGTAAATATGATTCTGCTTGAGACCAGTCTTGTGTTTCTTCTTTTGCGTTTATCCTTTTACCATTTCTTAGTATATACCGAAAATTTTTTATATATTTTTCATATTTATAGTTTTAAAAACCCTAAGTTAAAAAATTTTATTTAACCTTTCTGTTAAATCTGTCTCCTTTTACCTTGATCTCATCTGCTTCTTCCTCTCTCCTCTGTGTGTTGCTAGACTGTTTTTTTTTTCTTAACAGTTACTGGTTTATTAGAAAGGATGCAACTCAGGGACAGCCAGGTGGAAGAGATGCATAGGGCAAGGCATTAGGGACGTGCTGCTGACCTGTATCTTGTCCCCTTTACTGAGCTGTCGCTTCCTCAAAGCTCAGCTGCCTTGTGAGCCTTGCCGCTATCTGGAAAGTGAGTGGACTTTGGAGCAGAAAGCCCTCTTTAAATTTCAGCTCTGTCACTCACTAGCTGTTTGAGTTGGTTCAAATTATTTAATCCTTCCCTGCTTTAGCTCCCCCGTCTGTAGAATGGGAATATTAAGATCCAGTTCCTAGGGTTAGTGTGAAGTCTGAATGAGATAAACCATGTAAGGTGCCTGACAGAAGAAAAGGCTCTCAACAAACCGAAGTTCCCATCAGCGAATGTCGAAAGGGGGCTCGACGGGCTGTCAGCCATAAGAGAAGGCGATGTCCTGCTAACCCAGCTTGGTGGGAACCCTCCTCCACAGAGAGTCACCACTTTGTCCTTTCCACTCACTAAGAAGATGACAGGGCTGTTTTCATTTTTGAGGCAAGACTGAAGCAGAAGTAATGGCTTCCTCTCTGTTATGTATGGGCCATAATCACAAGGGATGGTAGTAACGGTGAAAGGGCAGGTAGACAGGCAAGGGGAGGGAGAGCAGCAAGAAGAGCCTGAATGAAAATATTCAGCAATACATGTCGAGAGACACAAAATGACCACGACTTTGCAAAACAAATATTACCAAGCAGCATTATGCAGCATAGAAGGAATAATCCACCATAGTCAGGGAGGTAGAAATCATTAAATAATATGAAAAACTATTAATATAATACATCAAATCATTGTGTCAAATACAAAAAAAGATATTGCTTCTGTAGATGCTTAAAATATGTTTGATAAGATTCAACACCAATCCCTAATTATTATTATTATTTTTTCTGGTAACGAAGATCGGCCCTGAGCTAACATCTATTGCCAATCTTCCTCTTTTTGCTAGAGGAAGATTGTCCCTGAGCTAACAGCTGTGCCAGTCTCCCTCTATTTTGTATGTGGGACAAAAGTCAAGTCAAGGATGGCTTGACGAGCGGTGTGTACGTCCACATCCAGGATCTGAACCCATGAACCCCCGGCTGCCGAAGCACAGCACGTGAACTTAATCACTACACCACTGGGCTGGCCCCACTAATTCTTATTTTAAGAGTGGAAATGGAAAAAAATATTTCCTTAATAAAAGAAAAAGTATGATTCCTCTAGTTTTATTCTTTTTCAAAGTTGTTTTAGCTATTCTAGTTTGTTTGCCTTTTCGTATAAATTTTAAAATCGTCCTTTTCTATATCTAGAAAAAAAATCCTGTTGGGATTTTGATTGGAATTGCTTAAAACTTACAAATGAATTTGGGGAGAATTGACATCTTTGCTATGTTTAGTCTTGTACTCTATGATCACAGGATCTCTCTCTGCTTGTTTAGACCTTTGATTTCTTTTATCGTTTCTTAGTTTTCAGCATACAGCTCCTGTACTGTTTTGTTAAGTTTATACTATATTTAATTTTGGGAGGAGTGATTGTAAATGGTGATGTTTGTGTGTAATTTTCCAGTACATTGTCAGTATATAGAAATACAGTGGGTTTTTGTGTGTTGACCTTGTGTTTGTGACCTTGCTAAACTGGTATTTTAGATCTGGGAGTTTTTTCCTTGGTATTTTTAGATAGATAATTATGTCATCTTTGAACGGGGACAGTTTTATTTCCTCCTTTCCAGTCTGTTTTCCTTTTGTATATATTTTTTCTTGCCCTGTTGCGTTGTAAGACACCCAGTGTGATGTTGAAATAGGAATGTTGAGAGTGGATGTCCTTGTCTGGTTCCTGATCTTAGGGAGAAAGCATTGTGTCTTTCACGTTAACTTTAAACTTTTTGTAGATGGTCTTTATCAAGTTGGGGAAATTCCCCTCATTTAGTGAGAGTTTTTATCATGAATCGATATTGATTTTTGTTTCCAACTGTATTATAGATTTTTCTGTTTCTCCTTTTGCTTCTCTCATTTTTTGCTTCATGTATTTTGAAGCTCTGTTGTTAGATGTATACAATTTAGACTGCTGTGTCATTTAGTTAATTGGCCTTTTTTTTTAAGATTGGCACCTGAGCCAACAGATTATCTTGCCAACCTTTTTTTTTCCTCCTTCTTCTTTCCCCAAAGCCCCCCAGTACGTAGTTGTATATTCTAGTTGTAGGTCCTTCTGGTTGTACTATGTGGGACACCGTCTCAGCATGGCCTGATAAGCAGTGCCATGTCTGTGCCCAAGATCCAAACCAGTGAAACCCTGGGCAGCCCAAGTGGAGTGTGTGAACTTAACCACTTGGCCACCGGGCTGGCCCCTGACCTTTTTTAATCATTATGTAATTTTCCTATTTACTCTTAGTAATTTTCCTAGTTATTGTCACATAGGTCCCTGAAGTTCTGTTCATTAAAAACAAATCATTTCTGTGTTTGAATGGGATAATTTCTTTTGCTCTTTTAGTTCTCTGAGTCTGTCCTCTTTCGTCTCCATTATGCTAGAGTCCATCTAGTTAGTATTTTATTTTGGCTATTGTATTTTTCAATTTTAAAATTTTCATTTGGTTTTTCTTTGTATCTTCTTTTATTTGCAAAGATTTTCTCTTTTTCCATTGGTTTCAAGAATGTTCTTGATTGCTTGTTGGGACATTTTAATAATAGCTCCTTTAAATTCTTTGTCAGTTAATGTTGGCCTTGGTGTCATCTTAGCACTGGTGTCTGTTGACTCACTTTCTTGGGAGTTCAAATTTTCTTGGTTGTTTATGTGCCAAATAATTTCGGGTTGTCTTCTGGAGATTTTAGATATTGCATTATGAGATTTTGAATCTTGTTTCAATCTTATGGAGAATGTTGATATTTCTGTTTTAGCTGGCTGCTGATCTGGTTAGATGCAGGCTGCAAGTTGCCACCTGCTGTGGTTTTGACTTCAGTTCAGTTTTCGTAGCTTTTGCAGGCCTCTTCAGATCTGTCCACTGTTTGGTCTGAGACCTAGAAGATGGTCTGTCTACTAGTTCTGTTCTCACAAGCATCAGTATGTTGTATTATGAACAACTTTATGGGGTCACTTTCTGGAGCTCCTTCCTGGTACTCTCTGGTTCTGTGGGAATCCTTTTTTTGTCCTCTGGCCAGAAAGCTGGGGTTTTAGTTACCTGCTTTGCTGCACACTTCTACAACTGTGCTTGTGTCTGGGGACAAGTGGCAGGAGGATAGAGAGAGAAAAAAGCAGTGGGTTTAGCCACACCCTCTCTGGACCACAGCTTCACTAATCAGAGAGGAAAATGCCTCTTCCCCAGAATTTTGCCTCCTACACGCTCATGTTGTGGGTCCCACCTCAGGATCGCTTGAGGTCTGGGGTATGAAAGGACAGAAAAGAGAAAAGGTGGATATCTGTACTCTTTGAGCACCAGGAGTTTCCTTTCCTGTTCCTTGCCCCAGCATTAGTGGGTTTCTCCTGGAGGATGTCTTGTGCCTCTGTGGTCACTTCCGTGTTGCCCCTGGTGATTTGGCAGGGGGCAGAAGATGGTAAACTCGTCACCAGTCAATTGGTACGTCACAGTTTGGTCTCTATCTTCCTGGCTACTTTTACTTTTCAGAGTCCTCAAATAGCTGCTCAGTGCATTCTGTTCAGGTTTTATCATGGGACTAAATCTGTGGATCTGTGAGTTTTGTCTCCTTTGCAGTGTGGCTACTGATGTCTCAGCTCAATGTTCTACTTTATATTTAAGAATTTTTTTTTAAAAAAGCCTGGCTTCCTAGGGGTTGCCTTTGTGTCTGCATAGGTTAGTATTCTGTCAAAGATTGATCACAGGTTGTGCTAAGACACCCTGAGCCAGTAGGCTTCTGTTCTCTGTGCTGGTCTGTGCTTTCTCTCTGTGGCCGAGAGGGTGTTCCAGCATGAGGCTCTGTGGTCTCTTGCATCCCCTTCCTTGAAGCCCAGGTCCTACGGGCAGTGATGCTAGTAGGATACAAAGCCACAGTAATCACTAGCTGCCTAATTGCTGTAAGTTTTGATAAGCCAAGAATTCAGACCAGGGTGTTGACACGCACATGTTAAAGATAAATACTTAGGTGCGTCATCTTTTTAAATTTAAAATTTAAATTGCCTTTAAAAATAATAAAATTGATGATAATTAGAATTGCACACTTATTATTGGCCACACATTTTACACAGTTGTTTTCCCTACCTTCTGATTGAGGAAAGTGGAACTTAGAGATAGTAAGATTTTTTTCCACAGTATCTTACAACTGATAAGTGACCAAGCTGGGATACAAGGCTGTCTGACTTCAAAGTCCATGATTTTAAGCTACTGCTCTAGACTTAGTTTTGAGATTGAATGTTTTAGAAAACCATGTGGGTTTTGAGTTGTCCCTTCTTATAAACCCTGTATGAATTATGTATTATCCTTAGTAATAAGTAGGCAACGTGTTTTTTTGTAGTAGTAAACAATTAAGTGAAGATGCTCGTTTTTTGGTAATGTTTAAATGCTTCTCTTACCTCTCCTCTCTGATGGTTCCTTCCCCTTCCCTTTCTTGATTTAAATTAGTATGTACCCTCTCTTCTTGAGTTAAATTCATACGTAAACTTCTATGTTCTCTATCATGGGGATAGAGATGTTATTTTATTTAAGGAAATATATGTCAGCTTCTGTGAGGATAAAAAAAGATGCTGGATGATGCAAAAGTATTTTGTTCACATAACCAATTTAGAAAAGTTTTATAAATAGGTTGTATCAGGTTGCCAGTTATGTACAAGCAAATCTCATTTTGCACTTCTGATAGACATGAATTTAGTGACCACAGTTTAGTTAAACAAAGTCAGTCTCCTGACGACACAGAGCCGTGACACAGAGCCGTTACACAGAGTGCACCTTACTGCTCGCTCTTCAGTCCTCGGAAGACTGGTAGATGACGGTTGTGCATCTCGATCAGCGACTAATCATCCACTTTTTTCAGAGCCCTAGTGATTGTCACTGCATCTGTCACTCAGTTCTCATACAGACAGCACAGCCTGTAGTAGTTGTGATGCTTTCTTGTTTCTCAGTGATAAACTGACGTGACATTTTACAAAATGGATAGTTGAAAGAAGGAATTGGCCAACAATGAAAGTGCAGCAAAGAAATGAGATCATGCTGGGAGTGAAATCTACATGGAACGGCAGTGGGGTTGTAGAAGTAGCTGACTGCGAGGTGTGGCAGTGTCCACCGCGCTGCTAGAGGCTTTGCCCCGCAGCCAGAGGCACTCCCTGGGGCGGACTGGGATGTGCATGAAGCAAATGGTTGTGATGAAAAGGATGACGGTGTCTCAGGGTAAGTGACATGACACAAAACTACATTAAAAGAACTCATGGGACGGAAAGTGCAAAGGATAAAATTTGGAAGCTCTTCCAAACCTAGAAAGGACTGTGACAGTTGGCCAAGCGTGAACAAGATGCCCACTCTGTTTCTTCAGTTATATGATGGTAAAAAGGCAAACAATGTTCGAACTATTCTTGATAAGTTTTTAAATAACGAAATAAAACAGTCTAATTCTCAGTATTCCTAATGTTTTAAATTACAGTGTACTAAATAAATATTAGTTTTGCTTTTTTATCCAGTTCCTGGTATATTTGTAACTGACAGAATTTTTAATATTTTGACAAAAAATTTTAAAGGTCATGGAGCCGTGGTAATTTTCGCTGTTGATTATGAAGATTGGTTTGCGTGGTTACAGCTTGCACGGTTATTTTTATGTTTCTGCACTAGTATGCAAAGCAAGGACTGCCTGTGTTAAAAACCAGTTTTATGAAGTTCTTCAAAACCTTTCTGTGTATTGTTTAGAAAAGAGATTTTTTTGTTGTTGTTGTTGAGGATGATTTGCCCTGAGCCAACACCTGTTGCCAGTCTTCCTCTATTTTGTATGTGGGATGCTGCCACAGCATGGCTTGATGAGCGGTGTGCAAATCCACACCTGGGATCTGAATCTGTGAACCCTGGGCGACTGAAGTGGAGTGTGCGAACTTAACTACTAGGCCACTGGGGCGGGCCCCTAAAAAGGAGTTTTAATTTTGGGTTTGTGGATGGAGATCAGGGATGCCATGAACTGACATCTTTATCAGGTTGCTCCTTGGTTTAAAACCCTCAAATGGCTTTCTGTTGTTGTTAGAATAGACTAGCATCCTTAACATGCTCTGACCCCTGCCTCTCTTGTTAGCTCCTGTCTTCCACCTCTTCTCGTAGCACTGTGTATTTTTTCTTTATCCCTAAGGCTGAAACTATGTGGTTAATTGTGTAATAGTTGTCTAAAATGGTCAGGAACCGGCATTGTTCCCTGCTGAATGCCCAGCACCTAGCACTGTGCTTGGTCATAATGTGCTCTCTGTGTGTGTGCGCGAATGGACAAGCAGAATTGTATGCACATGTTTATATGTGCTTGGATGTGTTGTTTTCTGTGGAGGGAAATGATTGCTTTCCCAAGATTCTCAAAGGATTCAGTGATCTAAAAAAGTTAAGTATTGCACAACAGGAATTGATACAGTGAAATGGATACCCAACCTAGATGGCATCATTAAATATTAAAGATGTTCAGTTTCCAGTTTGAAACTGTATTAGAATATCTGGACACACAAAATAGACATGGCCACGAGCAAGCATTTTAAATTATTACATTGTCTATAGAACATAAAATTTCATTTTAAAAAAGATTATCTGTGGTGGGTTATATTAATATGATAGCCTTTTGAAGATCTCTATCAGTTATTGCATAGCTATATGACAACAGAATAGACTTGTTGCTGAGTGGGAGAGAGATTGGTAACTTGGCAAATTTCTTCTTCTATAAAATTGTAAATTTATTCTAGTTTTAAAATCCTGTTTTACTTTTAAAATTACATATTGATTTTTATTAGATGGTAATTCATTCATATTTTTTAAAGGGGTTTTTTGAGCAGTGGACATATATATGTTTTAAAAATATTTTATATCATAATCTTAATTCACAATAAGGTAATTTAGATATTTCTTGATTGGGTTTATGTTTACTGTCTCAACAGCGTAGAAACAAAATGTCCATAATTAATAAGATAATTTTTTGTAACTTTTTAGTCAATTATTCAAATTATTTCACGCACCTGGTCAAATGCTTCAAACTTACAAATCCTCTCCCCCCTTTCCTAATTCCCGTTCTTTTAGCAGTTTCTTTGGTCGTTTACTAATTCATCCCCAAACTCTCCCACAGTTGTGTAGAAACTCTTCTCAGTACTTTTAGATACAGTTGGCATGTAATCAGTCTGATCTTGGGAACGTCTCTCTTGGAACTCTGACCTCCTCTGTCAGAACTTCCCGCTCCCCAGGCTTGCCTCGTGGCGGTCACCCTACAGCCATCTTCAGGCCTTGACCTGGAGATCCTTTACCTCTCTCTTGCCTGCATTGCATCTTCCTCTTTCTTGGTTTATTCTCATGTTGTATGTAATGTCTCCTCCAGTAGCTTCCTGAGCAAGATTGGAAGGTGAAGTTCTGAGGTTCTGCATATCTGAAAATATCTTGCTATCTCCTGACACTTGATTTTCAGTTTTTCTGGATATAGAATTGTAGTTTTCTCAGAATTTTCGTGTTATTGCTCCATTTTCTTTTAGCGTCCGGTCTATTGAAGAGTCTGGTACCGCTGGGTTCCTAATCCTGCATATTGCCTCCCCCCTTCTCTGGAAGCGTGCTGGATCTTCTCCAGTTCCGGTGCTGGGAAATTTCGTGTTGTATGCCTTGAAATTTCATGTTGTATGCCTTGAGCAAGGTGATTGTTGTCCATCTTGGGCCTTTTCAGTCTGGAAACTCTTTTCTTTCAGTTATGGAAAACTTTCTTATTTCTTTGATCTCTCCATTTTCTTTCTGAAACTTTTATTATTCATATGTTAGACTTGGTTTAATCCTCTGTTTCAAAAGTACCGTCTCTTTATTTTCAACTTTTTGTCATTTAGCTCTGCTTCTTGGGGAGATTTTCCTAACTTTATCTTTATTTTGAGATATTCATTTAGACTGTCATATTTAATTTCTAAGGACTTGTAATCTCTTCCATAATTACTTGTAAAATAGAATCATAGGCTTTTAGAGCTGAAGGGTATCTAAAAGATAGTGTAGATAATGAAACCCCTTTCTCTCCAGAAATCTCTTCTGTATTGTTCTTGACATATTTTTTTTCTCATTTTTCCTGGTCTTTGCTTCATGTGCAAATTTCAGTGATGGCAGGAAAAGGGATAGCCAGGTTGAGGATGCAGACTGTGCTGGTGCTTACCTAGTAATTGGAGTAGCGTATGATTTTGGATAGGGGCTTTATGTGCTGGGCCAGGAATCTGTCTTTAATGTTTTTGGGGAAGAGTGTTTATAGTGCTGCTGCATCAGTGCCCAGGAAACAGGAAAGCCGCTGTAGCCAGAGTTTTCATTGGGCAGATGGCTGATTTGTTCTGAGCTGGCACCGTGAAAATGAGTTGAAAACTGTACCAAGCGTAGTTGGTGTGCAGATGGCTTACCTGGAGGTGAGGAGCGGCGGCCTGAAGGCCTTGCGGTGAAGAAGAGCAGTGGGGCGGTGCCGCTGACGTGCAGCCAGGGTGGGCTTGGCCTCTGGGCCTGGCAGCCTCTGGGCCTGGGTTCCAGCACCTACTCTGAACTTGTCTCTTTGCTGCCTTCCCTCCCCTCCCTGATCTCTTCGCTGACTGTCTTAGTACCATAGGCCAGACTGGAAGAAGGAAAGACAAGTGAAACTCCAGTCTGTGTCCTCACTTTTGCTAATCATGTCTCTGGTGAGGAATAGTTTGGAAAAGGGAGGAAGAGATGTTGAAATTATTGACTGAAGACTTGGGTTTCTTAGCATAAGTCACATGCCTTTGCTTGCCTTATTTAAAAATTACCATAGATAGTTGGGAGTTGACTCCATAAATAAGATCACGTACGCAGAAAAAGCTTTAGAAAGACTGTCCTTGGTCCTTCGCCTGAGTCAGTGTAGCAGTCAGGGTCGTTCCTGCGGCCCCCTGACGTTGCTGGGTGTCTTAGTTCCTGTGGCTGCTGTAGCAGATCACCACAGATTCGGTGGCTTCATCCAACAGGTTTGTTCTCACACACTTCGGACACCAGAAGTGCACAGTTAGTTGCACTGAGCCTAAATCCAGGTGATGGCGGGGCTGCTCCCTCCAGAGGCTCTAGGGGACAGTCTGTTCCTTGCCTCTTCCAGCTTCTGGTGGCAGCGTCATTTCTTGACTTGTGGCTGCATCACTCCAGTCTCTGTCCTCCTGGCCACATTACGTCTTCCTTTTCTGCATGTGTGAAACCTCTCTGTCTTTCTCCTATAAGGTCACTCGTGATGGCATTTAGGGCCAACCTGGATAATCTAGGATAACCTTGTATCCTAAAATTCTTAATTTAATCACGTATATAAAGACTCCTTTCCCAAATAAGTTAGCATTTACAGGTTCCAGGGATTGGGGCCTGATGTCTTTGGGTGGCCATGATTCAGCCCATCACGTCACCAGTGCCACCTTCGCCCCTACCGCCTTTGTTTGGTCTGTTATTAAACAGGTCAGTGATTGATTTGCTTATGTCACTGAATTTTTCTTTCTCATAATCCAGTGTGCTTTCTAACCAATACATTTTCCAAAAGTAAAGGTGCAGAGTTTTTTATGATGTCTCTGATACTATTTTTCTTCTATGATGAGGAGTCTGGAAGTGGACATTTCGAGCCTGGAGCGGCAGTTCCACTGCCTCGTCCAGGACCCAGGCTTCCTGGTGTGTGCTTGTTGCTTTGAGGTCACAGGACTGCAGCTTCACCTGAGGCAGCATCTGGGTTTGAAGCCGGGAGCTGGGAAAGGGCAAAGAGTAGGAAATAGGTACCTCTTTTCTAAGGAGAACCTCTTTTCTAAGAAGCTTTCCAGAAGCCCCACCCAACCAACAACTGGGCTTACATTTTGTTGGCCTGCCTGGGTCACATGGCCACCTGTGTCATCAAGGAGGCTGGGAGTGTTTTTGGCAGGGGACAGTCTGTCCCAGAAGGTCATAATGAAAACAGTTTACATTTCTATTTACAAGTAGAAGAAGGCTTTTGTCTGTGTGATCTCACTAATCTTGGTTCGTTCTCCACCATATACTGAGAACCTTTTCAATGCTGGGCACGGAGACACACACGAGGATATCAGTGGCTCTGTACATTCATACTGGCTGTGTGCCAGACGCTGTTAACTGCTTTTGTGTATGTCATCTACATTATCCCCTTTAATCTGCTCTGTTATCTTCTCCTGGTGATATCAACCCAGTTTATAGTTGGTATCAGTCTCTGTATAGGTGAGGCAACTGAGAATCTGTGAAAATGATTAGCAGTTACTGTCATTTACAGATTGAAGACGAAGGTTTAGAGCTTATAATGGTATAGCTAGTCCATGGTAGAGCTTAATCTCACCCGTGTTTCTAGTTCCAGGTTTGGTGCTCAATTGATGTCCTGAATTGAGTACATACACTCCCACACCCACACCTGCCCATCGTATCCTCACTGGGGAGCAGTGAGCGAACCTGGCCTTCAGCCAGGCCATCCTGAGTCTGAGTCATTCTTCTGCCAGGGATGGTGCTGTTATGTGACAGACAAATCACTTGGCTTGTCTGTGCTTCAGTTTGGTCATTTGTGAAACGGGCACGATGCCCTCCTGCCGGGCAGGGTTGGTGAGGTGGGGTGAGGTGGTGCCGGGCGCGGCGTGCACGTGTTTGGTGCAGTAACTCTTAGTTGTTGGCGCGGTTGTCCTCATCCCACAGCTGCACCCTGACTTCCCTTTCTTTTTCTGTCTGTAATAGGTGTGTAATGCTGAAGAAATCTCTTATTCCCATTTTAGTTCTTGGAACTTTTCCATTAATTGTGATATTCCTCTCTTGTGGCAAAGTCATCGAATTTCATTTTTCTGTGAATTTCCTATAACTCCAGGGTGGAGAGAAGTGGATCTTTTTGCCTGTTGTGAGTGGTTTTGACAGTTTGGCAACAGAAAGGGACAGCTCTACGTCCGTCCTCCGTTAGTTTTCTGTAGCTGCCGTAACAGGTAACCACACACTTGGTGCCTTAAACACAGATTTATTACCTTACAGGTGTGTGAGTCAGAAGTCTGACACGGGTTTCAGGGCTCAAGGCAGGTGTTGGCAGGCCTGCAGTCCTCTGGAGGCTCCAGGGGCAGTATGCGTTTGCATTTTCGGTTTCTAGAGGCCACCTGCTTTCCTTGGCTCGTGGCCCCCTTCCTCCGTCTTCACAGGCGGTAATGTAACGTCTCTGACCCTGCTTCCTTCATTCCGTCTTCCTCTGACTCCCACCTCCCTCTTCCACTTTTTAAGGACGTTTTACATTGATTACATTGGGCCCGTCTGGATAAAACAGGCTACTCTCCCCCACTCAAGGTCAGCTGATTAGCAGCTTTAATTCCCTTTACCCTAGGTGTAACCTAGCGTGTTCACAGGTTCTGAGGATGAGGACAGGGACATCCTTGGGGGGGCCATTATTCTGCCTACCACATCTCCCATCCTCCTCAGGAGAGCTCAGTTTTAGCTTCAAAAGTGAAAAGATGTTTACTGTTGTGGATACCTCTTCATACATTTGAAGTCCGTTGAGGTTGTAGACACAGGGAGTAGGTATGACCTGGGTTTTCCTCACTTCATGTTGCGGGCTGTGGAGGATTCAAGGAGAAGAAAGGGGAAGCGGTGAAGATCCGGCCCCGGAGGGAGACTCTGACCTCTCCGAGGCCTTGGGTAGACCTTGAGGGAGAGGAGCGTGGCCTTTGGGTAGACCTTGAGGGAGAGGAGCGTGGCCTCGGTGGTATAGTGTGGTTTCATTACTACAAAGTCCTAGGGATGTTTTTTGTGGTTTTTTTTTCTATTTTTGTCTTAGCTTTTCTCTTTTCCCTGACTTACTCCTTTATGTTTGCAAAGTCGAAAACATTTGTAAGAATTTGTGAATTTTCTTAGTATTTGTATTGATTTGAGCAATTTTAAGTTCTTCAAATGAGAGCCTATAAAAATCAAAGCATAAATAAGATCTATGGTTGAGTTCATTTTTATGATTTACTACTTGGGTTCATTACTTGAATTCATTTTCCCAACTCAGTACTTCTTACTGGGGTCTAAAATATGTCACATGCACATATTTTCCTAAGTGAAAGCCTGGTGTTTCTAGTCATCCATCCTGATGGAGCAGCAGGTACTCGCTGAAGCTGCACGAGTGCTGCTTGGGGGCCCTGGGGTACCGTGGCTGACTTGACTGAGTCTCTTCCTCGCGGAGCCCGCTGTCTGGCAAGGCTGTCAGCACCCTGAAAACAAAGTGGGTGTGACTAAGTAGGAATCAGGAAGAATCTGTGAAATTTTCCTGTTTTTTTTTTCCCTAGTATGTGGTTGACTAATTGATTCATGGTTTTTTTCAAATATTTCAAAATAATTAGGTGACATAAGATTGAAATATAACAGACTAGTATTTATAATATAGGCTAATGTTTCTTGCTTATTTGAAGTAGTCTAAAGTTTAAAAATTCAAATGAATTATTAAATAGATATAATCATTTCTTAAGCTTTTCCAAATATTAAATATAGTGAGGTCACAGATTTTGATTTTTGCAAATAAAGTTTCCAATTACTATTTTTTTTATACAGTGTTCCTTAAAATTCTGATTAAGGAAGGCCTGACACTAATTTTCATGCTTGCTCTTCTAGGAATGTTTTAAAGGAAGTTGGGCTACTCACAAGTTACTACATAAGAAAGCAAGTAAGTAAAATCATACATCTCTATGCCCTTCTTCTGTCTCCTAAGTGGCTTTTGTGCAGAGAGAATTCTTCCAGTTCTGAAAGTGTATACTGGCATGTTCTGAAAGTGTAATCCCAAAAGCTAGAATTAGGACCTTTTTTGTTTCACTCTCTGTAGTGTGTAACTGTGTAAATAAAATGTGGCTGAGCTGTATCTCTGATAATTTTGTATCATGTGTGTAACCTGAAATCATGAGATGGTTGCTAGAATAGGTGGGTCTTGCTTGAGCAGTAGCTGGGAATGTCCTGGTCTCCGGCACCCTCTTCCCTTGGCTGGAAGTGCTGGCCTGTGGTAGGCAGGGGCCTGCTAGCTGACTGTCTTCCTTTAGCCAGACCTCTTGTTTTTATTTAGTTTCAATTTTGATAGCTTTTTCAACTCAAAATTATATGACTTTGTTTTTTGGCGTTTTAATGTTCGTGCTTGCAGTCTCACGTTTAATTTTCCTGTTGGGAGTTGCTTTGTGAGACGCCGCAGAGTGAAGCTCTTGCTGCTGCTTAGCTGTTCTTTCAGCCCATGGGTCTCTCACCGATTCAGATGGCCTTTCCTGCTCTGGCTGCTCCTTTTGTGAATTCGAGCTGTCTTCAGCGTGGTTGGCTGAAGACACCCTGTCACAGTTACCTGAAAATTGACAGGACCTTCTGTTCTTAGAGCATCGCCATCTAGATGGACGAAGGCTTGGCAGACTGTCCATGGTTCTTGGTAGAAGGTTTCTGTTTCAACCTACCGATCTTGTATTTTTATTCATTTACTTGTATGTTTTTTAGGAAATGGCTGATTTCATAAAGTTTGGTAGATTGTTTTATATATATAAAGGTATATATATATATTCCTTAAAATCTCATTGAGGTCAGTTTAAGCACCATTTGAAAGAAAAGGAAATAAAAATTTAAAAAGATATCTTCTGTGGTTGTGGAAAGTCAAGTCTACATTTAAGGAGAATGCTAGGCTCTTGTGAGAGGAAATGTGGTCAGAGATGAGGAGAAATGATTGTGAACAAATGAAAGAGTTTATCACAGCATGAATGACAGGATTTGTTACCTCAAATCAAAGTATAGAGATAGGTTTGAATAATGCCATTTAACTTCTTCACTCATACGTTAAATACTCCATTTCTAATGTGTTAGGTGTTTTTAGAGCTCTTGGGGGCAGTGATTAACATTTTGTACCCAGGAGGTTAAAGCGTAGGGAAGGGAATGGTTGAGGTGAAACTGTGTTGGTAAGAGCTTGGCCTGGGTCTCTACCTCAGGCATTTGCTCACTCACTGAAGTGCGCTGGTTTCTTCAGTGCTGGGTTCCTGAGGGTAGAGCATTCCATTGACAGTTGATGTTTCCTTAGTCGAAAGAACATGATTCTTACTGCATCGGACTGAGATTGTTTAGGTTTTACTTATACGTCCAGTGTTTAGATGGTGTCTTCTTGGCTCTTTCGTGGTGATTTTCTTCAGGTGGTGAATCGAATGTTCTTGATCCCTTTGGGCTGTGTTGGATGGAGAAAGCCCCGTTCTTTCACACCCTAATAAATTGACCCCCGCGACAGCACTGTGGATGACACTCCTGGAGGGGGAATGGTGTGGGGAAGGGTGATCTGCAGAGCTGAGAAGAGATGGAAACTGAGGGAAACTGTTGGGCTAGGAGGGAACCAGGTGTCTTAAAGGATAGCACCTTATTCCAAGAACAGTGGTGAGATAACAGACAGCAGGCAGTTCATGTCAGGGTTCTTTTCCTAAGTGTAATGTGTGCTGATCTGTAAGGATGCCTGATTTATATTTGTGTTCATGTGGGGTATTGGTCTATAATTTGCTTTTAATATCTTTGACTAGTTTTGGTGTTAGAATATTTTTGGACTCATAAAATGGGAAGTGGAAGAGGTTATGTAGAACTGGTATTTTGTCCATCAGTAATGTTTGGCAGAATTTACCAATGAGTGCCTGGACCTGGAGTTTTCTTTTTGTTTTTTTAAAGATTGGCACCTCAGCTAACAGCTCTTGCCAGTCTTCTTTTTTTGCTTTTTCTCCCCAAATCCCCCCAGTACATAGTTGTATATTTTAGTTGTGGGTCCTTCTATTTGTGGCATGTGGGACGCTGCCTCAACATGGCCTGCTGAGCGGTGCCATGTCCGCACCCAGGATCGGAACCGTTGAAACCCTGGGCCACCCAAGCAGAGCTTGCGGACTTAACCACTCGACCACCGGGCCGGTCCCCTGGAGTTTTCTTGATTGCAGAAGCTCATGAGGCCTTAGGAAAATTTCACGAATGAGTTCAATAAAGAACTCAAGGGCAGGGGCCCGCCCGGTGGCGCAGCGGTTAAGTGTGCACATTCCGCTCTGGCGGCCCGGGGTTCGCTGGTTCAGATCCTGGGTGCATACAGGGCACTGCTTGGCAAGCCATGCTGTGGCAGGCATCCCACATATAAAGTAGAGGAAGATGGGCATGGATGTTAGTTCAGGGCCAGCCTTCCTCAGCAAAAAGAGGAGGATTGGCAGCAGGAATAGCTCAGGGCTAATCTTCCTCAAGAAAGAAAAACAAAACAAAAACACAAGGGCAGAATTTAGTGTGTGTGTGTCATGGTCAAGAAGACCAGTTAGATTGTGCAGCCCTCAAAGGCACTTGATATGGATGCTTGAGTGTGTATCTCCCACACTCATCTCCTGCTGAGTGTACATTGCAGTATTTGCTTTTAGTCTGAGCTGTAAAAGATGTAGCACCTCACATCTCAGTCCTGTATTATTCTACTCTCTTTTTATGTATCAGTGATAGATTCAGTGTGTTTCTTTGTCTCCCATTTTCCTAAAGTAAAAGGTGGAAGCATTTGACAGGTACCTTTTGAATAGCCAAAAACGTGATATAAGAACTCCCTTAAAAAATTCTGAATAGTACTTTTTATTCTACTCATCTACCCCTCCAAACTGGTGTGCTTGATTTTTCGGTTGCAGAGGGGAGGTGTTATGTAATATTTTAGAGCGCCTTTCACCAAGCATCCTGAACATGGATCACTTTAAGCCTCACCTCCAAGTGCTGAAATCATAGATTTGTTGTGAGGATTAAACAAACAAATCCATGTAAATCATCTTTGCTGAACAGCTATTTAGTTACCATCTCTGGACGAACTGAGTGAGGATTCATCAGAAAACCCTGTCCCAGGCAAAGCTTAGACACCTGCAGTCCTTTGTCAGCTGACTGGAGGAGGCAGGCCGCACAGAACCTTGTAAAGAATGGAGCCTGGCTGTGATGTGCTTCGGGCCAGACCCTTCCCGTACCCGGTGCTCTTTGACACTACCTGCAGCTTTCCTGGCCCTGTTACTCTGTGATGTCTGAACGACAGCTTACAGTGTTTATTTACGCTGTCCTGTGCATTCACACTCTTTTGAAAAAGAACATTAGTGTGCAATTTTGTTACCAACCCCCAGTCCAATTCATATTTGTTAGGTATCTGCTACCTGTCTAGGACTTACGGCTTAGATCAAATTGATCCTAAAATGTAAACTAAGTTACTTTTGAAATGTAAGTTTCCCTAAGTAAAGTATACCTGGAGATGAGAAGAGAGCTTGCCAGATTTCAATTTTACTTGTCGAGATAGCTTTTGGGTTATATTATTTGTTCGAGGTCTGCTTTCAATTCTTTTTTGAAGATAGATTGTGGAAGGAGAAGCAGATCAGCAGGAAGCTGTGAAAGATTTTACATCCATCCCTCTCCTTGCTCCCTCCACAGGAGTGTGTGAACGCACAAAGCCTGCATTTGATTGCTAGGCTGTCCTAGGTCTCAGGTGAAGATTATTCTTGAGGCTCGTATTTCAGAGAAAAGCAGTTGATCAATTCATAGCTGAAGCAAGTGTCAGTTGGCCTGCATTTCAAACTATTTTCTGTAATGTTTGACTCCAGTGGCAATGAGTGGAGTCCATTTTTGTCCTCGGATGAGAAACAGTTTTCCTCTTGACGTTAACATTCACGGTGGCTTTCTTGAACTGCAGAGGAAAGAAAGATGTTTAAACAGCAGCCTAGTAGAGCTTTTCTTTCCCTTTTCTGTTCTCATTCTTAGTTACTATTCTTGTTCTGTTCTATTCCTTTCCTTTATATGTAGTATTATAATTGTGTCCTCTTCCAAAGTAATGTGACTGGATTGGGTGTATTTTTGCATTCTTGTCACTTGTACCTCCAGGACCTTTCACTCCCAGGTTGCACATGCTCTGTGGAGAGTTCTGGGCGGAAGCCAGCGTTCCCACATCTCTGCCGTGGGAGCCACATCACTTCAGTGTCCTCGTCTGAAAATGAGGAAATCAGACTCCGTTGTCTTTTTGTTGTTAACTCTAGTCTCCACGCTGTATGTTACCCCCCAGAACTCATTTATCTGACCACTGAAACTTTGTGCCTTTTGACCGCCTGCACCCGTTTCACCTTTCCTCTCTAGCTTAACATGATATGATTCCCTCTCTTCTCCAGTTCATATTTTCAATAGATTGTTTAAAGAGGGAGTTTTATTTTTCTTGTACACTTTAAAATTATTTGAAGTCTGACTTTTAAAACCCGTGATAGCATGACATCAGGAAAAGGAAAAGATGGGTGCGCACTGGGAGGTGTATAGGTCTATACGTGGTGTGGGAGGGATTTGAATTCCTGCTGTTGGGAGTCTGGGTAGTAGTTTCATTTTACTTTGTGGATAAGAGATGCAGTCAGTGTGCTGACATCAGTCACACGGATCTGTTCTGTGTGAGAAGGATTCTTAGGTGCTTCTCAGGTGCATTAGACAACATGATGTAGTGGTAACTGACCTGGCGGGGGTGTGTGTGAGTGAGTGTGAGTGTGATTATTTTCTTCATTTTCCTACTGAGTTTTCAGTAACTTTCTGTTGATTGTTCCCTCCCCTTATCTTTGTCTTTTCCTACCTCCTTCTATTACCCTCTTCCTGAAAAGAGACAAATGATGCTCATAAAATTTTCAAAGCAATCTGGAATACTGACTTGAAAGCCATGCGTCACCTATTTGGGAAATTTTTGTTTTTTATTTTAAATTTGCTTTGGGATTATTTAGAATCTGTTCTGAAGTGAGGGCACAGAATCCATTTGTAATATCTGCTCTTAGTTGGGAAGTTTTGCCTAGGCTCAGATTTTATATTTCAAAAAACAGTCTTCCTATAAATTGACATTGTTGAGAGAATACCTTTAGCATTTACTTGAGAAAAGGAGTTCTACTATGAGCTGTTCCTATTCGATATTGTTTAAAATCTTAGAATATGTTTAGGTTAGGTGGAAGTTTGTTGGATTTCTGTGCCTAGGCCCTTTGGCTTGGTTTTCAAACAAGTGATGGTTAAAGTATGCTGCTGCTCAGTAGCTTGACCACTGAAGTGTTTCTTTTTCTCTCTCTCTCTCTCCATCCATCCGTCTCCCAGAAGATGAAAAGGCCAAGCGAGAAGTGTCTTCCTGGACTGTAGAAGGTGATATTAACACTGACCCATGGGTGGGTTATCGATATACTGGTAAACTCAGACCACATTATCCACTGGTGAGTAAGTAAGGTAATAAAAATTTAACATTCTTTTAAACCATTTTCAGTTTCCTAAAAATGATACTGTAATTTTCTTTCAGTTATGAAGCATCTAGTGAGGATTAAGTTTATGTTCTAGCTCTTGAGCTTTTATGGTATATTTGGAAGTTAGTAGGGATACTTGGCAATCATGGATGAAGTGGAAAAAATTTAGATGAAAGGATTAAAACTTCTTTAATATTAAAAAAGAATGAGGTGCAATAGATATTTTCTGGCTGGCACAATGATAGTGCATATATTACTACTTTTCTAAAATTTTTTTTAACATGATTTATTTCTACCTTAATTTAGACATGGCTTTTCTGCCACTCCCACCCCTTCCTATGTTCCTGGCAGACAGACTTCAGAGTCTTCACATAGGAATGTACTTAAGTTGAAATATATTTGTAATCCTTAAGTGTTTAAATTCTCTTTAATTTTTAAAGTTTGGAAAAATATCAAAAACCTAAGAAAGTCTCTTTAATCCTCCCTCCCAGAGATAGTGACCGGGAACATAATGGTGTATGTTTACTTTAGGACATTATTTTATTGTTGGTTTTGGTTTGCCAGTTTGTTTGGAACACAGGGGCACCTTGTTGTCTGTGTGTAGTCTTGAATCCTTAATGGCCTTGGCCAGTCTCCTCTTTCTTAAATAGCCTAAGAAAGCAGGTGGCATTATCTCTGGGAAAGTAATGCTTGACTTCGTGAAATAGATAGGATATTTAAGATGTCATTTAAAACTTTATTTTTCATTTACATGAAATGAGTGAACTTTTTTCTTGAGTGCTTTTTTCCCCCCTTTTATTTTCTTTTTAGTAAATTTTAATAGTGAAAGTTACTTTTATATTTGAGTTGGTTCTAACTAACCTCTTTGATGTTTTTAGATGCCAACAAGGCCAGTGCCAAGTTATATTCAAAGACCAGATTATGCTGACCACCCTTTAGGTAAATTCTGCCACGCTGATTCTTCACATTTTGACTTGGGGGCTTGATGACTACCGCAAAGCAAAGGAGTGCTTTTTTTGTGGAAATTTTTCGGTACTGGATTTCTAATAAATGCAAATAGGTTTTTTTTTAAGACACACTAGAACATTTGAGAGAATTAAAGATTCTTTCCTCCCATTAGAAATCTACCCAATTCTGAAAACATCGTTTATGTAGCTGTTCAAGGCTACATTCAACATAATACTGTATTTTGTGTTGTTATATCAATTTCTAGATTTAAAAAATAGTTTTGATTTTAACATGTCTTCCTACCTTAAATAAATAATATCTGTTTAGATAAAAGCAGATTGTGGAGGCCTTGAGTGAGTGCCTAAGTGAAGACCCTGGGCTGTAGCGGTAACTGAAGTCGTAGTGTGGTCCTGAGGGTGATGGTAGTAATGATGGTGGCGATTCTGTCACTGACACTTACTTTTTCATAACTGTGTGTTGGGTTCTGTGTGAGGTTCTTTACACGTGTCCCTCCGTTGGAACTTTCAGCATCCCTGAGGTGGGTTCTCTTGTCCTCTCCATTTTGTGGATAATGGTAGTGAGACGCCCAGAGAGGAGAGGGAGTTATGCACAGGCTAGGGGAGCAGTCTCTGACTTTAGGGCCTGTGCACATAACTTAAGTTAGACTATGTGAAATTACTGATTTTGCAAGTCAGAAATGGTTGAATATCAGCATTTTAATGTACTAAGCTAAGCTACCTTTGCCTGGTTCCCTAAGAAGTGGGGAACTAAGTTCTTATGAATATCATTTTGAGATTTAGTTAAATGACTATTTCAGATAAATTGAAGGAAAAGACAGTCTGAATGAAAGAATACTGTCGAGGATATGTAATTTCATTACTCTCTAATCTTGAATATAGTTTTGAATTGCATTTTTTAAAAATACATAGACAAGATAAATTCTGATAGGGTAAAATGTTACACAGTGAAAAGAGAGTCCTACTCCCCAGAGGGAACCCCTATTAACAGTGTCTTTCAGAACTTTCCAGAGGTCTTGCTTGTATGTACACACATCAACACTCTTCCCCCAGTTATACACAAAAGGAACAAACTATATACACCTTTTCACCTTGTTATATTTTCTCAATGTATCTTGGAAATATTCCGTATAAGCCCATCTGGAGCCAGTTCTTTTTAATGAGTGAAGAATGTGTAGATGCATCATAATTTATTAAACCAGGTCCCTACCAATTTTTCTTCGCCCAATTTGACTGCAGTAACCATTCTTGTAATTACATCTTTGTGCACATGTGAGAGTATTTCTCTAGGTTAATTGCCCAAAGTAAAATAGCCGGATCAAAGGATACATGCATTTTTTATTTTGAGAGATACTACAAATTTCAGAGATTTTGCTAGTTGTTACTCCCATTAAAAACATAGGAGAGTCTCTTTTCCTCTATCTTCCCCAGCATAGCGTGTTATCAAACTTTATGATCTGTGCTAATCTGAAAGATGAAAAATGGTATTTTGCTCTTATTTTAATTTGCATTTATAAATTATGAGTAAGGTTGAGCATCTTTTTAGGTGTTAAAAGTTATTGTATTTTCTTTGCTTTGAACTGTCTATTCGTATCCTTAAGCCTTTTTTTTTTTTCCCGGGTAGATTACTAGTGTTTGCCATAGTGACATAAAATTACCTTTTCTGTATTAAGGAAAATAATCCTTTGATGTATGAGCTATAAATGTTTTTTCCCATTTGGATATTCACATTTTGTCTTTGTTTATAGCATTACATGTATGACAAACTTTCAGCATTTCTTCTGTAATAAAACTTAGTGTTTTCTTTTAAGGTGTCTGTGGCTTTATGATCTAGAAAGACCTTTTTGGTTCAGGGATTATAAAAATATTTTCCCTCACCATTTTTTATGGTTTCACTCTTTTTGTGTGTGATAAAATTTCTGGTCCATCTGAAACTTATTATTTGGAGTTAAATAGGGATACAACTTAATTTTTTTCCCAGAAGAATATCTGGTTGTGACATCACTAGTTATTGAAAAAAATCAAGCCTTCTCTTACTGATTGAAATGCAACGTATATCATTATATTAAATTCTCACATGTCTTTGGGTCTGTTTTTGGATTCCATTCTGTTTCATTAACCCATTTGTCTAATCATGTGCCATTGCCAAACTCTTTAATTATTGTAGCTATATATGATGTTTAATATTTGGTAGGCCTTGTTGCCCCCACCTTTCCTCTTTTTCAGAATTTTCCTGGCCATTCTTGCATGTTTGTTTTTCCATGTGAAATTTAGAATCAGCTTGTCTGGTTCCCAAAAATATCCTGTTGCCATTTTTTATTGGGATAGTGTTAAATTTGTAGACTAATTTTGGAAGAATTGACACCTTTACAATATTGAGTCTTCCTATTCAAGAAGAGGGTATGTTTTTCTATTTTAAGTCTCTTTTTATGTCTTCTAGTGGTGGTTTCAGATTTTCTTCATTAGGTCTTAAAAGTTTGTTCCTGGATACTTTAACTTTTTTAGTTATTCTGTGAATAGTATCTACTAATATATTTCCTAGCTCATTGTTTGTGTTTGGGAAAGTTACTGATTTTCATATGTTTATCTTAGACTCTGCTAACTTGCTGCATTTCTATTTCTAGTCTTTTCCTAGATAGTCCCTTGTTCAAGGGACATATATAATCATCTCTGAAATTGATAAAAATTTTGTCCTTTTCTTTCTAATTGTAAGTCTTTTTTCCCCTCTTGTTTAATTACATCTGCTAGTACCCTCAGAACATTGTTAAATAATAGTGCTGATAGGAAGCATCCATGATGTCGGTTCTTGACTTGAGATTCATAGTTCTCATGTTACGGTGGTAGTTGGCCATGCTATCAGAATTATCTGCCTGGATGATCATTTATTTTTCCTTCCTTAATCTGTGGCTATGATGAATTTCATTAATAGATTTGTTGGTGCTGAACCATCCATGCCCTTCCAATATGAATCTCACTTAAGTCATGATGTATTATATGCTTTTTGGATTCTGCTGATAATACTTTGGAATTTTTATATCGGTATTTATAAAAAAGATTAGTCTTTTTTGTCAGATTGTGAAAGAATACTTTTGAATGTATGAATAACTTAAGCTAATTTTATTAGTGAAGATTCTTAGGACAATATTTTTCAAGCTTTTTTTTTTGAGGTAACTACTGCCAGTCCTCTTTTTGCTGAGGAAGACTGGCCCTGAGCAAACATCCATGCCCATCTTCCTCTACTTTATATGTGGGACGCCTGCCACAGCATGGCTTGCCAAGCGGTGCTGTGTCCATACCTGGGATCCGAACTGGTGAACCCTGGGCTGCCAAAGCAGAACGTGTGCACTTAACAGCTGCACCACTGGGCCGACCCCTCAAGCTTTACTGACCATGATGCACAATGAGAAATGTATTTTAGATCTGTGTATATGTGTGTGTATATAAATTAATAATCAAACATTTCACAACAATACTTACCCCTACCCTGTATGATATAGTCTAATTTTTTTCTATTCCGTTTATTTACTTTTAAAAAGATTTTAGTCATAGCCCACTGAAGGGCCACAAACAGCAGTTTGAAAAATATTGACTTAGGTTCCTGTTTAAAAAATAAATGAGTGTAATTGATTCGTCAATTGTTGGTATATAGTTGCTTCATAAGATGATGATCATGAAAGCAGTTTGTAAA
The DNA here is from genome assembly GCF_041296235.1 of Equus asinus. Taxonomy (NCBI): domain Eukaryota; kingdom Metazoa; phylum Chordata; class Mammalia; order Perissodactyla; family Equidae; genus Equus; species Equus asinus. The sequence goes on along the minus strand of NC_091792.1, from coordinate 82,500,311 downwards.
TTGTATGGTACTGTTCAAATGTAAATCATTTAGTGATCTTATTAACATATCGCCTGTCATAGAATAAGTGCTGCATATTGACTGATTTCTAATGGATCTGGAAGTTTGTTCTTTAGAATTCTTTCCTTCAGTTTGTTTAGCAAATTTCCTTTGCATATTAAAAATCTGACCTGGACCCTCCCAAATTATGAAATACCATTGCATGAAATGGTGAGGTTTGACTATTATTTTGTCATCAGGGAGATAATTGTGCTAATAAATGCTACATCTTTCTGTTGATTTGGTTTTACTTACTGATTTTCCTTTCCAGGAATGTCTGAATCTGAACAGGCTCTTAAAGGTACTTCTCAAATTAAATTGCTGTCATCTGAAGATATAGAAGGGATGCGACTTGTATGTAGGGTAAGTTATTTTTTCCCCATGGAGTAAGACACGTTTAAGCATTTAGGAGAAATGAAGTCAGTGATTTGCTGATTTACAGAGGTAGCAAATAGGTTGTAAGACTGACTGGCCATACTTACTTTTTATCAGACTATTGTTAGTATATAATTTTATGCAACAGTTGTTTTCTACATAAACAGCCTATTTGAAAATTAATATGGCAGGTAACCTATATTTGGTTGACAATCTGTTTCTTTTATCCCTTGTATTTTTTTTTTTAGAGAACCAGGTTTTTATGATTCTGTCATTTTCTTTTTGTGAATCATCATGACATAGGGCAAAGTTTAAACCTTTAATAAAGTTAAGCTAAAGCTGCTGTTGTGAAATACCTATGAAGTATGGTAGTAGTGGCTAGTACTTATTAGTTGAAATCACATGTTTGTATTTTTCTAAAGAAAAATAATATTATTCATTTAGTCCTGAGCTAACATCTTTGCCAGTCTTTCTCTATTTTATATGTGGGTTGCCACCACAGCATGGCTGACGAGTGGTGTAGATCCGTGCTGGGATCTGAACCCACGAACCCTGGGCCACTGGAGTGGAGTGCACTGAGCCTAAGCATTAGGCCACAGGGCCAGCCCCCGTTAAAGTTTTTATTCTGTGCTTAAAAGTGATTTGATAATAATTTTCTTTGATAATCTGGAGAAATTTGTATTTCTATCACTTATTTGCTTTGATTCTTTGAGGAAAATCATTTGTTTATTCTCTTATCTTTCTCCCTTCCCTTCTAGGAATTTAAAATGACTCAACCTTCAACAGTTGATCAATGTTTAGATTACTTAGGATGTGCATTTTCATGTAGAAACCAGTCAGGCTGACTTATTAAGCTATTTGCTGGCTAGCCCAATTTTGTGTATATATTTACACGCACACATGCATTTATTGATGGGTGTTAGGAATACAAACGGTTTTGACGTGAAAATTCAGAATTATAATTTTCCAGGTGAGAGCCATTTGCAATCTCTCACAAAAATCTAAGGTAGTACAAAGATTACAGATTGATTTCTGTCTCATTTCTTCTTGGTGTGTTGCTTCTCCTTTGCAGCTTGCTAGGGAAGTCTTGGACATTGCTGCTGGCATGATTAAACCGGGTGTGACTACTGAAGAAATAGACCATGCTGTACACTTAGTAAGAACTTTTATGCTTTGAAAACTTTTTTCACATTGGATTTCTAAAAATTAAGTAAACTTAAGTTCTGAATGTCTAAGGTAGTGTGGCTAAGCTAATTTGAAAGCAAGTTTTTACTGTTTCAAATACAGAAAATATTCAACAGTAGTCATTATTCCCATCTTTAAGTATCTGTGAGATTGAGGTCGGAAGTGAACTTGAAACATTTTGTGTGTGAAACCTCAGATTTCATAACATCTTAGTTTAGCTTTTAGAAAATGATTAATTTTATTAGTGCTTTAAATAAGTCTTGTCACCAGCATACATCAGATATTCTGAAATAAGAAAGAATACAGCTTCTGAAACTAGGTTAGTAGAGAAAGATGTTCCCTTTCATAGCCATCGTGACGAGGCAGTGGGCGGACCAGACGAATACTTGCAGTGGGCCTGATGCAGGGGCCTTTTTAACAAAGACCACCTGTCCGTCAGGCAGAGCCCTTAAACCCTGTAGCAGGTGCGTGCACACATTCTGTAAGTCATGGAAGAAGAGCAGTGACTAATCAGTGAATCCTATGGCAGACTAATTAAAGCTGCTCTGGTAATCAGACAAATGCAAACCATAGAGACCTACTAAGTTAGTGACTGTTTTAAGATGTTTATACCCATTGCCTGTGTGGAGATGCTGAAACTGGTTCTCTTTTACATGATGGTGATACTGTAAACTGGGACAACTCTTTTGAAAGGGAATTTGACAGTGTGTTTTGAGCTATAAAAATGTTTATAAAAATTTTTTTCAGAATTTTATATAAATCCTGATCTTTGGGTATTGTTCTGTATGCTATAGAATGTGTAGTGTGCGGTAACAGCATTTTGAGTGCTTCCTGTGAGCCAAGTGCTCTTTTATGTCTTCTTTTACTAACTCATTTAATCACAACAGCTCCACCAGGTAGATGCTACTGTCATCTCCACTTTACAGATAAGGAAACTGAGGCAGAGAGAGGTTAATTAAGTTATTCAAGGTCACACAGCATGGAAGTGATAGTGTTGGCATTTTAAGTCAAGACTATTTGCTTCTGTGTGCGTTTCACCACAGTTTATGCTGCTGTGAGAAGTACAGAAGTTTGTCGTTAAACAAGGGACCAGTGACAGGCAGGTAGCTATGGTTTGTAATCATTTTTGTAAGTGAGGAAACAGTTTAAATTTACAATAATAGTGGAACTGCCAGTAAAATTATGGTACATTGCACAAATTTTATTGTGTGCCACTATTTAAAAATTATTAATCTGAAGACTGTGTGGCAGTATGGAAAGAGAAGTTAGGTAGACTATGACTACCACTGTGAAAACGTCCAAGTAAAATGAGATGTTACAGAGACCCAGACCGTTCTCCTCGAGGTCTCTGTGCTGCTCTGCGGGAGTGCAGGCTTCCAGTGTCTGCGGGAGTGCTGCCCCAATGCTTGCTTCTGCTGGGTTCATTGTTTGCTCATAGGCATATAGGCCTGTGTGTCTACAAGAAATTTCAGCTACATCAAAGTACATGTTAAAATTTACTTTACTTATTATCTTTTTACTTTCATTAATATATTTTTCATAAGGAGTAGTTAATTTTAAACTAGAATCTTCATATAGTAACTTTTGTATACTTTGCACTTATCAGTTTGTCTAACTGGCACAAAAACCCTGTGGTATACTGTTTAAGGTGATATCTACTACTATTTCTAAAATAAAATATTAAGTAAGTTCTTCTCTATGAACATCTGTACAACAAATTTTTTTCACATTTTTCAAAGTTTAAAATCTGGTTAACTGCATACAGATTAATTTTTTCTTTTGCATATTCCAAATTATTTTCTCTGTATTTTAATTTATTATAGGCATGCATTGCCAGAAATTGCTATCCTTCTCCCCTGAATTATTATAATTTCCCAAAGTCTTGTTGTACTTCAGTGAATGAAGTGATCTGCCATGGAATTCCAGACAGACGGCCCTTGCAAGAAGGTGATATTGTTAACGGTAAGAAATACGTTATTGTGACTTTTGTCACCATGAACAAAGAAACAACAAGGTTTGGGAGTCTAATAATGACTTGTGGTTTTCTTCACTTGCTTCCTGTCTTTAACTTATCTTTTTTCATGTTTAAAATTTAAAATATTAAATCTGGGGAGACCTTTTGTATGGTTTGAGATACTTACTGCTTTTAAGATGCTTCTGTTGTGATGTGTTTGGTACAGCATGTGTTCCTTTAATGTGGATTATCATATGTGATTGGGAAATAGGTGAAAAATATCAGTGAAATGTGAAAGCAGTGTTAATTCAGGTGGCATTTTTCTTTTTTTCCTTCCACTAATGGTTTTGAAGAGATCAGGGCAGTCTTTCCCTACACGTAAAGAGAAATTCTTAGTAATACATGAAGAATTTAAGAAAAAAGCTGAAAATCCTGTAGAAGTGTTTTCTTTGGTGTAAGAAATTTGGAAAGTGGCTTTAGGGACCACTCAGTTAAGCTGTTTTGGGAAGCTGCACGTGCAGAGGAAGAAGCTGCCAAGACATTTCCCTCTGTGATTAACAAGTAGTGAAGAAGGCCCCCCCAGGTGGTGTTTTTAATATTGATGCACTTGGTCTCTTTAGTAATGAGGTGCCTTCAAGGACCTACATATCAGATGAGGAAGCATGAGCCCCAGTATGAAATGCTGCACGGAATGCACTGACCCTGACTCTGGCTGTGCCTGGCAGTGGAGACGTAACTGACACTGTTTTTATTTGGATTGCTGCTAATTTAGTTACAGTATCTGTTTTTAAACTTCCGTAGGTTTTGAGGAGTCTGCCCAACCTTGTTTTTCGTAGAAGCCCCGTTATTTTTGTTACGTGCATATGCATTAGGTTTTGCAGTGATGTATGTGTTGTGCTGGAGCCAGTACACCTTACTGCAGTATTGTAGGTTGAGTGAAAACCCTGGTTTAAGAATACTCATTTAATGTGCCCTCTGGTATGCATTTGGTGTATTATAGGGTGTAGTTGAAATTTCTGTTCTTAAACATGGGGACACAGAGAAGGGTAGGTATTCACAAATAAGTGAAAGGCAAATGAGTTTTTGAAGAATAAATGTAGAATACTGTAAATTTTTCTATTTACTGATTTACTAGGAGGAGAAAAAAACTCCTTAATGATAATATGTGAAAGCAATTTTTTCTGTCTATTGTCAAAATGTAGCAAAGTCCTTCATTTAATGTTATTAACTTGGGTTATTGATCTTGCATGACTGTATCCTGGATTCATTTTTCTTCTGCTGTAAATGATCTGATTACTACCATGAGGGTATAAAAGTCCACTGTCTGGCTTGTGCTGCGTGACCTGTCCCTGTTCTCCATGGTGGGTTTAGTTGCATTACAGACAAGGAGTCTATTGGGCGATGACTCTGTATCTGTTGGTGTCTGATTTGAGAATGCAGAACTATCTTTCTTGTTAAACTGCTTGATGCTGACATGTAGGAGAAACTTCTGTTTTGAAGTAAAACCAACCGTGATCTTTATATTTGCACACGTTCTTTTGCAGTGGACATCACTCTTTATCGCAGTGGTTATCACGGGGACCTGAATGAGACGTTCTTTGTTGGAGACGTGGATGAGGGAGCGCGGAAACTGGTTCAGACCACTTATGAGTGCCTGATGCAAGCCATCGACGCAGGTCAGCCTCGGTGCAGGGCCCAGCTGGAACCGCTGTGTGTTGGTGGGCCTCAGATGGCTCTCGCTGCACCGGCACTGCTTGTCCCCACCAGCTTTGCCTCTCCCTACCTGAGTTAGCTTTGGGTTTTAGCAGTACTGGGTTTAAGGATGATTTGGGAATCCCCTGATGAGGATAGACTGGACGATTGCTTATCATCCTCGTCTCTTCTGTGATTTATCTTCCTTTTCTCTGGCTGATAAATGAGGAGTGTATAGGTAATTCTTGAGTGCAGTTTTTTTCCTACTTTCTTATTCTTTTGTAAGTACTATATTCTTCTTATAAAAATTTAAAACAAGATGCGAGATGATGAGAGAGAAGTGAATGATCCTCCTTTACACTTGTCTCTCCTCTTTCCTTTTCATATCTCTCTTTTCTCCAGAGGTATCCACTTTTTACATTTAGGTTTTGTCTCCCCTGTGCATTAACACACACGCATGCACACAAACCCATGTGTACGTGCTTAGTTAGGTTAACTGGAATCATAATATTTGTAGTATTCTCTAATTTGGTACTTTTTAAACTAATAATATCGTAGAGATCTTTCCACATTGGCCCGTGTACCTGCATGCACAGATCTACCCCATTCTTTTAATGCCTTTATGTTATATTCCATAGTGCAAACCTTTCTCCAACCAGTTCCCTACTGGATTTTGGAGTTTTCCAGGTGTCTTGCTGTTGTAGTCAATAATACCTTTGGGTAGAGGTGTATTTCTGTAGGATTTTCCTCAGGCTGTCTTTGTCCATACAAACCGTTCATTCAGGTTTTTTGGGTTATATGCTATATCTTGTGAGGAGAGAGAAGGAAAGGCATATTGTAAATGTTAACAGATGATTGAAAAGGACAGTTTGAGGGCAAACAACTTTTCAGTTGAAATTCACAGCATTTCAGCTTTATTTTCTTGTTTAGTGTATTATGCGCACCCACCTCTCCTCCCCCAGTAAACCGGTTGTATCATCAACAAAGTATTGGACAGGACAGGGTTCTTAGGCAAACGTATAGTTATCTCTAATAACATAGATTCATTATTTTTGTTGTTTTAATCCATTTAAAATGCATGGAGGATGAAATTTTTACTAATTTGGTAAAGTTGGAGGAATGAAAAATGAAAGCATGTGATATTTTCATGTATCAATATGTGAGATTTTCTTTTCACTTACTACTCACTCTTGATTATTTAAAAACTTTTAATACTCCTACTGGTATTGTGAGATGGGTGCTTAAGTGTTTAGTTTCTCATTTGTGGAAGCTTTAGGTTTTTTGTGTGTGTGAGGAAGATTAGCCCTGAGCTAACATCTGTGCCAGTCTTCCCCTGCTTTGTACATGGGATGGTTCCCCAGCATGGCTGATGAGTGGTGTGTAGGTCCGCACCCAGGATCTGGACCTGCAAACCCTGGGCCACCAAAGTGGAGCGTGGGGAACTTTAACCACTCAGCCATGGGACTGGCCCCTGGAAGCTTTAGTTTTAAATAATTTTTAGAGTTTCTGCCAAATAATGTGTTCAACGTTTATATCCTTTTTGCTTCTCTGTGAGTTGGTTGAAATAATCAGACAGCTGGAATGTTGTTGTTATAAAAGACACAGGTGTAAAACTTTCTGAGAAATTACCAGAAACCAAAGTCTTCATAACAGTAGCTAGGAAAGAACAAAAATTGCTTAGTCTCTGGAAAATGCTATTAAAATACGCCTTCATATGTATCATCTCTGCCCCTTCTTTTCCACTCAAATCATTTGGCCGCTCACCGTGGTGCAGAGCACTGGAGAGCTTGACCAGTTGTTGAAATTAGCCTGCTAAGTAGGCTTCTCATCCTTCACTTTAATGGCATTTTGAGCCTGGTCATTCTTTGTAATGGGGGGCTGTCCTGTGCATTGTAGGATGCTTAGCAGCATTCTTGGTCTCTACCCACTACATGCCAGTTGCACCACCACTCCTGCATATGACAACCAAAAATGTCCCCAGATATTGCAAAGCGTACCCTTGGGACCAGAGTTGCCTCTAGTTTGAGAATTAGGGAGGAATCTCCATTCTCAACCTCCCTCATCATTGTTTAACAGAGGTTTTCTTTGTTGTATACTGTGTGACATGGGTTAAATTTTGCTTTCTTCCCCACCTGCTAGGGCTGATAGGAAGGTGTGGGTGGTAATGCAAGAAAATCATTATGAAAGTTGGCATGGTTCCTTAAAATCGTTATTCTCCCAACCCTCAAACAAGTTAAGCTGGAACATGTGGTTAAGAGCAAGTAAATGTTAATTAAAATGATTCCATGAGCTGTTTGCTCAGAAGTTTGATTGACTAGAGAAGATATGTTGTACGTGAACCTCAGGTGGGAAATGAGATAGGCAGAGTAGGAGACTGTAGGGAGTCAGAGGGTCCCCAGAACCACTACTAGAATCCTCAGGAGGCTGGCAGCACCCACATCCTGGGGTCTCAGTGCTAGGAGAGCTGTAATAGCAATGAGAACCACATCTTCTGTTTTGGTTTTCATTGAAACAATGGTAAAAGTCATAAAAGTTGAACAGGGCAGGTGATATTTAGTGAGAAGTACCTTTCTATACCCTGCCCCCAGGACCTTCTGCAGAGGCAATATGAATAATTTGAGAAGCACTTTTACGGGGATAAAGAAGCAGGGGAAGTAATTCTTTGAGAAGTAGACCAGATTAGAGAAGGAGAGGAAGAGATGTGTGTTTTCCATTCTGTTGTTTATTCAGAAAGCAAAAGGTGCCTTTCCCCAGCCCCTTAGTACTGTGCACGAGTCCCCTCTTCTGCATCAAAGGAGGAAGTCTGGGTGCTACTGGATTGAATCTCAGCTTTGCCATTTGCTGGCAGTATGGCCTCTCTATGCCTCGGTTTCCTCATCTGAAAGTTTCGGCATGTAGGCGAATAAAGCATTCAGAAAGCTTCCTGGCACATAGATGGTAATTGTTAGTAAATGTTAGTTATTATTGCTCTTTGTCCTGAGCCTTTTCTCTTCTTTCAGTAAAACCTGGCGTTCGATACAGAGAATTGGGAAACATTATTCAGAAGCATGCCCAAGCAAATGGGTTTTCAGTTGTTCGAAGCTATTGTGGGCATGGAATCCACAAGCTTTTTCATACAGCCCCGAATGTACCCCACTATGCCAGTAAGTACTGTCCAAAGATTTGGTATTTGCTAACCATTTAGTCAACAAATGTTTATGTGAAGATTTAATAGGACCTCCTGTTTTGTATTTATTAGAGTAATCTCTTGGCTGTTATAAATAGACCCCAAAATGTCTATTTGCTCATGATACACATTCATATCGTGCTCATATAACAGTCCAGAGCGTGTGTGTTTGCTCACTGGGGGTGAAGCACTTATTCTGTGAACCAGCCTCTGTCCTCTTCAACCTATAGCTTTAAGAAGGTCACTTTGGGAGTTGCCCCCCTAATCGATAGATACTGGGGAGGAGCGGGGCTTGGGGGAGGCGGGGGTTGGGGGGGCGAAGCGTGGAGGATTATGCTTGGAGGTTTTAGTAAGCCAGCCTGGAATTGGCATAAATCACTTATATTTACTTTGCATTGGCAGAGACTTGGTCACGTGGCTACACTAATGCAAGGGAGCCTGGGAAATGTAATCTACCTGAGTACTCTGGAAGAAAAGTAAATGAATTTGGTGAACAGCCAACAGTCTGCCACGTGTATAGCCATCAGTATTCTGATTCCTTAAATGAAATTGATTCAGCTTGGTTTGATTTGAGTTCTTACTGTGTGTCAGATACTGTACTATTTGCTGGTGTAAATAGAGGGGAATAGACAAAGTACCTTTCCTCAAGTTGAATGCTGTCTGATAGAATAACAGAGGAAGTGTGGGGCCATTAGTGTCTTCCTGAAACCTTTTCTCTTAGAGTAGTAAGACATGCAGGAAGAAATCTGTTATTTAGTGGTAGAAATGAAGGCTGTCCACAATAAGTGACCTAAGAAGGAATTTAACAAATACGTATGAGCCACTGCCGTGTGGACACTGATCTATCTCCTTGTACTTCCGTTTTCCCATCTGTACAGCAGTGGTGAATGCACCTGCCCAGGAGCTGTTACTAGGATTAAGTGAGATCATCCATGGAAAGCACTTAATGTTAGCTTTTAGGAGGAGGAGAGGATGATGATACACATTATCTCATTTGATCATCATAACTCTATGAATAATTTCTTAGCTCTATTTTAAAAAACAGATTCCGTGCTTAGAGAAGTAATTTATTTACTCAAGTTCACACTAACTAGTAAGTAAATGCCAGGCCTAGGATTGCTGCCTGGCTTCTGTCTGGCTCTCTGGAGTCAGTCTTGTCTCCTGTACTTGGCCCCCTGGGTCCTGTAGAGAAGGAGTGAACTGCTGAGATTTTGGTTTGGTGATGAGGGCGAGCATTCCAGGTGCGGGGGAAGCACGATGGGTGCTTCAAGTTGAGACTGAACAGAGGTAAGCTAAGCTTGGGCTGAGTATTGTGTGTTAAGAACTAGCAATAGGCAGTGCCAGACCGAGGATATTTGACTTCTTTTATAGGGATTTGCAGAAGCAATTTTGAGCAGAATGGCAAGATGAAGTTGCTGTTTTGGGAAGGCAGGTTTGGCACTGGTGTCTAGAAGGTATTGCAGGTGTGAGCTAGTCAGGCTGGTCAGCCCCATGAACGGCTGTCGCCCTTGTGCAGTGTGAGGCGGTCAAATCCTAGCTGTTGGTAGTTGTAAAGAGAAGGGGAAATGAGTGAGAAACCTGTTGACAGGAGAAGCTGGACAAGTTGTTTAGAGCACAGCATTTGACATATATCAGTAAGCGTTTGTTAGCAGACCACATAGTGCTTATGTAAGCCGTGACTTGTGCTTGAAATAAAAGCTAGCAACAGAAAATTATTAGCTGACTTCATTCCTTCCTGGTAAGCCCTGTGTGTGCATCCCCTTTAACAGAATGGAAGGAACTGTTCTGATTACGGTGGCCTATGTGTGCTTGTGTGTGTAAAAAGAGCGTGTGCAGGGGAGGGAATGAAAAAAGTCCCTTACTTGCAGAGGTGACAAACTCAGGTTTGGGTATGGATTATATACAGAGAGGCTGTACGGGTCAGTGATGATGGTGTCAGCAAAATATGGTGCCACTGATAGATATACAAGCGGTGCCACTTGAGTTTCATATTAAACCATTTTAATTAGAAATAAAAACAGTTCTGAAAAAAGCAAGGACCAGGTATTCTTGATTTCATACATTTGCTGTATTTATGAAAAGTCAGGTGTAAGTCAGGTTTTTGTAAATCAAAATATGTCGTGATCGCTTTAGGGAGTGTTAAAGGAAGCTGCTGAGGGAATCCCTGTAGGCAGAGGCCCTTTGAAAGGTGAGTGATCTCTGCTTTGGCTGGTACCTCTATTCCTAACCAGCCAGGGAGGAGCAGGGAAATGGTGGTGTAACTTCCCTCCACCCTCTCCTATGTAAGACAAGTCCTTGTTCCAGGAGAATTTATTTGCTGCTTTGTTTAAGTCATCATGGTTGGGGAATAATGGTGATAACACCGTCTGTTTAGAGTGTATATTGCAATAATTCTGTGAGATAGATGGTAGAGCACTTAAATTTTTTTAAGTACTTAGCATATTGTCTGCAATAGTGTAGTCACTCAGATAATTATATTTGTTGAGTGAGGTAGGTTGAGAAACTGAAACCATGAGCAGAGATGCCTGGGTGTTGTGCGTTTAATCAGTGGCGGAAACCAACTCTGGAACTTAGATTGTCAGTGCTGTACGATGGAAACAGACTATGAGGCACTGTGTAATTTTAACATTTCCAGTGGTCATATTCAAAAAGTAAAAAAAGTAGGTGAAATCAGTTTATTTAATCCGTTACATTCAAAATATTAACATTTCGGCCTTTAATCAGTGTAAACATTACCGAGGTGTGTGGCACGCGTGTTGCCTTTGGCGCAGGCGGGCGCAGGGTCACGCCGACGCCTGGGCTCCGGCCTCCTGTCCCTTTTTCTTTCCGCGACACCCCGCCGACCCTCTTGACGTTTGCTTTTTAACATCCCCAAGGAAATACGACCAATCCTGTGTACACGGGAAACGGCATGTCATTGGGAGATCAAGTGCATGAGATTAGGAGGAGTCCCACTCGGCTTGCCCCTTAGATTTGATCACACTTTCAAGTCCGGCTGTGGAACCGCAGGCAGTGTACCTGGGCGGCGCCTCGGGTGGTGGCGGCGCAGCGAGGAGCCGCTGCCCAGGAGGGCCGCGCGGGCACAGCCGGGGAGCCGCCGCCGCCGCGCTGTCCACCCGGCGCCAGGGTCGCCGTCGCGAGGGCCGGCCGCCTTAGCCGGAAGCCCCGACAGCCTGCGCTGTCGCCCTCTGGTGGGCGGGAGGAGCAAGCGCAGGCGCTCGTTCACGGGGCTCAGCCCGGTTGCGGTTTTTAATTTGGTGTTTCAACTGGCTCTCCGTTTCTGTCTGAGGTTGTTGAAAAAGGCCTATCTCTATTTTAAAATTTTTGTCTTTTTGAGAGGATAGCAGGTCAGGATACTTTAATTCATGGTTGTGTTTCTCATGATGATTTTGAAAAATCACTGTTTCATTAGTCTTGAACAAAAAGCTAAAAAAGTGTTTGGAGGGAGAAATAGAATTTCTGTTTTCAAATAAAAAGGGGTAGTCTTTTCAGCATGAAGAAAAAATAGGTTAGTGTGCAGAGGCTTTGTTCCCCTTGAAGATAAGAAAAAGAAGACAGCTTATAAAACTGTGAAGATCATGCTGTTGTTCCCCTGGCTGTGCCCTCTCCGCATCTGCTGAGAGGCGGGAGCTTCCAGCATAATCTGAAACATCTGCTGTTCTCCTGTAAACTCTTCCACCCGGAGGATAACAGCACTGCGCGTGGCTCACGATTGCACTTCTACTCCTGCGGTGACACAGTTGGTGGCACTTTTCCTTTTATAGAAGTGACACAGTTGGTGGCACTTTTCCTTTTATAGAAGTGATAACCACATCTGAAATCCAGCCTACAGACAGCTCTGTGTTTCCTAGAGAAAACAGAAGCAGAATGGAATATGCCTTGGACAGTGTATGCCCCCAAATTGGTAGTTATCAGTATAACACCTGTTTGATGAATGATCTCCTTTGAGAAGGGGGATCTGGAGACGAGAAAGTAATTACTGTGAGAATTGCCGATGGCAGTGTAAGTTGCGTACTCTTTTAGTGAGCTGTTCAACAGTGTACCGTTGGTTTTTTGCTATGTTTTGAGATTTTTTTCCCTTTAATTTCAGAAAATAAAGCAGTTGGAGTGATGAAGGCCGGCCACGTATTTACAATTGAGCCAATGATTTGTGAAGGTGAGAGAAAAGGATGCTGTAACATTGTTTAACAGAGATTTTATTTACTTTGGTTACTTGTGATCAGATTAGTAGTCTGCTCTACTTACTTTTTTTTGTTTCATTTCTACTCCCTGTCCCATCTTGAACTTGATTCAGTGTCATGTAGAGAGCTGAAAATTGTAAGGGTTCGCAAAAATGAGCAGTACTTTCTACATGGTAATTCTGCTGTCAGTAGATGCTGAAGTACTTGAATCCTGGTCCCTTTTCATTAAGATCCTGTCAAAGGGTGCACTGTAATCGGGAGCCTCCATCAAGCCTGTGTAGAATTCATGCTTGACATGAGGGGCATGCGTAGGGGGGGAGGAAGAAAGAAGTCAAGCCACTCACTTTGAGGGAGACAGTTATATGATTTAATTCTCTGCACCTTATGAGGTGGTGCTATCCCCATTGTACAGAGGAGCAGACTGGTCCTTGAAGAGGTCGAGTAACTTGCCTGAAGCCACCTACAGTTAGTCAGTTCCATGGCAGAATTTGTGGACGTCTAAACTCACGAGCCATTCTGCCTCTTCAGGGCCTGCACTCACGTCGTGAGGTGGCATCATACAACTGTCGTGGGGAAGGCACAGCACAGACACACCTAGCACTGGTAGTTTTATGTCCTCACTGGTGTTATTCCCTGTGATAGGCGCGTGGCAGTGATGATAGACTCAGTGGCATGATGCGAGCTCCTCCCAGAGACTGTCAGAGTAATGATCAGGGGCTGCTTCCGGAAGCCTTGGCCTTTCCTTCCCGCCAGCTCTGACCCTGTTGTGATTAGGGGATGGAGAGTGAGGCAGTTATAGCAGGGCTAGCGTGTCTTCCCGGACACCTCATCTCTGGATCTTTCCAGGCTTTTTTTGTTTTTCTTTTCTCCCCAAAGCCCCAGTACACAGTTGTATATCCTGGTTGCAGGTCATTCTACTTCTTCTATGTGGGGTGGCGCCACAGCATGGTCTGATAAGCAGTGTGTAGGTCCACGCCCAGGATCCGAACTGGCAAACCCCGGGGCCGCTGATGTGGAGCTGCAAACTTAACCACTATGCCTCCGGGCCGGCCCCTTTCCAGGCTTTTTTATATCCTGATCTTGGGTGTGGCATCTCCTTACTCTACCAGAGTCTCTTGGTAGAAGTGAGTCACTAAAGGCAGCCCACCCTCGAGGGGAGCATGAGGGGAGCATTGGAGGTCGTTGTTGAGGCTGCCTTCTTAACTGGATCCTCTCTTGCCTTTTCTGTAAAGTGGAAATTACAGTCGGTGGTATCCTGCCAGCTCCCCAGGGCTGCTGTAAGAATTAGGTGAGATGACTTATATTAACACAGAGTGCCTTGTGTACTTTAAAGGGCTGTACAACTGTAAGGTATTATTTTTGCCATCCTCATGGAATAAGAATAAAGTTCTGATCATGTGTAACCAATTCGAAGGGCAGTAAGTATATAAGGAGAGAAAGGCAAGACAGTGAGAGCAAAGTGTGGTTTTGGTTACTTACCTGTTTTCATTAATTGGCCCCTGGTTGATGAGGCATAATGTGGTGTTTCAGGAGTAAGCAAGTGACTTCGTACAGAGCCGGTTCAGATCGTCAGCTATGCTTCACTGCCCTCAGCTAGGTGAAGTCCCAGCTCCAGAGTGGGAAGTCTTGATCCAAAGAGGACTTTGAATTTCCTCAGAAGAGTAGCCAAGCATGTTTGACTTGACAGTAGTAAAGACCCTGTTTTAGCCCATCACAATAAAATCAAGGAAGTATTAGGTCTTAAATCCATTTGTGAAAAGGTCATTCATTACACTGAAAAATACCCATTTACTTACCTTTAGATGTTTCACAAAGCGTGAGTTAACTTTCTTTAAGCTACCTCGTATTTTTTTCTTAGACTGGGGTTTAATATTGCAAAAGTAGGTTAATTCATTGCGGAGTTTGTGTTACGGGATTTGTTTGAGTCAGTGAGACCTAATCTTTGAGATTACTCAGAATAAAGAAGGTATTGATTTTTTTTGACATCTAATTTGGAGACAAGAAAGTCTCCACAAACATTTTTATAGTAGTGTCCAGAATTGTATAACTTCCTCATTCTATCTCCGCCTCCCCGCCCCGCCCCCTAGTGTAGCGTTTCTTCTTTCACTGTCCCTTCATTTCCTTTCTCTAGTGTCAACCCCTCTCTGACCCATTCTGCCTCATAGTAATTTTTTTATTCTCTTGCCAATCTCTGCTTCTTTCTCTTTGCCCTTCTTTCTGGTTACCAGGGTGTGGTCTACAAAAATGTCACAGTATAGGGCTGGCCCCGTGGCCGAGTGGTTAAGTTCGCGCGCTCCGCTGCAGGCGGCCCTGTGTTTCGTTGGTTCGAATCCTGGGCGTGGACATGGCACTGCTCATCGGACCACGCTGAGGCGGCGTCCCACATGCCACAGCTAGAAGAACCCACAACGAAGAATACACAACTATGTACCGGGGGGGCTTTGGGGAGAAAAAGGAAAAAATAAAATCTTTAAAAAAAAAAAAAAGTCACAGTATAATCTGCTCTGTGCCTGCCATTTAAAAATATATTAGGAATTAAATGCTATAATAAAAGTATAACAAGTTACATTATTTCCTTTACAGTATACATTGGCTATAGTTGAGTCAGATGCCAAAGTTATACCAGGAGAGAGCTAAATTCATTAATTCAGGCTTTTACTTGTAGTACTGTGATGAATGGTATCAATGTTTTCTACTGGAAACATGTGCCTTTATTTTGGAAATACCATCTTGGTTTGATATTTGGGATTTGATGAAAAATGTGAAGTTATAACACACCCGAGGAAATTTAAATATTGTTACTTCATTGGACTAAAGACCGAAATGAATTTGGGAAGGCTTTAGCTAAAACAACTGACGGAATCTTAGTGGTGAAATTTCTAGTTGGTTTCTGCAGCATCCACTCGTAGGAGTATGTGCAAATACACTTACCTAGAGTTTATTTAGACAACTAACTGAGAATTATGGAATTGTTTTTGTTTGTTGAAGGTGGATGGCAGGATGAGACCTGGCCGGATGGCTGGACCGCGGTGACACGAGACGGAAAGCGGTCTGCTCAGTTTGAGCACACGCTGCTGGTCACGGACACTGGTTGTGAGATCCTAACCCGGCGGCTCGAGAGCGCACGGCCTCACTTCATGTCCCAGTTTTAACTTCTCCGAGAGGGCACGTCTCAGTGATACCTTCTGGCTGTACTATGCATTTCACTGAGAGCTCACAGTGGAGGAGGAGGTTTTTATTACTTGTTTGTTTTGACTATAGATAAGGAAGGGCTACAGCATTTGATGTGTGTCCCTAAGAACTTGTCTTGAGTCTGAAAAAGCTGAGAAGAATAAAGGAAACATTTCTCAATTCCTTTCAATGCTCTCTCCCCCAAATCTCTGCACCCCTGTTTTCTCAGTTGCCCTTTGAGCACTTTTACTTAAACCTGCTTCTAGTTGTTTCTATCACTGCCATGACTGGGCTGTCAAGAGCCAGCTGATTGTTGAAGATGAGAATTCTTGAAACTTTAGCAACATCTGTTGCTCCAGATTTTTTTATTATATATGTATGGAAATATATATGTAGACATTTTAAATTCCATGTATGTATTATCCGACACTGTGTGACCTGGGCTTTGTGCGGACTCTGCTCTGACAGGGTTCTGCGCTGTCCTGAATGGACCCAGAGTCCGCAGTGGTTTAATTCCCAGCTGGGAGTTGGCCTCCCCTCCTCCCTACGCTCGCGATTTGCCCTTGTAGTTGTGTGTAAGGAAGCGCCCAGCCAGTGAGGCCCTCTCCCCAGTGTGGACTCTGTCAGGGAAGGGATGTGCCAAAATTCACTTTGGAAAAAGGTTATCAGGTTTTTAAAAATCTGGTTTATGGCAAAAATAGCCATGCTCCAAGTGGTAGCTGGCTGTTGCAGAGCATGAGAATTTCGTAATACACTGCTATTTCAGGCCTTTACATGGTCAAAATGGGAGGAAAAAGTCTCCCTTTCTTTCCCTCTCTGTTTTATTTCCAGCGCATTCCTTCAAGATGTTCAGAGAAGGGTGGAGGTTGCACTGTGGAGGCTGACGGGGAAAGACATTCTGAGATCTCTCGTCCCGTGAGCAGAGTGGGTCAGGTGGGCTGTGAGCTTGAACACTGAGTGAACCTAGTGGTGATCAGAAGGAGCTTCTTTGAGGACTGGACTTTCCCTTGCAGTAGGGATGCAGCTGTCCTTGGTGTCCTGAGAACACTCACCATATTAGTTGAGAACCTCATTAGAAATGACCTCAGCTGCCCAATATCTATGTTCCTTTCAGTAGTTCAGTCCGAACGGGAGTGCATCCAGTGAAGACATATCAGATCACAGTCATCGTCATTAGAGCATACTTGATAACTGGGTATCTGGTAGCTTTCTTGTAAGACAGTTTGATACCACTGACATGTTATACTTGTATGAGAACATCTTTCCCAGAGTGCCTCAGACCTTTATTGCTTTAAAAGAATTATGATAATGTTTTCATTACTTTTATTATTTTAATGATTTAGTAAAGTGACCGAATCTGGTATAGACTTTTTGGGGTATGTGTGTGAAATTTTTTATCAAACTGTAATATTTGTGAATGGAATGCCTTGCAACATGAATGTTAATATAATTGTAAAGGGAGATTAAAACGTTTGAATGATTATCCTGTCATGTAGTCATTAATGTGCTAAATTTGTTTGGGATTCAGACGGAAGTGGTGGGAATGGGGTGGCTGATTTCATAATCCAAAGTAAACTCACGACCATTTGAGTAAAAATACTTTTTCAAGGTTAATGGCTGTGTAAACATTCCAGTACTGTGTGTAGTTTAGCAGAGTCTGCCAGCAGCATTTGAGATGCAGCCGTATTTTTGAGAACTTTTAAGACAGAATGCTGAGTGTTTAGGGGAGCATTTTATGTACTGATGGTGGAATCTACAGGGTGGACTTACTCAGTGTTTATCATTAGAAAATAAGCTCAAGTGAAAAAATCTTGGGATCATTTACCACACTGGTGATGATGCTGTTCCTAGTTTGGGAGCTTTTAAAAGAATATGGGCTATAGTCTAATTGTATATGTCTAATGACACTTGTTTATTAGATTTAGATGAGAAAACATCTAGTTTCATAATTCTGCCAACTTTTTAAAATAAGTCAATGCATTAACTTGTAAAATCACCCCCCCCCCAAACCCCCTGCGCCAGTCCTCTATCCCTCTTGAAATTATAATTTAGAAGAAGGGAAATATGTTTGCCTTTTATCTTAGTTTTGTCTTTTGCTGATCAAATGGATTAAGGTCCATTAGAACCTGTGCCCCAGCACCTTCACACACTTGCCCTCCACGTGTCTAACTTAGGAGGAGGCGGCGGCGGCGGCTCAGGAATTTGTTGGCCGTCTTGGCTTGATTCCTCAGTTTGTCTAGAGCCGCTTCTGGTTTTTCACCAGGTTTGGTTAAAATTGAGAGCAGGACGCTCCACTTTGTTGAAGTCCCCAAATGTACCCTCATGGTATCTGTAAGCTATTTCTTTATTTTTTTCACTTCCAACTTTTTTTTTAACTTTTTTTTCTTTTTGCTGGGAGAGATTCACTGTGAGCTAACATCTGTTGCCAGTCTTCCTCTCTTTCTCCCGAAAGCCCCAGTACATAGTTGTATATCCTAGTTGTAAACAGTTTTTTATTTTTAATATTTTCAAGTTTACAGAAGGTTGGAAGTATAGTACAATGAGATAGTCATGTACCTTTTCCTGTATTCATCAATTGTTATTTTGCCAGTCTCTCTCAGCACTTTTCTTTGCAAAGAAGCGGCATCATACTTCACCCATTACTATTACAGCTTGTCTCTCAAACATGAAGACGTTTCCTGTGTGACTGTAATATGATCACCATACCCAAGGGATTTACCAGTGACGCAGAATTGTCTAATGTATAGTACACATTCAAACTTGAGTCTCAGTTTCCCCCTACATTTTCTTTAAACTTTTCTTCTTTTTGTAAATCCAGGATCCAAGCCCACCGCGTTTGGTTGTCGTGTGTCTGTAGTCATCTTTACCCTGGAATGACCTTCCCACCTTTTCCGATCTTTTATGAAATTGACACTTGAAAAAGCAGGCCCGTTGGCCTGTGGAATTCTGTACTTCTCTGATTGTTTCTCACAAGTAGGTTCGGGATAAACATTCTGTCAGAAGATTCCATAGATGGCATGTGGCATGTCCCATTCACTGTGTCACATCACACTGGGAGGCATATAATGTTGTACGTTATTGCCAATATAAATTTGGTCACTTTTTTTCTGTCAGATCTGTCCATTTTAAGAATATCCTCAAGCAAATAATGTGGGAGGAAATACTTGGAGACCATTTGGGTATCCTGTTCACTCAGTGGTTTTAGCATTCATTGATAATCGTTGGCAGATCCATTATTTTATTACACTGGTGGCTGTAAATTGGGACTTTCTGAATCTAGCATTCCATCTATTAGCTGGCACTCTTTTACAAAGAAGCACTTTTTATCCTCCACCTACCTGCTTTTTTTGAGTATCAGTGTGGACTCACTGATTCTTCTTAAAAATTTTGATTTCTGTAATTGTTCCACACTTGGCCTGCAAGAGTACCTTTAAGCTTATTCATAGGTCGTTTTTTTTTAAAGATTGGCCCTGAGCTATCATCTCTTGCCAATTTTCTTGTTCTTTTTTCCTTCTTCTCCCCAAAGCCCCCCAGGACATAGCTGTAGATTCTAGTTGTGAGTGCCTCTGGCTGTGCTATGTGGGACGCCGCCTCAGCATGGCCTGACCAGTGGTGCTGTGTCCATGCCCAGGATCTGAACCAGTGAAAACCTGGGCCGCTGAAGCAGAAAGCGTGAACCCAACCACTCGGCCACGGGGCTGGCCCCTATTCATAGGTGGTTTTGCCCTGTGCCTGTCCGTGCTTGAGCACTTTCTTGCTTTTTGCCATAGCAAGATGTTCTGGGTTTATCATACAATTTTCCTGCCCCTGACTGAGAATTGGCTGTTCTCCAGGGAGCCCTAGTTTCTTTTCATGGGGAATGGTATTTGGAAATCAAGATCTAGGTGCTACTGGGGTGTCAGTGTTTCCAGGCCCTTTCAGGGAACAGAGCCAGGAAATGCATTTTTTAAAAATAAATCATGAGTTCATTCTGATACTTTCATTTAAAATCTAACACTAATCTTCCTCACCCTTCCCTGTTCCATATTTCTATCTTCCTTCTCCTATGGTAAGAACTTTGGTTCTGAACATCAATATTTACCTATTTGCTTGATTCTACAAGACATGTAAAATTATTTCAGAATTACATCAAAATCACTACCAACAAGGGCTAGCCGGGTGGCGTACTGGTTAAATTCGTATGCTCCACTTAGGCAGCCAGGGGTTCACAGATTCGGATCCCAGGCATAGACCTACGCACCGCTCATTAAGCCATGCTGTGGCAGGCATCCCACATAAAGTAGAGGAAGATGGGCATGGACGTTAGCTCAGGGCCAGTCTTCCTCAGGAAAAAGAGGAGGATTGGTGGTGGATGTTAGTCAGGGCTAATCTTCCCCTAAAAAAAAAAAATCACTGCCAACGGTAAACTTTTTAAGTGCAAAATTTGTGATTATTTCTATTCTTGGAACATATTTCACTAAAGGGGTTCCGAGTATTGGTTTAAAAATTATTTGAAGTAATTTTGATCGTACTGTATTCTAAATTTGCTAAACCTTGAGCTACTTTTTAACAATGATGCAGTGAATCTTGGGGACAAAACATGCAGTAGGGGGTAGGAGGATATTTTAGGGGTCTGGCAGTTAGAAATACTGGAATTGTTTGAGATACTGTGATAAAATTCTGTCTGTATTTAATGGTGTTTGACTTCTACCAAGCTCTCTAGCTACAAGAGCAAATTACACCACTTGTAATGTGGATGTGTAGCCCATTTTCCAATATAGTAGGAAAAAAGTCTGCACATTAATGTTTTAGGAAAGAATTGTCTCACAATGTAGGCTGCATTATGCTAATATTCTAAAAGTTATGTGTTTTGTTTCATTTTAAAAATGAACATCTAAGGAAAGTTTAGCTTAGCGTGGAAGGCTCCATGCGTGGAAATTCTCTGGCCCCACTGTGTTTGAACTGTGAGGGGCAAGCAGCCTTTGGTGGTAGCCACCTCCCTTCTTCCTTTTGGTGCAAAGTATGAGAAAGAAAAATAGTGGTTTGCATTTGGTTATTTTTCAAAAGAAGACAGGAATAAGGTGGCATTGTCTCCCTGTTAACCTGCTGTTTTTCATTTTGGGGACTGTGGGTGAATAACAGAATCTGTATATGGCAATTCTGTGGTTATATTAAACAAGTGTCAGCATTAGTCTATCTTAGTAGAGTATGCGAAAAAGTCGGTATGTGGAGCACTCAGGAAGGGCTCCCTGGGCAGATTTTCACTTATCACTAAGATGTTTGTTATAGGTCAAAGTACTGTAATCATTTTCCCTATGGATGTCCAGCCTTTTTCCTGCTGTAAAGCTTCAGTAATTGCTCCCATCTCCAGGTGATAGCCTTTTGCCTATTACTCTGGCCTCCTCATCCCACTCCCGACAGCAAACACATGCCAATACTTACTTTCCAAGACTTGTAGGTACATTTGCACTCTGGGGCCTTGAGAAGAGCCCAAGACCACCATCAGAACCCCAGGGCTCACATTTCTCTGATTTCTAAGCAGGCTTCATGGCCAGGACAGATCCCCGTACTTCTCTGTGGAGATCTCCTATTTGTGGGATGATACCACAACTTAGCAACTGTTATAATGTAACTGTTATATATAATGTAACTGTTATAATGTAACTGTTATAATGTAACTGTACGGCAAATTTGCTTTACTTCAGTAGTTAGGCCAGAGGTCAACAGAAAATTCGGGCTAGAATTTTTAAAACTTTTTCAGTAAATCTGAACCCTGCGTGATTCTGAGGAAACAAAATAGTTGGATAAAAATCAATCTGCTTAAATGCCCATTCCACCTGCTTTGTTCCCATAAAGAGAAGTTACACCCAAAGAAACCTGTATCATGGAGGACTTCGTATGTCCCTGTTCACTTCATAGTTGTTCTTTAAAGACATGATTGCTTTGGTATAATTCTGTGCATTTATTATCCAAATAACTATTTAAACATACGTAATGTTTTCTAAATATGTTTGTGGCATACTTTTTCTAAAGGGTATTTGCTGACAAAGAATCTGATTTTGCATGTTAATTGAAACAAAATTGGCTGAATCCAAAACTGGTCTTTTTCCTGGGTCAGCAAAGTGTCTCTAGGCCCAGAGAACTGTCAGTTACTTTAGGACTTTGATCATTAGCCTACTTGGCAGATAGTAGCCAAGCAGAAAATGTTCTGAAGCATTCCCTGCGTGTAAAATGTGTTCCCTCTTCATCAACAGAACATTTTCAGAATTAGCAGCTAAGTATAATTTTGCATTCAAATGGGATAAATAGAAGTAGCATTATGTATATTTTTTGGAGGTGTTTTTTCGTTTGGTATATGTTATACACGTTAATTGGCTTCACTGTGAGAGTTTAGGACATAATGCAGTTTTTTCCTCACCTCCATCCCAGAAATCCCCATCATTCCACACATTCTATTCTGTATGTTAGTTCCCTGTGCACGTAATAACGAACTTGTTCCAAGTCAGCCTGCCTGTATATGGACTGTCTCCATCCAGCGAACATCAGTAGGTATGTTAACTAGAAAGCAGAATAGCCCAACATACTGAAAAGGGAAATGCAGGCAAGATTTGAAAAATGTTAGGAATATGAAAATTTTTCAATAAAACTGCTTAACAAATTTTAGATCCTTAAATTTTAAAAAATACTTTTTACTTGCTTTCGTGAAAGTGGAATAGCCATTTGTGTTAAAATTATATACCTTTTGTCCAAGAGAGCAGTTTAAAGATATTTTCTAAAAACTCCTAACAATGCTTCTAAGGGAGTAGAATCCTAATTTTGGACGATAGATAGATGCTGACATGCGTACAGTGAATGGATTTTAGCTCTGTGTTGTGTCTATACTTTCTGCCAAAACCTGTTTGGTTCAGTAATATACATAACATCCTAGATGCCATCCAAGAGGATGTATTAAGAGGATCTTAACGCGGAAGAATATACCTATAGTTCCATGATCCAAGAACCCCTATAGTAGGGATCTTATAAAATTCTTATAGTTTGAAAGAGACAATTGTGTTTTCAGCTAGGAACTGCTCAAACTAAATTGTCAAACTAAATTAGCTGGCTTAAAAGTATGTACTTAACTGTGACAGAAATGAAAAGTAAACTCCCTAATTGGCCAGCTACAAGAATTTGGAGTTAGATTATTTTAACATCTTAAAACCGGTTTAGTTTTTCACATTGGTGAACATAAAAATGTTTGCTGTTCTCATTCATGTATACCTCATGTTTCAGAAGAAAAATAAAGGGGAAAAATTACTGTTCACAGCATTATTAGCTCTCCTCCATTACTACCCTACATGCCATTTTGTTATTGCAGTTGCCCAAGACAATATTATACTTTGTTCCTGGAAGACTGGGCTAAGCCAAACCAGATTAAAAGCACACTTCCTACAGCTGGGGTAGAAGCTAGTTTAGTTTTCCTTCTTCCAGTTCACCCAGGATAACAGCTTGGGGCCATTGGGCCCCTACTGTCTCCAGCCCTCTAGGTAAAATGATAGAAGCTAGGTTGCATTACCTGGCCCTTCAAATGCATCAGAGATGCAGAAGGGAGTCTCGACCCTAAGTGCCACTTTCCCACGTCTTAATTAAACACTGCCCTCTTAGAAATAAACAGAATCTTCTGGGAGCAGTTAAGCCACATCAATCAAAAGTATTAAAATGAGAAGACCCCACATGGTTTCAGCTCAACCAAAAGAGCTATGTGCATGGCATATCTGATGTGCTGATACAAAAAGTCTAAAATACCTACCATGGGAAACCAAAAGGGCATGGACTGCATTACTGGGATTCCTTTGTGTGGTTTTAAAGCAGATGGATAAATGCTATTAGATATATAGAAACTTAGTGGTCATCTGTTTTTGAGGGAGGGGAGTGTAACCTTTCTTTCTCATATACTTTTCTCTGCTATTTGAATGTTCTAACTCTTGGATATATTGCCTTCGTGTTTTTTTATGTCAATGTTAAGACTATGGATCATTTCTTTTTGCTTTATACTGCTCAGGATAAAGAAATGTAAATGTTACTTAACAGTACCAGGAAAAGACTGGCAGATTTGACTATATTAAAAAAAAAAGTTTCTTAAATATAAAATATATTAATATAACACTGACAAAGGACTGGCATCTAGAATAAAGAAGTAAAAGTTACTCAGAAAAAGAGAAATATACAGTAAAAAAAATGGGCAAAGGATGTGAACAGATACTTAAGAAGAAAGGAAATACAAATGGCCAGAAGAATAAAAAACTTTAGGAACTGAGTTTTTCATTCAATGGAATGGAACGATGAAATACCATTTCACAGCTATGTGATTTGCAAAAACTTCTAATCCCTCTGAAGAGCAATTTGGCAATTTCTAGTGAAGTTAAAATGTGCTTATCCTATGATGTACATCCTATGTAACACACTGAGTGAATGTACAAGAATGTTCCACCACAGCACTGTTAGCAATACAGTAACAATTTTCAAACAACTTATGCCATCGATTGGAGAACAGATAAATTACGGTAGTTCATATAACTGAGTACTACTGCATAGTACTAAAATTAATGAATGAGCGCATCACATATAACATGGATTAATCACACAATGATTGAAAAATGAAAGCTGCAGAATGAGACAGTATCAGGTTTAAGATATGCACAGCAGTACTGAAGGAGAGGGTTTATGGCTATGATAGTGAAAGTGTACCACCATGCATGAGAATGATCAACACCAAATTCTGGACAGTCACTACCTCTGGAGAGGAAGGCAGTGTGGTCTGGAAGTTCTAAAATGTTAAGATTTGACAAAGTAAGTGCTGGGGGTTCAGATAGTCCGTATATAAACAACTATTTTCCATATGTTTGAAATAGTTCATAAAGCCACTGCCAACACACACACACCTACTTAAGCACAGAAGGTAGTTTTAATAGTGAACTTGGTGCCCACTGTGGGCCAGATGTCATACTGCGAACTGGGGACGTAAATCTGAAAAAGCCATGGAACCTGCCTCAAGAACAATCTAATCTTGCAGAAGCAGACCTGAGTTCTGATTCACTTTGCTACTGATGGGGAGGGAAATCCGTTCTTAAGTAAATGGGCCTGAGATCCTTAAAAGTTAAGTGAAAGTTACTGAGGACCGCAGAAGACAAGGTTCAGATACTCTCTTAGGCCCTGCTTCCTCCATCTTTCCTTTAAAGAACAAAGATAACAGGGAGAGGAACCATGAGAATGAATTCAGAATAAAACATGACAACTTCCATACATAACGCAGAAATTATTTTTATTTTGTTAAAATATTCCTTAAAGAGCTAGCAATTATTCAAGAGAAGGAGGGTCCAGAAAACAGATTTATGACTGTATTAGCCTTGTCCTTGATTAGAGATTTATGACGATTTATTAGAGATTATACACAAAACATCATTCCCTGGAGTAGGTTATTGACGGTCTAGGAGGCTGTGAACTTGAAAAAGCTTCTAGCTGCTTGTCTGGCTGCTCTGATCAGACCACAAGACTTAACAAGGATGGAATACTTTTCTCTTTTCAATTTAAAGCTTTACAACAGTTCGGATGCTGTAAGAGAAGCAAGCAATAAACATAGGTGTTGAATGATATCTTTTAAGATGACTACAACTGTATTTTTTTACCCTTCTTCCATAAACCCCAAATCATCACTACATTCTATAATATACAGCTAAAGAGGAAGCTTACCTCTTTCCTGCATGCATCAGTTCAAAGGCTTCATTAATTTGGTCAAAAGATAAACTGTGAGTCACGAATTCATCAACTTTTATCTTTTTGGACATATATTCTGACACCAACTTTGGGATGCTTTCTACACTCTTCCATCCTAAAAGAAATCATCATCTTTTCATTAATTTTTCCAACAGATCTCTACAGTGTGCTTATCACTTAGTGGGTGACACAAAGACATTTAACAGAATAAATTGTTTCATGAATTAAAGAGGAATGAAAACTTCAAAATTAGGATAGAGAGGAAGAAGAATTTAATGCAAATCTTTAGTTAAGAAAAAAGTGCCTTGAGTATTTTTCTGTATTAAGAGTTAATAAAATCTCATTAAGTCTCAATTGAGACTTTTAAACTACCCAGGATAGAATTCCAGACGTCTTAGAACAAACTTATTCCACTTAGGTCTACAACCCCAAAGACTTCTCAAATGATGACATTCAATGAATAAAAAATAGATGTGATACATGATTTTCTTTTGTTGGTTTTAAATTCAACAATGAAGTAGGGATAGTATCTAAGAATAGAAAACCGTGAAACTGAAAAGCAAAGTAGGAAATCTTTAGCTGTGCGATAAGATTTTAAACAAATCATATGCTTCAATTTTTCACTTGTATTCAAAGAAGCAATAAATCAGCAACAAAAGCCTTCCCACCTTTCAAACCAGGGTGCTTTGGACATTTCAAACCTCTTCTGAGGCTTTCCGAAACCTCCCTCCTTACATCCTCTACCGATTATTTTTTCCCTACAGACTGTATAGGCTTTTTTCCGTTCTCTTTTAAATCTGGTAAGTGAGACAACTACAGCCAATACTATTCTGTAGACCAAAACTTCTATTTACATCTGTGGGTCATATTAGCAACACCCATGGGGCCCCAATGCTCCAGCTTATCTTCCAACAAGTGTGGTTACTGCCAACCCCCGGCTCTGTCTCCCAGGCTTAGAATGCCCTCTCAGATGCAGGAAGGGCCTGCACAGGAGGCCCCTGAAGTGCATGTCTGGCTTTGAAAGCCTGTTCCAAGATACTCAAGTGTGGCATACATATAGGGCTTTTGGAAAGCAAGATTTAGGCAGCTTGACGTTTTCTACGGCAAATTCTGTAGTATAAAAAAGAAAACTTTGGCCAAACCCCTTATTTTATTAGCACACTCTCCTAATCCTTTCTTCTGGTCTTCAAAAAAGCTGGCATAATATGAGGTAGAGGATCTTAATAGACACCTTGTTAAACACTGATCATTCAAAACTCATACTATGTGATTTTTTTTCCCTAAGAGAATGGTGAGAATATAAATATATTTTTTTTAAAAAACATATTCATTCACTAGTTGGGATATACAAACATGTTTTGATGTTTTTCTCTTCCCTAGCTGAGCAACCATGAAAAAGATGGAAACTTTCTCAGCATTCTCCTGGCAGATAGGCAACTCAAACCACCACGCACTTTGTAGGATCACACAAGGGAACAGTGCTCAGTCTGGCAGCTTTTCAATTTGGTGACAGGGTTTTGTCTAATTTGATATTTTCAGTTTAAGACTTAGTACTGGTTACTGCTGGGTAACAGGGGTATGCTCACATCCAGTGATCATGCATTCTCTGGGAAAGTGAGTACAAATGCCAAGAGCCTATTGAACTCCACAGCAAGACACGGTACGGGTGACCCTGCTGTTTGCTTACCTGCAACCAGCTTCTCACTCCTGCCCTATTCCTATTTCCCCATTAACAGAATACGGATTCTTTTTTGAGTGTATAAAAAGTGGCCTTGTGCTTCAAGAGAAGCTGAGCACCTCCTCAGCCGCAGAGGTAAGTAATAATAGAGCATGAGGGCTGGCCCCGTGGCCGAGCAGTTAAGTCCGCGTGCTCCGCTGCGGCGGCCCAGGTTCTCGCCGCTTCGGATCCTGGGTGCGGACACGGCACTGCTCGTCAGGCCACGTTGAGACGGCGTCCCACATGACACAACCAGAAGGATGTGCAACTAAGATATACGACTACATACTGGGGGGATTTAGGAAGATAAAGCAGAAAAAAAAAAATAATTGAGCATGAAACTCTTCTATTAAAATAACTTTGCATGTAACAACTTATGATGAGAAGGTAGCCCATGAAAATTCTTGCCAAAACAAGAAAATTAGCCTGGGATTAAAATTCTGCAAATGGAAATAACAAAAGAGAAAATGTACTCATCTCATCCACCAAATTACCTCCAAAGGCAGTGCCTTTCCATGTGCGGCCTGTTACCAGCTGGAATGGACGAGTGGCGATTTCTTCACCAGCAGCAGCTACTCCAACCACCACGCTGACGCCCCAGCCTTTGTGGCAGGCCTCCAGTGCTGCTCTCTGCAGGCAGAGATGTGACCAAATCAAAGACGTGAGTGCATTCTGCGGAGGATGTCTGCTTCCCCAGAAACTTCCGGGGGGAGAGGCACAGAGCTTTTTGAAATACGGCAACAAACTGATCAAACTGAATGTTTAGTAAATTTAATTTTACTGAACAATTGTAACAGCTATTTAAAAAATTACTAACTTGGCTAAATATTAACACAAATTGAAAGAATTTAAAGCTTTTATTTACTGTCTAGTTTTAAAAATAAATCCTAGCTCAAAATTCTCAAGACTTTAATAAAGGAAACCGGTGGAGAAGAAATAGTAACACTTTTGCTGAGTGTCTTTGTGTCAAGTAGGTGCTATTAGTATCTGCACTTGACACACGAGGACACTGAGGTTTAGAGAAGTCAAGTCTTTGCTCGAGGTCCCTGAGTTAGTAAGTGGATGCACATCTCCTGCTGGAGCCCATGCTCTCTACAACTGCATCGTTCTGCCTTTTCATTTAATGAAACAAATGTGAGGATTGAGCGCACACTGAAAGGTAAAGAACATTTTTCTTCATCTTTCCCTGAGCCATTCTTGTATCATTTCCCATCTGTAGTTCAAATACTTATTTTTCCCTTCTTCTACTAGAATAATTCAAGAGACTTTTACTTTGCAAAAACAAAACTATTTTTAATCTTAATTAAGGAAATTGCATTAAAAAAAGTAGTTCCAGACAAAAAAAGGAATCAAGTCAAGCATACTTACCATGACCTTCACATTACCAATACACTCAAAGGAATAGTCCACGCCCCCATCAGTCATCTCAATGAGCACTTCCTGGATGGGTTTACTGAAATCCTGGGGGTTAATACATTCAGAGGCTCCAAACTCCTTGGCCTTGGCGAATTTATCTTTATTGATATCCACGCCAATGATCCGGGATGCACCAGCCACCTTACAGCCCATAATAACCGCCAATCCAACTCCTCCCAGGCCAAAGACGGCACAAGTAGAGCCCGGCTCCACCTAATTGTAAAGACAGTCTATAAGGTACTCAGTTCCACAAGAGTCAAGGAAATCACTAGGTGTTCTTTCACTAACCCAACAAAGCCTTGTTACATCTAATCAGACAGTGGAAGCTAAAAGCCAGGCCAACACTCACCTTGGCAGTGTTCACAGCAGCGCCATAACCAGTGGAAACGCCACAACCCAGAAGGCAGACTTTATCCAAAGGTGCTAAAG
This sequence comes from Equus asinus, assembly GCF_041296235.1. Classification (NCBI taxonomy): domain Eukaryota; kingdom Metazoa; phylum Chordata; class Mammalia; order Perissodactyla; family Equidae; genus Equus; species Equus asinus. The sequence goes on along the minus strand of NC_091792.1, from coordinate 82,471,254 downwards.
GATCAATTTTAGCAACAGAGATATCAGCCACAACTGTGTATTCAGAGAATGTGCTGGTTCCCATGTAATGTAAAATTGTCTTTCCTTTGCAAGTAAATCTGCTAGTACCGTCTGGCATTAATCCTTTTCCTTGAGTGGTTCTAAAGAAAATAAAAAAGAAAAAGGCAGGGTAGAATCAAGTTTCCTGAAACCCTTAGGAAAAAGAAATCAGTTTAAAAAATAATGACCAGTCAATAGTTAGAAAAGTGTGCTAACACCAAAAGTTTAATTTCTAATGTATTTATTAATAATTTAGCATCTTTAAGCAATGCCTTATTAGGGAAACTTCTAAGAGATTTATAATCTTACCTATGTTTTCAACATGCAATAGCCTTCTGGGTCTTAATTGTCAGAGTATCAAAATAATTTTAACAGGTACCACTTATGGATCAGATGAAATTATTTTAAAATTCCATCATAAAACTCTGTGAGCAAATGTAACTTCATAAAGCATAAAGCCAAAAGGAGCATCTACACAAGCAGCGATCACTAGCAATTATCCAGATCAGCTGATGAAAAGACATGGCCGAACAGGCTAATTTAGGAGGCCTTCAAAAGCATAACAGTTCTCAAGGATTCAAGTTATCTTTTCCCTTCATTTAGTTTTTTGCCTGTGTAGTTGGTTACATCAATAAAAGGAAACAAATTCACAAAGGCAACCAATATGATATGTGGTAACAAAAATTATTTTTGATATTCTCAATAGATAGGTGATGTAGCGTCCCACTTAGGATAACAGGCCCTGAAGTCCCACACACCTGGGTTCAAACCCAGTGTGATCCTGAGCAAGTTAATTAACCTCTTTGCCTTAGTTTCCTCCCTAGAAAATGCAGAGAAATAATCGTCTCTTTCTCAGATTGCTCTAAAAATCAAGTGAGATGTAAAGCATTAGCACTGTGCCTGGCACAGAGTGCTTAATAAATATTTATTTTTAATTTAAAAAACCCACTATAATTGATTACACTCTTAGACAAATCCTTTGGACTATATATGATTAAACAAATACACAAAGAGAAAAAATGGATTGCCCTGGATTCAAGAGTAAATACATTTCTTTTGAGAGAAAACCAAAAAGACCAGAAACAAACAATAGGAGACAAAGCTCTGCCACAAATAACTGTTTCGCCTCCACGAGAGCAAGGTGAGTTTGTTTTAGCCTTCCTTAACGTGAGGAGTCACTTCTGTCCCAGAGGAGTTTCATGAACAAAAGGTGATGTGGGACACAGCTTACGCATTGAAAGGACCTGTCCCTCCAAAAGTTACAGCCAGCCACAAAAACCTACTACCATTATCACTACCTACTACCACCTTATGTCAATGTTTTTCAGACTGTGTTTGAAATTCCCTTTCAAAACAACTAGATTTTTTTCAGTTCTAGCTTTGCCAAAAGTAACTGTATTTACATTACAAAATAAATGGAACCTTGTTTTCCAAAAACATAAATGAATTTTGTCAATGGCATTAGAAAACAAACTCAAGAACAAATGGATCTCCCATACAGTGCTGGTAGGAGTGCATCCTATAACTTAGCATTCTGATCCTCGCAAAACACCCAGAGAAAGTAGTGCATATGTCCAAGAGACATGCCATATAAGAATGCTCACAGCAGCATTAATCACAAAAGCCCCAAACTGGAAGCAACTTAAATGTCCAGCAGCAGGAGACATTATGAATGAAAGAGAGCAGAGGAAAGAACACATGTTGCCTAATTCTATTTACATGAAGTTCTGTAGTGAAAGAAATCACAAGAGTGGTTTTCCTTTGAGTGAGGCAGTTGTCGACCTGGAAGGGACATGAAGGACTTGGTGGGGGGCTGGAAGCTTCTCTATCTTGATCTAAGTGATGGTTACAACTACCAGGTATGTATATACATAAAAAATTCATCGAGCTGGACACATAAGATTTGTAATCTTTAAATACTATGTATATGTATGTATGTTCTATCTCAATAAAAAAGAAAACAAAAAAAGGGGACAAATACAAGGAGACCTGAAATTGCCTCAAAGCAGCAGCTGAGTGCTGCTACCTCACTACAATAAAGGAAGGACCTTTTCTGTGTCAGAGGGTGATGCTCTCTCATGCAGTCTTCCCAGGAACCTTATGAGGTAAGTTTTATTACTTCAATTTCATGGACAATGGCTCATAAAAATGATTTCATAAGCATGTCCCTCTTTACTGCATATTTGAGCAAATTTAGCCTAGTGTTAAGGAAAGAGAACAGGTTCAGAAAATTCTGTTTTATCTCTTAATAGCTGATGATACTGGGCAAACCACTTTATTTTTGAGTCTTAATTTTCTCGTCTCTGAAAATGGGGACACTAATGATGATAGTGAAGGTTGCTATAAAGATGGAATGAAATAATTCATCTAGAATGCTCTGTATAAATTGCCACACAATTACTTATTATCATTATTAATATGACTTGTAGTTTAAAGAATAAAATAAAAAGATACTAACCTTATCTTTTGGCAAAGGTTCGTCTGAGGATTTAGACAAAATTTACATTCTCCACATTGTGGGATGTAAAGTGGGATGACAGTATCACCTGGAAAACAAATTCGAAGACATTACCCTGAATAGGCAGCATCTGTTTCTAACTGAATACCTGTACATCAGGCCCTGCAAATTCCTATTCCTATCAACTTGTGTGCCTTTGCAAAGTTATTCAAGGCCTAGAACTAAACTTACAGACCATCATTCAGACACTACCTGCCCATGCAAAAAATACAAGGTTCAAAATTATCTAAATGAAATTCTTAAAACAATGACTGAAGAACAAGGTCAAGTGCTTCAAAATACTGACTCATTGATGCATGTTTAAAAATTCTTGCTTAATCGGACAAAATTGGCTTTGGAAAGGTACTCAAAGTTTCAGATGAACAGCAGTCTGCAAAATCAGAGAGAAAAACCCTCAAATATTTGTGCTTCCCAGATGAGGAATAAAATCAATCTTGACAACTTAGGTGATAAGTTGTTCATAAATAGTGTAATTTATCAGACATATAATTTCCCCATAGAAATAAGCCAAAATTGTAAAATAAGTAGTTCAAATACCCTCCTTACCTGCCTTCAACTTGGTAACTCCTTCACCAACACTCTCCACAATTCCAGCACCTTCGTGTCCCAAGATCACTGGAAAACTCCCTTCAGGATCAGCCCCACTCAGGGTATAGGCGTCAGTGTGGCAAACCGCAGTGGCAATAATCTATCAGGATATTAAAGAGCGTTTAAGTGTGTGTGCATGCAATTTGGACTGAGGTATAGGTCAAAGGAAAGGCACTTTTACTTTAATACCATATTTCATTGATCTCTCATATTTTAACCACTAAAATCAGCATGTGCTTAGGATGTATGGCATTCTAATTAGAACTGGCAGCCTTTTTTTTAGTGGCACATACAAATAAAGGTGCCCTTACGTGCAATGAAACACAGCACATCAGCTCTTTCCAGCGCATGCTGGCAAGAGAGGGTAATCAAGGTGATCTTATGGGCACTGTGCCTTCAAGTACGGCCAGAATAGCACCTGTTTGCAAAGCAGGTGGGGCTCATCTCACTGCTGGCTTCCTCAGGAGGCTGGGAAATGTGACTTCTAAAAAGGCATCCAGACTATTTCTGAAACATGCCAGGCTACTTGCTTTGGGCCAAAACTCACAGCTTTTAGTGGAACCAACTTCCCTTTTTAGCAGCCACACACAATTTTTACTTAAATAAGCCCTTTATCCCTATCTCTCTTGCTTTCACATATCTCTTATCTTTCCAAACCGCCCAAAGCACAGACAGGAGAAGTCTCAGAATATTTGTGCTTCTCACCTGTATACCCACTGGTAATATAACACTACTTGCCCTTTGTCAGCCATTTCCTAGGGAAGACAGCTGAACTCAGTGTGGCTCACATGGCTCATCTTAGTACATCCACGACAAATATGTTCTTTTTCACTGGGAAAATCACAATCACGTTAACTTCTGAAAGGAAAATGTACAAGTTGTTCTAAGATTTCAGATTCCTGGGTCTGGGTTGACAAGGACCTTGAGTTCTTTGGCCCTCAGCTTCTTGACTTGTGTGTGTGTGTGTGATCCCTGGGGGCATGACCCCACACATTTGCTGTGTGTGTGGAGGTAGGAGGGGGGAAGTAGACTCCAGTTCATGGCAAAAAAGAGCTGATGTTTCTAGAACATTACTCTTATTCATTCAATGGTCACTAATTAATTTTACAACAAAACAAGTACAAAGTCGAATGTTAAAAACATCCAGCTAGCTGCCTTGTGCAATATGCCTCTCTCTGGGGTAACTTCACTTCTTGGCCACAGCAGAGGTTGAGAAGCAGAGGAATAATGAATCCCTGGAACTCTGGCCTTGTCTGCAACGGTCAATACATTTTAAAGCTCTCTAAGCAGGCTGACTTCACTTGCTTGTTGCTCCAGTTGATCAGGACCCTCTTCCCAAATCTTATTTGAAGTCTCTTCTAACAAAACTGAAGACCATTTCTTCTTCTTTTGTTTCTAACCTCTCACCACACCATTTTAAGTTATGGGATCAGCACTAGGGGGAGCATCCTACAAAGTCACCTTACACACCCAGGCTACAGAAGATAAACTGCAGTAATCCAGCGATCCCTGGGGAAGGCTGTTCAGCCCAATATTAAAGCTAAAAAGATGGAGAGGAATGCTGCAAAGGTGAGAGAGGGAAAATAAGAGGAGGATGTTGACTCGAAGGTTGGATGTCTCTCAGTAACTTCTCCTTGACACTGTCCTTTGCGATTTAGCCTCTGCAGACCTCAGGGGACTCCTCCATCCAGGGACCTAAAGGTTAAGTCGTCTTCTCCAGTGCCTTAGATGTATCATTACCTTAATTCGAACTTCATGAGCCTTTGGGGGTGCCACCTCCACCTCCTCGATGGAGACAGGCTTGCCAGCCTCCCAGGCAACTGCAGCCTTGCACTTGATAACCTGAAATAGGAAACAAAGAGAGCAAGTTGTTTATCCTCCTGAACTAATAAACCACCTCTCAGTTAATTCAGATACTGATGAATGCAATGCTTAGAAACTAAATCACAGATTCATAAAGAAACCAATACCTCTAAGTGATAGGGAGAATTGTTTTGCATGTTTTTAGATTTCATACAAATAATATTCATTCGAAAAGAGTTGAGATGATCACATTGTCAGATATAAAAAAGCCTCTTCTGGTTAAGAAGTTTTATTCATCAAATATTTACTGACCCTCTACGGTACAGGAGCAGGTTAAAAATATAGGTTGCAAGAGACTCTGATTCAGTAGGTCTGGCCTAGGGTCCAAGGAATATGAATGCTTAACATGTGCCCTACGAAATTCTTTTGCTCAGGCTGGCGTAAGGAACAGTAGTTTAGTGCAAAACTGTAGGGTGGGAAGAAGTGTAAGGAGTATCACAGGATGGGGGAACTTAAAAAACATCTATCCCTTTTAACTGTGCTATCCAGTACTGTAGCCACTTGCCACGTATGGCTTATGGGCACTTAAAAAATGGCCAGTCTGAACTGAGATAAGCTGTAAATGTGAAATATACCTAGATTTTGAGGACTTAGTACAAAAAAAGTAAAAATATTACAATATTTTAAAAAGTGATTACATGTTGAGATAGTATTTTGAATATACTGGATTAAATCTTAATTCAATTTTAATTCCATTTTAATGCGGCTACTAGAAAAGTTACAATGACATGTGGCTCGTCTTATATTTCTATAGTACAGCGCTGCCTTAGAGATTCAGTCAGCACAACCCTCTGCTACCAGAGATCAAGGGCAACGAGGACCGTTTCGACCAGTTCACATAACGCTGACAAAATGTGTTGACAGAATAAGGGTGGAAAATCACTGGGTTTATAGGAAAAAGACTTGAAGGTCAATAGTTACAAGTGGGATTTAAACGGAGAGGCATGAAGTGCTACAGAATGCAAAAAGTGGAGACAGAGGGTAACTTTCGGTTGGTGGGTTTGGGAAAGTTTCACTCCTCACTGGGATACCGAAGGATGAGGAAGAGTTAGGCACAAGTGGTGATCAAACACCTACATAAAGGGTGATTGTGAGGAGTGAAGGAGTCCTCGGCACAGTGTAGCTTTGCAAAAGTAAGTTAGTAGTTACCCGTAGCAGAACAAAGAGTGGAGGAAAAGAGAGCAGAACTATATGGAGAGCTGAGGGGCTTGTGTAAACTGCTGGGGCTGGAAATGATTCCTGCTAAAAAGAAAATGTCGATATTAAATCTGATGGTACGAAGAATTCAGATACTGCATTAGAATCTTTTTTTCAACTCAATGTACCATAACTCAAAACAAAATTCCAAAGGTCAAATTCAAAATACTAACAACGAACTCATGCATCCTGGAGCTCCCAAGCGACCTGAATGAATAATTCATCCAGATCTAAGTTTTATGCACCGCCTCCTCGAGGAATGTTGGAAAGGAGTTTAACCTCTTCCTTTCAAGGTCAATTCTAAGCAAAGCCAAGCCCCACTCTAAATCCACAGGCAACTGTCCCACGTCCACATTTGAACTATCACAGGAATTTCAATTTTTCACCTTCTCTGAAAACAGACACTTGATAATAAGCAAAAAGAAGTGCCAATCTGTGAAGTGTGAAAATCGTTTCGAGTTTACCATTTCAACTCCAACATTTAAGGTCCTAAATCTTTCTAGAAAATTTCTACAGTCTGCAAAGCATGAAAAGCATCAAGCAGCTCAGCCCGCCTCCTCACGCCTTGGGCGTAGTTCTACCCTCCTTTCCTGTCGCCTGGGAGCCTCAGGAACCCGGGCGGCCCTGGCGCGGCCACCGAGCAGGGGCAGCCCTGCGCCTCAGCCCGGGCTGCACGCGCCGGCGCCTCCTCGCTGCACCGCTACGTGTGGATCCAGGCGGTTAGGAGGCTCCGCGGCCTAAGTGCCCAAAACCGTTACGGAGAGAGGCCTCCGAGTCTTCCCCACATCCGGGTCCTGGCGGCCCAGTGCTTGCTCAACTCCCAATCACGGCGGCCGAGAGCTCAGGGGCCCGGCGCCGGCGGCCGCTTCGCCGCCTGTTAGGGTGAGCCGGCTGGTCCGCTCTGCGGCCGCCCCGCCTCCCCACGGCCGCCCCAGCAGCGGCGCGGCGGCCCCAGCGAAGAGCCGAGACGAAGCTTCCCTGCCGCCGAGCCGCTCGCCCGAGGCCCCGTTCCGGCTCCCGACGCCGGAGCCCGCGTCCAGGCCGAGCGCCGCGGCCCGCTCCCACCGCGCGCCTTCCTTCCCCCGGTCTCGGGGATACCTGGCTTGCCATGGCCTCGGCTCCCGTCGGACTGCCGCGCGGGGCCGGGATGTGAGCGGGGCGTGCGCGCGGGGCGTGGAGGCGGGGATTGCGAGCGCTAGGACGGGAGGGGCGGCGCCCGCGGTGGGGCGCGCCTGCGCCCTACCCCGCGCCGGGCGGGCTCAGCTGGAAGGCGGGAGGGGTCTCCCGGAGGCAACGTGGCGGCGGTCGGTGGCCCGCTCAACTGGCTCGCTGCGAAACATGTGTGTCAGGGAAGGCCTTTCCCGTGTAACTTTAGCCCAGGCAGCGTGGGTAAGGTTTACAAAGCACAGATGTGGGAGGTGGGGAACCAGGAATTTCGCCGGAGGCCCTTGAGCCACAGTGAGGACTGCACCGTCTGCGTGCTCCTTCTGTACACTTTGTGTGCGCAACGTCTTGAGGACACAGATGGGTAAAACACAGCCCTCCAGGGGACTCTGCGTCGAGAGGGGACACTGAGCTGTGAGAAGAATGATAAAGGGGACCCATTCGGGAAACGTCCCAGGCCAGCTGCCCATGAAGGGAGAGGAGGATTTTTGGGGGAGAGACCTTTGCCGGGAGGGGAAGAGGGGATTGAAACGTCTCCGGAACGCGGACTCCTTGGATTTAAGAGTAGGCTAGAGTTTAGAGAGTGGAGTACTTGCTAGTTTATCGCGCAACTCTGACTGTTGTCGACTCTGAATTTTATTAAATAGCTCTTCCAGACAGACCTCTCTCCTCTCTGCTTCTCAGTCTTTGTTATGGCTCCTTTTCCTCACTTCATACCTGAAATGTTGGCAATCTGAAAAATTCTAAATCTTTCTCTCCCTTCATCCACACCATGACTTTTAACTTCTGTTTCTATAAGGACGACTTCTAGATTGTTATCTCCAATCAGGATGGCTCTCGTAAACTCCCGGCTTGGGCGTACAATTGCCTACTAGACGTCTGTCTCCATTAGGATATCTCACAGTTAACTCAAACTCTTCCCAAACTCATCTTGTCATCCTTTCGCCCTAACGGTACTCTTTCTGTCTCTGTGTGGTACCACCATCTACCTACTTGCCCCAGCCAGAAACCTGGGAATCACTTCTCCCTCTCTTTCTGCATTCAGTCTGTCACCAAACCCTAAATACCTCTCACATCTTGTGCCTGCCCTCTCTCCCAGTTGTTGCTGCCTTAGTGCAGGCTCTCATAATTTCTTACAGGGCTTCTGAAAAAACCTCCATCTGATTTTCTTGTTGCCAGACCTCTGAATCTAATGTAGTTCTAAACTAATGCGCCATTAGTGATCTTTCCAAAAGATACATCAAGTTAGGCCATTTTCTTTCACCTCTAATAATTTTTGAATGATGTGGGTTATAATGGGTGAAGGGGATCAAAAAGTACAAACTTCCAGTTATAAAATAAATGAGTCGTGGGGATGTAATGTACAGCATGGTGACTGTAGTTAATAATACTATATTGCACGTTGGAAAGTTGCCAAGAGAGTAGATCTTATGTCATCATCACAAGAAAAAAATTTTTTTTGTGATTATGTATGATGATGGATGTTAACTAGACTTATTTTGGTGATCGTTTCACAGTATATAGAAATATTGGACATTATGTTGTTCACCTGAAACTAATATTTTATATGTCAGTTATACCTCAATTAAAATAAAATAATAAAAACTTAAGCAAAATAAAATATTAATAGTAAGAAAAGATAGTTGAAACAAGATTGGCAAAATGTTCATAATTGTTGAAGCTGGGTATGAATGTATAATAATTTCGTATGCTATTATCTTTACCTATGTGTAGGTTTGAAGTTTACTCCCCAAAAGGTGTAATATAATAAGTAGAGAGGATGACTCCAGATTGACATAGGGAACCAGAAGAATATTGCCCACTTCAGTCTCAAAAGCTCTTTATACTGTAAAAATTTATTGAGGACTCCAAAGAGCTTTTGTTTGTGTGGTTTATATATGTTGATATTTACCATATTAGAAATTAAAACACAAATTTGAAAAATATACATTTTTTTTCAAAATAGCAATAATAAAGCCCTTGTATATTAACATAAAAAAAGCATGTAGTACTAATAGCTAACAGGAAATGAAAATTACAAGAAAGTTAGAAAAAATTCAGAATACTTTAGCATGAGGAAAGATATAAGAAACTGTGATAGTTGTCAGTTTAAGAACACTTAGGTGAAAGAATAGGAATTTGTTCTGTTTGTCATCAAATTGTGGCAAAGAGGTAAGTAGTTTGACTTCATGAGAAGAAAAAGTTCTTCTGTTTAGGAATCTTCAAGGGCTGAGAGAGGGATAAACTCCAAACTCTGTAGCCGGGCCAGCCAGGCCCCACGTAACCTGGTTCCTGCTTCTCTCTCCACTCTTATTTTCTAGTATTCTGCCATGCAAGTTTCACACCAACCTTATGGAACATTTTCAGTTCCTTAAAAGGACTGTGCTCTTTCTTGATTCCAAGCTTTTGTATATGATAGAGCTTCTGCATGGAATGCAGCAAGCATTTTTCTAGTGAAAAAAGAACTTTTAGCAAAGAGTTAATTTCCTTTTCCCTATTTCAGATATATTGTCTATCTTCTGGGAAGAAACACATTTTTGTGGTACCTTGCTTAAAAATAATAGACAGGACTTTTAGTTTCCAGTCTGGCATGGGGCATCTTCCAGAGGCAAGATTGGAAGTTATCACTCCATCCTAGCAACAAGTAAAAAGGCAAACAAGCTGAAAAATCAACGACTCTTCTTAGATGCATTAGAGAACTGAGATTACAGGGAAAACCACTCACCCCAGAAATGGAGACACAGACAGATGGAAACAGAGAGTCACAACTTACAAGAGCGGAAACCCACCTCCATGGAAACCAGTATTGGGTTTGGAAAACCTGAAGTGTAATTGATGAACTGCTCAAGGCTCAGTGTGCACAAGTCTGAGAGTTAAAAACTCAAGAAGGATTCAGTCAGAGAGGGCTCCCACACTTTTGTGACTTTTACCTTTAGGAGCTCTACCAGGTTCTCACAGTGAAGGTTGGAGAAGAATCCCTCATGCTTCTGCTAGGGGAGGGAAAAGGAACCATTCTGAAATATGCCAGTGCATTCTGCTCTTCTTAATAAGGCCTGCCCTTAGGAGAGACTCTTTCACCAGAGCGTAACTTACTGAGGTATTATGAGAGTTTAACTGAAATTCTAAAACTTCTAAAACTGAAAAGCAAAGAGAAAAAAGACTAAAATAAGTGGAAAAGGATATCCAGGAACTGTGGAACAACTACAAAATATGTAGCATTCACATAATGGGAATACCAGAAGGAGAAGAAAGAGAGAAAGGAACAGAAGCAATGTTTAGAGCAATCATGACTGAGAATTTCCAGAAGCTAATGTCAGGTTCAGGTACAAGAAGCTCAGAGAAGAACAAGGAGGCTAAATGCCAGAAAAACTACACCTAGGCATAACATACTTAAACTACAGAAAATTGAAGATAAAGAAATAAATCTTGAAAGAAGCCAGAGGGAAAAAATACCTTACAGATAGATGAGCAAAGATAAGAATTACATTCGATTTCTTCTCAGAAACCATTCAAACAAAAAGATAGTGGAGTGAATATTTAAAGTGTTGAGAGAAAAAAAGTGCAACCTAGAATTCTGTATCGGGTGACTTTATCCTTCAAAAGTGAAAGAGAAATGAAGATTTTCTCAGACAGATAAAAACTGAGAAAATTTGTTGCCAGTAGACCTGCCTAGGAGGAAATGTTAAAAAAAGAAGTTCTTCAGGGAGAAGGAAAATGATATGATAGACTCTCAGATCTATATAAAGAAAGGAAGTACTTTGGAAATTAAATAAGTGAAGGTAAAATAAAAACTTTTATTTTTATTATTTTTCAGTGATCTGACAGATATCCATTTGTTCAAAATAATAATAGCAAAAATATATTTGATAATTATAGTTATGTAAAAGTGAAATGAATGACAGCAATGATACAAGGAACGGCAGGGAGGAATTAGGATTATTTTGTTACTTGTAAGGTACTAGCAGTACCAATGATGCAGTAGAGTGCTATTTGAAAGTGAACTTGGATTAGTTGTAAATATGTGTTGCAAACTCTAGGGCAATCACTAAAAAGAAGCATAAAAAGAAACATAAAAAATGATATACTAAGAAAGGAGAGAAAATGGAATCATATAAAATGCTGCATTAACACCAGAGAGGGCAGAAAAAAAGAGGAAGACAAAATTAGTAACAAAGAACAAAGTCAATAAATAGAAAACGGTAACAAATGTGATAGATAGCAGTCCAACTATATCAATAATCACTTTAAATGTAAATAGTCTATATGTACCAATTGAAAGACAGATTGTCAGCACAGATCAAACAAGAAGAGCCAAATATATGTTGTTTGCAATAAACCCACTTTAAACATAAAGACATATAGATTAAAAGTGAAGGGATGGAGAAAGATTTACCATGATGACACTAATCAAAAGAAAACTAGAGTTTTCTAGTTCTAATTCTCCAAGAAAACATGATAATCCTTACTGTGTATGTGCCTAACAACAGAGCTTCAAAATACATGAGGCAAAAGCTGATAGAACTACAATGAGAAAAAGATAAATCCACTATAACAGCTGGAGACTTCAACACACCCTATCAGAAATGGACAGATCCAGCAGGCAGAAAATCAGTAAGGACATAGTTGAACTCAACAGCACCATCAATCAACTGGATATAATTGATGTCTATAGACTATTTAATCCAACAACAGCAGAATACATGTTATTCTCAAGCTCACATGAAACATCTACCAAGATAGATCACATTCTGGGCTACAAAACACACGTTAACAAATTTAAAAGAATAAAAATCATACGATGTATGCTATCTGACAACAGTGGAATTAAACTAGAAATCAACAGCAGAATGATAGCTGGAAAATCTGAAAGTATATGAAACCACACACTTCTAAATAACACAGGTCAAAGAAGAAATCTCAAGGAAATTAAAAATTATTTGAACCTAATGAAATTGAAAACAACAAAATTTGTGAGATGTAGTGAAAGCACTGCTTTGAGGGAAATTTATACCATTGAATGCATATATTGGAAAAGAAGAAAGATCTAAAATCAATCATCTAACCTTCTACCTTAGGAAAGTAGAAAAAAGAAGAGCACGTTAAATCCAAAGTAAGCAGAAGAAAGAAGTGATAAAATTTAAAGTAGAAATCAGTGAAGTTGAAAACAAGAAGTCAGTAGAGAAAATCAACAAAACCAAAGGATGGTTCTTTGAAAAGATCAGTGAGGGGCTGGCCCCGTTGCCGAGTGGTTAAGTTCACGCGCTCCGCTGCATATGGCCCAGTGTTTCATTGGTTCGAATCCTGGGCACGGACATGGCACTGCTCATCAAATCACGCTGAGGCAGCATCCCACATGCCACAACTAGAAGGACCCACAACGAAGAATATACAACTATGTACCGGGGGGCTTTGGGGAGAAAAAGGAAAAAATAAAAAAAAATTTTAAAAATCTTAAAAAAAAAGAAGAAAAGAAAAGATCAGTGAAGTTGATAAGCCTCTACCTGGGCTAATTAAGAAAAAAAAAGTGAGGAATGCAATTTGTAATCAGAAATAAAAAAGGGACATCACTGCAGATCCCATGGACATCCAAAGGATAATAAAGTAATACTGTGAACTTCTCTGTGCTGACAAATTTGATGACCTAGATCAATTGGACAATTCCTTGAAATACACAATCTGTCCAAAGCTCACACAAGAAGAAATAGACCAATTGAATAGGCCTATATATATTAAAGAAATTAAATCAGTAATTAGTAGCCTTCCAAAAAAGAAAGCACCGGGCCCAGATGGGTTCACTGGTGAAATCTACCAACCATTTAAGGAAGAAATTGTACCAATTATCTACAATCTTTTCCAGAAAATAGAAGCCAAGGAAGATGGATACATACTAATTCATCCCATGAGGCCAACATTACCCTAATACCAAAATCAGACAAGCCATTACAAGAAAACTACAGACAAATATCTCTCATGAACCTAGATGCAAAAATCCTCAACAAAATGTTAGCAAATTGAATCCAGCAATTTATAAAAAGAGTTGTATGGCACGACCAAGTGGGATTAATCCCAGGTATACAATGCTGGTTCAACATTTGAAAATCAGTTATTGCAATCCATCACATCAAGAGGCTAAAGAAGAAAATCACATGATCATATCAATAGATTATTTTGAACTGAAGGACTCAGATGCAAATGGCTTGATATTTTAGACTTTGTACTGGGCAAGTAAGTATACAGTAGACATATCAAATAGATTTCAAAAAGTTGAAGCATATTTCACAGAGCTCACACGTACTGAATGAATTGAAGGAAAAGTTCATGAAGCCAAAAATGTCTGCTACATTTTGAGGGGAACTGGTTTTCCTTTGTTTTTTTCCAACTCTAGTTGACATTGCTTGGGTACATATGCCATTAGAGAGGTAGAGAGAGCCACTGCTATAGTCCCCACGAATTGGAACCGGAAACTATCTGAACTGAAAGCAGCCACAGATAGGTTGAATGTGAGGGAGCCAGAAGTGTTTGGTACCAATTCTATTGAATACCGAAGTTTCATACTGAGAGGTATCTAAACTACCTATCAAATTCTTTCTCTTGGGAAAGAACACATACACATGGCATATGTTTGCAGTTTTCCCTGTTACTTTTCAAGATCAACACATATCACAGAACTGGGAGGTTAGAGACTCCTCAGGGTGTCTCTATGATCCTGAAGAAGTAAATTTTCCTTATTTTTTTCCCATAGGTAATAATTTATTGGAAGTTATCCATTATTGTAAGTAACCTGAGCATATCTTTTCCTGACAGGAACTGCAGAGACTATGGGACTCCGGAGACTCTGGAAAACCTGACAGGCTGGAGAAGTACAAGATATAATTTCTTGATTAAATCTAATGGGAAGTTAAAATGAGACTTTTAATATTGTCTCAATTTTGGCCCAGATCTCCAAGGCTGAACAATATAGGTGCCCAAATTATCACCACGTTATAAGGCAAGGTGCTAGACTACATTATGTAGGACATGCTAAGACACAGAAAATTTTTTCTGTCAGCATTAGCTCATCTCCTCTCTCTGAGCTATGTAAGGGAGGGCAAGGAATTCATGGGGAAGCGTAGAAATGGTTGGGAGGGAGAATTTCTTTGGAGAGAGTTGTCAGTGTGCTGTATGTGCTCCCCACCCCTAGCCCTTGGTGAGGGCGATGGAAGCACTTCTCCCTCATCTGAAGCCAAGAGAAGAAAACCAGTCAAAAAGCTTAAAATGTTTTCTCTGGAATCTGGAAGAGTCAAGGCCAGGTATTTAAATAAATAAAAAATTGAAGGCTAGAGGCAGGCTAGAATAGCCTGTCTGGTGGCAGAATGAAATAGAGCAGAGTTTATTGGGGTTAAGGACACAACTGTGTTTCTGATGGACCAAATGTGGACCCGGCAAGGAGATATAGTTGTAGATCATCTTAAAAGGAACTTCACCAAAGAGATCCACCTGGACAGGTCAGGTGACTGGTGGAAGCCAATGGCTGAAGGCAGAGTTTTAATTGGCCAGTTGTGCTTAGAGCAGGAGGATTCTCCCCAGCTGGTCTCCATTGCTGTGAGATGACTCTCACGCTTCCCTTTATGGACTGAGTTTCCGCATGTCACAGCACGATGTTGTATGGAGCCTGCGGCAAGCTCCTATGGGAGAATCATGGTGGAGAACCTGGAGTTTTAGACCAAAGTCATGCTCCCTTCAGTCCTCGTTCTGACAAAAAGCGCCTGGCCGTGAGGCATTAGGTGATCATGCCATCTGAGTTTCTCACCATGAACTGGTTATTATTTGATGAACAGAATTATAAGGTTAGACATACCCAGGAAGACAGCATTGTCCAGTGGAAGTGATAAATGTAGGACTGGACCCAAGCAGATCCTGAATTTACTGTGACAGTAAATTGCCTGAGCATTAGACTCACACTCCTAATGCACTTCCATCCCTTAGGGAGATTCCCTACGACCAGTTCACAGAGGAGGAAGAGAATCTCAGCTTGGTTTCCAGCGCTCTGCACAATATTCTGGCCGTTGGTGAGGCAGACTTGGCAAATCTTGACGGTATATGGAACTTCAAGCATCATAGCTCTTCGAGTCCTCTTTGGCAGGAATGACATGGCCTGAGGTATGGGTCTACATTGATTAATAGGCAGTAATTAGTGCTTTGGTCAGATGATCAGGGACTTTGAAGGAACGAGGTTGTAGGATTGGTAATAAGGAAGTCTGGAAAAGAGATATGTGGCCGGACCTTTCATGATGGGCACTGAGTGGGAGGATACTTATATATTGCATGTGAATCTCACCACAGGTCTGATTTTGGAGGAGATTGACAATAATCAGGTGAACAAGGTGATCCGTCTTGGGGATGTTATTCAGTAGGCCACCCAAGTGCTTACTCAGTGGGCTCATAAATGTAGCGGCCATAGAGGTGAGCATGGGCCCACAGCATGAACATTCCTTATCAAGGCTGTTCTGGCTCTGCCACTGCTGAACGCCCAGATTGATAGCAGCACCCAGCAAGCCTGGGTCCCCAATATGGTACAATACCTAAGGGAGACTAGGCAGCCGCTCTGTAACAGATTGATTACATTGCATCCCTCTCATCATAGAGGGGGCAGAAATCTGCTGTCATTGGGATCATCCCTTATCCAGGATCTAGTATCGTTTTCCTATCTGTCTTGCTTCTCCATGTGTCACCATCCATGGCTTCATTAACATAAATGAAACGTAAGTTCAGAGTCTCAGATTAAAAAGAAAGTAATATGCAAAGGCATAGGCATTACATTATTATGGAATAGTTAACAATTCCATATTATGCTTGTGGAAGGAAAGGAAAGTGCTTGTGATTCTTAATCTGGAGGAAAAATTAAAAGACTGCTTAGAAACACAGAGATGTCAGTTACAATATTGCTGCCAGGTCGAAGACTCAGCAGTAAGACAGTCAGAGCTGCAGATCCCGCTCGGAGGTTATTTTCACAGGACAGGGCGACACCTTGTGAAGCCTTCGGAGTCTCACCAGACCTTCTGGTTCCAATGACACTTCTGTTAACACAGAAGGGATTTCTTCTTAATGGAGAATAGAAGACATTCTAGGGACAGCTAGGAATGTTGACACACGTCTCCACACTGCTGAGAACAGATTGATATTCTTGGGAACACTCTTAATTTAATACCTTATTGAATCAGGCTTTTTGACGTAGCTTAAGATGCAGAGTTGAATTTCTCTTTTCATAGCTGCAAGAAGGGACATCCCTTTCATCTCTTTCTCAGACTCCTTTGGTTATTATAAAGACTTTCATTTTCAAGGTCAGGTGCTAAAATTTCATTAGCTACATTATGAGCAGGCCTATAGAGCAGAATTTTATTGGGAGAAATGGAGGAAGCGATTATAAATGTTATCTAATAGCAATAAAATAAGGATATAGTTTTTCGTCTATGTTATTAAATGCCTGATTTACTTATAATTACCTTCTAAACAGACCTTGAAATTTCAGAGTAGATACATGGCTTGCCTTTGGCTTTAAAGTGAGAGAATAAGAGTAATCTGGTTTAATAATATTCCAGAGAGGAAATATTTAGGGATTTTCTCAAGCTCGATATTTGCCAAAAATGGAGATGGCTGACTAAAGAATATATAAATACAGCTTGCATTTGCTGGTATATTCTTCCGAAGGAATATATTATTCAGACTGCCTGTGCAGGATTGAGTTTAAGTATACTTGGAGCTATTTAATTAGGAATGAAGAGGACATGGTGGGAGGGGAGAAGGGGTGTGTCAGCTGCTTCTAGTGTCCCAGGGACTGAGGTGACTCTGTGATGCTGCAGAGAGCAGAACCAGGAGGCAGACCTCAGGTTTCATCACAAGACAAACACTGGCCTGTGAAGGGATTTCACCCAAGGTTGACTGACTGGCTGTGGGGCATAATTTTAGAAAGTGATTTATTTATTGAATTTGGAATTGGAAATCATCCATCTTTCTTGACCCAACGTTTTATTTTGAAAACTGCCTCAATTTCAAAATTTGAAAAACAGGACAATGAACAGCTCTATGTCCTTCACCTAGACGTAGCAGTTAGTATTTTTTGTCACATTTACTCTCTCTCTCACACAAACACACACACACACTTTTTGACGAGCCATTTGAAAGGAAGGTGCCCATCTCGTGAAATTCACCCCTGACTTCTTCAGCGTGCATCTCCTAAGCAAAAGGACATTCCTCCACCTGTTACCATCCATCCTTAAGATAATGTTCAGCTTGAAGATTCTATGAACCTTCAAGATTTTTCTGACTGGCTTATGAAGGTTCTCCGAAGGCGGTCAGAAAACCAGTATCTGCTTTCCCTGTAACACAGGATTCGTTCAAGGAGGTGGATCCAATCTGCCCTGCCCCCTCTCAGAGCGTGCTGCTGGAAGGCTGCTGTCCGCAAGGCCTCAAAGGACGCGGAAAACTGCCTGGCCCTCAAGAAGCTGTGGCCAGGGAGAATGTTGGAGGATCAGATGAAGTCGTGCACAGGAAAGTAGTTTTAAATTGTCAACTATGATAAAAATGAAAGTTGTTACTCTTTCCCTGAATTCTTTTTCTCAAAGAAAATAGGATCTAGGAGATGGAAAGCTGTTTAAAAATCCCACCAGAGGGCGCTGCAGTACCCTTAGAAGACAACGACAGTCTAAGATGTTTGAGGAGACAGTGAGTGTATCTGAAAACTGCATATATTTTTCTTCTCAGAAGAATATAGGAGCCAGCCCCATGGCATAGTGGTTAAGTCTTGTGCGTGCCAGTTTGGCGGCCCAGGTTCACAGGTTTGGATCCCAGGTGTAGACATACAGCAAGCCTTGTCAAGGCAAGCTATGGTGGCAACCCACATGCAAAAATAGAAGAAGATTGGCAACAGATGTTAGCTCAGAGCGAATCTTCCTCATGAAAAAAAAAAAGAAGAAGAATATATTGTGATTGTGTTGCCTTCTAAATTCAAGTATTGTTCACAATATTATTTGGCATTCTTTAAAGATTTGTATAATTTCAGACCAAAAGATCATTAAAAAATAAAATAAAATATAGACCTATATATCTTATGTTAGAGACTCCAAACCTTTAAAATAATGTTTTTTTCCCTTTGGAGGGGTCAAGTTCCATTCCAGTTTTGTCTCAGTGGCTTATCCTGAAAATGTCCATTGTAGCATCTATAATAGTTAGAAAACTCTTATTTTGCTTTTCATATAAATCTTATCTGTTAAATCTTAGAACTATAAATATTTTTACTTACTACATTATTATAATTATATTGCTCACTGTCACTTTTAGTTGACTATGGAAAATAGATTATTTAGTGCTAATTACAGACCATTAAACTCCGTAAATCTGTAGACATTATACGTTGTGATTATTATCAAAATTGAAAAAGGCAATTATTTAATAAAGATGGAAATTTGAGAATATACGGATTTTCAAAAAATCTTTATTTTTCTATGTGTATTCATTTATATAGCTTCTGATATACTACTTGTGATTATAGTTCACAGTGGTAAAGTGGGGCTAAGAGTAAGGAAATGAACAGATATTAAAAAGGAAATTATTTAGCAGACTTTTAAAGAAGAGTAGCCTATAGCTTATTGAAACTTACAAATTACATAATGACATTATATATATACACTATATATATATAAAGGATATATATATATTTTATGTACATATATAATAGTGATTTTTTTCTAGTAAAAATCTTTTTATTATGGAAAATTTTAAACATATACAAAAGTAGAGAGAACAATATAATGAAACCCCGTATATTTCTCACCCAACCTAAAAAATTACAAACGTATAGCTGATCTAGTTTTATTTTTTGCCCTTCACTCCCCACTCCCATCTCTCCAGAACTAGTTTAAACAATTCCCAAACATCATCATGATGCCATTCATAAACACATCAGTTATCATAGTTAACATAGGACATATTCCTGTATTTTATGGATAGAAATGCTGTAATCTTTACAGACATTTGATTTTGAGATGTGAACTGTGAATATTTGTTTAACCTCATGGTGATCCTGGATTCGTCATATCGAACCAACCAGACAGGTTCAGATTCAGTCAGATAGCGTTCCAGATTGTGCCTGGTGTCTTCAAAAGATCAGCACTGTCCGAATGCTGTTCATAATAATAAAACAATAATCAGTATAATTTTCATGACAAAGTTAACCAAAACCCACAAATAATTTTCGTTCTTTTGTGTCAGGATTTGTTTTAATCTTTTTGTGTAGATGCCCCTTTGTTAAAATTTTAAACATATACAAAAGTAGAGAGAACAACATAATGAAACCCCATATATTTCTCACCCAACCTAAAAAATTACAAACATATAGCCGATCTAGTTTTATTTATTACCCTTCATTCCGCACTCCCATCTCTCCAGAACCAGTTTTCAACAATCCCCAAACATCATCGTGATTCTATTCTTAAACACATCAGTTATCACAGTTAACGTGGGACATATTCCTGTATTTTATGGGTAGAACTGCTGTAATCTTTATAGATAAAGCCTAATTTCTTTGATCTTGTCATCCTCTTCCATTCATGGCATCAAGAATACTTTCCCTATAGTTCCAGGAGGCTGGGGGAAAATTGGGGACCCTCACGGGACCCTCACTGGTCCCTGGGCAAGGTCCTTGCTGCCCAGCGGTTCTGTGGAGAAGTAGTGCATGCTGAGGTTGGAGTGAGGTTTCCATCTTGGAATAGTCACTGCTCTTGGCTCTCCTGTAGCCAAGGGCAAACGGGGCTTCAAAAGAGGGGTGGTTGGTGTGTTGGGATGCTACTTTGTGGAAACCCCAAATTCCTCCTCCTGGATAACTCCTTCAACAAGCAGAAGCAGAGAGGGGAGAAGCCTCCAGGACAGAGAATTCCTTATCTCGGACCCTACTGCTGGAGCTGCGTAATCCTTGGCATCAGTAGGTGGCCATGCACAAATGTACTCTTCACCCAGGGGCTGTGGAGGGAGAACCTCTATGTCCCTTCCTCACCATGAGTCAGGGGCACTGCACCTTAATAAGCCAGTTGGTCACTGTGTCCCATCCCTTTCCCTCCATTTCCTTGCTTCTTTGCAGCTGGTATGGTTGGAGGGCCTATCCTCTTCTCTGCTTCCTGTACCCACATGGTAATCACGCCTGTGGAGGCCCATCCTCTGCCTTCTCCGCTCCACCTTTCCATCTGTGTGGGCAGCCAGGTAGTCTTCTCAGGGGGCCAGAAGGAGAGTAGGAGGCCTCATTCAGGTGTCTACCCCTCGGCCTCCATTCTACCACTGACTACCAGGCCTACTTTAAGACTATGGGAGACTTGCCCAGCAATTAACAAAGTAGTGCAATGTTTTCCATTTGGATGCCATTTTGCATTGCCTGTGAGTATGTTCCACGACTGAGAACTCCAGGGGAAAAGGGGTAGTGGTGGACAGGCTATGAGCGCCAGAGTCTGAGGCCCTGAACCCCAAACCAACTCCTAACTTGAGGATTACCCCTTATGAGGATATTGAGATTGTGCAAGATATTGTGAGGATTATATACTACTTAGACACTTAGTGTAGCTTAAAAAAAAATCTTTCTTTCTTTTTTTCTTTTTACTGAACTTCTTTTCTGTATCTTGTAGCTAACACATTTGCAGATTAGGCTGTTCATGTCAGTAGGGATGTTTTCTCAGGTTTCCTCCCCAGAAGGAGCCTGGGTCCTCACACTGTGGACCTGTTTTCTTGTTTTGCAACATTTGTTCTCTGCTTCAAACTCCTGTCATTTAACTTTAGGTTTTTACCCCTCTCCTTTGTGATGTCTTCTCTTTTTTGTTGCTCTTTTGTCCTGCATCTTCTCTACGCAACATTGTTCCTGATGATTTTGCCCTTTGCTCCTATTGATCAAGGCTTGCTTGATCATCTTAACCAAAATCATTGGTCCTCGTCTTCCCCACCGTCCAACACTAGAGATCCCCGACGTGGGACATTTCTATAAGTCAGTTCTCAGAGTCTACGCCAAGGCAGCACAATATAGAGCTAAAATTGTGGATAGAATGTATCTCATAGGAAACCTGTGACAAAGCAAGAGAATAAGAGAGCTGGGCATTCTTTAAGGATCTGATACCTGCCACTCCTGCACACATCTCCATGGTTTTCAGCTGGTTCTGATCATGAAGGGCTAGGAGTGGGCACTCTGTGTCAGCTGCAGAACGTAATGATTTCAGACCCAGGGCTGCATTGCACCACAGGGACCTGACATTATACCACAGAAACCTCTCTTTCTAGGGAGCAGCGCCAATTGAGTTAACAATTGTTTGTTAAAGGGAAAATATGTGTCAGTTTATACCACCACTCTATGCTGGGACAGTATATGGCAGTGTCCATTGTGGTAATAGAGTAGGAAGCTTTCCCTTTTTTCAAATGGCTATTATTTAATCTTTTAAGCACCTCTGATGATGTGGAAAGCGTCAGCAAGACAAACTGGTCAGTTCTTAACAGCAAGTAAAAATAGAATCATCATAAAGGTTTTTCAAACCACTGATCCGTCTGTTTGGTACTTTACCTTTTTCCTTGGTGCAAGAGGTCAAATGCCTCATTGATTTTGTCAAAAGGCAGCGTGTGGGTCACCAATGCATCCAGATCGAATTTCTTATTCTTGTAGTCAGTGGCCAGCTTTGGAACAGAATCGACACTTTTCCAACCTGTAATATGATCAAAATGCCAAATAAAGACCTGGTGTTTGACATGAAGACGTAGTGTAATCAGTGTGAGCTGAGTGAATGAAATTATGAGGTTAGATTTAGGTTGCTTCAAATAGGTTACCACCCCCCCATCTTTAATATTCTGTACTTTAGTCTATTCAAACATTTTTCTTCATTAAGAAAGCCAAGATTATTTTCTATTTTAAGATAAGGGATGATCTGAATATGGTCAAAGTTTAACTTTTGTTCCTCTGTGCTGGTTCATTTAAGTGTAAATTGAATTTCAATTTGCAAATTGTAGTTATCCTTCTATACAAACTCTGTTTACTTTCAAGTAATTAATAGAATAACTTTTATGTAGTCTTTAATATGTTCTAGACACTCAATATTTAAACAACAAATTATTTTCCTTTCCTTTCAATAATCTTCGTTATAAGAATTTGAGCACTACAGTCATGCTCTGCATAATGATGTGTTGGTCAACGGCAGACTGCGTAAGTGGTGATCCCCGAAGATCAGTACCACACAGCCTAGGTGTGCATTAGGCTGTACCATCTAGGTTTGTGAAAGTACAATCTATGATGTTTGCACAATGAGGAACTTTCCTAATGACACATTTCTCAGAACGTGTGCCCATTGTTAAGTGACACACGACTGTATTATAGAGAAAATTAAAAGCAAAAAAAACTGACCGCCAAATGCTGTTCCATTTATAGTCCGGCCCATTATTAGCTCCAGTGGAGAAATAGTCAATCCTTTGTCACCCATGGCTACTCCAATGAAAGTACATGATCCCCAACCTACTCTTACACAGTCCAGGGCTGCTCTCTGGAAGGTCAAAGAAAAAACACTGAGTAAGTAGAAAAGTAGAACACGAATTCCAGCACGGATATGTACAATGCTTTAAGGAGGATTTACACAACTCTGCATGCATGATAATGGGATTCAAGCTAAAGAGGTCACAGTATTTTAGATTGGGACTTGAGGCTCCACTGTTCTGTTTCAGACAGAACGTTCAATAAATTTTTGAGCTTCATCAAAAAAGATATTGAAAAGAAACAAAACATTATTTTACCCTGTTTAATACCATAGTTATGCCGAACCTAGAATGTATATCATTGTACATCAAGAAAGATAAACACACTTGAAGAGATTAAATATTTATAGAAGACATTTTAAACTGTAATCAAGTTTTCAATAATCTACCGTGTGTATACACTAAATATGTGCAATTCCAGGGGCGTACAGCCACAGCTTTAAAGTCATGAAGAGAGAGTCAATAAGTGTTCACTAGGCTAGGAAACGAGGCACACGCTGTGCACTTAGTAGATCTCAATGTGCTGCAAACAAAAAGAAATGCTGTTGAAAACAGAGGGAAAACTGTTACACGGAAAACGACACTGGCTGCTGCTCCTCCAACATTTCCTCTGCTCCCCGACGCCTTGTAGCTCTCTTGCAGTCAGGCAGAGTCATGTAACTAACTCTGGCCAACGGGCTATGGGCAGAAGTGACGTGTGTCCTCTCCTAGCCCAAACAGAACAGCCAGTGAGCAAGCTGCCAGCTGTCCTTTCTGCTGTAACAACCCAGAGGGCCTCATATTGAGGCTGTGAAGCCACAAGTTTGAACTTCCCTGATTGCTGGGTCCCCACCCGGAAGACGGTGGCACAGGGGAGTTGCATTGATCTTTGCATGAAAGAAAGAGAAAACATTGTATGTTAACCTACTGCAAGTTTGGGGTTCATATAAAAATGCCAGGGGTTGAAAACGTAAATAAGTTTGAGAGAGATGTAAACTTATGGATGGCCATTCCACATAGAAGCCCTATGGTAAACAGACGAATATTTAAAATCTTCCTAGACTAATATTATAGAAGAAAAGTGTAAACTTCGTCCCATATCATAGTCAGTGGTCAACTTGATTCTGACCTGTCGGGGCAATTTTTACTTTTACAAAAGTCCCAATAGGAAGTATGGCTCCTTCTCATCACTGATACGCTGCAAGAAAGAAGCAATGTGAAGGCCAGTACATTCTCTCCCTCTTCTCTCTCTCTTCTGTCTGTTAGTGATGGAAGATGCAATGACCTAAAACTTTCTGAATGTGTTTTGAAATTTTTATTGCATGTGTTTATTTATTGCTTTGAGAATTCCTAATACATCTAAATAGCAACTCTTCTACTTTCTACACTTTTTATATGGCAGAAACATTTTGGTTTATACTGTATAGAGAGATCCACGGAGAGGGGAAAAGACCACAGGTGCTACTTGTCCCCTTAAGGTAGCTGCTTGTATTCACTCCTGCTTCTTTTTTTTTTCTTAGCATTTTTCCTGTCGCCTTTTCTACATTTCTGAGCTTTGCTCCAAGCAAGGAATGAACTTCCATAAGGATGACTTAGTTAAAATGGGCATATATACAAATACAGGGTTTTATTTAGGAGCCTCTGATAACTTTTGAAGAGAATTACTTTTAATTCTCAAAACCTCATAATATTATCAGTTATTGTAACTTTCTAATTGTTCTGTTGGGTTCTTTAGGCTGCCTTAGAGCATTAGAGGTCCCTGAAATGAAATTTATACCCGTTACTGGAATCTTCTTTCTCTACCACCCAGAAACTTAGCTCTCCCTAGTGATGGAAACTTTTGGTGGGAGGGTAGGTAGCTCATTTTTGGGGGATTAAATAAATTCATTTCTTTTTTATTGGGATTCTCGGGGGTAATTCTATTCCATAATCTAAAATACATTTCTCGCTATAATAAATCAGTTAGTAACAGAACCCGCCAAGTTTTAGGTCAGTGGTTCTCAACCTGAGAATCTTGGAAGACATGTTGGTCCCTGGACTCCGCTCACGAGAATCCCCTGAGGTGTGCCCCTTCCTTGGGACTGACCAACAGCAGCCATTTCCCAGGCACTTCTCAGGCACAGCCAGTTCTGAGAATCTCTGTACTAGAAAAGCAAGACAAATAGGCTGAATTTCAAGGACTGTAAGAAATTCGAGCTGTGGGAAGTGGAGGAAAGGATGTGGCACACGGACAGTAGAGAATGCAGGGCCTGAAGCCTTGCAGACGGGGGAGAAGTGCGGGCCAGCAGCCTTCAGGGCATGCATCTTCAGTAGCAGCTAAGGTGGCTGAGCGCCTGGGACCTGCCAGCTCCTCTTTACACGGCTCCACGGGCTGCAGTGAAACCGCTCCGAGAGGAGAGGCCCGAGAGCTCTCAGCAGCGCTCCCTGCTCTCCATGCCCTCCTGGGGAAGGACCAGGTCAGGGGAGAACAAGGGCCAGGGCCCGCAGAGCCCGCTCGCGGCGGGAGCTCAGACTGCGCCCGTCAGACCCTCCCCAGGGGAGGGCTTTAGCAGCCAGGCTGAGCCAAGGCGGAAACAGAAGGGCCTGGCCCGCAGCTACCTCGCAGTCTCCCCGAGGACCCGAGGAATCCACAGGCAGATGATTAGTTGATGAATTCTTTGGTCATTTCATTAACAAAACAAAAGGAAACTCTACTTAGCGTCTTTGAGCAAACGCGCGTTAGGTGAAGCTGCTGGCCTGCGGGGCTGGGCGCGCGGGCGAGCTCCCTTTCCCTCGGCCGCCTGGGCGGCTCGCCCGCCTTCGGGACGGATGGGCCCGGCCGCCTCCAGGCCGCAACCAGGGCGCATGCTCGGAGGGCCCCGCAGAGGATGCAGCGTCCCAGAGGAGGGGGAATCGGACTGAGCAGCGCTTGCAGCGTTTAGGCCAAAGAGAGTGACTTCTAATTTTGCAGTGCGTGTGTGTGTATGATTTTTACTGGGTTAAAAATTTCAAATCTATAATCTGGACCTAATTTTGCAGCGCGCGTATTGAGATCGTTGCATTGAATTAAGCAGAAACTTAATATACAAATTAGTAAGGAAGGCTGCCGTAACTGGGACACGTGATTCTGTAGAGTGGTTCAGTGGCAAAAACTACTACACAGAGAAATACTTAATCACTATTTTCTAGTGATGTTTCGAAACTATTCCCATAGTTTCTATAATCTGGACCTAATTTTGCAGCGCGCGTATTGAGATCTGATGGACAAACTGGATTGTTGTAGGTTGCTGACCTCTTTTTGCTCCGCGGGAAGATGGGAGTGGATACCTCCCGTTAGGGCGACGCCAAACACCTTGTCTTACTCCCTCCTCTAAATCTGCTTTTCTTTTCCTTTGCGTATTTTTTTGCTGACTTCGTGTAGGCAAATTCTTTTAAAATTTCATCTTTGAGTTTTTCCTTAATTTATTTCTGTTTAATTAAAATTAAATATTGAATTAATTAAATATTGCTTATATAAGAATATGTAATTTATATACATATAAGTATACTAGTATTAAATATAAAATAAACAAATGTATTAATATACACATATTGTCAATGTTCAATGTTAATAAATATTATTTATTATATACTATTATAAAAAGTATACATACCATGACTTCAGATCCACCTGCACAGTCAAAGGCAAAATCCACGCCTCCATTGGTCATTTCGATGATGACCTCCTGGACAGGTTTATCTAGGTCTCTAGGATTGAGGCAGTCATTGGCTCCAAGGGCTTTGGCCTTTGTAAACTTCTCACTGTTGATGTCAATAGCTATGATCCTGGAAGCTCCTGCTGCTTTACAACCCATTATAGCAGAAAGACCGACACCGCCTAGGCCAAAGACGGCGCAAGTAGAACCCGGAGTGACCTGCAGACAGGAAAATCATAAATTAACTTTTAAACCAGCTGGTCCCACTTTTTTTTTTAAAGGACAGAGTGAGGCAGGGGGCAGGAGTGTATAAATAAGACTGCCTGTCATAAAACTAAATGATATAGTCATTGGGGGAAATCTGTCAATGTGAAAATGGCCGAGTCACTAAATTTGGAGAATCATCTGAGGTCCGTTCGGATTATCAGTTCATAAGGAGCAAACCCAAATGAAAATCATCCCCTTGTTTTTCCTTTCCCTATAGTGTATCAGGACAAAATTCTAAAGCCTATGCATTTTAAAGCGTTTATCGTTTTCCTTTTTTAATAGACCACAAGTAATTTGATGTCTATATTTGTAACAGGCCTTATTTGGTTGTGTTAATGTTATAGTTGATTTTGAATGACTGCTAATATTTCTCTCAATGTGAATTAACTTATTCATCCCAAATCGTCGATTCATCAAATGGAATGAATCTAGAATTTCTTTGCATAGCATTGGAGGATATTTATTATCTGGCTCCCATTACCTTCCAACATCATCTCCATGGTATGCCTGGTACCACAGCCACAGCAAACTGTTGCACTTTCCTTTCCTCATGCCTTAGTTCATGCTGTTCCCTCAGCCTGGTGTACGTTTCACCTGATTTCCTTTAATTAAAATATAACCTAAACTTCTAGGCCTGACTTAAATGACCCTCTCTCCGTGAAACCTTTCTTGATTCTTCAATCAGAAATTAATCCTTTCTCTGTACCATGCAATTTATAATCTCCTTGATTGTTTGATTTTGTGTGTGTGTGTTTCTTTAAAAGACTGTAAGTTCTTTAAGGCAGAGGCTTTTCATCTTCCACGTTGCTGTCAAGGAGTCTTCTGTATGTTGGTTCTTTACTAAATGTTCGTTGCATTGAATTAAGTAGAAACTTAATATACAAATTAGTAAGGAAGGCTGCCGTAACTGGGACACATGATTCTGTAGAGTGGTTCAGTGGCAAAAACTACTACACAGAGAAATACTTAATCACTATTTTCTAGTGATGTTTGGAAACTATTCCCATCAAAGCATAAACACAAGGGAAAAGAAAACCTGGCCAAGAGAGGTATTGATACATTCTCAATTGGAAACAAAATTACTAAGGAACAGAGAGAATGCACACCTCTTACTTTAATTGATGCATGATATTCGGCATGAATGTACTGGCTTTTGCTACCCAGGCGAAATAAAATACATATTTTGTAAATACTCAGAATATCGTTCTATATACACTATATACTATTTACCGTAATATTGCGGGCGTGCATTTAGTATATTTCCAAACATCTTTCTCCTGAGATTGTGTTACAAAGTTTGCCTCTGAGTCTCACTGGAAGTAGAAATGCATTTTTCCCATTGTAGCAATGTCGTTCACAGTAGACGGATTCTCAGGCTATATCTTTTGGCTAGAATTACTGATACTTCGCTTCATTAACTTGTTCCTATCAGATTCCTCTCTCTTCTCTGAGCATCTCATAAGGTGGTTTAGTATTCCTCAGTAGTGGGAAGAACAGGTCCTGGGAATTTAGGTCAACTTTGACTAGATTTAAAAGAAAATTGTAGCTGACTCTCTAGTGTTACTACCACCGAAGAAAGATTCTGGACGTAGAAGATGATAGTCTGCATGGAGTCCAGAAAAGGGGTGTGTGTGTGTGGCCCGCAGAGTAGTAACTCTCGCCTTCGTCTCCAGTGCTGTCCAAAGGAGACTATGCCTTGACTGCCACGGTCACATCAGTGGTTAACGCCACCCAGCTAACACCCCCTTCCTCTAGGAGCCTTCAGATTGTAGTTTGGCTTCTCCTACAATTGTTTTATTTTTACAGATGAATGAATGAGTAGAGGAATTTGTAGAGGGAGAGAATATGCTGATGGCCAGGAGTAGCATTTCTGTCTGCTTGGCCAACATAATTCTCAAAGAAAAGTCATACCTTGGCATTCCGGCTACTAGATCGGCTCCTTATTTTCATTAGGCTGACTTTGTTTCCTTGACATTGAACAACTTTAGGTAACCTGATAGAAAGGAAGTTTTGGATTGCAAACTCGAGGACCAAGCCTCTCCAAGATGTTTTACGGGTTGCATATGAACGTGGCTTTATTCATTCATTCACTGAAAAATTGTCAAGCTCCTACTATTGTACAAGGCACAGGGCTAGGCTCTGGAGCTATCACAATGAACAGGAGAAAGTTCCTGCCCTCAAGGAGCAAATATTCTAATCGGAAGGAGAAATAAATGGGAAATTTCTCAATAGCATGATAAGTAGTAAGACAGGGATAAATGGATGCTTTGGGAAAAACTGGGAGGGGCACCCAAGGCATGCCTGAGGCTGGGGCAGGTTTCCAGCAGGAAGTGGCAAATACTGCAGCACACCCACAGAAAAGGGGCGTAAGGAAGGAGCATGGAGTCTTCAGATTGGTTGTTTCGAGAGGCCACTCTGGTTGCAGTTTGCAGTTTGGAGTCGAAGGACGAAGACTAGTGTCGAGGTTTAAATAAGGAGGTGGTTTGAGGCATCCAGGTAATACTGACATTTCTCCAGCCTCTCTGTTAAAGAGCTTTGTAAATGCCTCTAACTTCTACCAGGGGATTCCAGGGACTCATCTTGCCACCATCAGGGCTGCCACTGAGACCCTCTTTTGAAGCCCCAAAGGGGGCGATGAGAGGCAGAGCTGAGTTAGGGCTGTTTGAGGGAGAGGAATCTGCAGAGCCTCAGGGAGAGAGGAGGGCCTGATAGATTGAGGGGGGCGGGGTCTGTACTTTCTCTTGTCTCTTGACTGGGTGGGCCGCCCCAGGATGAGCATTCCTATTTAGGGGGCATATTTAAGCAGGCTGTACTTAAATCAGGGACGGTCTATAAGCTAAGGTACCAGTATAGGAAGAGAAATCAATCTGGACTGGCTGCCAGCCTCTGGGCCAGATGTCTTACATATGTAATATGACTTAAGGATCCACACAGCTGTTTGTAGTAGATATTGTTGCAGAGAGGTAGGAGTAGAGAGGTTAAGTAACTTGCCTAAAATCACAGAGGTAATAAACCACAGGGCCAGGGTTTGAAGATACCTCTCTCTGGTTTATCACGCTGCCTCCTAGTAACTTCTATTTGACACAACCTGGTGACTGACCATTTTACCTTGGCAGTGTTGAGTGCAGCTCCATAGCCAGTTGAAAACCCACATCCAAGCAGACAAACTCTCTCTAAATTTGCATCGTCATCAATTTTGGCAAGATTTTTATCTGACACTACGGTGTACTGAGAGAAGGTACTGATCCCAAAGAAATGGTAAATGGGTTTTCCTTTGCAGGTAAACCTGGAGGTATTGTCTTCCATTAGTTCTTGACGAAAAGCAGGACCTTTGGCTAGGCTAGAAAAAAAACAAAACAACATACTAGAAACAGAAAGTAAGTGGACCACTGAACTTTCCTGAAACAAGTGTTAGGCATTATGTGCTTGTTATGGCAATTTTATGAGATGGAAAAATTGAGAAAATGACTTGAGACTCTTCACCTAAATCTATAGTCAGAAGTAGTCCAAAAATAATAACGACAATAACAAACTTTTCAATGAATACTTTTTATGGGCCAGAAACTGTTTTAAGGGCTTCACAAGTATTAGTTCTCAAAAACTTTTTGTTATGGAAAACTGAAACACATATAAAAGTGGAAGGAATAACATAATGAGTCTCCGTGTAGCCGTCTCCCAGCGTCAGCCAGGGTCAACTCATGGTCCATCTGGCTTCGTCTATTACCCGCCTCCCCACACCGCACCTGTGCTACCATCACTGGACTACTTTGAAGGAGATCCCAGACATGGCTATTTCATCCGCAGATGTTTTAGTATGTATCTCAAATCGATAAAGGTTGTTTTAGGTCCGCACATTGTGTTGGGTCTCTTAAGTCTCTTTTAATTAACATGTTCTCACTCCCCCCCCCGCCTTGCTTTTTCCTAGCAATCTATTTGTTGAAGAAACAGTCATTTTTCCTGTAGTTTTCCTCATTCTGGATTTTTCTGATTACATTCCTGTAATCTGGTTTAACATGTTTCTTCGTCCCTTTATTTCTTCTAAACCAGTATGTTTGATATAAATGCTTGATCTAATTCAGGTTTTATATTTTTGTAGGAATACTTCAAAGAGGATGTTGTGTATTTTCATCTGGAGAAACATAATTCTGTCTCTTTTAGTGATGTTACAGAGAATGATGGTCATTGCCCAAATCTATTATTTCATTAAAGGTTTGCACAAGAGTGCGTGAATTCTTTGAATATCTGCAACAACCCTCTGAAGTAGGCATTATTATTATCCCCATTTTACAGACGAGGGAATTGAGGCACAGTAATAAAAGTAAGAGTAGTACAATTTTAGCTTCTGAAAAACCTAGTTTCAGTTTGCATTAGGGACAAACATATCTTTCTACAGTCTCAGTAAAGAACAGGGTGATGAGATTTTGGACTTGGAACCAGGCTGGCTGGGTTCAAACTCTAGCTCCAGGACTTACGTCTATGCGGCCTTGGAATAACTCACTTTACTGTGCTTCACTGCACTCCTCTCTCCTCCCCCGTAGAGGTAGCTCCTGTTCTGAGTTTGGCAGTTATCATTCCAGTGGTGTATTTCTATCTTTACTACATACACATATACCATAAACGACATACGGTATTGCGTTTGTATATGACACCTTGCTAAATATATCTGTCAGCAGCTTGCTTCTTTGCGTTAACATTGTGTGTGAGATTATTCTATGTTGATGCGTGTAGATTGTTTAGCCATTTTCATTGTTCCATAGTATTCCATTGTTTTACTACATAGCAATTTGTTAATCTATTCTTTTATTGATGGACAGGTGCTATTTTCAACTGCTTGCCATTATCAACAATGTCACAAGGAACATTCTAGCACATCTCTTTGGGGATTTTGTGCAGCAATTCTTGTGCACACCTAGGAGTAGAATTCATGGGTAGAAAGTATGTCCCTCTTCATCTCTGTTGAGGAATTGCGAAAGTACTGCCCAAAATATTTGTACCAGTTTGTACTCTTACTAACAGTGTGTAACACTTACGTGATTTTTTCACACAAATTTGTAAGTGGACTCAGACACAGCTTGCATTTTTTACATTGAGGCGTGTAGAGTGGAATTACTTTGTCACCTAGAAGGAAAGACTATAGGTTGATTGAGTCCTAAGATGTAACTTATAAATAGTTTCTACCTGATGAATCGGTGGACAACACCATTCTTTACGTTATATGTTTTATGTTCCATAGAAAGTATAGGTGGCTACAGTATTCTGTTACCTTACAAGATTGCTGATTCCCCCAAGCATTGCATGTACTATCTTTTTTTCTTTTTCTTTTTTCTCTGCTGGGCGGTCAAGCCACAAATCCTTATTGATATGGTTAGGTGTAGAGTCCCATCTGAGACTCTGCTGTCATTGCAGCTCTCTGCATCATGATTATTGTTCATCACATTTCTAAACACCCTGCATAGAAGAGAAGACCCTCATATAGTAGGAGAGGTGGACACTAATAGAGTCGATATGGAGGGTAAACTTTATATCACCGCCAGGTTTCACCATTTAGTTCATGCTCAGTTTCCACTTTCCCTCAATTTCAGTTTAATAATGGCTTCTGTTCTCTGATGACCACAGTCCAATAATGGTAATTAACATTTGTTCAAGATTTAGCGTGTGCCAGGCCCCATTCTAACTGCTTACATGTATTATCTCATTTAATTATCAGAACAACCCTTTGAGATGAGTACTGTTATGGTCCCCAGTTTAGCAAACAGAACACTGAGTTGAATCACAGAAAAGTGACTTAATGGTGAAGTTCACACAGCCAGTAAGTGACAGAACTGGGACCCGTTGGCCAGATTCCTTCATGGATGCAAAACTTTTGGGAGCAATTTCTTTCTCTGGCCCTGTTTGGAACGGAAAGATACTAATATGCCTCTAAGTGTGGAGCCTTTTCATTAAAGGAGGAAAGAATCATACGGTTCAACCTGCCTGACAAGTGAGGCCATTTCTGCCTGATTGCTTGGCCCGTATTCCAGTGTTCGGTGGGTCTGTTATAAAATGTGAAGTAAATAATTTCAGCCATTGGCATGCTTCATTACGTATTAGTTTTATCTTACAAACTTTCAAAAATACCCTTAAGCTAATGTTCACAGACATATAATGTTTCTTACTTAAGCTACCTGTGAGTCTTCATTCTTTAAATTCTTTATAATATTAAACTAGTTTTCTGTTTCGTTTAGAGGAGGTTGTTATAAATTGTCATTTAGTCCCCACGGAAGCTTTAGTTAAACCGACTTTGTAACTTGGCTTCATAGGACAACTTCTTAGTGCTGTACGTAAACAAGTGGCCATATTTCCTGTTGTTATTAGACAGTTCTGATTTCAAATATTCTGTCCCATTGTTAGAGTGTGATGGATTGTGTGTCTCAGTTTTGCTTTGGAAAAGATGTTCCCCCAGATAAACAGAGATCGATTACAGCCTGCAGAGCCAGGACTACATCAGGAATTATCGCTGAAATACTCTGACATTTCCATTTAACTGGAACCAGAAAATAAAATACCTGGTTTGAAGCCGGTCACTCCTGGCCCAACACTTTCCACAATCCCGGCAGCCTCGTGGCCAAGGATCACTGGTAAGAACCGGTCCTCAGCTTTCGGGTCAATGGGATGGTGGTCACTGTGGCACACAGCAGTGGCAATGATCTACAAGCAACCACAGACCCAAGTTGTGTTTCTGTAATTATATCAGTGGGGTTGTTAAGTGGATAATCTTAGGTCCAATGTCACCTTGAAACTTTACGACATGCTTAGAGCTCAATAAAAGAGTTATATTTTGAACCCCCCCCCAAATATGTGAGGATATATTCTTTTCCTGTTATCATGCACCTTTGTTTTCTACCTTTCACTGTCTTTGGAAAATCACAAAAATAGAATAGGCAGTTAGTGTGTCCAGGAGGAGAAATCAAAGGTAATGGGGAAAAGTTAAAGTCTATTAGGCAGAAAGAATGGAGGGAACACAGGTTTCTGGGGTGTTCAAATTTTGTGGAAACTACATGAAATGAAATAGAGGTAATAAAACTTTCATAGTTAAAAGAGAGAGAGATCAAATAAAGGATTATCTAAACTAATTACCCATGTATCCCTGTATTATTATTCTTCAGGATTCAATTCATCAGAATATCCTGTTCATTCCGATGGAGAAACCCTTACTGTGGTGGTCCTGGAGGGAAATATCGACCTGGCCAGCAGCGTGGAAAATGGAGCAATGGTCCCAGCTTGCCGTCTGTGGTCCCACTCTACTCAGTTCAGTCTCTTTTCCCTGCTCACCCACACCTGTCCCCTCCTCTGGGCGCCCAAGATGCTTATGCTGCCCAGGACAGCATTCAGTTTTTCCTCTCCCTTCTTTTGAACCAAATTCTCTACCTCCTTTAATAACACTTTCCAATCACTGGCAATTGGAAAACAAAAAGAAAACCTAACTAATTCTAATCCAAAGTGAATTCCTTTGTCTGATTTCCAGGGTCAATGACAAATGTTAGGATAGGTCAGTTAAATTTTAAGCCCATTATGAAGAACAAATGAAACAGAATTAATAATTACCTCTTCTGGAGATAATGCCTGTTTTTCTCTGAACCTGAAAATGTGATTCCCCCTAGTGGGAACTCTGGGGATCTCCGTTGTATGTCCCACAGAGGCGTGACCTGGCAGAAGCCAAGTCTGCACTTAGGGTCTTGTCTGTCCTGCCAAGGCAAGTTCCCACTTACCTGAACGCGAACTTCATGAGCCTTGGGGGGAGCGACCTCAACCTCTTCGATGCAAAGGGGCTTGCCTGCTTCCCAGGCTACAGCGGCTTTACATTTAATAACCTAAGAAAGAGGGAGAGGGAGGGAGAGGGGAGACGGAGAGCAGGCGAAGGAGAGGGAGGGAGAGGGAGGATGGGAGGGAGGGAGAGAGGGAAAGACAGGATGTTATGGGAAAAAATTAAAGAGCACGTTGATACCATAATTTCATGAAAAGGAGCAATGGATTTTGTGGCTGGATGCTATCTATACTTATATTATTTTAAACACAAATTATCTTAATGGAAAATAAGAAGTCATATTCTGCATTATAGTGATTGCACTCTTAAGTTTTGAAAAGAACAGGTGTATTAAAGTTTATCTTAATATAATGCCTTGATTTTTTTCTCCATATCAGAGAGGATAAATTTATAGGGTTTGGACAGCGTATATGGCCAATAAGTATTTGTTGACTGAGCAATTTGATATCAGCTCTGAATTACCTGAGTCCTTGTTGCTAGAGTACAGGTGTGTTTCTCATCTTTGCTACTCAAAGCATGGGCTTCCCTCGGACCAGCAGTTATTGACATCACCAGGGAACAAGCTCTGTGCCAAACCCGCTAAGTCTAAATCTGCCCTGGAACCAGGTCCCCAGGCAGTTCATGTGCACATGGAAATCTGAGCAGAGAGGCTCACACAATTATGAAATTTACCAGCAGAATGTAAATTAAATAGAAATTGGGTCTCTTTGCAAGAATTTGGGTAAAAATGTATGAAAAGAAATTAAGCATCAAGATTCTATAATGTCCATATTAAAACTTTATTTGGCCTCTTAAAATTGTATTTTTAATTTTAAGTATAAGTAACATTGAAAGAAAGTGCAAAGAAACAAACTCGTAATCCTCAATTCTAATGCTACTAATTTTGCTTTTGGTATGATTTTCCCAGTCTTCGATCACACGAATACATATTTTTTGATAGTTGTTATACAATTTTGAATTACATGTTTAAATATCATTAGTCTTATTACAAATGCAATATGTATTTTTTTTAGAGAAGTTTCAAAATACAAATAAGAAGAAAAGAAACAAAATCCACCTGTAAATTTTATTACTCATTTTATGATTTTGAGGTAAACCCTTTGAGTATTCCCAATGGGATCATATTGTATATAATATTTTGTAATCTATGTTTTTCTACTTATTAATATACTATGAAAATTTTCTATATTGTTCTCTAGTATTATTTCACATAAATGTAAATGTTATTTTATGGGGCTAGCGTAGTTACTCAAATCTCTCTTTTTTGGCCATTATGAATAATATTTAATTGCACATCCTTGTTGCAAGCATTTTGACAAATCCACAGAAATTTCTTTAGAATACATTCCTAGCATGAGGGTCACTCATATCCTTTAGATCAGCTTTAAATTGCTGCTTTCTGAGAGCAATCCCCAAAGAAAGCTTCATTTAGCAAATGTATAAAGAGACAACAAAAACAAACAAAACAAGAGTTGAACAAAGAAACAGTATGTTGGCTTACTTTGCCTTTGGTGCCCATTTTCCTCTGGGAGCCTCGCTTTGGAAGTTTCTCTCTGACTTAGGAAGCTCTGCCACTTCTATCCAGCTGCTCTGAGTCCTGTAATGAACTGTGCAAATAAATACCATTCCTGCTCTTTCATTCTCCAATCACTGTCTCTCCTTTTTTGTTTCTGTGATCTCCAGCTCTGCCTGTCTCTCGCCACGTCATCTGTGCTATCATATTGCGGGTGCTAACGCCGATTGCTCCCAGCAGTTATTTGGAGAAGATTCTTGTTTACTCATTTTTTTCCCCTTTTTATTGCAGAATATAAGATAATAGAGAAAAGCTCATTAAAGATATACAGATGAGTTAACACATAATTACAAAGTAAAGGACATTTCCGCTGGCCCGGAGTCCTTCCTGTTTCCGTCCTTCTCCTTCACAGCCCTAATCATTCCCTCACATTTCTTTATGATTTTGCTTCTCTTTACAGCACAGTGTAGTTTCACCTACTAAAAACTTTATGTGCATGGAATCTTAGTGTATGCATTCTTTCATGTCTTTTTCTTTTTCTCAACTCTGTGTTTGTGAGATTCACCTACGTTGTCCGTGGCTGTTCATATATTTTCATTATCATCCATTTTCCTTTTTGCTTGTGGTGAATCAGTGGTTGCATAAAGTTCTTTTCGTGTATCCTGTTGTACACGTGCTTGAGTTGCCATAGGGAGGGTTCAGGATTAATAAGCAGCCAGTACCCACTATTAAGGTGATGTCCACTATTAAAATAGTTGATAAAAAGCCTCTGCCCCAAACTCCCAAGTTCCCTTTCAACTCTGTTCCAGCCCTGAGGAGTCCTCTTTAGTCACTGCTGAGGAACTACTTCCATGCCCCTTCGGTTGTGTGAGTCCGTCACCTGGCTCGCAGTGGTTCTGGGTCTCTGGCTGTGCCCAGTACAGAGTAGTCCCTGGACCTCGCTGGACAATACTGAAGTGCCCCCATGCACCACACTTCCATGGCTGTTTGTGGGAAATGGAGTGTCTCATATTGGTTGTTAAATATTTTGACTGGGAGTGGAATTGCCAGTTCTTCAACTTTGAGTGATTAGGTCAAAGAGTTTTATAAAGCGGCTGAAGCTCCCAGCAGCACTGTACGAGGGTTCCCATTGCCTCACATCCCCACCTACGCTTGGACTTGATGGACTTTAAAACTTTTGATAGTCTCTGGGTGTATAATGATGTGTAATTGTATTTTTAAATTGTAATTCTCTGATTATCAATGAGGATAAGCAGCAGGGGTATACTGGAGCCAGCTCATAGTGATTTTTGGTCTGCTTTTAACTACTGAGAGATGTTTAAAAATTGTTGTTATGAATTTGTTCATTTCTTATAGTTCTTTTCTTACTTTTTGCTTTACATATTTTGAGCCTTGATCTTAGTGCATGCAAATGTTCTGTGTTGTACGTGTTTTAAAAAGTCTGACAACATGTTTTACCATCTTTCTCTGTTGGTATGTTTGGTTTTTCTGTATCGTTTCTTTTAATGGTCCCATGGTATTCTCCTATCTCCTCCAGACTTTAACTAACATTTTATTGTTGAATATTTAAGTTGTCCTATTACACTCTTGGAAGTAAACTTTATACTCCTTGCTTCTACTTTCTTACTACCCACATTTCACTTCTTAACTTACCTGGTTTCCATCTTTATCCTTTAATGGAAACTGTTTTCTTTTTAAAAAATTTTTTAATTATTTTATTGAGGTCACATTGGCTTATAACATTGTGTAAATTTCAGGAGTACATTATTATATATCAGTTTCTGTATAGACTGCATCGTGTTCATCATCAATAGTCTAGGTGTTATCTGTCACCATACATGTGTGCCCCTTTACCACTTTTGCCCTCCCCCACCCCCTTCCCTATAGGTAAACACTAATCTGTTCTCCTTAGCCATGTGTTTGTTTATCTTCCACATGTGAGTGAAATCATGGTGTTTGTCTTTCCCTGTCTGGCTTATTTCGCTTAGCATAATACCCTCAAGTTCCAACCATGTTGTTGCAAATGGGATTTGCCATTTTTTATGGCTGAGTAGTATTCCATTGTAAATATATGCAACATCCTCTTCATCCATTCATCCCTCAATAGGCATTGGGTTGCTTCCATGTCTTGGCTATTGTGAATAATGCTGCGATGGACATAGGGGTGCATAAATCTCTTTGAATTGTTGATTTCAAGTTCTTTCAATAAATACCTAGTAGTGGAATAGCTGGTCATATGGTATTTCTATTTTTGTTTTTTTGAGAAATCTCCATACTGTTTTCCATAGTGGCTGCACCAGTTTGCATTCCCACCAGCAGGGTATGAGGGTTCCCTTTTCTCCATATCTTCTCTAACGTTTGTTATTTCTTATCTTCTTAATTATAGCCATTTTGACAGGTGTAAGGTGATATCTCATTGTAGTTTTGATTTTCATTTCCCTAATAATTAGTGATGTTGTACATCTTTTCACGTGGCTGTTGGCGATCTGCATATCTTCTTTGGAAAAATGTCTGTTCATATCCTCTGCCCATGTTTTGATGGGCTGTTTGTTTTTTTGTTATTGAGTTGTATGAGTTCTTTATATACTCTGAGATTAACTCCTTGTCAGATACATGATTTGCAAATATTTTCTCCCAGTTGGTGGGTTGTCTTTTCCTTTTGTTCATGGTTTCCTACGCCTTGCAGAAGCTCTTTAATCTGATGAAGTGTCATTTGTTTATCTTTTCTTTTGTTTCCCTTGCCCGAGGAGACATGGTATTCGAAATGATCCCTCTAAGACCAATGTCGAAGAGTGTACTGCCTATATTTTCTTCTAGGAATTCCATGGTTTCGGGTCTTACATTCAAGTCTTTGATCCATTTTGAGTTGATGTTTGTGTATGGTGAAAGCTAATGATCTGCTTTCATTTTGCTTGTGGCTGTCCAGTTTTCCCAACACCATTTATTGAAGAGACTTTCCTTTCTCCATTGTATGTTCTTAGCTCCTTGGTCAAAGATTAGCTGTCCGTAGATGTGTGGTTTTATTTCTGGACTCTCTATTCTGCTCCATTGATCTGTGTGTCTGTTTTTGTGCCAGTACCATGCTGTTTGGGTTACTATAGCTTTGTAGTATATTTTGAAGTCGGGGATTGTGATGCCTCCAGCTTTGTTCTTTTTACTCAGGATTGCTTTAGCTATTTGGGGGTCTTTTGTTATCCCATATGAATTTTAGGATTCTGTGTTCTGTTTCCATGAAGAATGTCATTAGAATTTTGATTGGGATTGCACTGAACCTGTAGATTGCTTTAGGTAGTATGGACATTTTAACTATGTTTATTCTTCCAATCCATGTGCATGGCATATCTTTCTATTTCTTTGCATCATTGTCGATTTCTTTCAATAGTCTTATAGTTTTTGTTGTATAGGTCTTTCACCTCCTTGGTTACGTTTATTCCTAGATATTTTATTCTTTTTGTTGCAATTGTAAATGGGATTGTATTCTTGAGTTCTCTTTCTTTTATCTTGTTATTAGAGTATAGAAATACGACTGATTTTTGTAAGTTGATTTTGTACCCTGCAACTTTGCTGTAGTTGTTGATTATTTCTAATAGTTTTCCAATGGATTCTTTAGGGTTTTCTATATATAGAATCATGTCTTCCTTGCCAACTTGGATACCTTTTATATCTTTTTCTTGCCTCATTACTCTGGCCAAAACCTCCAGTCCTTTCTTGAATAAGAGTGGCGAAAGTGGGTACCCTTGTATTGTTGCTGTTCTTAGAAGGCTGGCTTTCAGTTTTTCCTTCCTGAGTATGTTGTTGGCTTTGTGTTTGTCATATATGGCCTTTATTATGTTGAGATATTTTCCTTCTATACTCATTTTATTGAGAGTTTTTATTCTAAATGGATGTTGTATCTTGTCAAATGCTTTCTCTGCATCTATTGAGATGATCTGGTGGTTTTATTCCTCATTTTGTTAATGTGGTGTATCACATTGATTGATTTGTGGATGTAGAACCATCCCCTGCATCAATGGTATAAATCCCACTGCTGATGGTGTATGATCCTTTGAGTATTCAATTTGGCACTATTTTGTTGAGCACTTTTGCATCTATGTTCATCAGTGATGTTGCCCTGAAACTTTCCTTCTTTGTGTTGCCCTTGTCTGGTTTTGGGATCATGGGGATGTTGACCTCATAAAATGTGTTAGGAAGTATTCTGTCTTCTTCAATTTTCTGGAATAGTTTGTTTTTTGGGAGGTTTTTTATTACTGTTTGCATCCCTTTATTTGTGATTGGTCTATTCAGATTCTCTATTTCTTCTTGTTTCAGTTTTGGGTGGTTGTATGAGTCTAAGAGTTTATCCACTTCTTCTAGATTGTCCAATGTGTTGGCATATAGTTTTTCATAGTTATTCTTTCATAATACTTTGTATTTCCTTGGTATCTGTTGTAAGTTCTCCTCTTTCATTTATAATTTTATTTATTTGAGCCTTTTCTTTTTTTTTGTTAGTGAGTCTGGCTAAAGGTTTGTCAATTTTGTTTATCTTCTCAAAGAACCAGCTCTTTGTTTCATTGATCCTTTCTACTATATTTTTGGTTTCAATTTCATTTATTTCTGCTTTAATTTTAATTGTTTCCTTCCTTCTGCTGACTTTGGGTTTGTTCTTTTTCTAATTCTGTTAGGTGTAGTCTAACATGGCTTATTTGAGATTTTTCTTCTTCGTTAAGGCAGGCCTGTATTGCTATGAATTTCCCTCTTAGGACTGCTTTTGCTGCATGCCGTATGAGTTGGTATGATGTATTTTCATTTTTATTGTCTCCAGATATTTTTCCATTTCTCCAGTGATCCATTGGTTGTTCAGTAGCATGTTGTTTAGTCTCTCCATGTTTGTGACTTTCCCAGGTTTTTTCTTGTAGTTGATTTCTAGTTTCATAGCATTATGGTCAGAAAAGATGCTTGACAGGAATTCAGTCTTCCTAAATTTATTGAGGCTTACCTTGTTTCCCAACGTATGATCTATCTTTGAGAATGTCCTGTGTGCACTTGAGAAGAATGTGTATTCTGCTTATTTTGGATGGAGTTTTCTATAGACATCCAGTAAGTCCACTTATAGTTTTTGTTTAATTCCACTATTTCCTTGTTGACACTCTGTCTTGGTGATCTATCCATTGATGTAAGTGCATTGTTGATGTTCCCTACTATTATTTGTGTTGCTGTCAATTTCTCACTTTACGTCTCTTAATAGTTATTATATGTACTTTGGGTCCTCTGTGTTAGGTGCATATGTGTTCATAAATGTTACGTCCTCTTGGTGGAATGTCCCTTTTACCGTAATATATTACCCCCTTTGTCTCTTATTGCCTTTTTTTCTTGAAGTTTACTTTGTCTGATGTAAGTATGGCAACATCTGCTTTCTTTGTTTGCTATTTGCTTGGAGTATCATTTTCCATCCCTTCACTCTGAGGCTGTGTCTGCCTCAGAGCTGAGATGTGTTTCCCAGAGGAAGCATATTCTTGGGTCTTGTGTTTTAACCCTTCAAACCACTGCATGTCTTTTGATTGGGGAATTCAATCTGTTTCCATTTAGAGTGATTATTGATATGTGAGGGCCTAATGCTGCCATTTTATCAGTCATTTTCTGGTTGTTCTGTATTTCCCTTTTTTCCCATCTCATGTATTTTGGACTGCCCATTCAGTTTGGTGGCTCTCTATGATAGTTTTCTCAGTTTCCCCTGTATTTATCATTTTCATCTCATTTCTGATTTTTCTGTTTAGTGGTTACTGTGAGGATTGTATAAAAGATGTCATAGATGAGGTACTCTATTTTCTGATAGCCTCTTATTTTCTTGGTTCAAGCAGTTTCCATCCCTCTCCTCTTCCCCTTCTAAGTTACTATTGCAACACATTATTGTGTTTTGTGTTGTGAGTTTGTGGTTAAAATGAAGTGAGTATATTTATTCTTGATGTTTTCCTTCACTTTATCTTTGATGTTATAATTATACGTTTGCTAATCTGTTCTGACAGAGAGTTACAATTTTCTGATTCTGTCTGCCTATGTGTCTCCTTGCTCAAGGCTTTGTAATCTCTTCCTTTTTTTTTTTTTCCTCCGATCTGAGGACCTTCTTGATCACATGTTGTAGTAGGGATCTTGTGGTGATGAACTCCCTCAGCTATAGTTTCTCTGGATAAGTTTTTATTTCTCTATCATATCTGAAGGATATTTTCACTGGATAGAGTATTCTTGGCCGCCAGTTTTTGTCTTTCAGAATTTTGAATATATCATTCAATTCTCTCCTAGCCCGTAAGGTTTCTGCTGAGATATCCACTGAAAACTTGATAGGCGTTCCTCTGTGGATTATTTTCTTCTGCTTTGGTGCTCTTCATATTTTTCTTTTGCCATTGACTTTTGCCAGTTTTACTAATATATACCTTCAGGAAGGTCTTTTTACATTGAAGTAATGAGGAGTTGTATTAAGTCTTTTACGTCTATTTCCAGCTCCTTCCCCAGGATTGGGAAGTTCTCGGCTATTATTACTTTGAACAAGCCTCTTCTCCTATCTTTCTCTCTACTCCCCCTGGAATACTTATAACCCTTAGCTGCATTTCCTAATTGAGTTGGATATTTCTTGGAGACTTTCTTCATTTCTTTTTAGTTTTAGTGTTCTCTCTTCCTCCATTTGAAGCATTTCTGTATTCCTGTCCTCT
The DNA here is from genome assembly GCF_041296235.1 of Equus asinus. Taxonomy (NCBI): domain Eukaryota; kingdom Metazoa; phylum Chordata; class Mammalia; order Perissodactyla; family Equidae; genus Equus; species Equus asinus. Next base: position 82,428,443 of record NC_091792.1, on the reverse strand, counting down.
AAGTTGCTAATCTATCTTCCATAAATCAGCTCTGTTATTTAAGGACTCTAGATTTTTCTTTTTCTCTTTCATTGTGTTTTTCATTTCCAACATTTCTGATTGTTTTTTCTTTATAGCTCCAATCTCTTTTGTGAAGAATTCCCTCTACTCATTAATTTTGTTTCTTATTTCATTGAACTGTATTTCTGAGTTCTCTTGTAACTTGTTGAATTTTTTAATGATAGCTATTTTGAATTCTGTGTGATTTAGACTGTAGATTTCTGTGCCTTCAGGATTGACTTCTTGGGTGTAATCTTTTTCCTTCTGGTCTGGTTTATTAATATACTTCTTCATACTTCTTGATGTGGTGGATTCGTGCTTTTGCGTAATGATAGCATCTTGTCACAGATTCCACCTGCCACCACTGAAGGGGGCAGGAGCTGTGTATAGTGAACCTACCATAATCCCTGTCAGATGTGTGTGTCCGATCCTGGGTCACTCCTTGGGACCACAGTGGTCCTGTGAGCTCTACTACCGAATGGTAAAGTGATCACAAGGGGGCTCAGGGCTGATGCCACCTGCTCCCACAGTTCCGCTGAGATGCGCTCCCTCCTTTGGGACCACAGTGGTACTATAGACATTTGTGGCGGATGGAACTCCTTCACCCAGGCCTGCAGATCCACTGCCATCTCTTCCTGTGTCACACTAGTTGTTTTGCCTTGTGGGTGGGGCATCTCCTTTGGGTCCAAGCCAGAGCGACTTGCTGGAACCACGGAGGTACTGTGGGCTCTCCCACTGAGTGGAAAGGAATCGTGTGGGGGCTCAAGACTGCCATCATCTGTTTCCACTGTTGTGCTGAAGTGTGCTCGCACCCTTGGGGCTGTAGCAGTGCTATGGGCGCTCCAGCCAGGAGAGCAGTCACATGCATGTACAGGGCTGCTGGAGGGCCAGAGAGTGCTCAGCTAAATCCACCACCTCCCGAGGGTAGTCCATCCACCTTCAGATGTATGGCTGTGGGGGTCTCTCAGGTGCCCTGATGTGCTGTTGAGTATCCTCTGTTGATCAATGAATGTCCATTTAGTTGTAGTGTGAAGGGGAGAGAGAAAGGGAATAGCTCACTCCACCATGTTGCTTTCGCCTGATCTTTCATATTTTTAAGAACTAACAACATTTTGATGATTTAATGAAAACACACAGATCATTTTCTTGGCATACCTTCACTTTCTAATAATCCTTAGTTGCAGTTGACTCCTAGTCAAGAAAAAATTAATCATGACACTTGTTAAAGGTGCTGTGGAAGACCTTATTTGTGAGGGACTACTGCCATAGGGGCTTTGCAATAGAGGAGACAGATTGGGCTTAACTCCAGGTACAACCAGGAGACCTGGAGATTTATAGCCAAAGAGTAGGGTGGGGGTCAGTGGAAGGAAAACCGCTAAGTGGAAACATTAAGACTAGGGAGATTCTTGCTAGGCCGACTCAACAGGATCCTTGCTGGAGGCAGGCCAGGGTGATAAGATATTGAGGGTGAGAGATAAGGAAACAGATCATATGTCCAGGTGGTGTTTTTTACTAAACTGACTCAGCAGAATTCTTGCTCAAACCAGACTAACAGACCAAGGACAGAGCCTGAGGTCAGGGTCTAGTTGGGATGAGGGCTCAAGGGAGCCTGACTCAAGTTCGGTCAAGAAGAGAGTCTTTGTCACTCCTCAGTAAGGGATTATAATTTTTTTCTTCTGATGCACCTTCCTTATATGCATTTATATGCATCCATTTGGGTAAGTATATACTTATGTAACAGGAAGAAAATGTGTTATTTTAGAGTCTGGCTATAGTTTGTGACAATTGGCCAAGGAAAAAATGAAAGGTTCACATTGATGTAGGAGAAATGCCTTAATGGCCATGGGTGTAATTTAGGGCAAGGCTCCTGGTCAGAGCTTAGAGGGAAGAGCTGTAGACAAATCAGAACTATATTACTGTAAGTAATAAAATAGGAGTCTTTGGTCTTTTGCTTGTGGATGGGTGCAACAGAAGTACCAGGGTTTTGAGAAGAGTATAGAAAAGGGCAAAAAGTAGGCTGGAATGAGGTATGAGTGAGAAGAGAGACAGCTCATGAGAAATTCCATGCATGGGGTTGGCCAGAGAGCACGAGAGCGGCAGAGTCTAACATGAAATTTAATGCTGTTGTTTGATGGTGCTACACTGCTCTATAATCTCTCTGTCTTTCCTAAATCATCAGCAAAGTCTTCTGTCCACGAGGGCCTTGTGTCTCTGGTGTTTGGGAACTACAGGGAGAGGGAAAGCACAGCATACGGTGAAGTGGCACAGGTGACAGTAGTTCCAGGAAGGCAATGGGATGATCAGAGAAATTTAAGCAGAAGCAGGAATTCAGACTACACGAGCGAGCGTAAGACCCTAGAGATACTCAGAAAGTTGGAGGGGTTATGTAGGCCAGTAATTGTCCTGGGGACCCTACCGCATTTTTGGAGGGGGATAGTGTATAACAGATGCGGACACACGCGCATGGCAAATATCCTGATATTTGCATTGTAATATTGTGATATTTGCATTGTAATTGATTGGATTGAACTGATAAAATCCGGGCCATTTTCTCCTACCAAAGAAGTCTTTTGATTTTATTTTAAATCAAGTCTTGTCATTACTTTAAGCAATACAAATTGAGGCAGTGCTCCGTGGGCTCTGTCGTTTGCTGGAGTTGTCTTTCTGTTTTGTTAGTACAATTTCCTTTCTTATCAAAATATTTTCAGAGAGGTTCAGAAATGAAGAAACGGAAGCTGTTTTTAAAGAGCCAGGGGAAAGCTCTTCATAAAGGTTTCTTTATAGAGCCCCTCCAGCTCCTGAGCTCATTTCCTGAAATCCCAGGTGTGCGTCTGTCTTGCCTTGCACCCTCCTCAAATATTTACTGTGGCAATATACAGGCACTGAGAAATCCCACGCTGGAGCCTCACTGTTGGATCTACTTTCCCTTGAAAAATCATCCCACTAAGTTTATGTCACATGGTTTGTAGTCCTGGAGAAATCCCCAAAGCTCCAGCTGAAACAGCACCAGAGTTTCAGGGCTGGGGCAGCAGAGCCTGCTATCAAATTACATTCAATTTGCAGGGTAGCAACAGAGAAATTTGTGGGTTTGCAGCTTTGGGGCCTAGATATAGGATGGGTCTGGATGCTTCATGTTGGCTCTCCTGGGTGATATTTCTGCTAGTTTGAACAGTAATCACACCTTTTTACTGTTGTTTTAAAAACTTTTAGACTGATTTTATCATGTGTGTACACACAATCACACCACGCACATGTACCCCAAGGATAAACATTAATTCTCAGAAATATGTGGTCTGAAACTATACTGAGGAGAGAAAGGGAGGCCACATTAATGACCTCATAGTTTGCATGAGACCACCACCTGCCTCCAGGAGTCTACAGGTCACTGTCGTTAGGCTGAGCGGAGTTCTCCTTTGGACCAGCCAGGCAGCAATAATAGAGCCACCTGACTCTTCAGCGGTAGTTCTCGAATTTCCAGAAAAGGGAAATTTCTAGCCAAATGACCTTTGTTCCTGAGGTCTCCATCTTGGCGAGGGAACAGAGAAGGCTTATTCTCTTTGATAGATTGGTTTTTATAACAGGAGTTCGTTCCTGTTATAATTCTTGTTTGCTATTTAAATTATTGACTAAGATAAAACTGTTGCTTGGTTTTATTAATAAGAAGAAACTAACCCTCATTAAGCGCCTAGTGAATATCAGGCACTTTGTGCCCTTATTGATGTAATCCTCCCTACGGCTTTGTGAGGTAGATATTAAATTTCCCATTAACAAATCAGACACACAGCGACATTGTTTGATACCATTCGGTCGATAATTAGGGGAGCAAGGGTTTACTTTGAAGTGTATTTGGTTACAAGGTTCATGTTTTCTCCAGTTAAGCTTCTGCTCTGGAAAACTTTAGATTGTTTGATGACATTTAGACTCTGTAGTTTTCCTTCTTTGCCGTTACCTGTAAATAGAATTTTGACCTCTAGGATGTGGTTCATTTTACTTTGATTGCTGTTAAGTTAATAAATGCTATGGGGAATCACTCCTCTAGGTCTTAGCTAGAAAAAAGATTATTTTTCTCATCTTTAGATGAGTGCCTGTAAAATAGCAATTTATAATGTAATGATTTTAGCATTGGGATACCAGGCAAATATAACTCCTATGTTTTGGATTTTAGCTTAAACATCACCTATTCAAGGTAGCCCTCCCCAGATCTCTTGGACCGGGTGAGGCCCCTTGTCTTACACTCCCCAAACCTCCTGGACTTTTCCTTCATGGCACTTTTACCTTTCCGTGCACATTGGTGTTGCTCAGGTGTGCCTCTCTTTCGTCTGGTGACTTCTCCAGGGTGAGTGTAGTGTGCAGGGTTTAGTGCGTTTAGCACTGGCGTACAGTGCACGTTCCAGGCGCAGCACAGGTTGCGCCAGGGGAACACTTACAGAGTGAACCTGAGCTGCTCTGAGGCAGGGTCGACATAACGTGTTTTTCCTCAGGAAAAAACAAGGGTCAGAGGCCTCAAGAGACCACAGGAAGAGATGTTAAGTGTCACATGTTTCATTGCATATTAATGAAATAGAAAAAGAATAATTATAGCTTAACTACCTTCACATCCTGCTGACGTTAGGAGCAAAGCGTGATTGCCAAACCAAATAATAAAAACCTGAAATCAGAGAACGTCCTCAAAGACCATAAACGCCATATTTTCTATTATATCTAGGCCTCTTATCCACATGCATTGCTTTATTAGTATTTACAGCTCACCTCAGTATGTAAAACCTGGCTTCCAATCTAAAATAGGTCCATGTTTTCATTCTGGCTCATAGTAGCCAGTTATCTTCTTTTTGTAAGATTAATCACAACTTGTAATTATCCATTTATTTGCGGGTTTACATGTTTAATGTCTATCTCCCTTATGAGACTGAAGGTGTATGAAGGTAAGGACCACGTCTGTTTTGTTCAAATCACGCACACGGTGGCTGCCAACCAGGCCTGGCAGACGGTTGTTATGCGGACGATTTGTTTATTGAATGTTGAATGACTAGGGTCAGCAACGTCTGCAGCCTGAGCCAACTTTAAATACGGAAGGATCAAATTTGGCCTCTGTACCATGAGTGTTAATGTCATTAAAAAGCATTTCTTGTTAAAAATTCTTTCCTGTTAAAAACTTCCAATCTTAGATCGTACACAGTCATCATGCATTTTGCAGATCCTTGACCGATTCTGGATTTAAACGTAACTTGTGAGTCTGCCAGAAACTCCCAAAGGCTGGGTCTGCGCACTGAAAGAGGTAATTGGAGAGAGTGTCCACTGGATTGCTGAAGACAATCGCTACTGAAAACAGGCCGTGTTTGATGAGGAATACCTCAGTACCAGGGAATTTGAACCCTGTCTGGAAAATACTAATGAGGTGTCTCAGGTCTTGTAGATCTTACTTAAGAAGAGCATACTGCTGTAGAGTCTTAAAGACCTGAAGTTTTAACTATTTGTTTTTAAAAATTGCATAAATAACACGTTTGTTGTAGACGTGAGTTGGGTGGTTTCAATTCATCATCACCAGGGAGGTTACTGTGTAGAATTTATCTTTTGATGATGGCCAGCAGGCCTGTATATTCTTCAAGTCTTCTCTTCTTGATATGTGTGCTATCTCTTGGTCTTTATCTTGCACTCTAGCAATCAGAATACCATGAGAAAAACCTAAGATGCTGGAAAGGGCACAGCTTACAAAGACAAACATCTCTAGTTTTTGAGGTCCTCAAGGTGCTCAAGGCAAACAATGGCTGACCACTTGAAAATGTCGAGCAGCTGCTTGGAAGGTTTCCCAGTGAAGAGCTCCGTGGTCCCATGTTCTGCCAGTAGTCACGAGCACCTTGACTTCCCTCCTCACGTTCAGCATCTTCTCCTTTTGGTAAACTGCCTGGACAGAGATGCCATTGCTTCCTGATCCTGAAGTCAGTCTGCTGGCTTCACCTTGCCTAGTTACTCTCTCTCCCAGGATGCTCCCTGGGTCATGCACATAGAGCACAAGCTGACCTCCCCGGGGGCCAAGCCATGCCAGTTCTTGTATCTTCCGTCCAATTTGCAGCAAGTCTCTGGTTTAGGATAGTGTTTCTCAAGTTATCCATAGTGAAGGATTACATTGGTTTTCTTTTTATGTCCAATTCATCATGGACTGATACCTTTTTTTTTTTGAGGAAGATTAGCTCTGAGCTAACATCTGCCGCCAATCCTCCTCTTTTTGCTGAGGAAGACTGGCCCTGTGCTAACATCCGTGCCCGGCTTCCTCTAGTTTATATGTGGGACACCCACCACAGCATGCCCTGACAAGCGGTGCCATGTCCACAGCTGGGATCCAAACCGGCGAACCCCGGGCAGCCAAAGCAGAATGTGTGAACTGAACTCTTGCACCACCGGGACGGCCCTGGATTAATTCTTTTTTCCTAAAATATAATGAAAATCAATTGCTAGAAAAATGAAATGGGAAATAAAGACGAAGACATACAAAATACAAGCTCCAATCTTTCTTATTAGATTCAAAAGAGATAAGAATACCCTGCCAATGTGCTACAGAAGTTTCTAGATGCTTACTGTCAGTTTTGGCACTTTGTTGAGGACTCATAGCAAAGAGTTCCTGGACTGGCACCAGTCCACTGTCCACACTCTGAGTAGTTGGTTTAGGCTCTTGCTCTGAGGACCTTGACACATATTTTTGGAAAGTATTTTGTATTTGGGGGCATTACCTGTGTTCCTACTGTAAGTATTTGTGTGTGTGTGTGTGGAGGGGGGGGATGGTGGTGTTGCTGATGGTCTCTCTCCCTCCTACCTCTCTTTAAACTGATTACTTCTGTTTAAGTGGAACCTTCAGGAACGTTTTCGAACAGCACAGCACTGCTTCTGCCAAGTGCTCGTGAACCACCAAAGGCCTCTCACATGCTGGAATTCTAATTGTTCACACCTGGGCACAGCCTTCCCTGGTGGAACAGAGCCTGCTTTTCCAAACCCAAAGGAATGTGACTAGAATGTTCCTGGCAGTATAATTTGCACAAAGATTACAAGTGCACAACACATGGTGGACAGCATTTTTGGTATTTGTCTTGTTCAGTATTGCCCTCCCCAGTGTGGCATCATTAAACTATTGTCTGTCAACTTCAAAACCCCCTTCTACAGTTGGCTCTGTGATGCTGGGACTCTGTGCACCCCAATTCTGCTTTGCCGTTTGGCTCCATGTTATTCTCTGCCAAGATGGGGCGCTGGGGGTGGGGAGGAGACTGGGAGCCTGGAGAGGGAAGAAGGGCTTGTTCTTTCCTATTTGTGCCCCGTGAGTTTCCTCTTTTCTTCTTGGATGCTTGCTGTTCCTGTGACTGTCACCCCAGCATCATTTCTTTCCTCTCCATAGCATCGGTGTCTTCCCATAGCAGCAGCTAAATCTGTTTAGATGTTTGTTCAGTGCTTGCAAAAGTAGCACACCATGTACCCGCAGAGACACCAGCTGCACAGAGTCCCCTCCTCTGAGGTGCTGGGACCCTCTCTCAAGTTGATACTGAGCCTCTTTATCTCAAGTTCGCGTGCCTGATGCGCAGTAAACCCTCACTGAGCCCTCAGCGCTTGGAGGTGGAGAAAGGCTTTATTTGAATTGGCTAAAACGAGAAGGTGGGAGGATTGGTTCTCTCAAATTTGCCTTAACAAGAGAAGAAAGCAGGGGGTTTATAGAGCTAAGGGGCTTGGCAGGAAGAGTTTCAGAGAAATGAAGAGATAATCTTTCAGTCCAGAGAAGCCGCTGGGCAACCTGGCCAGTCATCCAGGGTGACGGCAGCCTCCCTGAAGGCATTCTCTTTCTCCTGCAAAGCAAGCTCACAAATCCTCTAGACCCTGAGTCACCTCCAGTTTAAAACAAGAAAACTTAGCGAATATCTGCAGTTAACTGTCAGGGACCTGGCTTCAAAGCTTCGAAGTTTTGACAATTCCAACACCGTCCTTTTGTTCTCTCAGCCTTAAGGTTGTAGCAGTTTATTGCACCTCTTACCCTTATGACATCTTAGTCTTCTCTTCTTGCCTTTCTGGTTATCTAGTTAACAACTTTATTGTGGCCTAACATTTCTTTATATTAACTGTTGTGGTTTCTGTTTCCAGACTGAATCCTGACAGGAGCATAGCAAAGGACAAAGGCAAGGACCTTTGGTGGTTAAGTTTGTGTGCTTTGAGTATGCCCAATAATGCTTATTTGAACTTGAGCTTGAGCTAAGTTAGGTGTCATGAAAGGCGATAACATAGAATGAAACTGGTTTTGGCATTCCTGAGCCTGGGTGAGTCCGTACAGTTGTTGAGCTGATAGCTATTTTCACTGTTTCCTTGATTTTTTCCCCTTTCTTTTAACCTTATTTATTGCTGTCATTTCACATAATCCACCTCAGTTACACTCACCAATCCTTATTGCATCCAATTAGGACAATTGTTACAAATTCTAAACTAAGTCGGTCCCTGCCCTCAATTACATGGGGAGAGTGTGGCGCCATGTGGCAAACCAAACTCCAAAATGGCCCCCAGTGATCCCTGCCACCCGGCGTTCATGTAGTCACCTTCTACACGGAATAGGGCTGAACTGTGTAATTAATAGAGTGTTGTCGAGATGATGGAGTGTGACTTCTGAACTGAGGTCATAAAAGACGTTGTGACTTCTGTCTCACTCTCTCTGGATCACTGGCCATGGGAGACGTCAGTTTCCATATCTTCAAGCAGCCCTGTGAAGAGGTCCAGGTGGTGGAACCAAAGACCCTCACAAACAGCCAGCACTAACTTTCCAACCATACGAGTGAGTTGCCTTGGAAAGCAGTCCTTCCAGTCCTAGGCAAGCCTTCCGATGACCACAGTCCCAGTCGACATCTTCACTGCAGTCTTCTGATAGACCCAGAGCTGGCACCACCCAGCTAAGCTGCTCCTGAATTGTTGACCCACAGAGGCTGTGAGATAATATATGTGATTGTTTTGGGACACTAAGTTTTGAGGCAATTTGTTATGCACCAATAGATAACAAATACAGACCGTTGCATAACCAGTATGTAACTTTTATCTGTGTGACGGATTACGGTAGAGTTAGATCCAAGGGATGGTACACACACAGACGATGCAGTAGTAACTCTGCCACAGACAAGGCTGCAGTGTATTCTGTGAGCCTGCTGATCACTTGTTGATTGCAAAATGATCAGAAACGGAAGTATTTCTTTCTTTGTTTGGCGGCAACCAAGCATATTTTCTTGTATGAAGGTCTAAAAGTGAGGACAACATAATTTTTCAAGTTGAGTTTGCCTTTTTAACCAAGAGGCTAGATTCCCAAATTAATGTTTCTCTTTATTTTTCAAGGTTAGAAAAGTAACCAACAATACAAGTGGTCAAATAAAAAGCTTTCAAACAAAATATTTTAAAGAATTTTAACTCATTGATCTCCCCCCACCTCAAGAAATTCTTTAATAAACTGGAATGCCTCATCTTTCACAGAACTCTTGTAGGGACTATGCTGTCATTTTGGCTAACCTAGTATTAATGTCAGCTCAGACTCTGTATCTGACAGTTCTTGAACATTCTGGATATTCCTTCTTTCCCCATGCTTAATTATGCTAGTTTGTCTGCATGGGGAAGGATTGGGGGAATTGCTAGTGTATATATTTACTATGTGCTGGGTCTTTTTGGATGAGGACCTAGCCTCCCCTTCAAGTGATGCATTCTGGAGTTGAGAATTGCCTCAAGTTTGGGAACTGGTTGGAGCAATCGTGATTTTCCGTTGTGGCAGTTGGCATCAGCCTTTGACCCAGCTATTATTACTATTTCTTTGATGTATAGGTCAAGCAGGACCCTATCCATTTCAGCTCCAGGTATACCATGACCTGTTGACCATCGCAGATCCCTGTAGGTCAGAGCCCTCTGGTTGACATTCAGCCTGTTTGGATAATTACATCTGTCTCACATTCATGGTGAAGTGCTGCCTACTGGCTTCTGCTATTTCAGAATCCTATCATCCCCGTTGACACCAGGGAGTGTTCCTACTGTTATGCTTGGTATACAAAGCATAGACACTGCTGAGCTTCTCAGTGAGGCCAGTGCCTTCATCCCCAGCCCCAAAACGTTGATGCACTTCTTGTTGCTTTAGTGAAAGGAGTGTCCATTTTGGATCCCCCTGAGGAACAAGGTCGCTTGGCAGGTTTTCCAGTCTTACAGATAGATCCATTCTAACACAGTCACCCCTCAGAGCCTCTTGACTGCTTTGGTACTCTGCCACACCAGTCCTGGCATTACCACCTCACGTGTTGGAGGCCCTTATTTTTTTCTCCTAAGCTTTGAGGAGCCATTCCAGTGGCACAGAACTGGCTCCAGGTGTCCTTCCCAGGGATTAAACCCTAAGTTACAGGAGATTTCACCCATTTCAACACCTTCTCCCTTGTGTTCTGCTCCCTTGGTTTGGCATGTCATGATTGATTTCCAACATTTTTTTCCAGTTTCTGCTGGTACATGTGAGCCAGTTTCTGTAGTCTTTTGGTGAATTATTTCCCTAGTTAAGCTGAGAGTTGAACTGATTTATTGGCCTAGGAGTTATGAGAGGAAGTAGGGGTATCTTAAGGGGAGTAGGTATTGTCTTATGAGGCATTGACCCTGGCAACAGCCCTCGTGGTCTCCAGGAAGGAGAGGCTGCTCTCCTGCGGTGATGGGGTGTGGGCCGATTCGTTAGGCTTAGCGGGTTGAGGAGAATCTGAGGTTCAAGGTTCTCAAGATGTTCCCCATTCAGTTTTAAGATCTTACCCCTTCCCTGTCAGAGCCCTGATTTTAGTGTCAAGGATTTATGGGGGAACTATAGATGAAAACTTGTCTGCAATTCGGCTAATCCCATAGTCAGATTCTACGCTTGATTTTTAGCTCAATCTGTCCTCTGGTTGCAATGAAAGTTTATGACCAGAAGTAACCAGAGGAGATAAGGAAAAATTAAATGCTGTCACTGAAGTCTTGTGGTTTCCAGTCATGGTCTTAGTTGGTGATCAGCTGACTCAAGCCTGTCATTTCTTTTCTTCAGCATATTGATGCCACTTAACAATAACCAACTAAACCCATAGTCCTTATAGTTTCCATTGCCATTGTATCTCTCAGGTGCTAATGATATCGCACAAGGCAGTGCAAGCCCTACAATCTGCATCCCATCCCCATCCACTGCAGGAGACAGTGATTGCCGAGCGGGATTATCGCCTACTTACCACCAGTGTTCTAGTTGTCTATTGTGTAGCAGCTCAAAACACAAACATTTGTATTCTCAAAGTTTCTGTGGGTCAGGAATCCAGGAGCAGCTCAGCTGGGTGGTTTGGTTCAGGGTCTGTCACAAAGCTGTGGTTGAGTGTTGGCCGGGGCTGCAGTCATCTCAGGGCTGGACCGGGAAGAATCCTCTTCCGATTTCACTCACATGGCTGCTGGCAGGTCTCAAAGGTGCACTTCCAAGCTAACTCAGGCCCTCTCCATAGGGCTGCTGCGTGATATGGCAGCTGGCTTCTCCCACAAAAAGCAATGCAAGAGAGAAGCTCCCACGATGGAAGTCATGGTCTTTTTAGAACCCAATTCCAGAAATAGTATCTCATCATTTCTGCTTTCAAAATGGAGTCAATCAGTCCAGCCCATATTTAAGGAGAGGGGATTACCCAGGGGTGTCGATACCAGGAGGTGGGGATCATGGGGTCCATTGTACCACAACCCACAATGATGTCCTTTTGCCATCTTGTTGACAAGTGATCCAATTCCAGAATCCTGTCTTAGGATCTGCTTCCTAGGACTCTTTCTGGTACCATCTGTCTTCGTTTGGGCTCCCCCAGAAGCAGGTCTCGAGACAAAAATTAGACTTTTACTAGTTTGATAACAAGATGAATGGCCACTAATAGAAAAGTAGGGAAGGTGATACAAGGAAGGGAAGGCTGCCAATAAAGAGTGCATATTTTTATTGTGATAAAACATACACGACATAAAATTTTCCACTTTAACCATTTTTAGGCACACAGTTCAGTGGCGTTAAGTAGATTCACATTGTTGTGCAACCGTCACCACCATCTATGTCCAGAGCTTTTTCACTCTTCCCAAACTCAAACTCCCTACACATGCAACACTAACTCCCTATTCTTCCCTCCTCGCAACCCCTGGCAACCACCATTCTACTCTCCATCTCTGTGATTTTGACAACTCTAGGTACCTCATGTAAGTGGAATCATTCATTAATTATACTTTTTGACTATCCTATTTCACTTAGCATAATGTCTTCAAGGTTCAACCATGTTGTAGCAAGTGTCAGAATTTTTTTCAGTTTTAAGGCTGAATAATGTTCCATTGTATGTATACACCACATTTTGTTTATCCGTTGATCTATCAATCGACACTTGGGTTCCTTTCACTTTTTGACTATTGTGAATAATGCAACAATGAATGTGGGTATAAGAGTGCCTTTTTAAAACCAGTTGCCAAAGTGGGCAACTGGAGTTTAATCCCATAGGGATACTCTGCGGATTGAGTATTTTATAGCAACTTCTGTCAGTCATTGGTTGAGGCTGCTTGGGAGATGTAAATTTCCTGCATCTCTGGCCTTCTTAACCAGGAGCTTCCACAGCAACCATCTGTTGTTCTGGCAAAAGCCCTCAGGCATAAGAATAGTAACTCCGTCAGCAGAAGCCGACAGGACACAAGGAAAGTGGTAATGTCCCAGGGATACGGGTGAGCCACTGAGGGCTGCAGCCACATGAATCTTGCACGTTCATCATAATCACATCCATTAGAGTTAGGTCCAAGGTTTTTCTCGAATCTGTCTTAACACACAGCTTCTCAATTTTTCTTCCTACTTCCCTTCTCTCTCCTTTCCACACTCTCCTCCTCAATGCTGGCAAAGTGATGTTTTTCTAAAACGCAGATTTAAACCTGCCAATCCTTCCCTTGAAAACCTGCTGTGATGATGTCTCGTCTACCCTAGAATTAAACTCTTCCTGCTTTTCACTGTCAGGTCCAGTCATACCTCTCTCCCTACCTTCTCACGTATGCCACGACAGACCACACTCTTTCACCACCTTGAACTTTTGCTCTTGCTGTTGTCTAGGTTCTTCATGCTCTTTCTCCACGTGGTAAAAATCCAATGCCTTCATCAAGGCTCAGCTCAAAGGTCCCCTGCTCTCTGATGTTTTCTCTAATGTCTCCTAGGCAAGAGTAATTTTTTTCTCCTGTTTACTGGTTGGCTATTCCTCTGCCTCAATGGTTATTATGTTGTTTTAATTATTAGCATCTCTCTCTCTTCCTAGATGTTGAGCTGTACCAGGCATTTCTGTGTCTCCAAGTCCATGTACGTTTACTCAGTAAATGTGTGTGGGTTGAATAACTGGTTAGTTAAATGACTGACTATGAAAGCTCATCAAAAGGCAATGAAAAGCTAGTGAACTTCTTTAGAATCCTGTCACTCACTCTAGTGGTTGGTCGTCTGGTGTATGAATGATGTTAGAAGGAAATAAGCGGGAGCAATAAACGTTGTTTTGAAATCGTAGTGTAGACCAGTATCAAATGTTCACCGTGAGAGACACTTCTAGTATTAAGGTACACCATTTAACAGGAAATCAAGGTGTGCGTATAGGATATGAAAACATTTTTAGCAGCTTGTGCCAACAACAGTATAAAGCCTTCCTTGTGAAAATGCAGGAGCTTATGGTACCACTCGCCAATTATCAGAGAACATTAACTATCAGTAGTTCTGTAATCCAGCATCTGGATGCACATCACGTGTTAATAGAAGGCTTCTATAGTGTATAAATACACTTCATCTTATTATTGTTTGTGTGATAGCCCCGAATGTAATTATTCCTGGTTTTATGTAAAAATCTGAAAATGCTTAAGGTTTCTCATTATGGACTATGGTTCTCCTTGGAGGCTGGAGTGTGGGTCTGGGGCTGGGGTGAGGCTTCCCAGAGGCCACAGCTGCCCTATGAGAGTGACGGTCTGGGGAAGTGCAGTGCCCGGTAATGGAAGGGAGGATTTTGCTTTGTGGTTGGAACAGGACACTTAAATGTGGTGAAGTGGGGGGGCCTAGAGGCAGACCGCAGAGTCTATTCACAGAAGTTTACAGGGCCAATGTGAGGAGTCAAATGCGGCCTTGAGGCAGCAACAACAGTGAATGGGAATACAGCAATGTGGACAGTTACCAATACTTGCGTAATATTTTTGGTCATGTATCAACGGAAAGGAGAAAACGTCTACATTTGTGATAGGGTTAGAGAGAATTTTGCAATGAGCTGCAATATAAAGAAGCATTCAAGGTAGCTTAAAGAATCAGGCTTTATTGGATCAAAGTGCGGGCACAGTTTACAGCGAAACATTGTTGGGCAAACTCAGACTTCCCAAGACCCAAAGACTTTTCCAAGTTCTTACTGTAGTAAGACTAATTTTGGAGGCAGAACAGGAGGATGCCTCAGCGGCCCTCAGGGAATAGAAGAGCTGAGCAGTGTTGGGCATGGAAGTTCCAGCTCAGACTTGGGAAGATGGAGGAAGAAAGTGTCACTTCCTTGTTAGAAGCAGCATCCCTGACAGAAGCTTCTGAGTCTTCTGTGTTTGTCAAAATGCTCTTTATGATGAGTGGCAGCCCACAAAGATCCAGGTCCCTTCTCTGATTCTAACGCAGGGAGCAGATTGAAGAAAATACACAACCCGTTTTCTGTTTCTAGGTGGGAGGAGAAAAGACCCTGAGGACAACTGTGTTTGTGCCAAGAGTTGAGAGTAACTCATCAGGCACCCCACCCCCAAATCCATTAGTTGGCATTTCAGGTAATTATTTCTTCCCTTGCATAGTTACCTGTTCTCTCATTAGGACTTAAAGCGCTCTGGGAGGCTAGGAGTTGAACCCACTGAGGGAGAGCCCCTGCTCCCATTGGTGGCATAGCTTGGAAGAGAATGAATAGGTTTGATAGCACCTGTCCCCTCTATTTGCAGGAGGCAGACAGCCTGAAGGGAAAGACAATGTGCCTGCCTATTGCTGCTTCTTCTCAGTTCAGAATCAGAGCCTCACAAGAGCTCCTTAACACCACGTGATAGCCAAGATGGAGAGAGAAGCTGAGGATGGAGCCCACCTTTCTGGCCAACCTTAAATCCTAAAGCTACTGGGTTTAGGCAGAAAAGATGACATTCCATTTCCTGGTCTCCCAAGGTCTGACAAAGCCTGCTGACACGTGAGGTTCCCTGTCTGATCCAGTGGCTTCAGATCTAGGGGAGTCCAAGCTGAGGAGAAGAGTCTTTGACTAGGAAGGGGGCTCCTGTTGTGTGGATGTGGGGAGAGGGTTGGGATGAGACCCTCTATGTCTAGGGGATAGGGAAGGAAGTCATATGCCAAGCAGGCTGTGGGAATCCTGGTTTGAGGAGAATTAAGAGGGGCTTGGGTGGAGAGGCAGGGGGCTTGAGGAGAAGGACTGGATGCCGCAAATCACCACTGGATCTTGTGTTTCCCTCATCCTCTTCTTGGAGGAAAGATTCTATGGGACACATTAGTAAGGGACTACACAATTATCCCCTCCCTCTGTGGAGAGTGGAATAAAAAGCAGTTTTGTTGTTTAATACCCCAACTGCCTCCTAGGGAGTGGATCTTGACAAATCACAATACTCAAGTCTCTGCCCTGCCCCCGCCCTGTTTTTTTTATGCTGAATCCCTAGATGGCTTAGTGATGAAGACAGGTAATAAGAACTGCTGAGGGCTAAATTGTCCCTGCCAACTGAGGAAGAATTTGAAGTTCCTTTGCTAATCCAGGAGCGATGAGATGAGCTCCATAGAGATATTAGAAGTGAGGGTTTGAGGCTGGGTTATGTAAGACGAAATACCAGAAGTTTCCCTGGGGTGAGTTGTATGAAGAATGCAATACTTATGTTCAACCGGAATGTATTGAAGTTGATGTAATGAAGACCCTCCTCTTCCATCAGCTTCAATGTGGATGTTCAGTAAACTCATGACTGGCGAGTTTTGTTTCTTTGGTGTGAAGTGGACGGAGCCTCAGGGGATGGGAGAGACACAGTGTGCAAGGATCCAGGAGCCCAGAGCTGGAGACAGCCATGAAAATGGGAGTCTCCTCGTTGACTTTGTTTGAAGGGTCTGCAATGGAGTGATTCAGTCAGCCTGAATCTAGCTGTACAAGGGAGGACGAGCCTGGGTGACACTGGGTCAGATAAGAACAATTTCGATGAAGTGGTGAGGGCAGAAGCCAGATATGAGCTGCCCGCTCCTGAACGAGTCAGAGGCAAGAAAAGAGAAACAGCGTCGTGTGGGTAGTTCTTCTAAGTCACGAAAATTATACAGAATGCAATTTAGCTGGTGAAATCTTGCATACATTACACTGCAGATCTTGCATACGTTACATTGTACTTAAAGTAACAGGACACAGCGTATGCTAAAAGAAAGAAAGGAAAAAACAGTTGAAATGTTTCCAAAGCAACATTTCTGTTTCGGATTTCACATTTTCACTTTGTAGACCAGTAAGTAAGTTCGATTCCCTTCCCTTCAGGTTAGGTGAGAAGTGTGTGGATTAAATCAGTTGGGAGACTTTTCAAAATGACGTGGAGCTCCAAGGGCAAGGAATGTGTATGCAGGCTTATACCCTTGTGGGGAACGCCAATGCCCAGTTATGGCTGGTGTCTGGTTTGTGGGCCAGTATAGGTGTCAGAATTTAGAATTCTAGAGATAATTTCCCCTTTGAAACAGAACAACAACAAAGACTACAATGGGTTCTTTACAGACTATGGACTTAAATGTGGGCTAAAATTAAATGAGCTAACTTCATTAGTTAAGGTGTCCTGTAAAAAAAAAGCCAAATTGGAAGTAAAATGCTAGTGGTAAGGGTAGGTGAGCACCTAAGTGTTTTCGGGATTACATGTTTTATAAACTTGGAATAAAACAAAACACAGAGGGGAAGGAGAGGCTTTGCAAATTCTTGAACCCCTTTCAATCGTCTGTATGTGGCTTGCAGCTGTGACTTCCCTTCCACTGCCTCCTCCCCCGACCACACACCCTTTCTCTTAGCCCCAAACACTCAGGCATGAAAATTATGTGCGTAACTTGCCATTTTCCGGTTTTCATTAATTCAACTGCTTCATTGATTTTATCAAGATTCAGAGTATGGGTAATTAGTGGATCTAGATTAAACTTCTTTGCCATGTAATCAGAAACCAGTTTAGAGACGTTCTCTCTGCTTTTCCAGCCTGGAAATACACAAATTAACAACAGATTTCACCCACAGGAGTCACTATAGAGGAAGGGCCATACAAGGTAACTACGGGCGGTGTTGGCTTCAGCTGAGAAAATCTAAGGATTCCCATTAACTTGTCTCACTCATCAGGAGGATGCCTGTCCCAACCATATACCCTGTGTAGAAGGCTGTTATCCTGAAGGAGGCATTTGGTAGTATGGAGGAGAATTTAATTAAAGCAAGTGGAACATGGACCTTGTATTAGATGTTCTTGGTGTCAGGCTGCACCACCTGGGGGGCTATACATCCATGTCTAATGTATAAAAATGGCCGAGGTCTTGGGAACCATTAAAGGAATCAATACAAAGGTTAGAAATAGAACGCTTCCTTTGTGTGTGTGTGTGTGTGTTCATCTTCAGCTTGATGAAAGAGCCAAATATCTTAAGGGAAGAAAAGAACTTTTACCATGGCAGTGATTTCAGTGTCAGCTTTTGGAAAAAGAATGTGTACAAAGCAAGATAAGAAAAAAATGTGCCTGCTGGAAGTGAGAATTGCACAGGGAAAGATAGCATCAGCTAAGGTAACATAAGCTTAGCCCTGTATTTTCCCTATTCTCATGATTTTCAAGAAATTCTATCCTTATATTTAGCACTGTGCTGAGCAACATGTCCAGAGAGTTACCATGCAGAATTTGGTGGCCTGTTGGTTTCTGGGAAGGGTGAGTGTGGTGCAATTATACAAGGTGGCTACAGGGTCCTAAGCAGCTTGTTCTGCCACAGAATCTTGGCAGTTCCTTGCTTTTCTTGGTTCCAGCCTGGGCCAGGTTCTCCAGCCTTCCCACTTATTCTCAAAACTACGGAAAACTCTTCCAATCAATTTATTTTCTATTTATATTGGTTTCTGCTGTATGAAATCAAGAATTCTAACTGGTATTCTATGTCATGACACTATGGGCTAGTGTATTTTTCTGCTTGTTTTAAAAAAAAATTGGGATATAATCAACATGACATTGTATTAGTTTTAGGTGCACAACATAATGATTTGACATACAGTCATGCGCTGCATAATGACATTTTGGTCAATGATGGACCATATATACAACGGTGGTCGCATAAGATGAGTACCGTATAGGCTTGGTGTGTAGTAGGCTATACCATCTAGGTTTGTGTAAGTGCACTCTACGATGTTCACACAATGAGGAAATTGCATAACACGCATTTCTCAGAACGTATCCTCATCATTAAGCGACACATGATTGTATGCGTAAGTGGTGAAATGATTACTACTAAACTACCACTAAGGTAAGTTCAGTTAACGTCTATCACCACAAATTTCTTTTTCTTGTGATGGCAACTTTTAAGATCTGTCTTAGCTTTTACTTTTTGATGGGTGATCTGCTAAAGCATTTTCATGTCTACGTAAGGAAAATTTTCACTTGTTTTTGTTTCTTCTTTCAACCAAACAAAGGGTCCAGGACCACAGACTAGGCTGAGCAGTGTTTCTTAACAGGAGAACTAAATGGCATTTTGGGTGGGGAAAACTCTTCATTGTGTACAGTGTAGGAGGTTTAGCAAGCTGTCCAACAACCACTAAATGCTCCTTCATTGAAAACTACTAAACTAGAGGATTATACTATCTAAGGAAGGAATTAATTTACGTTAATGTTCACTATATGAATATTTAAGTGGCCAGTGAAATAGTTTCTTTATGAGGATTATTTAAAATATTGGTGCTCCTATCATACAAGAGTTAGCTGAGTATGGGTATTTGGAATCAACAGTTATCCTACATAAATACAACAAAGGGAAATAGCAATGGGTATGTCCAATTACCCCAAATGGAGGAACTGAAAATTACAGTTTAAACTGGACTATTACATTTTTTTAAAAGGTTTTATTTTATTTTTCCTTTTTCTCCCCAAAGCACCCCCAGTGCATAGCTGTATATTCTTCGTTGTGGGTCCTTCTAGTTGTGGCATGTGGGACGCTGCCTCAGCGTGGTTTGATGAGCAGTGCCATGTCCGCGCCCAGGATTCGAACCAGTGAAACACTGGGCCGGCTGCAGCGGAGCGCGTGAACTGAACCACCTGCCCATGGGACCAGCCCCTGGAATATTACTTTTTTTATGCTGGCCCTGCCATTTATCTACTCTTCATAAATGAATTGGGTAAGACTCTTAATATCTGTAGAAATACACCGCCATAGCTAATTTGGAGACCACAGATAGCTCAGTAGTCCAAATGATTCAGATAGCTCCTAATTCTGACATCTTTTGCCCAAGAATTCAGATTGCTCAAAATTGCTAGATAAACACGTTTAGTTTTAAATTTCAGATTACTTGTTTATGAGCCAAGAATCCTAAGCAGATATATTTAATTTTGTTTGTTTTCTACGTTCTCAATGAAAGATTCTTCTAAAGTCTATAAAAACTATGAGCTCTAAGACAGATTTAAAAAATGGAAAATCAAAGGATTCTATTAAAAATATTGTTTTCCTCTAGAAAAAAATAATTCTCATTTGCTTTTAGTCAATAGTATTTCTTTTCAATCATAAATCCATTATGTCTAATGTTTTGAGCTGGTGTAATGACCACTCAATTGGTTCAGAAAAGATTTACGTTAGGTGAACAATGACTACTAGTGGGTCAGTATATCCTCCAAAGAATCCCAGTTGGCAAGTATATAACTCAACTGGAGTATAGTTATTGATCACAATATTGCCTTTTCTTTTCAAGTTAGAATTTGCATTAAACTTTGGACACTGGTTTCTTCACCTATCAATTTATAAAAATCTCTTCTCTCCTTTTGCAAGAGAAAAAGCTTACCAAGAAGCAACTGTGTACATCCAATACCTATCTCCTTCCCTTTGATATTTCCGTGTTGAAACAAGAAGTGTAATCTAAAGCTCTTGTTTATATTCCTTCTCAAGCATTTATGACACATTTCTCTATCTCTCACCTCCAAAACCCCATGGATTTTCACTCTTCCCTATTTCATCCATACCTCCAAAAACAGACCCCTTCAAAGAACGTCCTGAGAAGAACAACCAGCCACTGATGTTGAGCTGGGTACCAGCAGCCAGGAGCCCAACAATCACGCAGACCCCATGGCTCTCGTGGCAGGAGGCGAGGGCAGCGGCCTGTCGTAAAGCAAGACAAGTCAATGCAGGAGTTAAAGTAGGTACTGGAGAGATGGACCTAAATCTGAACCTCAGCTTGACTGCTGAATGGTCTGTGGCCTTTTCTGATTCTCCCTGTTCTCATTTGAAAGAACGTTTATTTTATAAGGACGAGCTAAAGCATAAAGAAAACATTGTGTGCTACCCAGTAGAGTATCCGTCACTTTAGGACTTCATAAATGGAAATTAAAAAGTGAAAATGCTAAAGGCACCCATGGTAGTAACAACAATAATAATAATAACCATAATAAATTTTATAAGAACCATTGCTGACACTGGTGGTTGGTTAGAGCTGACATTTTCTTTTAGACATTGAAGAGTACAGTTGGATATTTGCACAGTGTAACGTATTAGCAAATTGATAAGCAGCTATGTTCCCATTGGTTATCTTCAAAGGCTGTTTCTCAGAGCAAGACTATCTGTGGGACAGACTGCGAGAAAGGTTTGCTACAGCTTTTTACAGACAAGGGAATTTATGTGTAGTGAGGAGTGAAAACACTTTGTAAACTGAGGAAAGGACCCAGATTGGAAGAGACAGTTCTTGAGTTTCCATCCAGCTGCCTAGAAATGGAGCCATGCAACTGAATGATATGCTATTTCTACAAATCCCCAAAGAGAGCAAGTGAATTTCAGATTGTGAAATAACTTCCTCTCCATTTATATTCTCTCTTATAAACCATGTTCACCCAGAAAAACACCATGTCTTTTTCTTCATTTTTGAAGTGAACCCATTTAGTGAAGATTTGTAAATATTTTGCTTGAAAGCTTATCGCAGATCCAACATGAAAGACTTTGCTGAATGTGCAAAGCTCACTGCTCGTAGGGTCATTAAACCAATATTGTCCTATTTTTGCTTGCATGCTCTGGCTTAAATTCTAGTTACCAGGTAGCTGCGTGTTACGACATAATTCAGGGAGAACCCTTCCCAAAGCCTTTGTGTCCTGCCTGTTGGAGGTTGTCTGCTTATTTGAAAGATCGGTCTGATGGAACAGAAGGAGAAGGAAACTCAGTGAGGGGGTTCATTGTTTGGGATGGTGACTAGACTTGTAGGAGTGGACAGAGGGGACCAGCTGGGATGTCATGGAACACAAGGAAAATTAAAGAGAAGAATGTGGAGGGAATTTCAGAATTTTCCTTCAATTAATATCTTAAATGATGACTGCTAGGAATATAGGTAATTTTCACTCCAGAGGATCACATACCACAGTTGCTGGATTTCCAATGGCCTCAAAGCAAAATTCCACACCAGCACCTGTCATATCAAATAAAACTTCCTGGATGGGTTTCTCGAAGTCCTGAGGGTTGATGCACTCAGTGGCACCCACTTCCTTTGCTTTCTCAAATTTGTCTTTGTTGACGTCCACCCCAATGATCCTGGCTGCTCCTGCTGCTTTACAGCCCATGATAACAGACAGGCCTACTCCTCCAAGGCCAAACACAGCACAGCTGGAGCCTGGGGTCACCTGAGCACACAAAGGCAGAAAACAAAAGGAAAGAGGACATGTACATTTACTCAGTTGGAAAGACCAAGTCTGTATATACTTTTCATGAGACAGAAGCAAAGGACATTTTCAAAGAAAACACAGTTTAACTAGAGAGTTTTAGATTCTCAAGATATTTCTCAGTATGGGTTACTTTTTGCCAGATAAGCACAACCTGCCTGCAAATAGAGGGTTTCAAGTCCCAGGAACCAGCGTGAGGAGAAGAAGTTTAATGAAATTTCATTGAATCTTAAGACTTATTTGACAGAGTATTTGATTCCAGACATTTTTGAATTCTTTTACACCATCCCCATCTTCCTGCAGCCCTTCCTTGCTCTTTCCTTTTGGGCATCTGTAAACTTTGCATTACTTACAATGTCAATGCCTTATGAAGGCAAAGTCTTATTTTTTATTGGGTCCAAAATGAGGCTAATTTAAGTTGAACCACTTCCATCCTATCTGTGTAGTATTGAGACTAATGGATGTTGGGAAAAACAAAGAGCCAGAATTCAACAGCCACTTAAAGAAGGGAGCTGGGAAAGTTTGTGTGATGTTCCAGAAATAGCCTGTTAACAGGAACCCAAGCTATTGGTGTGAGATTGCCTGACCATTCTGTCTAATATAGCAACACCCCCTCCATCACTTGCTCTCTTTGTTCTTCTTTTCTTTTTACGAGCGCTCATCAGCACATGCTAGATTATAAAACAGAACAGAAGCTCCATGCGTTTTACTAGCTGCTGAATCCCGGCACCTGGATCAGAGAACGGCTCCATAAATGTTTGTTGCATAAACCAAAGAATGGACTGGAATGTGGAAGGACACATAGTCATTTTGCGACTGTGTTATGTTTAACTCCCAGGAATTCCTCATGTCTCCACTTGTGAATGGCATCCAGACTTAATTTGCCACTTACTACTGATCAAGAGGGCATGGGAAAGATGTTGAAGGGGGCGTGGGATCACTAGGCAGATAGGAAAGAACTCAAGGATGTTTAGAGGCAGGTTTGTGATTCTTTCTGAGGTTGTGTGATGAGACATGGGCCAGATGCATGAGGCCTTTCAACTCCATATGCCAAGAATTCCGTTCATCGTGGGTACAAACACTCCTCACCTTGGCTGTAGTGATTGCAGCACCATAGCCCGTGGAAAAACCACAGCTAATGAGGCAGACTTTCTCCAGAGGTGCGACTGCATCAATCTTGGTAACCGAGATTTCTTTTATCACTGTGTATTCGGAAAAGGTGCTTGTATTCCCAAAGTGATATACTGGTTTTCCTTTGCAGGTAAACCTGCTGGTACCATCAGACATCAGGCCGGTTTTTGATTGTCTTTTATAGACAAGAAAACAAACAAAAATTTTTATTTTGAATTAGAAACCACTTCCAAGGAAATTGAATTGATTTTTCAGAAAGAAAATACTAGTAAAGACTTACTTGAATTGTACACAAAAATTGCCCCCAGGATTAAGGCAAGAGGCACATTCTCCACACTGTGGTAGAAAGAGTGTGATAACTTTATCACCTAAGAGAGAAAGATCATTGATTAAGACCTTATTTTTTAAAGCAAAGAGATAGCTGTCTCTCAGGACTTCAACAACAAGGCACCCAAGAAAATATGCTAAGTGGAATTATTTCCACATTTAACTGTGCTTGATGCTATGGGGAATACCAAATACTTGCAAAAAGAGGGGCTATCTTCAGCATATGGGTCTAGCCCTGGCTAAGCGACTGAATCCCAAGGTGCCAGGTTTGCCTCCTTTGTAAGTTCCACTTAAAGCACTAAACAGTTTTGTCAGGTAGCCATTGAGCCAAGTCTTGTCTTACATTTTCTCCACTAACTTCTGCTGTCAGGGATCAGATTTAAAATAGTTCCGCTACCACACACTCATAGAATAAGCTTCTGGATCAGGGAGAAAGGCTGGTGTGTACCCTGCCCTCTGTATTTCACCTCAGTCCCTTGTCCTTGGCCATGGAGACCAAAAGTAGGAGATTTCTCTAGTAATGTTCACAGTATAAGGAGAAGATTAGAACAACTTGCCTGGGCTGGACTGACTGACTGCCCCATTGTCTAGCACTGTAAACCAGAGCAACTCATTTCATATTTTTAGTTAAAAATCTTTGTAGGATTTAGGCTTTTATGTTGTATTTAATTTTAGTTTTTAAAAAGTAATCCATATATATGGTAAAATTTAAACTGCATAAAAATGAAAATTGACTGCCTTGTCTCCAGTCCCCCTTTCCCCACTGCAGCAACAATTACTGTGATCAGTATCTGTGGTATCTTTCAGAGATAAATGCCTTTACAAACACAAAGGCTAGCCTACTGTTGACCACATCGTAGGCCTTGCTTTTTTACTTAACAATGTATCTTGGAGATTTCTCATTTCAGTATGGAAAGCACTCTATCGTTTTGCTTACTAGTTACATAGTGTTGTGCTGTATAGATATATCATAATTTATTTAACCAGTCCCCCAGCCACTGAGAGGTATTTAGGTCGTTTCCTGTTTTTTTTTTTTTTTTATTTTTTTCCCCCGACATGGAAAACAACAATGCAGTGAATAGTTTGTGCCCACATGGGCTGTGGTTGGCACAATTTTTAAATAGCCCCCCAGAGGTGTCCTGTCCTAATCCTCAGAAACTGAACATGTTGAGTTATCACGCCTGTGAATATGTCGCATGGAAAGATGGACTTTGCAGCTGTAATTAAGGTTACTAATCAATTGACATTAAAATAGGGAGGTCATCCTGGATTATTTAGATAGACCTAAGGTAATCACAGAGCCCTTGAAAGGAGGCAAGAGGAAAGCAGAAGAGGAAGACAAGGCGAGTCAAAGCACAAGAAAGACGATGTGTCATTGCTGCTTTGAGGCTGGAAGGGGGCGAGGGGGCCACACAAGAAACAACGAGAGCAGCTTCAAGGAGCTGCAGGCAGCCCCAGCTGACAGCCGGTTCCCTGAGGTTGAGGACCTCAGTCCTACAGCCTCAAGGAATTGGATTCTGGCAACAACTTGAATGAGCTTACAAGTGGAGCATTCTCCAGAGTCTCCAGATAAGAACCAGCTGGCCAGTTCCTTGATTTTGACCCTGCAAAACCCTAAGCTGAGAACCCAGCAAACCCACCCCGACGTCTGACCTATAGAAACTGCGAGAGAATACATTCGTTTTGTTTTAAGCTGCTAAATTTGTGGTGAGTTTTTACACCAACAATAGAAAGCTAGTACATGGGTATATATGTATGAAATAACTGTCTAGAATTGAAAGTATTGGGTCTGAAACATATTCATTTAAATGACGTTACCTATTGCCTCACTTAGAGTTGTGCAAATTTACTTTCCAAACAGTAAGGTCTGAGGGGGTTGTTTGCCTCCACTCTTGTCAACCTTATGTACTATTGAACTTTTAAATCTTTGGTAATGTTAGGTAAAAAGTGTTTTTAAAATTGTGTTTTAAAACTTTATTTAATGTGTTTGAGGTCGCGCATCTTTTCATATGCTTAAAAACATTGGTATGCGTGTTTCTATCTATCTATCTATATATATGTATTTTTTTTCTCTCCGAACTAGATATGTATTTATTTTGCTCATTTCTACTGGGTTATTTTTTAAAATTGCTTTTGAAGGATTCTTTATGTATTAGGGAAATCTGTCCATTGTCATTTTGGTTTGTTGATTTTTTGGGAGGCATTTTTGGTACAGAGAATTTTAAGAAATTTTTATGTTGTCAAATTTATCTCTATATTATTATGTGTCTTCTGGCTTTTTGGTGTTCATTAAAACTTCCTGCCCTTCTCTGAGGTAATACAATGTTCTCTCATGGTATCTTACGACACTTCTCTGGTTTCCCTTCACTTGGATTCACACAGTATTTTTGGGGGATAAAGAAAGCAATAGCAACTCAGCTTATTCTTTTCCCCCGATGACTATCCCGTTGTTTCAACATCATTTGTTGAATAATCCGTGTTTTCCCCCTCACATTGGAAAGACAAACCGAATCCTGCACTAAATTCCTGTTCGTGTTCGATCCAGTCCTGGCGTTCTCCCCTATTTGGTTCCACTAATAGGTTCGACTCTTTATCAGATGCTTCATTTAAATAATTGTTCCACAGTTTCTATTTGTAAATTTTTCTCTCATTTGCACTTTCAGTTCTGTTGCAGTGCATTCTGTTTCTTGTTCTTATTAATATTAAAATTTAAACGCAAAGAATACAATATATTTAGTGTTTTTGTGTAACTCGTAAGTATCCCTCCTTTTCTAAGAAATGGGCAACGTTTCACCTTTTATTTCACTTGATCTTAAGTTATTTAAAGGATACTTTTTATTTTCCTGATGGGGGTTCCAAGTTGCTGCTGTCTCCTAACTCCAGGTGCCCGTTCATACCTGTTTTCACCGTGCTCACTCCTTCTCCCACACTCTCGACTATTCCAGCCCCTTCATGGCCCAAAATGATGGGATAGTTGTTGTGAGAGTTTGGATTCGCCAACATTTTCATCTCTGTACCACAGAGCCCCGTGGCCACGATCTGTATGGGAGGAAAGAGTAATACAGCTCTTTCTGCCTCAGATAAAGGTGTTTTAGAGTTGCTAATGCTTTAGAACTTTTTGCTAGTTTGGTATGCTGCGTTAACATTAATGCATTTATTTCTTAGTTTTAATTCTAGGTTAGGATCCATAGTAATTTATTTCAAGCAATGTAATGATTTTCATTATCTAATTTCAGAATCGAAATGATGATGTTAAAACTTAGTGGGGACGGCAGATGGGTTCAGAAGAGAGTTGTAAAACCAGAGTGTGACATTAAATGTCTCACTTTGTCCTTCATTGGAGCTTGTGGATGGGAGTGTGGGGGAGAAAGACCAATGATAGAAATGGAGGGATTAGAACACAGGAAGGGAAGGGATAATGTTTCCTATGACAATTGAGGCCTTAGTTTATTTCACATGAAGCCTTTAGAGTTGTGCTATTGGTACAATCATAATCCCACTTTTTTTTGTCAATCAGACAGACAATTTAAATGGAGGCAATCTAGAGCAGTGGTCAAAAGTTTAAGGCTGAAATCCTGGCTCTGGCTTTTCTTAGCTGTGTGACCCGGGGCCAAATCCTCCTGCGTGAGGCTCAGTTTCTTCATTTCTAAAATGGGTATGAAGTTGGCACACACACACATAACTAACTCGAGGAGTGAAACCTATTGAAATTTGCTCACATAAAAGGGACATTATTGGAAGAATACCATACAATTGCTAGCTACCTGACCGTGGGAAAGTGCAGTCAGACCTCACGGATCTAGGAATCCATCAAGTGGCCTTTGTCTTCCTCTCCCTACTTTGATTCGACATGTGCATAGCTATTATTTTCTGCAGACAGGCTTTCTCTTACTCATCATGGTCACATGATCACCTGACAGTTAAAAATGGCTACCAGGCCTGAGTCCATCCCGTCTCTCCAGTGGCCACAATCCCTGCCTTGCTCTGTCTCTATTTTGTTCAAATTCACGAGTGAGAGATTCAGGTCTGTAGCTTGTCAGGTAATGGTTGGATGTCTTGGAGTCAGTGTCCAAATCTGATGTGTGAGTTGTGACCCTGTGGGTGGAGAGTGGATGAGGCTAGCCAGATGGCCCACCGTACACTCCTCAGGGGATGTAGGCCAGGGAAGGCTCTCTGAGAAGAGGGCATGGGTTGTGCAGGTAAGGTAACCTAGAAATGACTGTCCATTTGTAAGCCATTAATAAAGAGTACTTATTCATCATTATTAAAATTAAATAATAACAGTTAAGTCACCCTGAACTAGGAGTCAGGTGAACTATGTTCTGGTCTGGAGGTCCCCTGATAGAATCACCTGGAGGAGATTTTAAAACCTTAGGACCAGCCTGCACCCCAGACCAATTAAATCACAAATTCAGATTGTCTGGGGGTGGCACCCAGTTATCAGCATTTCCAAAGCTCCCAGATGATTCCAAATGTGTAACCAAGGGTGAGAAAAACTGTTGCAGTCTGTGTTCTTACTGTACTTAGCTGTGTGAACAGTCACTACGCCCCAGTGGATTTCAATCTTCTCATCTGTAAAATCAGTTTCCCCTGGGTCCCTTCCATCTCTAACCTGAATTTCCAGGATTCAGACTTGATTTATCCGTAATCACATTTTTCGTACAACATATTTCAAGATAATTTAAATATTATAAAGAATGTTATTAAGGAATTTAAAAGTACAGATTAGAATATGGTTTGTGGGTAGAAACTTCTTTTATTTCGTAATTAGTACTATAGCTGCAAATAAGTATCCTTTGGGGGTATTCAGCCTATTCCAAACCTGTTTAACCTATTCTTTGGCTGTATTTAAAGACTGATGGAAATGTTTAACGAAGAGGAAATAGAAGAGAATGTAGTTTTCTTTCAGAATTGAACATTGTGAAAAGAATGTATAACAAAGTGAACAGCTCTGATTTTTGGTGTGGACATGATGTGGAATTTTCTTTTTACCTTTATGCGAACTTCCTTTGCCTTTGGTGGGGCCACTTCTATTTCCTCAATGGCAAGTGGTGCACCAGGCTTCCAGTGTATAGCTGCTCTGCACCTGATAACCTGGCAAATAGAATATGGGGTCAAAAGGGGAAACTCCTTAGGCTTGGGAGATGGAAGACACCTGTGTTAATCATTTTTGGGGGGCTTCCTCACTCAAACCAAAACAAAGAAAAAATCATTGCTTTAATATGTGCCGCATGTAGCCTCTCAAACCTCAATCCAACTCTTTTGTACTCTCAGTCTCTGTATTCAAATTAGATTTGCAATACTAATTACGTGCACATACTGTGACACAACCAAGAGGATAGATGTCCCACTTTTGCTCTTACCATGAATGATGTTGTGTAATGGCTGTTTCAGGGAAGGGATGGCATTGCAGTGTGGGAGTTATTTATGATCCTGGGTACAGGACACAGTCAGCTTTGGGGTGGAGGGGTATGGAGCAGGGAATGAAGACCATCTGGTTGTGGCAATTCCTCAAATGGTGGTGGTCATTTTCAGATTGAGGTTGGAGAGGTTGTTGGTGGCAGGGTAGTTCTTAGGGCTTCTGATTTCAGCCCACCGCTGTCCTCCCTATAAATTCTCTTTCCATGTGGTCTCATCTATTTTTATAGATTCAACCACTACCTTTATGAAAATGACGTTCACAGTCTGCATCTGTGAACAGACTTGTCCCTAAGCTTTAGACGTATTTATTCATCTGCTGTTTGAATGCGCTACAGGTACCTCAAACACAACATGTTAAAACATGAACACATCATTCTTTCTTTCTCCTGTCTTCCCCACCCCCACACCAGCGGTGGACACAATCTACTCCTCCCACTGCGTTCTCTATTTCAGTGAGTGGCCATGTAACCTATTCACTCACCCAAGAAAGAAACCCTGGAAGTAGACTTAAGTTCTCGCTCTCCTTCAACCTCTATGATCTAAAATTTTTTGGAATCTGTCCCCTCTTCTCCATTCTTCATACTACTGTATGGTCCAGGTCCTCATGCCTTTCACCTGGCTTGAGTTCATCACCTTGAAATCCATCCTCTATCTCATTGTCATCTGAACTATAATCCTGATCATGCTAATCCCCTACCTAAAAATGATATTGCTACCAATTGTTAATGAGGATCTGTTGATATGGTCTACAAGGCTTTCCATGATCTTCTCCCTGTCAGCCTCTCCAGCCTTATTTCTGGTCACTTCCTGCCTCAGACTTTACCCTCCAGGCACAAAAAATATTCTGGAGATTCTCATATAGGATATTTTTCTTGCTTCTATGTTTCTCCTCATCTTGTTTCTTCCCCCTGTACAACCGTCTCCTCTTTTACTTGGTGAATTCTTAGCGCTACAAGTTTCCTCTTAGGTGTTGTCTTCTCTGGGAAGCCAACCAGGTTAGGAGTACTTCTCCTCTCTCTCTTTTACTACCCTTGCACACTCTTTTATAACTGTGCTTTTGTAATTACTCTGTCTCTTTGTGAGATCCTTGGAGGAGGCGACATGTCTCTGACTCTGGAATATTGGATAGAGGGCTTGATATATTGCTTATTGAAGGACTGAGAAAACTGAGGAAAGGCAAAGTGCATACAGGGAACGAAGGAGAGGTACTAAGCCCGAGAGCCTCTCACCTGGAGGGGTGCTGTACAGAGACTAGGTGGGCGACGAGCTGTTGGTAAATAAGCAAGCACACAAACTGAGACAACAAAGACGTGACATAAAGGAGAAGACTGCACTTACTTTCCCTGTAGTATTCATGCTGACTTTCTTAGTGTTCTTGACACAGAGGAATATATTGAGAAAGGGAGACTCTCGTTATCACTTTCACTGTGGAAAGTCCAAGAGTACACAGGTCACTGATCAGTAGAGACTGAGTCCTGAGCTTTTTGTTTAATTAGGTAATTATTATCCCTGTTGTCTAGAAACTCAGATTGTCCTGTTTCTTGAGGGAGGTTCCAAAGTATAATCTGAAATAGATGTAGCTGAGTGAAAGGGCACAAAATGTGAAATTGTGCAAAGGTTTTATTCCTTCTTCTCTCAATCATGAAGTTCTCCTCTTAGCACCCACTCTATTGAGGTTTAAATTTGGTCTTTTTTTTTGCTGAGGAAGATTAGCCCTGAGGTAACATTCATGCCAATCTTCCCCCTCTCTATATGTGGGACGCTGCCACAGCATGGCTTGACAGATGGTGTGTAGGTACACACCTGGGATCTGAACCTAAAAACTCCAGGCCGCCAAGCAGCATGCGTGAACCCAACCACTACGCCACTGAGTCAGCCCCTAAATTTGGTCTTTTACATGCCCAAGTTCAGAATTTCTAACAGAGTCTATAAAATTGCCTCTTTTATGTTGTTTCTCACATGCAGATATGATCATCTGTGTCTCTAAACTTGAGTAGTCCTTTTGATTTTCTAAACCTGTGTCTCATTGTTGCGGAATTAGGATGTTACTAGAGAGTTTTTTCTAGTAGTGTAGCGTAAGCTCCTCATGTCTTGGTGTGCTGAGCTGATTACTCAGAGGAAGTGAAACCAATTTGCATAAGGAGCCTGACCATCAGGATTTGGATTTGAGAAAACCTCTGTATGTGAACTAAGAGAGTGTTGGCCAGGACCCAAGACCCTGATGAACAAGAGGCACAAGGAAATGCATTTCCAATGAAAGGCAACAGCGGTGGGCAGGTTTTAGCTAGAAGGGAAGAGAAGAAGAGAAAATGGTCTTTATGTGACAACTGGTACTGTCGTATGATTTTTCTTCTTTAGCATGTTGATGTGGTGGATTAAATTGATTAATTCCAAATGTTGAACCAGTCTTAACAGACCTGGAAAAAATCCCCCTTGCTAATTCCTTTTATATATTACTGGATTAATTTTGCTAATTTTTTTTAAAGATTTCTGAGTCTATATTTATGAGAGTTATTGGTGTTAGTTTTCTTTCTTTTCACTGTCTTCATCTGATTTTGGTGTCATGGTAATACAATTTCATAAACTCGACCTCCTCCTCTGAGGAATTAGTCCATTTCATACAGGCCGTCAAATTTATGTAAGTAGAGCTGTGCTCTCTCTCTTTGTTTTAAAAAACAGCTTTATTAAGACACAATACACCTACTATACAATTCATCCATTTAAAGTGCACAGTTTAACTTTTTGTGTATTCACAGATATGTGCAACCATCACTACAATCAATTTTTGAATACTTTCATCAACTCAGAAAGCGCTCCCATACCTCCCTGTGCCTTCATTCCACCCCCGCCTCCCCACCAGCCCTCCACAACCACTCACGTACTGTTTGTCTCCATAGATTTACCTATTCTGAACATTTTACATGAATGGAATCATATGATATGTGTTATTTTATGACTGGCTTCTTTCACTTAGCATAATGTTTTCAAGGTTCATCTGTGTTATAGCATGTATCCATATTTCATTCCTTTTTATGGTCAAAAAAATTCCATTGTATGGATACACTACATTATCCATTCATCAGTTGATGCACATTTGGGGTTGTTTGCACTTTTTTGGATATTATGAATCATGCTGCTATCATCATTCCTGTACAAGTTTTTGTGTAGATGTATCTTTTTATTTTTCTTGGGTATATACTTAGAAATTGAATTGCTGGGTTACATGGTAGGAATCTATGTTTAATTGTTTGAGACACTGCCAGCCTTGATTCCAAGAGTGGCTGCACCATTTTACATTCCTACCAGCAGTGTGTGAGGGTTCCAGGTTTTCCACATCCTCATCAACATTTGATATTATCTTTTTTTTTTATTATAGCCATCCTATATAGCATCCTGTGGGTATAAAGTGGTATCTCATTGTGATTTTGATTTGCGTTTCCCTGATATCTAATGATGTCAAGCATCTTTTCACATGCCTATTGGCCATCTATATATCTCCTTTGGAGAAATGTCAATTCAGATCATTTACCCGCTTTTAATTGAGCTCTTTGTCTTCTTCTTATTAAATTGTAAGAATTCTTTATTCTATATATACATCTGTTATCAGGTATATGACTTGAGAATATTTTCTCCCATCCTGAGTTGTCTTTTCACTTTCTCTATAGGATCCTTTGTAGCACAAAAACTTTTAACTTGGTGAAGTCCAATTTCTCTACTTTCTTTTTTGGTTTTATAACTAGGAAATTATTGCCTAATCCAACGTTACAAAGATTAACACTGATAATTTTTTCTAAGAGTTTGATAGTTTAGCTTTGACATTTAGGTCTTTGATCCATTTTGATTTAATTTGTATATGATGTGAGGTGAGGGCCCAGCTTTGTTCTTTTGTGTAGATATCCAGTTGTCCCAGCACCATTTGTCAAAAAGAATATTCTTCAACAACTTGAATGTCTGGTACCCTTGTCAAAAATCAATAGACTATAGATAGATGAGTTTGTTTATGGACTCTCCATTCTATTCTAGGTCCTTGCATTGCTATAGAATTTTAGAATCAACCTGTCAATTTTTATTTTTTTTGAGGAAGATTGGCCCTGAGCTCACATCTGTTGCCAATCTTCCTCTTTTTGCTTGAAGAAGATGGTCGCTGAGGAGGTTGGTGTCAAGATGGCAGCATAGGCAGACCCTGAGTTCACCTCATCCCATGAACGCAACCGAGTTAGAACTTTTCTTGGAATAATTGCCCCTGAAAGAGAACTGAAAACTGGAAAAAAACAAAGAACCACCACAACAAGTGACAAGAATCCCCACCTTCTGACTGAGGCAGAAGAGGCTGAAATTCCTTTCTCAAGAGAAAAAAGCCACCTTTGCGAGCCACGGATCTTCAGTGTTGGCCAGGAGAAATCCTAAGGTACACAGCCTTTCCTGCCAGAGTGGGGACCTGAGCGGGGGCACATTACCACTATAAGCATCCTTTGGACTCAGCACAACTGACATGAGTCTCATAATATCTAGCTTTGCTGGCTATGAATTACAACAAGGAATACCCCTAGAAAATCTTTTGGATATAAGTGGAATAAAGCCAGCTCTTAAAGGGCCCACATCATCTGTGTCTCTAAACTTGAGTAGTCCTTTTGATTTTCTAAACCTGTTTCTCATTGTTGACACAACTCATCTGTTTCACCACACACAAATTCATCTGTTTCATAAAGCAACCTGAAATCACCAGAAGGAAATATGCACAGTCATTGGGGAAAAGAGACTCACCTAATAGTCTCTTGGTGCATCTTGGTGAGAGGTGAGACCTCTCCAGGGACTAAGACATTGACATCAGCCATTATTTTTACCTATGACAAGTGTGCTGGCACAGAGGCAGGCAGACACCATTGGAGCTCTTCCCCTGGCCTGTTAGCCCAGAGTCTGCCCCGGCCACTAGATTTAATCCAGCTTAGCCAGGGCAGTCAGCCTGCCCTAGGGACTGGTCCCACCCAACAGCAAGCCCTGGAGCAACTCTTTGGCCTGCATAGACTGGGAGCCTGGATCCGCTGCAGGCAGGCAAGTGGCTCTGGCTCTGTGGGGCATGGTGGAATGTGTGGGGCATTGGAGGAGGGTGTAGGGGCCACTGTGATGGGGTCACTGGGTCTGCTCCAGGGAGTTGGGATGTGTTCATGGGCCAGGACTGTGTTGACGGTGTGTGTGGACCTGTGGGCCATGGGGCTTATCAGCAGCAGAAGACCTCTGCTTCTCAAACAGCTACATAGGGAATCAGCCCCACCTTCCAAAGCCCTAAACAATTAGGTGCTCCCCTGCCTGGGTCCAGCTTCACTCAGCAGCAATCCTGAGAGAGTTGACAACAGCCTTGCAGGCCAGAGGCCTACAGCATTTGTAAGCACCTAAGCCTAGCAACCAGCCATGCTGGGCACCTACTCACTTTACAGAAAAACTGCAACAGGAATGTGCTATTGGACCTTGCAGCCAACTGTGCTGGGGCTCCCCAAATCTGATAAAGTGACTGAAGAGTCCATAGCAGCCCCCCTGTAGCTCAGCATTACAACCAGCTGGCCAGGGGGACAGCCTAGACTCCCTGGGCACCTGCAGCAAGAGCAACCCTGCCACCACAGAAGGACACATGTAGCCCACATGGGGGTCAGTCTTGGAACATTTGGAACTGGTGACAGGAGGGAAGAACACTGCTTGGCCTCAAAAGGCAGCTCTTACATAAGGCTGCTTCTCCAAGAGCAGCAGACGTAGCTGACCCACCTAACACATAGGTATAAGCACAGAGAAAGAGGCAAAATGAGGAGGCAAGGGAATATATTCCAAGCAAGGGAACAGGACAAAACCCTAGAAAAAGAACTAAATGAAAGAGAAATAAACAATCTACCCAACAAAAAGTTCAAACAAAAAGTCATAAGGATCCTCACTGATCTTGGGAGAAGAATGGGTGAACAAAGTGAGTACATAAACAAAGAATTAGAAAATATAAAAAAGAACCAATCAGAAATGAAGAATACAATACTGGAAAAGAAAAACTCCCTAGAAGGACTCAATCGCAAAGTGGGTGATACAGAAGAACGGATCAGCGAGCTGGGAGAAAGACTAGAGCAAATCACACAAGCTGAACAGGTAAAAGAAGAAAAGAACGTAAAAGAATCAGAATAGTCTAAGAGACCTCTGGGACAACATCGAGCACACTAACATTCATTTTATAGGTGTCCCAGAAGGAGAAGAAAGAGACAAAGGGGCAGAGATTGTCAGTGAGCTAGCATCTGCGTCAATTGTCTGCTATCTTATGTGGGATGCTGCCACAGTGTGGCTTGGTGAGTGATGCTATGTCTGTGCCTGGGATCCAAACCTGTGATGTCCATGCCACCAAAACAGAGTATGCTACATTAACCACTATACCACCAGGCTTGCCCCAAGAATCAACATGTCAGGGCTGGTCCATGGCCGAGTGGTTAAGTTTGTGTGCTCTGCTTCAGTGGCCCAGGATTTAGCAGGTTTAGATCCTGGGCATGGACATGGCACTGTCATCAGGCCATGATGAGGTGGCATCCCACATAACAAAACCAGGGGGACCTCCAGCTACAATATACAACTATGTACTGGGGGGCTTTGGGGAGAAGAAGAAAGAAAGATTGGCAACAGATGTTAGTGCAGATTGGTTTATTGTAACCTATCATTAAAGGAAAAAAAAGGAAGTAGAGAAAGAAAACAATTAAGAAAAAAAGAATCAACCTGTAAATTTTTATAAAAAGCCAGCTTAACTATTACAGGGCTGTGTCAAATCTGACATCACTTTGGGAGGTATTGCCATCTAACCATATTAAGTTTTCCGATCCATGAACATGAGCTATCTTGCCATTATTTAGATCTTTGAGTTCTTTTAAGAGTATTTTATAATTTCAAATAATAAGTTTTGCTTTACTTTTGTTTAATTTATTCCTAGATATTTTGTTCTTTTTGATGTTATTGTAAATGGAATTATTTTCTTAATAGAAACACCACAATTGACTTTTATATATTGATCGTGTGTCTCATAACTTTGTTATAGATGTATTATTAGTTCTAATAGTTTTCTAGTGGATTCATTAGGATTTTTTTTGTATGCAAGCTCATCTTATCTGCAATTAGAAATAGTTTTCTGAGCAAGGTCTGATGGCCTAGTAGTTCAAGTTTGGTGCATGCTCCTTTAGCAGCCTGCGTTTATTTAGTTCATGCATGTGGAACCACACCATTTGTCTCTCAGTAGCCATGCTGTGGTGGTGGCTCACATAGAAGAAGTAGAAGGACTTACAACTAGTATATCCAACTATGCACTATTGCTTTGGGGATGGAAACAAAAGGAGAGAAAGATTGGTAACAGATCTTAGCTCAGGACAAATCTTTCCCAGCAAAAAAAAAAAAAGAAAAAAGAAAAAAAAGTAAAAGTTTTTCTTCTTTCTTTCCAATCCAATGCCTTTTTTTTAACTTCTTGCCTAACTGTATTGGATAGAACTTCCAGACAATGTTGAATAGAAATGGCAAAAGTGGACATCTTGGTCTTCTTTCTCATCATAGGGGGAAAGCATCCAGTCTTTGATTATTAAGTATAATGTTTGCTGTGGGCTTTTCATAGAAGCTCTTTATCAGTTTGAAGAAGTTCCCTTCTACTCTTAGTTTGTTGAATCTTTCTATCATGAAATGGTTGTGCATTTTGTTAGTTTTCTGTCTCTATTAAGATTATCATGTGGCTTTTGATTCTTATTTTATTGCTGTGGTGGATAGCATTAAGTGATTTTTGGATGTGAAACCAGTCTTGCATACCTGGGATGTATCTCACTTGGTCATTGTACATGATTCTTTTCATACGTTGCTAGATTTAGTTTACTCGTATTTTGTTGAGAATTTTTTGTCCTTATTCATAAGAAATGAAGATATGATTTTCTTTTCTTGTGATGTATTTGTCTGGTTTTGGTATCAGGATAATCCTGGCTTCGTAGAAAGAGTTGGCAAGTGTTGTTCTCTCCTTTTATATTTTTTGGAAGAATTTGTGGAAAATTGGTATTAATTTTTCATTAAAGCTTTTGTGGAATCACCAGTGAAGACTTCTGGGCTTGGGCCTGTCTTTGTGTCAAGCTGATTAGAAATTTAATTTCTTCACTTGTTATAGGTCTATTTAGACTGTCTATTCCTTCTTGAGTTAGTTTTTGTAGTTTTTGTCTTCCTAGAAATTTATCCATTTCACCTGAGTTATCTAACTTGTTGGCATACAATTGCTCATAGCAATTTTTTTATAATCCTTTTTATTTCTATGAGGATGGCAGTAAAGTCTGTAGTGATTTGAGTCTTATGTCTTGGTGAGTCTAGCTAAAAGTTTGTTAATTTTGTTGATCATTTCAAAAGAACCAGCTTTTGGGGTTTCATCAATTTTCTCCACTATTTTTCTATTTATTTCATTAATTTTAGTTCTAATCTTCACCATTCCTCTCCTTTTGCTTGATTTTGGTGTAGTTTGCTGTTTGGTTTCCAGTGTCTTAAGGTGGAAAGTTTGGTTATTGACTTAAGATTTTTCTTCTTTTTAAACACAGGCCTTTATAGCAATAAATTTTCTTCTAAGCATGGTTTTAGCTACAGCCCATAAGTTTTGATGTGCTGTCTCTTCATTTTCATTCTTCTCTTGTTAGAGTATTTTCTAATCTCCTTTTTCATTTGTCCTTTGAACCATTGATTATTTAGGAGTATGTTCTTTAAAATCTCCATATTTGTCAGTTTCTCAAATTTCTTTCTGTTTTTGATTTTTAATTTCATTCCATTATGTGGTCAGAGATCATACTTTCTAGTACTATCCTTTTAAATTTATAGAGGTTTGTTTTATGATGTAGCATATGGTTTATTGTGGAGAATGTTTCACGTACACTTGAGAAGAATGTATATTCTGCTGTTATTGGGTGGAGTGTTCTTTAGATGCGTTCTAGGTCTGGTTGCTTTATAGACTTGTTCAAATCTATTTCCTTGCTGACCTTCTGTCTACTTCAATCAAATATTGAAAGTCAGGTATCGAGGTCTCCAACTGTTATTGTTGAATTGTCTACTTGTCCCTTAATTTCTATCCTTTTTTTTCATGGGCTTTGATGCTCTGTTGTTAGATTCACATGAGTTTTTTAATTGTAATATGTTCTTGATGAATCTAGCTTTTAATCATTATTAAATCTTCCACTTTATATCTAGTAACACTTTAAATAGTCTATTTTGTTTAATATTAGTATAGTGTCTCCAGCTAACTTGTGGTCACTGTTTGCATGTTATCTTTTACAAGCCTCTTCTTTCAATGTATTTATGTCTCTGAACACCATCATGCACCACATGATGACATTTTAGTCAATGATGGACCATATATAACTGTGGTGCCATAAGATTAGTACCATATAACCTAGGTGTGTAGTAGGTTATACCGCCTAGGTCTGTGTAAGTACACTACGATGAACTACAATGATGAACTTGCCTAATGATGCATTTCTCAGAACGCATCCCCATCATTAAGTGACACACGATTGTATGTAAATGTAGACAGCACATACTTGGATCTTGTTTGTTTATCCAGTGTGACAATTCTCAGAACGCATCCCCATCATTAAGTGACACACGATTGTATGTAAATGTAGACAGCACATACTTGGATCTTGTTTGTTTATCCAGTGTGACAATTCTCAGAATGCATCCCCATCATTAAGTGACACACGATTGTATGTAAATGTAGACAGCACATACTTGGATCTTGTTTGTTTATCCAGTGTGACAATCCCTGTCTCTTGATTTGGTTGTTCAATCCATTCATATTTAATGTTATTATTAATATAGTTGGGCATACACTTGCCATTTTACTTTTAATTTTCTGTATGTTTCATGTCTTTTTTCCTTCTATTTCTCTTTACTGCTTTCTTTTTTACTAAATCAATGAGTCTAATGTGGAATTTAAATTTCTTTAATGATTTTTCTCACTATATTTTTTGAGTTATTTCCTTAGTGGTTGCTCTAGGCCTTGTATACACATTAACTTATCAGAATCAGCTTCAGATTACTACTAAGGTAATGCCAGGGAGGTATAGAAATGTTGCTACATTTTAGCTGTATCCCCTTCATCGTTTTTGTCATATTCTTTTTATATATATTGTGTGTATAAATGTTAGAAAACTAATAATACATTGTTATAAATATTATTTTATATAATTTTATGTTTTTTAAAGAAGCTGAGAGGAGTAAGGTGAGCAAGTATATGTTTATAGCTTTTGATATATTAAACTTTCGATTTATTATTTTTGGTTCTCTTTATCTATTCCTGTGATTGAGTTACAAGCTGAAATCTTTTCCTTAGCCCAATACACCTTTGTTCCCGCCCATCTCCTTGGTGCTGTTATTGGCAAAGATACTACATTCTGTATATATCACAGACCCAAGAACACATTATACACATATTATGTTATGCAATTGCTTTTTAAGTCAGCTGAGAGGAGATAAATAAGCCTTTATAATTTCATAACTACCTAAACACTGCTCTTTTCCCCCCTCCCTGTGGATTCAAATTCCTGTCTGGAGTCACTTGCTTTCAGCCTAAAGAACCTCCTTTTGCTTTATCTGTTTACTTTTTAGGTTAGATGGCCTGTTTCCCCCCCAGCTCTATTGAGATATAGTTGACATATAATATTGTGTAAGATTAAGATGTACAATGCGATGATTTGATACACATACATATTGTGAAATGTTTACCACAATGGTGGTTAACACATCCTTCCCCTCACATAATTGTCATTTTTAGTTATTGTTTTTTTTAAATTTTTAAAAAATTTTTTATTTTATTTTTTTTTTCGGATGTACATCATATTTCAAATTCTGGATACATTACCTCATGTTCACCACCAGAACACGAATTATAGTGCATCCCCTCACACGTGACCCTCATCACCCCTTTTGCCTTCCCCCTCCCCCCTTCGCCAATGGTAACCACCAGTCCAATCTCCAATGCTATGTATTTTTTTTTGTCGTTTTTATCTTCTACTTATGAGTGAGATAGCATGGTATTTGACTTTCTCCCTCTGACTTATTTCACTCAGCATAATACCCTCAAGGTCCATCCATGTTGTCACAAATGACTGGATTTCATAATTTCTTATGGCTGAGTAGTAGTCCATAGTGTATAAATACCACACCTTCTTTATCCATTTGTCCCTTGATGGGCACCTAGGTTGCTTCCGAGTCTTGGCTATTGTGTATAATGCCGCAATGAACATAGGGGTGCAAGTATCTTTATGCCTTTGTGTTTTCAAGTTCTTTGGATAAATACCCAGCAGTGGAATAGCTGGATCATATGGTAGATCTATCTCTAATTTTCTGAGGATACTCCAAACTGCTTTCCATAGTGGCCGCACCAATTTGCACTGCCACCAGCAGTGAATAAGTGTTCCCTTCTCTCCACACCCTCTCCAACATTTGTTGTTTCCTGTCTTGTTAATTATAGCCATTCTGACCAGAGTGAGGTGATACCTCATTGCAGTTTTGATTTGCAATTCCCTGATAGCTAATGATGTTGAGCATCTTTTCATATGCCTGTTGGCCATCTGTCTTTCTTCTTTGGAGAAATCTCTGTTCAGATCTTTTGCCCATTTTCTAATTGGGTTGTTGGTTTTTTTGTTGTTCAGCTGTATGAGTTCTTTGTGTATTTTGGATATTAACCCCTTATCTGATATGTGGGTTGCAAATATCTTCTCCCAATTGTTAGGTTGTCTTTTCGTTTTGTTGATCGTTTCCTTTGCTGTGCAGAAACTTTTTAGTTTGATGTAGTCCCATTTGTTCATTTTTTCTTTTGTTTCCCTTGCCTGGTCAGACATGGGACTTGAAAATATCCTGCTCAGACCAATGTCATAGAGCGTACTGCCTATGTTTTCTTCTAGAAGTCTCATGGTTTCGGGTCTTACATTCAAGTCTTTAATCCATTTTGAGTTGATTTTTGTGCATGGTGTAAGGGAATGGTCTACTTTCATTCTTTTGCATGTGGCTGTCCAGTTTTCCCAACACCATTTATTGAAGAGACTCTCCTTTCTCCATCGTATGCTCTTGGCTCCCTTGTCGAATATTAGCTGTCCATAAACGTGTGGGTTTACTTCTGGGCTCTCAATTTTGTTCCATGGATCTGTGTGTCTGTTTTTGTGCCAGTACCATGCTGTTTTGGTTGCTATGGCTTTGTAGTATAATTTGAAATCAGGGAGTGTGATACCTCCAGCTTTGTTCTTTTTTCTCAGGAATCCTTTGGCTATTCGGGGTCTTTTGTTGTTCCATATAAATTTTAGGATTCTTTGTTCTATTTCTGTAAAAAATGTTGTTGGAACTTTGATAGGGATTGCGTTGAATCTATAGATTGCTTTAGGAAGTATGGACATTTTATCAATGTTAATTCTTCCAATCCAAGAGCACTGGAATATCTTTCCATTTCTTTGTGTCTTCTTCGATTTCTTGCAACAATGTTTTATAGTTTTCGGTGTACAGATCTTTCACCTCTTTCGTTAAGTTTATTCCTAGGTATTTTATTCTTTTTGTTGCAATTGTAAATGGGATGGTATTCTTAATTTCTCTTTCTGCTACTTCGCTGTTAGTGTATAGAAACGCCACGGAGTTTTGTACATTGATTTTGTATCCCGCAACTTGACTGTATTCCTTTATTATTTCTAAAAGTTTTTTAGTGGACTCTTTAGGGTTTTCTAGATATAAAATCATGTCATCTGCAAAGAGTGACAGTTTCACTTCTTCTTTTCCAATGTGGATCCCTTTTATTTCTTTTTCTTGCCTGATTCCTTTGGCTATATCCAATACTATGTTAAATAAGAGTGGTGACAGTGGGCATCCTTGTCTGGTTCCTGTTCTTAGAGGGATAGCTTTCAGTTTTTCTCCATTGAGAATGATATTTGCTGTGGGTTTGTCCTATATGGCCTTTATTATGTGGAGGTATTTTCCTTCTATACCAAATTTATTTACAGTTTTTATCATAAATCGATGCTCTATCTTGTCAAATGCTTTCTCTGCATCTATTGAGATGATAATGAGATTTTTATTCTTCATTTTGTTAATGTGGTGTATCACGTTGATAGATTTCCGGATGTTGAACCATCCCTGCATCCCCGGAATGAAACCCACTTGATCATGATGTATGATCTTTTTAATGTATTCTTGTATTCGATTTGCTAGTATTTTGTTGAGGATTTTTGCATCAATGTTCATCAGTGATATTGGCCTGTAATTTTCTTTTTTTGTGTTGTCCTTGTCTGGTTTTGGTATCAGGATAATGTTTGCTTTGAAGAAAGAGTTAGGAAGCCTCCCCTCCTCTTCACTTTAGTGGAAGAATTTGAGAAGGATAGGTATTAAGTCTTCTTTGAATGTTTGGTAGAATTCACCAGGGAAGCCATCCGGTCCTGGACTTTTACTTTTTGGGAGGATTTTAATTGCTGTTTCGATCTCCTTACTGGTGATCGGTCTATTCAAATTTTCTACATCTTCTTGGTCCAGTTTTGGAAGGTTGTATGTTTCTAAGAATTTATCCATTTCTTCTAGATTATCCAATTTGTTGGTGTATAGCTTTTCATAGTTTTCTCTTATTATCTTTTGTATTTCTGAGGTGTCCGTTGTAATCTCTCCTCTTTTGTTTCTGATTTTATTTATTTGAGCCTTCTCTCTTTTTTTCTTGGTGAATGTAGCTAAGGGTTTGTCAATTTTGTTTATCTTTTTGAAGAACCAGCTCTTGGTTTCATTAATTTTTTCTATTTTGTTTTAGTCTCTATTTCATTTATTTCTGCTCTGATTTTTATTATTTCCTTCCTTCTGCTGATTTTGGGCTTTGTTTGTTGTTCTTTTTCCAGTACCTTTAGGTGCACTTTTAGATTGTCTATTTGGGATTTTTCTTCTTTGTTGAGGTAGGCCTGAATTGCTATAAACTTCCCTCGTAGAACCGCTTTTGCTGTATCCCACAGATTTTGGCATGTCATGTTTTCATTTTCATTTGTCTCCAGGAATTTTTTTATTTCTTCTTTGATTTCTTCATTGACCCAATCATTGTTCAGTAGCATTTTGTTCAATCTCCACATTTTTGTGGCTTTTCTGGTTTTCTTTCTGTAGTTGATTTCCAGTTTCATACCTTTGTGGTCAGAAAAGATGCATGGTATTATTTCAATCTTCTTAAATTTATTGAGACTTGTTTTGTGGCCTAATATGTGATCAATCCTGGAGAATGTTCCGTGGGCATTTGAAAAGAATTGTATTCTGTGGTTTTTGGATGGAATGTTCTGTATATATCTACGAAGTCCATCTGGCCCAATGTGTCCTTTAAGGCCAGTGTTTCCTTATTGATCTTCTGTTTGGATGATCTATCCATTGGTGTAAGTGGAATGTTAAAGTTCCCTACTATTATTGTGTTACTGTCTATTTCTTCTCTTATGTCTGTTAATAATTGTTTTATGTATTTAGGTGCTACTACTTTGGGTGCGTAGGTATTTATAAGTGTTCTATTTTCTTGTTGGATTGTTCCCTTTATCATTATGTAGTGCCCGTCTTTGTCTCTTATTACAGTTTTTGATTTAAAGTCTATTTTGTCTGATATAAGGATTGCTACCCCTGCTTTCTTTTCTTTGCTATTTGCCTGGAATATCTTTTTCCATCCTTTCACTTTCAGTTTGTGAGTTTCTGTAGGTCTGAAGTGTGTCTCTTGTATGCAGCATATACATGGATCTTGTTTTTTTATCCAGTTGGCCACCCTATGGCATTTGATTGGAGCATTTAATCCATTGACATTTAAAGTAGCTATTGATAAATATGTATTTATTGCCATTTTGTCACTTTTTCTTTTTTTGGGGTGTTTTAGTAGCTCTTCTCAGTTCCTTTCTTTTTCTCTTGCTCTCTTCACTTGTGGTTTGATGGCTATCTTTGGTAATATGTTTGATTTACTTTGTCTTACTTTTTTTCCTGCTTGTTATAGGTTTCTGGTTACCATGAGGATCCTATTTAATACACTATGCATATAACAGTCTATATTGAGTAGATAGACTCTTTAGCTTGACCTCTTTCTAAAAGCTCTACTTTTTCACTCCCCTCCTCCCACGTTATATGTTTTTCACATCATATATAGTCTTTTGTTTAGTGTGTGTATATCCATTACCCTCTTATCATTGAAATAGATAATTTTAGTACATTTGTCTTTTAACCTTCATATTACCTTCACAGGTAGTTGATCTGCTGCCTTTACTATACTTTTACCTTGCAAGTGATTTTATTGCCTGTTTTTTCTTGTTGTTGTTTTGGGTTTTTTTGATAATTTTTTTGTTTTATCTCTATTTGTGGTCATTACTTTCCCACTTAAATAAGTCCCTTCAGCATTTCTTGTAGAACTGGTTTCTTAGTGATAAACTCCTTTAATTTTTGCTTGCCTGGCAAGCTCTTTATCTTTCCTTCCATTCTGAACGACAGCCTTTATGGATAGAGTATTCTTGGTTGTAGGTTTTTTCCTTTTAGCACTTCAAATATGTCGTGCCATTCTCTGCTCGCCTGTAGGGTCTCAGCTGAGAAGTCTGCTGACAGCCTGATGGGCTTCCCTTTATATGTCACTTGTGGCCTTTCTCTTGCTGCTTTTAGGATTCTCTCTTTGTCTTTAAATTTAGACATTTTGATTATAATATGTCTTCGTGGGGGCCTCTTTGGGCTTCTCTTGTTTGGAGCTCTCTGTGCTTCCTGAACTTGGATGTCTGTTTCCTTCCTCAGGTGAGGAAAATTTTCCTCTATTATTTTGACAAATAAATTTTCTGCCCCTTTGTCTCTCTCTTCTCCTTCTGGGACCCCTATAATCCGAATGTTAGCATGCTTGATATTGTCCCAGAGTTCCCTTACACTGTTCTCATTCTGTCTAATTCTTTTTTCCCTTTTCTGTTCTGCTTGGGTGATTTCCTCTAATCTTTCATCTAGCTCGCT
The DNA here is from genome assembly GCF_041296235.1 of Equus asinus. Classification (NCBI taxonomy): domain Eukaryota; kingdom Metazoa; phylum Chordata; class Mammalia; order Perissodactyla; family Equidae; genus Equus; species Equus asinus. The sequence continues at coordinate 82,383,671 of NC_091792.1, read as the reverse complement.
GATCCATTCTTCTGCTTCCTCTACTCTGCTATTGAGTCCCTCTAGTGAATTTCTCATTTCAAGTATTGTATTCTTCATTTCTGATTGGTTCTTTTTTATATCTTCCAGTTCTTTGCTGATGTGCTCACTGTGTTCATCCATTCTTCTCTGCATATCTGTGAGCATCCTCATTATATTTTGTTTGAATTCCTTGTCAAGGAGGTAGCTAGTTTCTGTTTCACTTAGTTCTTTTTCTGGTGTTTTGTAGTGTTCCCTTGCTTGGAAAGTATTCCTTTGCCTCCTCATTATGCCTCTTTCTCTGTGCTATTTTCTTTGTACTAGGTGAGTCAGCTATGTCTCCTGACCTTGGAGAAGTGGCCTTATGTATGAGATGCCTTATGAGGCCCAACAGTGTGCTTCCCTCTCATCACCAGACCATAAGAACCAGGATTGTCCCCTTTGTGGGCTACTTGTGTTCTTCTGCTGTGGCAGGGTTGCTCCCACTGCATGTACCCAGGGAGTCTAGTCTTTCCTTCCCTAGCCAGCTGTTTGTAAATCTGGTTTGGAGGGGCCTCAGCACTGTTGGCTACAAAGTCTATTAGCACACTCTTATTGCAAGTGTCCTCTTAATTGAGTTGGTACCCAGTGTAGCTGGTTGCTAGGCTCAGGGGCGTACAGTTGTGATAGGCGTGAGGCCAACAAGGCTGATGTCAGTTCTCTTAGGAGTACAGCTGAGTGGGGCTAGCCCTTGGCATGGAGGCACTCAGTTGTTTCAGGCTTTGGAAGGTGGGGCTGATCCTTTTTATGGCTATTTGCAAAGCACAAGTCTTCTGCCCCTGATAAGCCTCAACCCCCTCTGGACCACATACACCGTCAACGCAGTCCTGGTCCGTGCACACTTCTCAACCCCCTGGAGTGTACCCCACCACCACACTGCAGAGGCTCCCACCTCTGCCCCAATGCCCCCTACAGTTCACCTGGTCCTCACACAAGCCCTGCCCCACAGAGGCAGACACCCTTGCCTGCCTGTAGATGATCAAGGCACTCAGTCAATGCAGGCTGAAAAGTAGCCTGAGGGCTTGCTGTTAGGTGGGGCCAGTCCCTAGGGTGGGTTGCCTGCCCTGGCTGAACTGGATTAAATCTGTGCTCTAGTGGGTGTGGCAGAACCCTGGGCTGAGAGCCCAAGGGACGCACCTCAATGGCCCCCGCCAGTGTCCGTATCAGCATGCCTGGACCAGCTCAGAACAATGGCTCCCACCAATGTCTCAGTCTCAGGAGAGGATCCTCCTCTCACCAAGATGCCCCCAGAGCTCACCAGGTGAGTCTTGATTCACCAAACGACAGTCAGCCTTCTCTCTGGTGATTTTAGGTTGCTGCCATGAGTGTGTTTGTGCGTGGGCCCTGTAAGACCTGGATCTTTTCGGCTTTCAGACGATAGCTTTTCTGGGGTGTCCTTGCTGCAGTTAATAGCGAGCAAAGCCAGATAGTAAGACCCCCATCTGAGTTGGGCCGAGTCCGAAGGATGGTTATAGCAGTATTGCCCCCGCTCTGGACCTCACTCCTCCAGGGAGGGCTGCGTACCTTAGGTTGGCTCCCGCCTGGCCAGCTGAGAAGCTCCGCTGCTCCCAAAGGTGGCTTTTTTCCTCTCTGGCCGGAGTTCCTGCCTCTTCTGCTTTTGGCAGGACTGTCCTTTGTCGTGGGGGTTCTTTTTATCCAGTTTTCAGTTTTCAATCCAGGGTGATTCTTTCCAAAATTGTTGTAACCTGGTTGTGTTCGTGGGAGGTGGTGAGTTCAACGTCTGCTCACAGCGCCATCTTGACGAGAACTCTTTTGCTATTGTTTTGATGAGAACATTTCAGATCTACTCTCATAGCAACTTTGATGTATACAATACAGTATTGTTAACTTTAGTGACCGTTTTGTGCGTTAGATCCCAGGAACTAATTTATCTGATAACTGAAAGTTTGTCCCCTTTGACCAACATCTCCCCATTTCCCTTCCCCCTAAGCCCTGGGAGCCATCATATTTATCCTCTGTTTCTATGAATCTGATGTTTTTAGATTCAACATATAAGTGAGATCATAAAGTGTTTGCCATTTTCTTTTTGACATTTCATTTAGCATATGCCCTCAAGGTCCATCCATGTTGTAGCAAATGGCAGGATTTCCTTCATTTTTATGGTTGAATAATATTCCATGGCGTGTGCATGCCCGTGTGTGTGCACACACACAAGCACACACCCCATTTTCTTTATTCGTCCACGGATGCACAGTTATGTTGTTTCCATGTCTTGGCTATTGTGAATAGTGCTCCAATGAACATAAGAGTGCAGAGATCTCTTTGAGATAGTGGTTTGATTTCTTTTGGATGTATACCCAGAAGTGGGATTCTTGTATCGTATGGTAGTTCTGTTTTCAATTTTTTTAGGAATCTCCATGCTGTTTTCCATAGTGGCTGCACCAATCTACAGTTCCACCAAGAGTACACCAGGGCTCTCTTTGCTCCATGTCCTCACCAGCATTTATTAGCACTTGTCTTTTGATCATAGCCATCCTAAGAGATGTGAGGTGACATCTCTCTTGGATTTTGTTTTGCATTTTGCTGATGATTAGTGATGTTGAGCACCTTTTCAAGTACTTTCTGGTCATTTGTTTGTCTTCTTTGGAAAAATGTCCATCCAGGTCCTTTGGCTCATGTTTAATCAGATTATTTGGGTTTTTTTTGCTATTGAGTTATATGAGTTTCTTATATATTCTGGATATTAACCTCTTATCAGACACATGGTTTACAAATATTTTCTCTCATTCTGTAGGTTGCCTTTTCATTTTGTAGACTGTTTCTTTTGCCATATGGACACTTTTTAGTTTGATGTAGTCCCACTTGTTGATTTTTGCTTTGTTGTGTGTGCTTTTGGTGTTAGATCACAAAATTCCTTGCTAAGACTGATGTCAAGGAGATTTTCCCCACGTTTTTTTCTAGGGGTTTTATGGTTTCAGGTCTTACATCCAAATTCTTAACCCATTTTGAGTTAATTTTAATGAGTGATGCAAGATACAGGTTCAGTTTCATTTGCTTGAAATTGCGTGTGAATATCAGTTTTTTCATCATCATTTATTGAAGAGACTATCCTTTCCCCATTGAGTATTCTTGGCACCCTTGTCAAATATTTGTTGGCCGTAGACATTTGGGTTTACTTTTGGACTCTTGATTCTGTTACATTCGTCTATGTATGTTTTTATGCCCATACCATAAAGTAAAAGCATCCTTGTCTTGTTCCTGACCTCAGAGGGAAAACTTTCAACCTTTCACCATTGAGTATGATGGGTTTGTCATATATGGCCTGTATTATTTTGAGCTATGTTCCTTCTATACCTAATTTGTTCAGAGTTTTGATCATTAACGGATGTTGAATTTTGTCAAATGCTTTTACTGCATCTACTGAGATGACTCTACAATTTTTATCATTTATTCTATTAATTTAGTATATCACATTTATTGACTTGCATATGTTGAACCATCCTTGCATCCCAGGGATAATTCCCCCTTCATCATGGTGTATGATCCTTTTAATGACTGTTGAATTCAGTTTAGTAGTATTTTACTGAGAATTTTTGCATCTATATTTGTCAGGGATATTGGCCTGTAGTGTTCTTTTCTTGTAGTATTCTTATTCAGCTTTGGTAACAGGATAATGCTGGCCTCGTAAAATAAGCTTGGGAGTATCCCTTTCTCCTTAAACTTTTGGAAGATTTGGAGAAGAAATGGTGTTAATTCTTCTTAAATGTTTGGTAGAATTCACCATTGAAGCTATCTGGTGCTGGGCTTTTCCTTATTGGGATATTTTTAATTACTGATTGAATCTCCTTACTTATTATAGGTATGTCCAGATTTTCTATGATTCTGGATAGGTTGTGTGTTTCTAGGAATTTATCTTTTTCTCCTAGGTTGTAGAATTTGTTGGTATATAATTGTTCATAGTAGTCTCTTGTGATGCTTTGCATTTGCGTGATATCAGTTATAATGTTTCTTGTTTCATTGACAGTTTTATTGGAATGCTCTCTCTTTCATTCTTGGTAAGTGTAGCTAAAGGTTTGTCAATTTTGTTTATCTTTTCAACAAACTAACTCTTCGTTTCATTCATCTTTCCTGTTGTTTTTCTATTCTCAATTTCACTGATTTCTGCTCTGATTTTTCTTATCTCCTTCTTTCTGTTGACTTTGGGCTTAGTTTGTTCTTTTTCTAGTTCTTTGAGGTGTGAAGTTAGGTTGTTTATTTGGGAGCTCTCTCTTTTTTAATATAGGCATTTATTGCTATCAACCTCCCTCTTAACACGGCTTTTGCTGCATCCCGTAAGTTTTGGTATGTTGTATTTCCACTTTCATTGTTTTCAAGATAGCTTTTTAATTTCCCTTTGGATCCATTTCTGACTCATTGGTTGTTCAGGACTGTGTTGTTTAATTTTCACATATTTGTTAATTTCCACTTTCCCTCCTATTACTGATTTCTAGTTTCCTACCACATTGGTTAAAAAGATACTTGGTATGATTTCAGTATTTTCAAATTTGCTAAGACTTGTTTTGTGACCTAAAATACGATCTTTCTGGGAAAATGTGTTGTGTGCACTTGTAAAGGATAGAATTCTGCTGTTTTTGGAAGGAATGTTCTGTATCTGACTGTTGAGTCCATTTGGTGTAAAGTATAATCCAAGTCTAGTGTTTCCTCAGTGGTTTTCTGTTTGGATGGTCTCTCTATGGTTGAAAGTGAGGTATTGAAGGCCTCTATTATTATTGCATTGTTGTCTATTTCTCCCTTCAGAACTGTTGGTATTTGCTTAATACCCAGGTGCTATGATGTTGGAGGGATATTTTCACAATTCTTTTATCCTCTTGATGAATTGACCCCTGTTTCATCATAATGACCTTCTTTGCCTCCTGTTCCAATTTTTGATTTAAATCTATTTTGGCCGATATATATTTTTTTACCCCTACTTTTTTATTGGTTTCTATTTGCGTGAAATATCTTTTTCCATTCCTGAACTTTGAGCCTGTGTGTCCTTAAAGCTGAAGTATCTCTTCTAGGCAGCATTTAGTTGAGTCCTCTTTTTTTTTTAATCCATAAAGCCACCCTATGCCTTTTGATTGGGTAATTTAATCCATTTACATTTAGAGTAATTATTGATAAGTAAGGACTTACTATTGCCATCTTGTTAATTGTTTTCTGGCTGTATTGTAGTTCCTTCTTTCCTTTCTTCCTCTCTTGTTGTCATTTTCTTTTTGGGGGGGGAACTGATGACTTTCCATAGCAGTATACTTTGATTTCCTTCTCTTTATTTTGCATGTATCTATGATAGGTTTTTGTTTTGTAGTTATTTGAAATATCTCATAGATGTTGCAGTCTATTTTAAGATGATAACAACAACTTCTATTGCAAACAAAAACTGCCCTTATACTCTTCTTCCAACAGTTTTTTCATAACATGGTTTGCCTATTTTATATTGCATATCCATTAAATATTATTATTGCTTTAGCTACTTTTAATGCTTTTGTCCTCTTACCTTAATGCTAGAGTATACTATGCTTTCACATTACTAATTAGCGTCCTTTCATTTCAAGTTTAAGAACTTCTTTCAGAATTTCTTGTAAGGCAAGTCTAGTGGTGCAGAACTTCCTTAGCTTTTGTTTGTTTAGGAAAGTCTTTTACTTTCCTTTATTTCTGAAAGATGACTTTGCTGGGTAAAGTATTCTTCATTGGCAGTCTTTTTCTTTCAGTACATTACTTTTAAAATTTTACCTATTTATTTAAACATTGGCTTATAGCATTATATAAATTTCAGGTGTGCATCATTCTATTTCAGTTTCTCTGTAGACTACGTCATGTTCACCACCCAAAGACTATTTACCATCCATCACAGTACATGCTTGCCCTGTCTCCCCATTCCCCCTCCTCCCTTCTCCCTTCCCCTCTGAAAACCCAATCTAATTTCTGTATCTATGTGTTTGTTTATTTGTTGTTGTTGTTGATTTTATCTTCCACCTATAAATGAGTTCATACTGTATTTGACTTTCTCTGTCTGACTTTTTTCACTTAGCGTAATACTCTCAAGTTCCATTCATGTTGTCACAAATGGCAAGATTTCATCTTTTTTTTTATAGCTGAGTAGTATTTCATTTTGCATATATGCCACATCTTCCTCATCCATTCATCCCTTGATGGGAACCTATGTTGTTTCCAAGTTTTGGGTATTGTGAATCGTGCTGCAATGAACATAGGGGTGCATGTATCTTTACACATTCATGTTTTTGTATTCCTTGGATAAATACCCAGAAGTGGAATATCCGGATCATATGGTAGTTCTCTTCTTAATTTTTTTTGAGCATCTCCATACTGTGTTCCATAGTGGCTGCACCTGTTTGCATTCCCATCAGCCATGTATGAGAGTTCCCTTTCCTCCACATCCCCTCCAACACTTGTTATCTCTTGTTTTGTGAACAATAGTTTTCTGATGTGTGTGAGGTGATAACTCATTGTAGTTTTGATTAGCATTTCCCTAATAATTTGTGATGTTGAACATCTTTTCATGTGCCTGTTGGCCATCTGTATATCTTCTTTGGAAAAATGTCTGTTCAGATCTTTTGTCCACGTTTTAATTGGGTTGTTGTTTCTTTGTTGTTGAGATCTACAAGTTTTTGATATATTTTGTATAATAACCCTTATCAGATATGTGGTTTGAAAATGCCTTTTCCCAATTATTAGGTTGTCTTTTCATTTTATTGATGGTTTCCTTTGATGTGCAGAAGATTTTTAGGTTGATATAGTCACATTTGTTTATTTTTTCTTTTGTTTTCCTAACATCCTGCTGAGTCTGATGTCAAAGAGCATATTATCTATGTTTTCTTGAAGAAGTTTTATGGTTTCAGGTCTTACATTCAGGTCTTTAATCCATTTCAAGTTAACTTCTGTGTATGGTGTGAGATAATGGTCTACTCTCATTCTTTTTCCTGTGGCTGTTCAGTTTTCCCAACACCATTTACTGAAGAGAGTTTCCTTTCTCTATTGTATGTTCTTGGCTCCTTTGTTGAAGATTAGCTGTCCATAGATGTGTGGTTCTATTTCTGGGCTTTCAGTTCTGTTCTATTGATCTGTGTGTCTGTTTTTGAGCCAGAACGATGCTGCTTTGATTACTATAGCTTTGTAGTATGTTTGAAATCAGGCAGTGAGGTATCTCCAGCTTTGTTCTTTTTTCTCAGGATTCCTTTGGCTATTCAGGGTCTTTTGTTGTTCCATATAAAATTTAGGATTCTTTGCTCTATTTCTGTGAAAAATGTTGTTGGAAGTTTGACAGTGGTTGCATTGAATCAGTACATAGCTTTAGGTAGCACCAACATTTTACCTTTATCTATTCTTCCAATCCAAGAGCAAGGAATATCTTTTTATTTCTTTGTGTCTTCTTCAGTTTCTTTCAACACTGTTTGATAGATTTCATGGTACAAGTCTTTCACCTCTTTGGTTAAATTTATTCCTAGCTATTTTATTCCTTTTTTTTTTTGCAACTGTAAATGGAATTGTATTCTTAATTTCTCTTTCTGCTACTTAGTCATTAGTGTATAGAAATACAACAGATTTTTGTATGTTGTTTTTGTATCCTGCAACTTTATTGTATTTGTTTGTTATTTCTACTAGGTTTTTGGTAGATTTTTAAGGATTCTGTTTATATAAAATCATGTCATCTGCAAATAATGACAATTTTACTTCTTCCTTTCCAATTTGGATCCCTTGTATATCTTTTTCTTGCTTGATTGCTCTGGTTAGGACTTCCAATACTATGTTAAGTAAGAGTGGCAAAAGTGGGCATCCTTGTCTGCTTCCTGTTCTTAGAGGGATAGCTTTCAGTTTTTCACCATTGAATATGCTATTAGCTGCGGGTTTGTCATATATAGCCTTTATTATGTTGAGATACTTTCCTTCTATATCCATTTGATTCAGAGTTTTTATCATAAATGGAAGCTGTATCTTGTCAAATGCTTTCTCTGCATCTATTGAGATGATCATGTGATTTTTGTTCTTCATGTTTTTAATGTGGTGTATCACATTGATTGATTTGCAGATGTTGAACCATCGCTGTATCCCTGGAATAAATCCCACTTGATCATGCTGTATGATATTTTAATGTACTGTATTTGATTTGCCAGTATTTTGGTGATGATTTTTGCATCTACACTCATCAGTCATATTGGCCTATAATTTTCTTTTTCTGTGTTTTTCTTGACAGGTTTTGGTATCAGTTTAATGCTGGCTTTGTAGAATGAGTTAGGAAGTTTCCGTTCCTCTTCAATTTTTTGGAAGAGTTTGAGAAGGATAGGTATGAAGTCTTATTTGAATGTTTGGTAGAATTCACTGGGCAAGCCATCTGCCCTGTTCTTTTGTTTTTTTGGGGGGAGTTGTTTACTGTTTTGATCTCCTTACTGGTGATTGGTCTATTCAAATTCTCTGTTTCTTCTTGATTCAGTTTTTGAAAGCTGTATGATCCTAAGAATTTATCCACTTCTTCTAAAGTATCCAATGTTTTGGCATATAGATTGTGTAGTCTTCTTTACAGTCTTTACAGTCCTTTTTATTTCTGAGGTATCTGTTGTAATGTCTCCTCTTTCATTTCGATTTTATTTATCTGAGAATCCTCTCTTTTTTTCTTGGTGAGTTTAGCTAAAGGTTTTTCAATTTTACTTATCTTTTCAAAGAACTGGCTCTTAGTTTCACTGATTTTTTCTATTGTTTTTTAAATCTCTATTTCATGTATTTTCTCTCTGATTTTTTGTTGTTGTTGTTGAGGCAGATTAACCCTGAACTAACATCTGTGCCAATCTTCCTCCACTTTATATGTGGGTTTCCACCACAGCAGGGCTACCAAGTGGTGTACGTCCATGCCCAGGATCCAAACCCATGAACCCAAGCCGCTGAAGTGGAGTGTGCTGAACTTTAACAACTATGCCAACGGGCTGGTCTCCCTGCTCTGATTTCTATTATTGCCTTCCTTCTACTAATTTTGGGCTTTGTTTATTCTTATTTTTCTAGTTCCTTTAGGTGTAATGTTAGATGGTTTATTCGAGATTTTTCTTCTTTGTTGAGGTAGGCCCGAGTTGCTGTAAACTTCCCTCTTCGTATAGCTTTTGCTGTATCTTGTTAGTTTTGGCTTGTTGTAGGTTCATTTTCATTTGTCTCTAGGTAACTTTTCATTTCTCCTTTGATTTCTTCATTGACCCAATTGTTGTTCAGTAGCGTTTTGTTTAATCTCCACATGTTTGTGACTTTTTCAGTTTTCTTCTTGTAGTTGATTTCTATTTCCATATTGTTGTTGTCAGAAAAGCTTCTTGATATTATTTTGATCTTCTTAAGTTTATTGAGACTTCTTTGTGGCCTATTATGTGATCTATCCTGGAGAATGTTCCATGTGCATTTGAAAAGCATGTGTATTCTGTGGTTTTGGGATGGAATGTTCTGTATATATCTCCTAAGTCAATCTGGTTGATCTGATTTATTTTGTCATTTAATGCCAATGTTTCCTTATGGATCTTCTGTTTGGATGATTTATCTGTTGATGTAAGTGTAGTGTTAAAGTCCCTTACTATTTTGTGTTACTGTCTATTTCTCCTCTTATGTCTATTAATAATTGGTTTATATATTTAGGTGCTCTTATGTTGGGTGCATAGATATTTACAAGTGTTATAACCTCTTGTTGGATTGTTCCCTTTATCATTATGTAGTGCCCTTCTTTGTCTCTTGTTAGAGTGTTGTAAAGTCTATTTTTTCTGATGTAAGTATTGTTACCCCTGCTTTCATTTCACTGCCATTTGCATGGAGTATCTTCTTCCATCGCTTCGCTTTCAGTTTGTGAGTGTCTGTAGGTCTGCAGTATGTCTCTTGTGTGCAGCATTTATAGGAGTCCTGTTTTTTTAATCCATTCAGCCACCGTATGCCTTGTGATTGGAGCATTTAGTCCATTGCTATTAAGAGTAGCTATTGGTAAGTATGTACTTATTGCTATTTTGTTCCTTTTGTCTGGGTGTTTTCGTAGTTCTTCTCTGTTCCTTTTTTCTCTTGTTCTCTTCCCTTGTGATTTGCTTACTTTCTTTACTATCATTTTTTGATTCTTTTCTCTTAATTTTTTGTGTATTTATTATAGGTTTCTGGTTTGTGATTACCATAAAGTTTACATATAATAGCCTATGTAATTAGCAATCTATATTAAGTTGATGATCTCTTAAGTTTGAGCTCTTACTAAAAGTCCTACTCTTTTACTCCTCTCCTCCCACATTTTATATTTTAAATATCATATTTAAACACTTTTTTGTGTGTTTGATCCATTAACCTCTTATCATGGAAATAGATAATTTTAGTGCTTTTTGTTTTAATCTTCATTTTAGGTTCATAGGTGGTTGATCAGCTACCTTTCTTGTATATTTGCCTGTACCAGTGATTTTTTTCTTTGATAATTTTCTTATTCTCATTTATGGTCTCTTCTTTTCCACTTAAATAAGTCCCTTTAATATTTCTTGTAAGCCTGGTTTATCCATGCTAAACTCCATTAGTTTTTGCTTGTCTGGAAAACTCTTTATCTCTCCTTCTATTCTGATTGATAACCTTGCTGGGTAGAGTATTCTTGGCTTGGCTGCAGCTTCTTCCCTTTCAAGACTCTAAATACATTGTGCCACTGCTTTCTAGCCTGTAAGCTTTCTGCTGAGAAGTCAGCTGATAGCCTTATGGGTTTTGGTTTGTATGTAACTTGTTGCCTTTCTCTTGCAGCTTTTAGGATTCTCTCTTTATCTTTAAATCTTGACATTTTAAGAATAATGTGTCTTGGTGTGGGCCCTTCTGGATTTTTCTTGTTTGGTGCTCTCTTTGCTTCCTGTACCTTGTTGCCTGTTTACTTCCTTAGGTTAGGAAGGTTTTCAGCTATTATTTCTTCAACAAGTTTCTCTGCCCCTTTATCTCTCTTTTCTCCTCTGGGACACCTATAACATGGATCTTGGTGTGGTTGATGTTGTCCCAGAGGTCCTTTAGACTCTCCTCATTCTTTTAAATTCTTTTTCTTTTATCTGTTCAGCTTGGATGATTTCCTCTACTCTATCATCCAGCTCATTGATCCGTTCTTCTGTGTTATCTACTTTGCTATTGAGTCCCTCTAGTGAATTGTTCGTTTACATTATTGTATCTTTCTGTTCAGATTGTTTTCTTTTTATATTTTCCAATTCTTTGTTGAAGTTCTCACTGTGTTCATCTAATCTCCCAAGATCAGTAAGCATCCTTATGAGTATTAGTTTATGCTCTTTATCACTTAGATTGTTCATTTCTCTTTCATTTAGTTTATTTTAATGAGAATTAGTCATATTTCCTTATTTGGAACATGTTCCTTTGTCTCCACATTTTGCCTATTTCTCTGTGCTTATATCTATGATTCAGGAAGATCAGCTACATCTCCCAGTTTTGGAGATGTGGCCTTATGTAAGAGATAGCTTATGAGGGCCAGCAATGTGCTTCCCTCTTGTCACCAGTTCCAAATGTTCCAGAAGTGTCCCTTGTGTGGGTTACATGTGCCCTTCTATTGTGATGGGATTGCTTTTGCTGCAGGTGCGTGAATAGGCTAGGCTGGCCCCCTTGCTGGCTAGTTGTAAGGCTCAGCTGAGTGCAGCTGCTACTGTCACTTTAGTTACCTTATGAGGCAGGATGAATCCCAACACAGCTGGCTGCAAAGTCTAACAGCACACACTTGCTTCTCTTTTTCTGTTAAGTGAGTCAGGCTTGCACTCTGACTTGTTGCTAGGCTCAGGGGCTGACAATAGCTGTAGCCTCTGAAGCTGTGGTAGCCTCTGGCCTGTGAAGCTGTTGTCAGTTCTCTCAGGAGTGCAACTTGGTGGATCTTGCCCCCAGCATGGCAGCACACAGTGGTTTCAGGTGTTGGAAGGTGGGGCAGATCCCTTATGTGGCTGTTTGAGAACGCCAGCAGTACAAGTCAGCTGCAGCTGACAAGCCCCACTACCCACGGGCTCACACACCCCATCAACATGGTCCTACCCTGTGTGTATGCCCTGCTCCACTGAGGAGGCCCCATTCAGCCTGCTGCAGAGGTCCCACACACTTGGCAATGCAGGCCTGCCCCTTGGGCATACCCTGCCCCACAGAGGTGGGCCCACTCTCTGTGCTGTAGAGGCCTCACATAGCCCATCTACAAGGGCCCACAAATTCCCCATGGGCTTGCGGGTGGGCAGAGCCAGTCCATAGGGCAGGTTTCCTGCCCTAGCTGAGCTGGATTAAACTGGTGCTCTGGTGGGTGAGCGAACTCCTACACAACAGGCCCAGGGAAGTAATCCAATGGCATCTGCCAGCATATGTGTCAGCACACCTCTGCTAGGTCACAATAATGGCTGCTGCCAGTGTCTTATTCCCTGCGGAGTTGGTTTCAGCCACCTGCTGCCTCTCTGAGATGCACTCAAAACTTATCAAGTGAGTCTCTTTCACCAAAGGACTCTGCACATGTCTTTCTGGTGATTTTGTGTTTCCTTCTAGAATTCTGAGTGAATTTGTGCATGGGCCCTTTAAGGACAGGCTTTTTTTTCTCTCGTGTTTGACAGCTTTTCTGAGGGTATTCCCTGTTGGTTTTAATAGCCAGAAATACCAGACATTATGGCACTTGTGTCAGTTGTGCTGAATTCAGAGGCTGTTTGTTGTGGCATAGCTCTCCACTCAGATACCCTGCTCCCCCAGGGAAAGCTTCATACCTTAACATGGCTCCTGGCCGTGAAACACCATGGCTGAATGTGGTTTTATCTTTAGCAGAAGGGTGTTTCTGCCTCTTCCAGCTCAGTAGTGTCGTCTTTTGTTGTGGGAGTTCTTTTTATCCAGTTTCCAGTGCTCTCTCAGTGTTAATTTCTCCACAGGTAGTTGTAAATTTACTGTGTCCATGGCAGGGGAAGAGTTCAGAGCCCTCCTATGCCACCATAGCAGGCCATCTTCCCAGCAATCTCCAGCACTTTGAATGTATCATCCCCCAGTGTCCTGGCCTGTGAGGTTCCTCTTGAGAAATCCAATAATAGACTTAGTTGAGTTCCCTTGTATGAGAGCATTTTCTTCTCTTTCTGCTTTTAAAACTCTCACTTGGTCTTTGACTTTAGACAGCTTGATCATAATGTGCCTTGGAGAAGCTCATTTGGGTTGAAATTGTGGTGTGACTTATTAGCTTCTTGAACTGGGGTGTCCAGATCTCTACTCAGGCTTGAGAGTTCCTAGACAGTATTTCTACTGTAAGCTTTCCGCCCCTTCTTCCTCTCTTCTCTTTCTGGGGCATCAATGGTGTATAAATTGTTTCCCTTATTGGTGTCTCATAAGTCCCATAGGTTTTCTTCATTCCTTTTCTTTTTTTCCTGGATAATTTCAAGTGACCTGTCTTTAAGTTAGTTCACTGATTCTTTCTTCTGCTTGGTCCAGTCTGCTGTTGAATGTCTCTGTGGAATTCTTCATTTCAGTCATTATATTCTTCTGCTCCAAAATTTGTTTGTTTTTAAAAGTTTCTCTTTCTTTGTTGAACTTCTCACTTTGCTCTTGTATTTTTTTCCTGATTTTGTTAAATTATTTATCTATGTTATTTTCTGACTCTGTCAGCATCTTTGGGAAAATCATTTTGAGTTTTTTGTCAGATAATTCATGTATACCCAATTTTGGGGGATCCGTTACTGGAAGTTCATTGTGTTTCCTTGGGGGCATCATATTTCCCTGATTCTTTGTGATTCCTGTAGCCTTACATAAGTGTCTGTGCATTTGAAGAAGCAGTCCCCTCTTTCTGACTTTATGGACTGACTTCAGTAAGAAAAGACTCACCTGTGGGTGGGGCACATTGGAGCATGCTGTGACTCCAGTTCTCGTGGTGCAGGGAAGTAAGTGCAGGAGCATATTGTGGCTCTGGGTCCTGGTGTGGTGTGATGTCTCATTGGCTCAGGCTGCTGGAGTACACAATGTTGCCAATTACATGGGCCTGGCAAGTGCCATGATATAGCTGAAAGAGCTATTGGGGTCTTTAGCAGCATCTGTAGGTCCCGTGGCTAGGGACCAGGGCAGGCAATGCTGGTGTTCAGTAGTGGTCTTGTAGACACACTCAGCTGTGGGGGCCAGCTTCAGGTACCTGTGTCCTGGGAGGGGCTGTTGCAGACACACATAATGTAGTGGTGTGGGCCAGTGCCAGCAGCAAGGGCTGGGACCAACCATGGGTGCACTTATAGCTGTGGGGGCCTTGGCTGTTGGCATGTATTCCTCTGGTGCAGGGTTTCACCATAGGCATGTGTGCAGCAGGGGAGGCTGGTGACAGGTGTCAGGCTGGTGTGGTGCAGTTGTGCAGGTAGATGGGCCAGCTGTAGGTGAGATCAGTGGTGCAGGCCAGTGACATGAGTCAAAGTCAGATCCAGGCAGACAAGCAGCTGTAGGGGCCCTAGCTGTTGTGGTGTGCACGCCTGTGCTGTAGGGTCTTGCAATGGGCCCATGGCAGTGGAGGCAGGTGACAGAACTTGATCCAGCAGAGTGCAGGTGCATAGCTGGAGGGCCTAGCTGCAGGGAATCCCAGCAGTACAGGCCCGTGACTGGACATAGGTCCAAATCAAGACCAGAAGCAGCTGTCGGGGCCTTGGATGTTGGCTTGCATGCACCTGGCTGCAGGGTTGTGCCATAGTACGCACATGGCAGTGGAGGCCTGTAATGGGAGGCAGGTTGGTAGCATGCAGGTGCATGGCTGGAGAGGCTAGCCCTCAGCACATGCACAGCAGTGGGGGCTAGCCATGGGAGTCTAGGCTAGTGTCTTACACTTGCACAGTCACAGAGGCTGGGGCTGGCTGCCAGTGTGGATGCCAGGCTCTGGTAGGGGAGGAAGCAGGACAAGAGTCAGGTGGCTGGGTTCTGCTAATATGAAAATCTGTGGGGCAGAAACTTGTGAAATCTGCAGGTGATCCGTAATGGCTGTGCTGGCTGGGGTATCTCAGTGGTAAAAGCTGCTGGGATTCTCTGCAGAGCAGGTTACAGGGGACTGTGGTCACTTCTGGCACATAGCTGATACAGGTGGTCTCCATACAGCTCAGCTGTGCTGGTCTCTGGGTGGGATCAAACCAAAGCAGGTCCTTTGTGCAGTGCCCTGAAAGGCCGTGGATGCTGGTCACTCATCCCACTCTCTGTTTCTCAGAGAGGGGAACTATTTCTGGCTGGGGAGCTTCCTTTTCGTGTTGAGCAGTGCTGGCTTGGGGGATGGAATGATGCAGGCAAAATAAAGCTGCCTTCTTTCACTTTTCGTGTGGGTATCCTCATGTTTTCAGTTCCATCATGTTGCTGAAGTTTCTTAAATGGACTTCTGAGCTCTCCCAGAGTGATTTTTGTTTTTGTGGATAGCTGTCTAATTGTTGATCTTTGTGGTGGGATAGAGGCTAGGGTCGCCTACTCCGCCACTTTGGTGATATCACCACAACTTCCTTTTAGTGTTTCTTGTAAGGCCAGTCTGCTAGCAAGAAATTTTCTGGATATAGGATCCTTGGTTGACAGTTTATTTTTTTAGCTGCTTTACCATATTATGCTATGCCTTTTGGCCTCCACTATTTCTGATGAGAAGGCAGCTGTTAGCTGTATGGGGCTTTCCTTGTAAGCAAAAAGCCATTTTTCTCTTGCTGCTCTTGAGATTTTCCTCTTCTCTTTGGCTCTCACCATTTTTACTATGATATGTCTATTTGTGGATCTTTGTGTTTATCCTCCTTGCAGTTTCTGTGGCTTCCTGGATGGGCTGATTAATGTTTTTCATTAGTCATGTGCCACATAACAACATTTCAGTCCATCATGGACCACACATGCGCTGGTGGTCTCATACGCTTATAAGGGTGCTGAAAAATTTCTATCACCTGTGATGTTGCAGCCATCATAAGTTGTAGTGCAATGTGTTCCTCATGTGTTTCTGGTGATGCTGATGTAAATGAACCTACTGTGCTGCCAGATGTAGAAAAGTATAGCACGTACAATTATGTACAGTAGAGAATACTTGGTGGTGATAAACGAGCCATGTTACTGCTTTATATCTTTACTATATTGTACTTTTTATGATTATTTTAGAGTGTACACTTTCTACTTATCAGAAAACGTTTACTGTAAAACAGTATGCCCTATTGTGCCGGCAGCAGTCTCATACATTTCATGTTTTTTTTTAAAAAAATTGAGGTAACGTTGGTTTATAATGTTATATAGCTTTCCAGGTGTGCATTAAGATATTTCGACTTCTGTGTAGACTACATTGTGTTCACTACCAAAAGTCTAGTGGGCGTCTGTCACCGTAAGAATGTCTTCCTTTACCCTTTTTTCTCTCCCTCCACCCCCTTCCCCTCTGGTAACCACCAATCTATTCTCTATATCTATGTATTTGTTCCTTTGTCTTCCACGTGAGTGAGATCATATGGTATTTGACTTTCTCCATCTGATTTATTTTGCTTAGCATAGTACCTTCAAGCTCCATCCATATTGTTGCAAATGGAAAGATTTCCTCTTTTTTATGGCTGAGTAGTATTCCATTGTGTATATATACCACATCTTCTTCATCCATTCTTCTGTTCATGAGCACTTGTGTTGGTTCCAAGTCTTTGTTATTGTCAGTAATGCTCCAGTGAACATTAAAGTGTAAATATCTTTCCAAATTAGTGTTTTCATGTACTCGGATAAATACCCAGAAGTGGAATAGCTGTATCACATAGTAGTTCTCTTTTTAATATTTTGAAGGATCTCTATACTGTTTTCCATAGTGGCTGCACCAATTTACATTCCCACCAGAAGTGTATGAGGGTTCCCTTTTCTCCACATACTCTATGACACTGGTTACTTCTTGTCTGTTTAAAAATAGCCCTTCTGACAGGTGGGAGGTGATATCTCATTGTGGTTTTCATTTACATTTCCCTAATAATTAGTGATGTTGAACATCCTTCCATGTGCCATCTCGTGTTTACCGTGTCTCTTGATTCCATCATTTTCTCCTGTGCTTGATTTAATCTTGAAGACACTGATGCCATTCTGGAAGGATTACAACATCTATGACTCCATCAATTAGCTTGCTTGGGCTTAGGGTGATGTCACCAAGAAGTGTACTAATAGTATCTGGAAGAAGACACTCAAGAGGTTTGTCCATGACTTCCAAGGATTTCCCAAGGATGAAGAGGTTGCAGAAATCTACAAAGCTATGGTTGAGATGGCAAACAACTTTAACCTGGATGTGAATGAGGATGATACTGAGGAACTCCTCGATGTGGTTCCTGAGTAATTGACTAATGAGCAGTTATTAGAATTGGAACAGAATGCATAGGTGAAGAAGAGGCAAGAGAAAAGG
Source organism: Equus asinus (assembly GCF_041296235.1). NCBI lineage: Eukaryota > Metazoa > Chordata > Mammalia > Perissodactyla > Equidae > Equus > Equus asinus. The sequence goes on along the minus strand of NC_091792.1, from coordinate 82,366,312 downwards.
AAACTGGAGGGGAAGAAAAAGAAGAACCCTCTGGAAAATTCACACTAAAGAGTTTAGCAGAAGCTTTTGCAGACCTCAACAAGCTCCTCAAAACGTTTGAAAACATGGATCCCAACACCAAAAGCTTTCCATGAATAGAGAGGAATGTTCAAGGTGCATTATCTTCTTTCAAGCAAATCTAAGAGGAAAAAAGACAAATCAAGCAAACCGCCATGGACATGTTTCTGAAAAGCGTGACAGCTCCTCCAGAAGAGCCTCCAGGCAGGTCCTTCAGGAGGTGTTCCAGAAGAAGGCATTGTCACGTAGAGGATGACGGCTCCATGCGTGTTATTGCCTTTGAAGAACTTCCAGGGGGACAAGATGTGGTGGTGGAGGACAGTGGTATTGATGATCCTGACCTTGCATAGGCCTAGGCTAATGTGTCTTAGTTTTTAACAAAAACATTTAAAAAGCAAAAATAAAAAAATTTCAAAAGTAGAAAAAAGCTTATAGAATTAGGATACAAAGAAAAACATTTTTGTTTCGCTGTAGATTGATATGATGCTCTATGGCGTATGTTTGGTAATTTTTCAGCCTTATTGCTTAAAATATTTCTTCCTGCTTCTTACCTTACCTCTCCTTTTGGCACTCTGTTACACATATGTTGTTCTATTTAATGGTGTCCCACGTTTCTCTGAGGCTCTGTCCGTTTTTCTTTATTCCCTTTTATTCTCTCTTGGTCAAGTTGCATAATGTATGGATCTGTCTTTATATTGGTTGATTCTTTCTTCTGCCAGTTCAAATTCAGTGTTGAGCCACTCTCAAGAAACTTTTTTCCGGTTTTTGTACTTTTTAACCCCAGAACTTCCATTTGGTCCTCCTCCTCCTTCTTCTCTTTAAATAACTTCCATCTTTTCAGTGATGTTCTCTATTGATGAGACATCATCATCACGCCTTCCTTTAATTCTTTAGTCATGCTTTCCTTTAGTTCTCTGAAAACACGTATAATGGCATTTTAAAGGCTGGTAAATATGACACCTGGTCATGCTCACAGGCAGTTTCTTTTGCTTGCTTTTTCTCTGGTATATGGATCAGAATGCGTGTTTCTTTCGTGTCTTGTGAGTTTTCTCATTTGTAACTCGACATTTTAGATAATATATTGTAGCAATTCTGGGTACTGAGCTCTCCCTTTGGGATTGGTACTGGCTTGTTTCTGTTTTTAGTGACAGGCTGAAATGTTTTAGTAAAGTCCATCCCCCAGCCCCAGTGGAAGTCTGTGAAGTTGCTCCTTAGGGCACACAGCCCCGGTATGGTCACGGTCACCCTGGGAGGACAGTGGTTTTGCTGTGACTCGGTGTGGCTGTTTCCCTGCCACGCCTGCCTGTTAAGCTCTACTAGTTGTTAGTTGATTGCTTTGTTCTTTGCAACAATGCCTGGAGCATAAATTGCTCGAGAGGCTGATATAATTCAGTTTGGATTCCTTCGAAGTGCTAGTTTTGAAGTCAGCGTTAGATTTATTTGGAGTCCAGGAAGCGCCCTCCTAGCTGACGCTCTTTCCCCAGTCCTCTCTGATAAACCAGCTGTCTCTGGCAGGGGAAGGGGAGACTGTCTCATTGCTGTGAGCAGGGGTAGAATTCAGGTTCCCCACTCAGCCTGCAGCAACTCCTGAGGGGGGCGTTGCTCCTGATTACCTCCGGGCAGAGGTGAGAACTCCGACTCCCCACTAGGATTCCACTGATAGCTCCCTGGTTGGAAAGATAGTCGTGTCTTGTTACTGCTACCCAATGGCCTGTATGGACACTTTGGGGAGTGAGCGGGTGGGGCGTGTGTGTGGAAGAGCAGCCTCATTATTGTTGGGTGGTGAGAGTTCTGCCCCTTCACCAGGCCTCCTCTAACACCACCTTAGGAAGCAGGGGGTGGGGGCACCGCATTACTGCAGGGTGTGCATGGAAGTCTAGGCTGCCAGTGACACTGTGTGCTGGGTGCTCATTACCTCAAGGTAGGGTTGAAATGGCCAGCCCTGCTGGTCTAGTGGTTAAGATTCAGCACTCTCACCACCATGGCCCAGGTTTACTTCCTGTCAGGAAACCACACCACCCACCTGTTGGTTGTCATCCTGTGGTGGCTGTGTTGCTGTGATGCTGAAAGCTATGCCACTAGTATTTCAAATACTACCAGGGTGGACAGGTTTCTGTGGAGCTTCCAGACCCAGACAGACTAGGAAGAAGGACCTGGCCACTCACTTCCAAAAAAATTGGCCGTGAAAACCCTATGAATAATAGCAGAGCATCGTCTGATACAGGCCCAGGAGATGAGAGGATGGTGCAAGAAGACTGTGCAGGGTCCTGCTCTCCTGTCCCCAGGGTCACTAAGGAGTTGATGGCACTAGCCAACACAAGGGTTGAAATTTCCGGATCTTTCCTTTGCCTTCTTTGACAGCACCTGGTGGGTGGGTGGGGGTCTGGGGCCTCTTTACAGTCTGAAGTTGGATGCCTAAGCTCCCTGCTGAGACTTTGCCTCATGGGTGCAGCTGGTGCCATGGTTCTCCATGGCGTTTGGTGGGGTTAGAGCGGTTATTGTCTAAGAGCTCTGGGTCCTACCAGGCTGCCCCCTCCCTAACTCTCTGGCTCGAGAGAGCAGGCTTTGGTTGGGGCCTCTTGTCGTCTGCACCCGTGGGTGTTTCAAGGTTTCTGGCTTCTTCAGCTCCAAGTCTTGGATACATGAGGCATAAGGAGGACCCAAGGAGCTCACACCCATATGCTGCCTCGGATCTCAGGTCTCTAGCCTTTCTGCGTCCTTTCCTCCAGCTTTCTGAGTCTTCTTAGGTTTGTTTTATGTATGACGTCCAGGATATTTTATTGTACTTATTGGAAGGACTAGTGAACATGTCTATTCCGTGTTCCCATGGTGGAAGTCCTCTATGAAATCATCTTTAAAAATTCAATGTGTCATCATCAAGGAAAGATATTATTCTTTTGATACTTGAATTGTCCTAAATTTGACCAGTGGGAGTAACATTCTGCTGGCTCCTAGTCGTCTTGCCATGGTCTTCTTGGTCTGTGAGCATTTCAGCCACAACAATTCTGCCAGGCTCCCTTTGTACCTGTATCTGTTTTACGGCCAAACACTTGATTTAAAACAAACTTGATATATTTACTTACTTATATTATCATTTAATATTATAATTATTAAATATTAAAGATCATATTATCCATGTTACTACTAACAATAAACCTGCTTATTAGAGTCTAACATTTATTTGCAGTTCTCTTTTGTACTAGGGAGTTTAATCCATTCACGTTATTTTGAATGCTGATATTTTTAGAAGTCTTGATATATTTCCTTACTTTCTTTTCATTCTGCCTTTTCTACCCCTTTTCATTTTGTCCTTTCATGACTTGTTTTGAATTGATTGAACTTCGGATTCACAATCTCAAAATATATTTTTAGTCAGGTGACCTAGAATGTGACCTACTTAGAACCATTACAATAAAATTCCCTGGCTTGGGGTTTCCACCTACCAATCAGTTAGAATAAATTCCAATTGAATTCATCTGAGGGCACATATATTTTTGAGGCAGGAACCAGCCTAAGGAGACGGGGTCATCTGCAAGACCCTGGCCTAACAAGATAAGGCCCCTAACACATCTGCAAGCTGGGGGAATCAGATGGAGGCCACCAAGATCCACATTCTGCAGCCTCGGGACTTTCCTGCCCAACGCATGAGCCCGAGCACCCAGGAGTCCCCTGAAGGTGACCCTAGCCCCATGAGCATAGTAGAAGTCACACCCAGGGAGGGAGAGCTGGCCTGCTAATGATACATGCTACACAGGAGGTGGCATGTCGAACAACAGCGCAGACGCAAGCACAATCCCACCTCTACATGCTGTGACAAGGCACTCCTGCCCAGCCTTTGCCTAATAAAAGCCTCATGATCCTGCTCCCTAAGGACCGGGTCACCTGCCCTGTTCCTTTCCACACAGGCCCCCTTGTGCCTCCCTTGTGCAGAAGCTAATAAACTTTTACTTGTCTACTCCCGTTTGTTGTGTCTCTTGATTTCTATCCTGGGGGACAAGAACCCAGGGCGCGGGAATATTTTCACAAAATATGATACGAGAATTTTCCCTCTCTAAGGCTATTAAAAAAAATAGTCCCTGTTGTTTCCTTTTGCCGTGGGTGGAATATTTACTAGCCCCTCTGGTTTATTTGAGGTCATAGCCCTTGGAAGATGTGGGGTGTGCATGAGTTTCCATTCCAGCTCCCCACATTGAGCCAGCTCCAAGGCTGCATGTTCCTTGCTTTGCCCTTATTACCCCACCACACCGGTTCTTGGATCAGTAAAAGCCATGAGGTCAGATGCAACTTCACTGCTCATTGCTAATTTGCCTTCCTGCTCCCCTGGAGCACCGCACCCCCTCTTTTTAGGTCAAACATGGATTTGAGGGGATGTTTGTTGCATATTATTTTACATTTCTTGGGGTTTCCTACCAGGAATGTCTTTCACATAATCTAGCCAAAGATATAGCCAAAGTGTAGAGCCAACAATTAATTCTTTATAATTTTTGTGACTCTGCTATCATTAAAGAATTTGAGTGGCAATTTTTTGCCTGAGTCCTGCCAGCTACCCTCTCTTTATCCCATGGTTCTGCTTGATGGAATTGACACAGCAAAACCGCAGCCATTTGGCACCAAATTTCATTCGTAATCAGTGGCCAGATTTAACTGTTCAATCACAGGCTGGGGAAATGGAGCAGAGAAAGGGAATGACCAATGGCTCAGCACCGTCCCCAAAACTGCAGTCCCACCATGTGAGAACAGCATATTGAGAAAAATGGAAAGATTTGTTTTTGTTTGAGAAAGGCAGGTAAGATTGAGTGTCATGGAGGTTTACCACTTTTGAAGCATAGTTATCAACCCTTCCATCCTCCAGCTAGGAAAATATGGCCCAATGTATGTCAAGCTCACACTCAAAGAGTTAGTTACCTTTCTTCCCACTACTTGCCCATGAAGGCAGACTATGGGTAGAAGTTCTTTCCATAACAGGACAACTCAGCCACGTGTAGAACACTGGAGAAGGATTCCATACTAAAAATAGACTTTCAAAAATTACAAGCTTTCCGTTGAGGCTTATTCATAATGTAACAAGTGTAAAGTGAAATCAGATCATTAGCATGGATAGAAAACCCTTTTCATCACTAATTTTTCATTCTTCTCTTCAAGTGTTTGGCTGAAATGTAAGCATCAGTTTCCAAGTAGTTTATTTTATTATACTTGTTCCATTTCTAAAATTCCAGAAGTGCCCTCTTTCCAATCTTGGGTTCGACATGTTGCAATTCAGTCATCAAAGTGTTGAAAAAGGCAGAAAAGAGCGCTGCTGTGCATGTTCATGCTCCATTTTTACTATCTGGGATCTCAAAACGAGAGGACGCAGCGGATGCTGAAACACAAGAAATCAAACATGGAAATGACTGACTTCCTTGCATAAATGGGCTAGGACAAAATAATCACAGTGTGAGTATTTTAAAAGACAAGTTGTCTACCCATGCCCATTTGTTATCTCTACATTTATCTCCCTGTTTCCCCCACAGGCACCAGAGAACGTCTCCTGAATCAAGTCCGTGGGTAACTGGCAACCCTGGGGTCTGATTTGGGTAATGGAGGCAAACATAAGGGAAGACAGCTTGTGAGCCCTGAGCAGCCATCTCATTTGGGCCCACAGTTAGAGTCTCCTCACTCCATGACTTCTAATCGCCCTTCCTCGGGCCATGAGCTGTGCTGGTGGGAAAGGGGGACTCCCCTAGCCTCTCTCTGTTTTCTCGTGGTGAGTGGCTGCCTGGGGCCCATCCCAGTATTCCACTTCAAATGGTGTTTTCCTAGTTTTGTTCCTCGTCTGCTGTGGTGCTACACCTGCACTTTCAATAGCTGTGAAAGAGTTCTCTGTTAGGAAGAATAATAGGCATTGAACATTGTACATTGACAGCCTCCCTAGATGTGTGCAGTATTCTAATTCCTCTGCTCTGAATGCGTTTGTGTTAGGGCCCTTGGCTCATTAATTCTTGTTCTTATTTATTCATTCATTCAACAAAATTGTGTTACTGCGCAACTCCCATGTTTCAGGCATTGTGCTTGATGTTGGGGTAGCAATGATAAATGAGATATTCAAAAAACCCACAGTCTAATGTTGCAAGCTTATCACTAATCAGGTAGGTAGATTACAGTGTTGGCCATGTCATAACGGGGGAAGCCGCAGGTGCAATGGGAACAGAGAGGAAGTATATGTCACCTCGATTTCTGGGAGCTCGGAGGCCTTGCTAAACTGTGATTTGGACCATGGCTGGGAGTTAAGGAACGTGGAGTGTGGAGGGGGTGGGCTTTGGGCACCGATGGTTTCCAGGACAAGGAAATAGGTGTGTGAAGCCTCAGACACAAGGGAGCCTGTGCCATCCTTTGAGGGGCAGGGACTGGGGGAAGACTGGAGGCAGCTCAGTGTGGTTGACGGATTGTGTGCAAGGGTGCAATGACAAGACGCGAGAGGAGCATGGAAGATGTAGAGAAAGAGCAGTAAGAGTGCAGGAGAATTTGCTCAGCTGGACACTGGTGATGTGATCCTGGTGGTCACTGCACTGCATGGCCCTGGGTCTTGATTTTCCTCCTCATAAAGCGAAAGTGACAGCCAAATGACCTCAGAGGTCACAATGCTCCTACCCCATAAAAGCTATGTTCAACAGGTCCCTCTGCACAAAGGTTTCTACAAATGGCCCCTGCTGATGGGTGGGGAGGGTTAATAATCATCCAGCCCAGGAGTCTTTGTGTAAAACCCAGAGGCTTGGTCTGCATTTTTTTCCTCAGGAAAGACTATCTCAGGTTCATTGCCCCCTGTTATGTTCTATTACCACATACACTGTAAATATTACAAAGGGTCAAGTTAATATATTTACCATTGGTGCCAAAGCCTAATGTTCCTAAATCATAAATAATTATCGAGCCAATTCCAATAAAATAAATATAAAGAGAAGGAACATTGCCTGACGGTCCAAGTCAGCAAGATTGCTTGAGGACTTTGTGAATAAGCTGGAGCAAACTGCCTTCTTTCAGGGTCAAGTTGTGAAATTGGTTTCAAGATAAGGAAGATGATGATTGTAAATTAAGATCTGGGGTTTATTTGCAGTCTCCACCTGTTAGTCATAGTTAACGTGAAGGGCAGAAATGGCAGCTTTTCTGATCTTTTGACGTGCTTGTGCACTCTGCAAAAGTGGCCATCTGATAAATAAATGCTAGCTCGCCATCCAGTTAGCACCCGTGCCTATCTCATCTCCTCAGGAAATTAGATCCACCTTTTGCATTTTCCCCCACAATTTTGGTGACCTTGGTCTTTAATTTTTTTGAGAATACTAAGTTAAAAATGCTTGACAATCTATGTGTTCTCCAGCTTTCCGTTTAGATTTTCTCACATACACCATTGTATGAAACACTGTGTGAACTTCATGCTGCAAATGGAGAACAATCCTGCAATTTTGCTAAACCCTCAGCATGCTTTTCTTTTTCCTATGAAGGTGAAGCTTCTAGTCCACTGTCAGTAATGTGGGGACTGTCTCTTGTTTTTCCAGGGCTAGCGGTCAACAGATTTCAATACTCTCTCGCTATAAATCTGTTTGGGTCACAGCGCTCTAGAACCCATAATCCTGGTCACCTCAGCTCTGAACTCCAAATACATAGAAGCACAGCTGTCATCACAGAGCTGCAAAGCGGCTTCAAGGTCAAACAACCCAACACGTGTGTTTTTCAGGTGGTTTGGAACTCGACTGATTTCAGTCAGTCTACTCAGTGCACGTCAATAACTTCAACCAAGGTGCTGTTGATTCCTGTCAGTTACTAGTGGGTGGGACTTCACAGCAGTGTCGCAGAGGGAGGCCCAGGAAAGGCAAGATAATATCCTAGGGAAACTCAGTGTTCTTTAGATTCAGCCTTCTCGCACTCTTACTTGTTTCCACAGACACCATTCTGCGATCAGGACTTTACACTCACTGCCCTCTGGAAACACAACTGGGTCCTTGCAGACTGGATGGTTTGCTGATTACTACAGGCAAGTTTTGTTCTGTCTTCTATGGGCTCTTGGTACACAGTTCCCATTTCTACGGCGCCTGTTCCCCAGACGTCAGGTCGCAGCTCTATCAGCTCCCAGGCCCAGCTCAGGGGTGGCCCCTCCGAGGCTCCCCCACCTCCCAGTGAGAAAAGAGCTCTCCAGGCCTTGAAGGCGGAGTCTGGGGTCTTCTGACCAGACATCATAGCCAGCCCTAAATTGGGGTTACTTGGGTATGCAGTGCCGTATGCTCCAGTCCAGGACCACGAGTGACCTGAAGACAGTGCTTACATTCAACTCTGTTTCTGCAGTGAGACCAGCACAGTGTTGCCATTAGTCACTTAATGAATGTTTGGTGACTAGAAATACTTGTGAAATATCCAATGGTAAGCTGTTGATTGAAAATAAAAAGCAGCACAAATTGTATCTTGTAAATAAATAACTAATTTTCTGGTGGAAGTTAGCTCATTTCAAAGTTGTATTAGTCATCCCAGGTTGCTAATTAAGTTGTAATTTAATTTTTTGGTCATAAGCAAATAATGAAAATTTTATTATAATGTATTTTTGTACTACTCTTTCTTTATTGGTCTTTCCTTTTTATTTTCACATTTGATCTTAATAGTGGTCTCTCAAGAGAGGAGATAGCATTATCCCCATTTTATAGATGAGGACAGTGACCTGGGCAAAGGTAGCCATTTTAGGTCACACGCTGACTGAATAAAGGGCTGAGGGCTCCTCACAAGTGACTTAAAGCTCTTTTGTTGTCTTTCTCTGAACTGTTTCCCACAACCACCCTCTTTTGACTTGGTCTGAAAACTCATTCTTCATAAGATTTTGGATGTAAGAGTCACACATCTCAGATATCTCACACAGATACATCTTACACACACACCCCACCCACACAAATACTCACCATTTTCCACCTTGGAGCAATTCAAATGCCTCATTGATCCTTTCAAAAGGCAACTTATGCGTTATGAGTGGGTCTATGTTGATTTTGTTTTGCAGGTAGTCAGTCACCAGTTTGGGAATAGAGTCTCTGGTTTTATACTCTGTAGGAGGAAAGGTCAACAATAATGAGAACTGAAAAAATCAAAACTAACCAAAGAATCAAAGGCACTGTTTCTGTATAAAACTGGCAAAAGCATTCATGGGCGAGAGTAAACTATTTACCTCTTGACCCTTTTCCTGATCATCAGAGCAAGGGAACTGGTTCCATGGCAGAACCCAGATCCCGCTCAGGAGTGCTGAGATTACCTAGTATCGCGGAGGAGCCTCTGCGGGCTACGGTGGACTGTGGAGTGGACCCAGCGCTGTCGTGATCACGGACCGACAACTGCAGCTTTCCATTGCCTTCAGGCACTGATGATTTCCTATAACCGCTTACCCTCCAGCTGGCTTGATTTGAGTTACCAAGTTCTCCCTCCACCTGAGGCTCTAGATAGATCTTCATAAACCTAGCACTTCAAACTCAGAGATAGGTATCTCTACCTCTTTAGCAGTGTTTTGGAGAGTAAGTGCAGCACAATAGTTGCTGAAGATGCTGGTGGCAAGCTGCCTGGATCCCACTGACGATTTGATCACCGTGAGCAAGGCAGACACAGGCCTTATTTCCCCCATGTCTCTAACTCTGAGGGGACTGAGCTTTAGAGAGGTTAAGTATTTTTCACTGATTGTATTTCTTGTGTCTTTCATTTTCTGTAGTTTATGATGCTTTGGTATCTCAGGCCTTGTGGACGTGGGGAGGGACTGGCCCTCCCAGGGTTACCTAAGTTCTAGGCACAGCACACAGCTTGCTTCAGTGCGCCTTTGATATGCAAACCAACCAATCCCCATCCCCCTCCTTTTATCAGGTGTCAGCAGTCTGGGACACTATTCTCCTGCCCTAAATCACCCCAGGTCAGTTCCCCCACAACTGGGGGCCAACCCTACAGCCCAGACCCTGCTGAAGCTTGCTTGGCTTGCCTAGCCTGCCTTGGCTGTTCCTTTTCAGGAAAACCACAGCAAAGTCTCTGGCCCATGTTTTCTCCTAGCTCTTTCTGCCCCCCTGACTGACCCTGGGTCTTCCCCGTTTGGCCCTGCATGGCGTGGCATGCCCTCTTCTCCTGGGAACTATGATTAATAAACTCTCCTTTCAAGGCAGTTGTCTCTGGGTCTGTCATTTTACAAAATCTGATAAATCAAATCCTGAGTATATTTTAAAACACCGATGCACACCCAGAATGTGGCAAAGCTGAAGCTAGAACCCAGGTCTTTATATTCCCAGCAGACTTCTGTTTCTATAACGTGATGTTCTTTATAAATGCCATGTAAAGTTGCATTCAAGGCTATTATGAAATCTTAAGATATGGTAAGAAAAGAAGTTTGAATTGTGTTTTAAAGAGATAGTTGGTACTCTTTATCAGAGCCCTGGCTACAAATATTTTATGTTGCCTAATAGTACAATTCATAGTAAAAGACCTGGGTATTATGTCATTGGTATGCAGGATTTTGAGTAACATAAAATCTTTTCTGCAAGGAAGTGAATGAGAGGGAAAAACCATCACAGATTTTTCCATCCAGAATGAGAGTTTTGTTAAGGGTGATTTTCCTCAGTCTGTTTGCATATAGTGAAGGAGGAAGGAGACCTGACAGACGCATGATGAAGAGTATTAGAAAATGTGAATAAATTCCTCCATCGAAGCCAAGGACGGCTGGCACTGAGCAGAAATATCAGTGTCAATTACGCTTACTCATTCCAAGCAGCAGCCTAAGCACCTTGAAATAGTTCAATTTTTAAATTGAGCTTTTATTCAAATTGGAAAATTCAGACATCTAGAGTTTCTAGAAAAAAAGAAAAATTTATAATGGGAGGTTGGTCCAGGGTAAAATTTTCTCTAGTATTTGACATCCATGTACTAATCTGATTTTATTTACATTCGGTCAACTCATGCAAAGCGGCACCAGTGAAGAAAGGAAGGAGCACCCAGATATTTTAAACCAGCAAAAAATCCTCCAGTACCATTTGCAATACACGTGCCTTCCTCCTCATCTTTTGTCTGGGCCAATAAACTGCTCTTAATCGTTGTTGTTACTGCTAGAACTCAACGTTAATTTTGTGGCTAATATGTGTCAGTTTATTTTTCCAGGGCTTTACTTGCATTTTCTCGTTTAGCTCTCACTATATTAAATAAGAAAGGAACTATTATCTACCCTATTTTTCAGATGATAAGATGGTGATTAACAAGTTTAAATAACTTGCTAAGGTCGCACATCTAGTAAGTGATCTAACAGCAAAACTCATGTTTTTAGGCTCCATGCCCCCCTCAAATTAATGTGATCTGAGCGTTCTAGCAAAAGTCAACTGTGCTGTCTAATAGAGTGGCTATTTAGATAGATACTTTAAATAAATTTAAAATATTTGAGTATTTAAATTTAAATTAATTAAAATTAAATCTAATTAAAAAGTCAGTTTTCCGGTTGCACTAGGCATACGTCAGGTGTTCAATAGCTACATATGGCTTATGGCTACTGAGCTGGCCAACACAGCTATAGAACATTTTCATCATCACAGAAAATTCTCTTGGACAGTGCTGATCTGGAAGCATACTGGGAGTGGGTTGAGGTGTGGTGAGAGAAGAATTTGGGGGTGTTGTTTGGGAAAGAGAGATTCAAATAGCAGACCACATTAGAGTGGTCTGTTTTGTTCTTAGATAGCAAATTAGTCTGATTGTTAAGGCGAGAATTGAGGGTCAATACAGTGAGAACTTCTTCCAGTCCTATCTTGTGCTGGGGAATGACCCAGGGATGTGAGATGACTCCTCACCAATTATGAAGATCCAGTTGCCAGCGAGCACCCTGAAATGTGGCTCTTCTGCATCTTACTAACAATGGCAAAATATAGTCTATTTTTGGTCGCACAGGTAGTAAACACCTATAGGGAAGGTAAAGGAGTGCTTTTGTGTTTCACACATTGTCTTCTATTTCCTTTCATAGATGAGTGTTTTTCCTAGCTTTTCCCCACTCCATTTCTTGCCAAGCAGAATGCAGCTGGTCAGGTTTCTGGCAAAGGCCATGTGGAATCAAAGACCTACTTCCCAGAATGCCGCCTTTCAGGGTTCTCCCAGCGAGAATCAGCATTGGGTCAAAGGAGAGTTGTGAATCGGAAGGTGCTGCTCCGATAATCACGCACACCCCGTAGCTCAGATGGCAGGACTCCAGAGACGCGACCTAATTTCAGAAAGAGACTGAGGAGAATCTCAGCACCCCAAATCACACTTCTTCTGACTCACAAGCTTAAAACATACTTTTAGGGTAGCTACATGGGAGAAATAACATGGAATAGCATAGTATGTGATATCCCCCTGTGAGATCTTAGGCAAGCTGCTTTAACTTATTGACAACTGAGATTTTCAATCTTGAAAATGAGGATTAATACTTATTTCATAAAATGATATGAAGATTTAATGCGAAAAAGTATGTAAATATTTCCGCACAGTACAAGGCATGTAAGATGTGCTCAAAAATACCAATTAAGATGTGGCCCAGATGGCACAGTGGTTAAATTTGCACATTCCACTTTGGCGGCCCAGGGTTCGCTGGTTCGGATCCCGGGTTTGGATCCTGGGTGCGCACACGTTACCACTTGGCAAGCCATGCTGTGGTAGGCGTCACAGATATAAAGTAGAGAAAGATGGGCATGGATGGTAGCTCAGGGCCAGTCTTCCTCAGCAAAAAGAGGAGGATTGGAAGCTGTTAGCTCAGGGCTAATCTTTCTCAAAAAAGTAAAAATAAAATAAATAAATAAAAAATGACCAGTTAAAAATGACAATAATTTTGTGTCTTCATGAAGATAATTTAAGGTGTCCCCACATGTTGACAGGCAGCTCCCATTCACCGTGCCCCAAGCCCACATACCATGGTATCGATGAGTCCCACGGCCTCAAAGGCAAAGTCGACACCAAAGCCCGTCATTTCCACCACCACCTGCTGGACGGGCTTCTTGAGCTTCCGAGGGTTGAGACAGTCAGTGACGCCTAGCGCTCTTGCCCGGGGAAATTTCTCCTCATTGACGTCAACCCCGATGATCCTAGAGGCACCAGAGGCTTTGCAGGCCATGACGACGGCCGAGCCGATTCCTCCAAGTCCAAAGACCACACAGGTGGAGCCGGGGGTGACCTGCAAATCCACAACATAAACTTCCATGAGTCGTCCAGAGCTGATGCTCCTGTGTTAATAGGAAGGAAAAAGGCCACTTTGTTTTCTCTCTCACAGGAGAAGCTCTCTGACCACATGGCTCCCAGCATGTGGATAGAGCCACTGAAAAACAGCACGAGAGTGCATGCCCACCTTTGCGGTGTTGAACACAGCTCCAAAGCCTGTAGGCACCTCACAGCTCATGATACAGACTTTATCCATGGGAGCAGCAGCATCGATTTTCCCCACTGCAATCTCATGCACAACAGTGTATTCAGTGAACGTGCTGGTGCCATAAAAATGATAAATCTTCTTTCCTCTGCAGGTGAATCTGCTGGTTCCATCTAACATTAATCCATTTGGAGAAAGAACACTATTTCACAGATACAGAAAGTGACAAGAAGAGAAATACAGGATTTTAGCTCCCAGTCAATACCTGTACCAGTGAAACCAAATTGGGTGAAAGGAGGTCAAAGAAAGTGCCACTAACTTTTCTTTCAAGCACAAGTTGCCCTTGGGGTGTAAGCAGGAGCTGCATTCTCTGCACTCCGGAAGAGGGAACATTAAGACTTTGTCTCCTGAGGAAAGAAGAACAAAGAAAGTGATGACCAGCTTGGGTGTAGGGATGGAGTGCAAGAAACACCATATTTATCGACAGGACCTTGTTTGTAGTAGGTGTTAGCAATTCGCTCTAATGATAGTTCCTATCTTTGGAAGTTAATCATCATTTCACTTTGGAATGGAAACAAATCCATTTTAATGCAAGTGCATCTTCAAAATACAAAATAATAGAGAGCTAAGTCGGAGAATGAGAGCAATATCTGTGGCATGAGGCTTGTCTATCTTGGTTAGTGTTCTATGCCAGGAGCCTAGCAGTGTTTCACCTGACACGTGCTTAATAAACATTTGTTGAAAAAATGAATTAATACCCTAGTGTTAGTGGGAGAATTAATACTCATGATAAGATATTATATCATTGATTAAGAGCCCCGAATTTGAGGTAAGGCAGCCTGTGTTTTCATCCTAGCTTTCCATTAAGTAGCTAAACCAGCTGAATGGGAATTAATTTGCCAGTTTCTATTTTCTCATACATAAATGGGCATAAAATATCTATGACATATGTTTGTTGTTAGAATAGTGCGTGATCTTGTAAAGCATCTTGCAAAGTGTTTGAAACATGAATTATATCCAATGTGGAAGACAGAACTACAAATTCTGGAGGAAACTTTATTATAGGTGATGCCTACTTCAGACAATTTAAACGGTTAGTACGTGTGTTTGTGACTAGTGTGCGGGGGTGTGCGTGTGCGTAGGTGTGGAAGAAATGCTCTTAATCGTACATACTTTTAATCTCAGGATATTCCAATATATTGTATAGATTTGCAATGTTTAGTTCTATTTGGGAAAGGTAGACTAGAAGATTCTTTTTCTGTGAGTCCTTTCAGTCAAACACAAAACTGGAAGCTTCTGCATCTTAGGCTACCTCATTTTTTATATCTGGTGTGTGACTGCATTTACATTTTTTTGTCTATATGTGATGAGTTTGGCGATCTTTGTGGTGGTTTTGGGGAAATGTTAGGAGTGAGTTAGGAAAGAATTTACTGGGTTGGTACAGATCTTGGCCAGCGACCTACCTGGTTTCACACTAGTTACACCGTCTCCAGTACTCTCAACGATTCCAGCTCCCTCATGGCCCAAAATCATAGGAAAAGGAACTCTGAGTTTGCCTTCTAGGATGTGCAGATCTGTACCACAGAGCCCAGAAGACAGAATCTGAAAGGTGATTAAATGATTGGAGATAAATGCCCTGTCATAAATTAGATCTTTCTGACGAACGCGGTATTTCCAAGTCTGGAGGCAGAGCATGTTCTTGAAGGCCTGGGCTATAAATTCAACACATTATTGATTGTGCCCATGTAGTACAGCTGTTTCAGAAAAAGGACCAAAACACATAGTTTGCCTCTGTCTTTATAATTTTCCCTAGGTCTCTTTAACATCACAAACAGCAGTGAAGTATTTTCTAGCTTTTTGCCAAGGAGAGCTGTGTGTTCTGTGGGATGTGATAACGCAAACAACTCAAACTTCATGGTCTGTTTTGATACCTGTTCTTAAATATAGGGAACCCCTGGGTAATGCCAAACTCATGCTTCTCCCCCTGCATCGCCGCTGCTTCCCCGCACCCCCAAAAGAAGAAGCCTAAACAGAAGTGTTTTCAGGTCTAGTTCCCTGTCCTGATCCTGGCACATTAGTTCATGACTTCCAGCTAATATCCCAAAGGACAGGAGGGGAGGCCCTTTCTTGGAAGACTGTGCCTTGGTTCACAGTTTTCTTTCTTTTTCCTGCTTATGACTGGTTTCCTTCCCTAGGGATTCCAGCAGAAAATGTCAGTCAGCTTTCCTCCATGCGAGGAGATTCCACAACTGAATGGAGCTGGTGGGAAATCGCACGTTATTCTTACGTCCACACCGTTCACTTGGCACATGTTTAAAGCACTAACGAGTTCCGTCTAGATATTTTCCTTACTATGTTTTTTCCCACTCAGCATACGTCGATCCTTGGAGCTCTGATACTTTTTCCAGTCCGATTGTTCAGTAGAACGCTGACTTACTTCTTTTATTCCTTTCTGATCTTTGGAGGTGGAAGTCATGTATGTGTATGTCTTCCTGATCTGTTTCCTCAAGTTTTTGGTCAGAATAGCTGTCCTGGCCAGCTCATGTCTCTCCACCTTGGTTCTGACCATAGAAATCTCAGACTGATCACATGTCCAGGTTATTGGTATTCGATCCTTTATCCAGTTCTCTGAGCCAATATAGCTGTCCAGTAACAGTTGCTGGTTCCACCTCCCCTAACTAAAATCATCCTCCTCTCTACCCTTTTTGTTTTGCAAACTGTTTTAGGCTGTTTTCCCACCTTTTGTACTCTGAATGAACTTCATGTTCTGTTCTTTTCCTATTTCAATTAACTAGTTTAAAAAATTAACACTGGGTACCTCATTTGTAAAATTAGAACAATCGTACTTAACTTGTAAGATTGTCGTCAAGTATAAGTTAAAAGTTATACACAGGTAGTTCAGCTTCCTGCATGGCGAGGTGGGCTCTTTCAGATTTGACTCCCCACTAAGGACATGTAGAAAAGCTGGGCGCAACATAGAAAAAAAAACACTAGTAATGGGTAAATAAACATCATGTATCGACTGATAGGACGCAACGATAAAACTTCAGTGACACCCTTGCCAGAAGTCATTACCTGGTCTACCTGGGAAATAGTAAACCAGCTGAACAGAGGGACGTTCTACAGAATCTATGCTCTATAATCTTCAACAGTGTCAGGGCCATGATAACCAAGGACAGATCGAGGAATGGCTCTAGACTGGAGACTCAACTGATATGAAAACTAAATGCAATGTGGGATGTTAAGCTGGGTCCTTTATGAAAGTGGAGGTTATTCGGTCAATTGGCAAAACTTGAATTGAGTCTATGATAACATATTCGTAATATATCAATGTTAAGTTTCTAATTTTACTGGTTTATTTTGATGGTGTATAATTATGTAGGAAAATTTTCTTATTTTCTTGAATTACACAAGAAGTAGGGGTTCTTAACCAGGGATTCTCAATGAGATATGGAATTCAGCAAGAGATCATAATCAAAAAGAAAACCTCATAAAGCTTTTTAGACTTGAATGCTGTATGATGGACAGTGATTAAGCAGCCCCATTAACAGTTCCTTAGGGGGTCAGTCAGTGCCACAAAGCAGTGTGTATAAAGCTGGTGTTCTTTGGGCTGAGCTTATACTCAGAATTTAATGAGAGGTGGGGGAAGGGGCATTGATAATTGATAAGCACTGCATTGCATGGAGAGGACGACAATTGGCTGACGATGTCAACTCTCCTCTTTCTATTATCTCCTAAATCCTCCCGTTCTGTGCTGCTGATTAACTTTGAAAAATGAACAAATTTGCTGCTACACTCCATTGCAAAACATGGATTCTGTATTTTAGAAGGGAATTATACAGTGAACTCTCCCGTTGAGCATTATGCCCTTCCATTTTATTCTTTATCTGAACACGGCTGACAATCCATTGTGGCAATTTCTGAAGATGAGGTTTGAGATGGAAGAGGAAGATTCGAGGCCTAATTCTGCTGACAATTTTGGTAAGGTTTGTGATGAAGAATTGCAACAATCTGAGTAATTTCATTGCAATAGTGCAAAATGCCCAGGATAGTCAAGGAAAGTTGAAGAACAAACTATGGGACTAATTCTGTAAGATACCAAGACTTATTATAAATCTATCATAATAAGACCATTTAGTTTTGGTGCAAGGATAGAAAAAATAGACCAATAGATCAATGGAGCAGAATAAAACACATGAAAGAGATCCAAACATGCTGGGTCACTTGATTTATGACAAAGAGGGCACTGCAGTGCAGTGAGATGAGCAGAGTTTTCAAATGATGCAGGTCAATTTCATGGGTAAGTAGAAAGAAGATGACACCAAGACCTCTGCCTCACAAGAAACACAATACAATCACTCCTGGGTGATTTAAATTTATAAATCTCAATGTGAAATGAAAACTAGTTAAGATTCTAGACAAAAGGAAGGAAATGATCTTCAAGACTTTGGGGCAGGCAATGATTTCTTAATTGGGACAGGAGCAACACTAGCCATTAGGGAAAAGCTGTATCAATGGGCTGCTGTAAAATTAGGAAATTCCTTTCATAAATATAAGCCAGTAAGAGAGTGGAAAAGCAAGCCACAGATTGTAAGAAGGTATTTGTAACACTTACAATCAACTGAATGGGTTGTATGCAGAATATATATGTTAAAAAACAACAAATCAATAAGAAAAAGGCGACAACTTGTTAGAAAACAAATAGGCAAGTGACATCATCTGCTTCACAACTAAGGATATCCAAATGGCCAAATAGCATATGAAAGGTGCTCAAACTCATTAGTTATCAGGCAAATGCAAATTTAAATCATAATGCAATGTCACTACACTCCCAGTAGAAAAACTAAGATAAAATGACTGATAATATCAAATGTCAGATGTGTACAAACTAGAAGACTTGCATTCCTGGCAGGAAGGTCATTTTATGTATTTTCATCAGTTATGGACCAATTCTCCGTAGCGTGTTGGGCACCAGATCTTGGTAGCAGACAGGCTAATACACGCCATGATAAGCATGAGAAAGGTGAGAAGAAACGTGCCATCTGTCTGTCTCCCTCACTATTGTGACATGGTCACAAGGTGACAGGGCTGATTGAAGAAAGAAATGCTCCGCTTTCTAAACATTTTAATTCTTGCAGAACATATTACTACTTTGTTAGTTAGTTTAGGCGATGCCCAGTCTGTTACAAAGTTTAAAGAAAAGCATATTGCCTCCCTATATCTAACAAAAATAAAGTGAAAAGGAAATAAAATTCCTTAAATGCTGCTACTGAGAACTTTTCATAACATTACACAGAAAGTGTTCTAGCCAAGGTCAATGGTAAAAACTTTTTCAAACCTGACTCTGGCAGAAAGTGACATTTTCCACCAAAGTGTGTTTAAAATGGATCGATCATTGTCAATGACCATGAAAGATGCCAAGGAGACGAGAGAAACAAAGAGCTCAGACGCGAGAGAGTACGGAATGATTTACCCCTTCTAGAGGGGTAAAGCAGGCAGCCAGGTGTCTGTGGCATGTATTGGATGGAAATAAATTTTTCTTGGGTAACAATTGACTGTGGACCAGTTCATAAAATGCTACATTTTGAGCAAGTGCCAATTGAAAGACTGCAAACGTGGTATGAGGAATAACGAAGGTTTGGAATCAAGAGGCGACATCCCAGTACAGATGGTACTGGGGTCATGATCGGACACGATATAGTGCAGTTCTTTGGAACTTGAAAGAAGCATCTCAGCTGAGCATCCCCGCTAACAACATTTAGCCATGATGCTGAAAGGTGGCAGTGAACTAGCGTCTAATTGGAGATTCTTATAGCTCATGTGTTTGTTGTCAACCACGTAGCCACAGTTTTAAAATTTCAGCCTGTGGGTTCAGCTATGACCAACGAGTGGGCTGCCAAGTGTATTTGACATCTGAAGTGGATATTTTTAAATATTCCTTCATCCACTAAAAGTTTGAACTTTGATCCTTTGGTTATATTCAGATATAATAATGTTTTATAATATCATAATGTTTTATGTCAATTTTTTTCAGTAACTAAATGAATTTTAATAAAAGTGGAGCATCTGCAAAAGGTTGAATTTAGGCTGTTATTAAATCCTACCACTGATGGATATTTTATTATCTGGATTTGTGCTTTAGTTTAAAAACAAATAATAATTAAAAAAAGAAGAAGAAAGGTTAATTTTAAGGATATCTTTAACTTAGATTCAGTGAAATATTTCATGTATGAAGTAAAATTTGCACTTAACAAGCAAAATTATTACACTCTGCAATTCAGCCTGAAGGACTTCCTTGAATATTTCTTGTACGTCAAGTCTGCTCGCAGCATATCATCTCCGTCTTTTTAAAATCTGGGAATGTACTTCACCTTCCCTTTGATAGTTTTGCTGGAGCTTTGGCTGGTAGTTTTTTCCCTTAAGCGCTTTGACTGTGTCACCCCGGTGCCCTCTGGGCTGCATTGTTTCCAATGTTCATTGTTAGTCTTATTGGGGTTTCCTTGTATGTGACGTGTCATTTTTCTCTCTCTCATTTCAAGATTTTCTCTTTGCTTTTGTCTTTGAACGTAGACTTTGACTATGATGCGGCTGGGTGTTCATCTCTGTTCATTCTACTTGGAATTCATGAGGGTCTTAGATATGTAGATTGATGTTTTTCAGCACATTTCGGAATGTTTTCAGCAACTGTCTCTTTCAATATTTTTTTCTGCCCCTTTTTCTCTCTTTTCTCCTTCTGGGACACCCACTATGCATCTGTGGACATGCTCGGTGGCTTTCCACAGGTCTGTGAGGGTCTGTTTAGTTTTCATCACTCATTTTACTTTTGCTCTTCAGGTTGTGTAATCTCTAATGATCTGTCTTCAAGTTTGCTGATTACTTCTTCTGCCAGTAGATTATTTCAAATCTACTCCAGTGAGTACCTCCAGTACATTTTTCATTTCATTGATTAAACTTTTCCACTCCATGTTTTTCAATTTCTGTTTCTTTATTGATATTCTCTTTTTCGCTGAGTCATAGCCATCATGCTTTCTTTTAACTATTTCAGTATGGTTTTCTTTAGTTCGTTGAACATATTTACAATAGCTGATTTGAAGGCTTTGCTAAATCCAATCTCTGGGGCCCCTCAAAGGTCATTTTGATTGTCTGCTGTCTTTCTTGTTTAAAGGTCACACTGTCCTGTTTCTTTATAGGTTGTAATCTTTTGTTCAAAACTGGATATTTTAGGTAATAGATTGTAGCGTCTCTGGATTCTGATTAGTCTCCCCTCCATCCAATCTTTCCTCTGGGGCTTGTTGATGCCACTGTTCTCGTTAGTCCGTTTAGTGGCTCATGTAGGCTATTTCTGTGAAGTCCATGCCCCTCTCCCCCACTCTCCACCAATGTAGCATCTCTGACGTCATGCTCAGGTTACCAGTTTTCTCCATTGGTATGTTTTTAAATAAAATAAAACCCAGAAGTTGTCCTTGGATTAATGTGGCTTCAAGCCTGCTAGTGCCTGATCCAAGGTTGTGCTCAAGCCCCTGAAGCTAGCAAGGCTTTTATTCTTTGTTGATGTGTCTGTGTGTATCTTGGGGAATGCCTTCGATCTGCCCCAGGTTCAGGCAGTGACTCGAGTTCTCAAGTGCCTACTCTGGTTGCTCCTAAGGCATGCTCACCACCTCTGGGAACCCCAGGGACAGAAGTGATCTTGGCAGGGCTCCTTTTAACTGTCTCTTTCCCTGGTTCTCTCTGCTCAACTTGCTCCTACTAGTTTCCTGGAGCTTTAGGCCTTGTCTTATTTGCTTTTCACTATGATCTCTATTGTTTTTGACACTGCCTTTAGTCACGACTTCCTCCACACTGTCTTCCAAATAAAGTCAGCCCTCTCAGCAGAGCTGCAGCTATATATGGTCCTCCTTTCTTGCCTTTCTCCCTGATTGGAACTTCTACACTGTTGCATCACAGTTGTGGGAGAGGATGGTGGCTGGCTTGCTTCTTCTCGAGTGACAATTTTGCCCTATGAGTGGGCAAATGGTAGCCTGAGTTCTTCTCATCTTGCCCTTCCCAGTGTGGAACCTACCAGGGAGGGCTGGCAAGGAAGGGGGCGATCTGGGCTCCAGTATTCGAGGTCAGTCCTGTGGAGTAGAGCCTCTATGGGTGGGGGCTGGGGCTGGGGAGGGAGCCCTGTCTTCTCAGCCATGGCCACTGGGAGTAGAGTGCCTGCTCTATCAGATAGCTGCATATCAGAATAACTTTATAATTGTGAAAAAACAAGAAGTTTATGGGTGGATAATTTCCTCTGTTGATTTTTGAAGTGTTTAAAAACAACAGTGTATCTAAAACATTTAATATTTCAGCCTTTAGACATATTTGTGCCACTTCAACAAAATGAAATGATGTCACTATTATATATGGTAATATCGATCTAAGTATAAAGTAGAAGGAATCTTAATTATCTTTAAGTAGAAAATGCCATTTGTAAAATTATTGTAAACACACGTATCCACATCCACACCTACTAAAAGTCTCATTTATATTTACCTTAATTCGAACCTCTCCAGCCTTTGGTGGGTCCACTTTGACCTCTTCAATGGACAGGGGAGCATTTGCTGTCCAGGCAATGGCTGCCTGGCATGTGATAACCTGTTAAAAATGTAATAAAAAGATGAAGTGGGCTTATTGCTATTAAATAAAATTGGGTGACATACACAGTTAAATTCACTTCTACCATGCTAACTGGTTGCTCTGATGATCTCACTTTGAAATGCAGATGATCTCCTTCATTCCTTGAAAGCAGTCACGCACACAGACACATATATATCTGAATGAGAATATAAAATGCTGTAATAGGAAATCAGTGATATCCATCTGTAGAGAAATGTATATATATAGCTCTCTACATAGCTCATGTCATCTATGAGATAGATAGATAGTCAGCCTTGGTTTAAAAAGTTGTTTTATGCCAGGCATGTGATGCACTTTATTCTTAGAGGATTTCTTTTCTGCATTCCAAATGACACAAGATGTTAATGTTGGCCAAATGATCTATGGAGCAAAGTTCAGTTTATAGAGTCAAAATTTATGCATTATAATTTCTAATATTAATCATTTACTTAAAATGGAGAAGATTAGAATTCATCACACAAAGAAAATTATACCAAAAGATGGATGTTACCTTGGATATAGGACAAAAGAAACAATATTAATTTTGCTCCTTTAGTCAAATTCATTCTTAGAGAATATCATGTGGAACATTTTATCATACCTGGGTACGTAGTTTCTGTGTCTTATAACTCTTGTTCATTTATTGCATTTTTGTTTTTAAATCTCTATGCAGTTCAAGTTTAGATATTCATTGACTGATTTTTTCCTATATTAATAGGTGGCTGCCTTTGGAGGATGATTTTAACTTTGTAGGAGAATATTTTTACTTTACAGAAAGATGGATTGTTTCTTTAAACAACAATAGTTCTTATTTTATCACAGTTGTGATCTTATTTCCTAAACCCTGACTTACAAATTACCAGGAATATTTCCATTGCATAAAGCATGGTACACATATTCCCATGGCAACTTCAACACGGCCTTGGATAATAAAGTCTTACCTGCTAAGATCATAGAAAGGACTACACTTCAGAAAAGAGCAAACAGTGACTTACTTTGCCAGCCATTTCCGTGGAGAGTTGAGCTTGCTCCATCATTCCCTCTGGCCGCTGCAGACGTGACAGCTCCTCTGCCTCTTCTCACCCGTCCAGACTAAGTACCACAGTATTCTCACACCCAGAGTGACTCATAGCTGCCACACACCAATCAGGGAGGGAGGGAGGAGGAGAAGGGAGGGGAGAAAGGAAAACTGAAGGAGAGAGTTAGAAGGAAGATGGGAGATGTGAGGTGGGGAGAGGAAGCATGAGGATGAGAACAATTTGAAGAGAAAGGAAGGAGGATTATTGAAAGAAAAAGGAAAGTCAATGGGAGTTTTAGAAAGTAAAATAAAACAGATGAAGTAAAATTGTCAACCTCTCCTATAATCTATATGGCGCTTTATGGTTTGTGACGTCTACGTTCATAATCTCATCTTATCCTTAACCCAACCTCTAGGCTAATTGTTCACATCAACCCTTTATAAATGAGGAGACTGACTTTCATAAACATTAATTTTAGCTAGAGCTCAAATGAGATTTCTGATTTCAAATGTCATGATTTGGGGGGAAGAATAATGAAGAGAGATTTAAGAAATGATGAGAAGAGAGAAAAATTTAGAAAGAATGATGAAGATTGGTGAAAGGTAGCAGAAAAGGAATGGGCATAAAAGAAGGAACAAAATTAGAGAGATAGTTTAGAAAGGAATTGTCCTAGGCAGGCCAGAACCTACCTCAAACTGCTTTATGCAACACTGGATATTTAGAGGCTCAGGTAACCCAATAATCCACGTTCTCTGGTTTGAGGAACAGAAGCATCTGGAACAAGCTTTCTCAACCTTGGCACTCAGTTTTTAAATACACATATACTGGTTGCTTACTTTTTCTCAGGTATTCATTGTGTTGACAGAAACAGTGGTGAGTGAAAATGGTGTCAACAAGAGACTTTCTCTCTTTCTCTGGTTGAAACTTGCCTTGATGTTGGCTTTATCTTAAAAGTCATCTATTTTATCTCATTTTTCCATTTACCATTTTATCTTTCTGTCTCAGTATTTTTATTTTAAACTTTCATTCTCTCCCTTCCTTTCCCTTTAAGCTTACTCTTTTTCTTTTTTAAAGGAACAATTTTAAACACTTAAATAAGGCTTTATTTTTTTTGGAACTTATACATGATCATTGCATCAAAAAACCAATTCATATAGTACCATTATAAAGGTAAGAATTAGCTGAAACTTCACAATACTAGCATAGGCACTATTGACTTTTGAGTGAGCATTTTTTTCAGAACATTTTCTATCTATCTATCTATCTATCTATCTATCTATCTATCTATCATCTATCTATCCATCCCCTGTCTATTTATCATCTGTCTATCTATCATCATCTCATCTCTCTATCTAATCTATCTCATGAATCTATCTAGATATGTATATATGAAAAAGATATATAGCCTTACATAAATGGGATTATACTTAAATCAGGGTTCCTCAAAATGCTCTTTGGCAAGACCAGCCTGAGAGCACCCAGGGTTACTGGGATCTGCCTCAGAGCTAATGAATAGAATCCCCAGGTCTCAGGTTTTAGACAGCCCACCTTCAACTGCCCATTTAAACCTTATCACTTTCTTTTTTGTGTTTTTTGTTTTTTGAAGGAAGATTAGCCCTGAGCTAACATCTGCTGCCAATCCTTTTCTTTTACTCAGGAAGATTGGCCTTGAGCTAACATCAGTGCCCATCTTCCTCTATTTTATATGTGGGACACCTGCCACAGCATCGCTTGGTAAGTGGTGCATAGGTCCACACCTGGGATCCCAACCGGTGAACCCCGGGCCTCCGAAGTGGAGCATTCGAACTTAACTGCTGCGCCCTCGGACAAGCCCCATCACTTTCTGTTTTATTAAAAAATATAGTACATTTTTTATTGAGTAATACAAGTGCATAACAAAAACTAAAATAGAACAGAAGGGCTTAAAATGAAAAAACAATTTATCACTCAAAACTTCGCTAAACAGAGGCACACACCCTTAAAAATTCCTGTTTTCAAGCTCTTCTGGTAGTTATTCTGTAGAATGAAATAATATGTGTATACTTATTTGACTTATCAGTTTTACACAAAATATATTAATATATTGTGAGGGACACAGCCAACTCTCCCTTTCTTCTTCTTTATAGCTTTTCATCATTATATTATTTTTAGTTCTATTGCTTACGTTTCAATTTTAGATTGACATGATCTGTAAGGTTACTAGTATTTAGTCCTTTCATTTTTTTATTAACATCCCAAGGTAGGAGAAACCATATTTTTCAAGAAAAAACAGTAATATGAGTGAAAAATGAAAGGACATGATAGGAAATAAGAAGAAATTGGGAGAGTAATGTGAAGATCAGATGCAAGTAGGGACCAAACAGGTCAGGGGTAGGTTCCGCCATCACCACTCATTTGCTAGCTCTGGAGACACAATGCGATGTCATCCTCAGAGGCAGAAGTGTAAAATTTTGTCAGGATAGTACAAATTAGATTTATGACTTCTTTCACATACTATTTGAAAATTAAGGTTTTATGCCAATTTCTAACAGGTAGACTAGCTAATGGAAAATCTCTTGACTCCTCAGAGAAACGTTTCATAACATATTTTGTGGCTTACATAATTTACAACAATTTTCATAAAAATGCAGCAAGCTGAACACTTACTTCACTTTTCCAAAACCCTATTTCCTTTGAAAACTATGACGATTTGAACTTTCCTTATGATGCTAAACATTTCATTATTCAGGTTTTCTCACTTCTCATTTTACTTTGATTGGTTTTGTTCAATCCAGATGGGAGGTGAGATGGACCTTCAGGCCAGATTAAGTCTTTGTTTACTCTACTTGAGAAACAAAAATAATAGCGTCCTAGTGTCTCTCTCATTTTGTCTTTTATTCACTAACTTCTTTATTGTGTGCATTAGTATATGCCACACCTTGGCTTGGAGAATTAAAAGGAGAATTGAGAATACACTGGAGAATAAAAAGGTTAATAAGAAAGTCACAATGGCTACTCACCACGGACCTTTTGCCAGGTTTTTATCTGAGGACTTGAGCCAATATACGTATAACTTCATACAAAATACCCAAGGGATGTGGGCCATGCAAACCTGTGACCCAGGAGCTGCCTGTCTGAAGGTTTCCTCCTCTGTGTAAGTAGGAGGTTGCACCAGATGCTCTATGAGGAATCGGATCTTATTTTACTATGCGTTTTACCGAATCTAGTGCAAATGTAAGTACTCATGGATTGAGTCACCTGATACTTTTTCCCCCCCAGTACCTTCATTAAATAGAACAAAGCTGGCAGAACATCCTGATTGAAGCCATTATCCCTTTTTCTTGTAACTTCAAGTCCTGTCATTCCCTGTATTGGTGACGTTTTTAATCTTTTGATCAAACCCTGTTAGTAGTTTCCTTTCAGCTTGTCCCTCCTTGCCTTGACAAATATTTACCGAGCACCTACTCTCCTCCTGTGTGTGTGAGCCACACGTAGGGCTGAGGGAAGAGTTTCAAGCAGAGGAAACCGTTGCAAAAACTTGAGGTGTTGATGCGCTTGATACATTAGAGGAATTCAGAGAACGTGTCCTAGAGAGCTTGCAGAAAGAGCAAGGAAGAGCATGGTGGGAAGTGAGGTCACCAAGATAGGAACTTCTTTGGTGCAAGCACAAGCCTGACACCTTGGAGGCATCCCAGGGCATCAGTCCCCACACCATCAGACTTTAGATTGCATACTTCCCGAACTTCATCTAAGGACTTGTGTTTATGGGCTCCTGAGTCTTCTCAGGCTAATAAATACTTCGTGTCTTTCCTCATTTGCTTTCATCTCTCATTGCAAGGTAAGCAGTAATAATACCCGAGTATTCCTCTTGGATTTTGTTTGATCAACCCTTCATTTTGTTCCAGTAGGTTGCCTATGTTTTATATATATATTGCCTAACATTGCATATAAAGTTGCAAATTACATTTCACAAAAGTCTTTGATAATTAAGAAAGTTGAGATCATAGGATCGGGGAGGTAGACACAGACTCAAATGGTGTAGGAAGACACCATAAAGCATTTCTATATCGTTAGCACTCCATAGTCAAGTCGGGGCAGGTCTTATTCTCTTGCTGTTTTAATAGCGTTACAAAAAGTGTAGAGAGAAATGAGGTTGGAGGACAAAGAATTGCCAGCCTTACCCATTCACTCACCACAGGCAATTTAAAGGCAAAATCACTGTACTTTTTTATTTTTATTTTTTATTTTTTTAAAGGTTAGCACCTGGGCTAACAACTGTTGACAATCTTTTTTTTTTTTTCTTCCGGCTTTATTTCCCCAAACCCTGCTTGTACACAGTTGTATATCTTAGTTGTAGGTCCTTCTAGTTGTGGGATGTGGGATGCCGCCTCAACGTGGCCTGATGAGCAGTGCCATGTCCACGCCAAGGATCCAAACCCTGGGCCGCCACAGCAGAGTGCGCGAACTTAACCACTCGGCCACGGAGCCAGCCCCAAGGCAAAATCACTTTAAAGAAAGGTCCTCTTGGCCTGAACAGGCAGTTTCTACCTGTAGGGTTGTGGATAGAGAGGACTTTCTACCCCAGGTCTGTTCTGTAGTCTGTTTAAGGCTGCCAGAGTCAGCTTTCAATTATATTAGCTCCTTGAACAGAAACTTTGTTTCAAAGCAACATCAGTTAGCCACCACGGAAGTTATTTAGTCTTGAAGTTACAGATGCAATTTCATTTAATGAGAATTCCCAGTTGATTCCCAAAATTGAGTTTGCTGTATTACTAGAAGAGTCCTCTCCCCACTGACTTTCACAGCTAAGAAGTGGACTTTTCCCTGATAACTTACTCTGTCAGTTTTAATTTTAACATTGAAAACTTCAGTAGACATACTCAGAAAATTAATTCATGATGGAAGAAAGAACATGCTGTAACTATTGACGCTATTTGAGGAAGTAAGAAGTTGGGACCAGCAAAAAACCACTCTGGATGCTCATGTTATGGTTTTCTCAATAGGCAACAGACATCCTTTTGATTCGGCCACCCGACTTCTCACTTATTAACCTGTACCTCTTCTACTTCCTTTCCTTTCCCTTTGCTCTTCTTTTCAGTCAGGCAGGCTCAGGATCTCAGTGTCACTTCAAACTCCTCCCTTTCTGCTGCTTCTTGTATCATCTCATCTGTTTCCAGGCTGCTTGTTCTACTTTTGCGACAATTTCTCCTGCCTTCCTCTTGTCTGCACTTCAATGCCACTACTCTAGTTCATGCTTTCTCCCTTAGACTACTATAATAGACTGATAATTGGGCTCCTCGTTATCAGCCCCTCCTCACTCCAGTTATCCATCTCTCTGTCATCAGTTTAATTTTCTCCAGGAACCTGTTCAGTTATATCATCCTACTGTGAGCCTCCCTGCCCTGCTCCCCCAACAGTCTCACATCAAAAGGGGAACTCCTTCAAGGGACTGCCATTGAATGCATTTATTTATTCATTCTATTTTGCCTTTTGCTCTTTAAAAATATGCAATACTCGGTATATCCCCAAAGATACACATAAAGAATACTACAGTGAACTATCAAGTATCCACTACCTGGATTAAGAAATAAGACATCACCAGATACAGTTGAGCTCCTCTCTGATTTCACCCCTCTCTTTCCCACAGGGGTAATCACCATAGTTAACTCGGTAGTCATTATTCACGTTTGTATTCTTGGACCCAAGCTAAGAAGAATTCTTTTTTTTTGTTTTGTTTTGAGGAAGATTAGCCTTGAGCTAACTACTGCCCATCCTCCTCTTTTTGCTGAGGAAGACTGGCCCTCAGCTAAGATCCGTGCCCATCTTCCTCTGCTTTATACTTGGGATGCCTACCACAGCATGGCTTGCCAAGAGGTGCCATGTCAGCACCTGGGATCCAAACCGGTGAACCCCAGGCCGCTGAGAAGCAGAATGTGCGAACTTAACTGCTGCGCCACCAGGCCGGCCCCAGAAGAATTAATTTAATCCCAATATACACCTAAGCAGCTTTAAGCAAAGTCTTCACTAGAGTCCCATGAGGATGGAAGTATCATTAGCTCAATTAGGAAAAGCCCAAGAGACAGGTCAGTTAGATCATCCACTAAATGTGAAGCAAAGACCAAATCTTCACATGCTTGACTCAAAGTTCTGTTTTTGATAAAGTCTCCCTCGGTTTCTCTCTGATGAGTTCTGCCCTTTTAGCAAAGGATCTCTTTTTTGCCTGCATATCATTTCTGCAGACAGTATCCTTGTAAATTCTCAATCTCCAGCATAGCACGACTCCTTGAGGAGACCAGCCGGCCATTTGGTGGCAAGTCTCTTTCATCCCGGAAGTTGGGTCTCTTTCATCCTAGAAGCGGCAATGATTTGTTATCCCAGGGATAGATACCTAATTCCAGGTATGGGTTTGGCTGTCCAGCCTACAGATCCTCAGCCTGAAACACTATCTGGGACCTTAAGGAATATCTGACCCACAGGTGTGAATTCCATACAACATCGTCTCCGGCCAGGGGACTCCCTTCCCAGTAATGGAGGTAGACGAGTAGGCCCATGACTTTGAGAACCACTTCTTGTATTATGGACCACCCAATCCAGAGGCAGCTGGCCTCAGAGAGTGCTGGAATGGCCTGCTGTGGGCATAGATGAAGCACCAGCTTGGAGGCAATATTCTGCAGGAATGAGGTGCCGTTCTTCATGATATAGTGTATGCATGAAATCAGAAACCTCCAAATGGTCCTCTGACTTCAATACAAGTCTACCTGGGGCCAGGAACCAAGAGGCAGAAGCATTTACCACGACTTTTAATGGCCCACTAGGGGCATTGTGCTTCCCATTTCAACAGTTCTGGGTTCCTACAGGGTTGGAGGTCCGGGCTTCCAAAGGGGGCATGCTTTTATCAGCAGAAACAGCAAGAGTCACCATGAACCATAAGCTCTGCTTGTCACCAGGGCACTTTACATTCCTGTGTTTAGGGACCAGCAGGCATGAAAAGGGGTCACTGCACTGCCAAGGGGAGCTGATTTTGATCAGCAGGAGGATGTAGGGCTACTCTTTTGTTTCCCATTGGTATATCAAGCTATATTTATTGCACCCCTAGAAAGGCCACTGTGGGTCCACTAGTGGATAAAATGGACAAAGCCCTTGTCTTCACGGAGCCTACATTCTGGAGGGGAGACAAACAATTGGTTGGTGATTGTGGCTTATACACAACCAGACTCAGGCCAGAAGGACCTCTGGACTCAGGGAGTAAGGGAAACAGTAGGGCACCCCTGAGCAGGTGAAGGCTGGCAGGTCATTTGCTGCTTCTACATGAACTGTTGATTGCATAAGCCAAGAACAGCTTTGCGACTTTTCAAGCCTGCTTTTAGCTTTTCCTCCTTTAGAGGAAAAAGGAGATGGAGCAGAATTTTGAATCCCATGGTCATCTACCCATATATTAACCCTCATCTGTCAGTCAAATTATTCTGATCCCCAAAAGTATTTTTCTAGAGAGATGTTTTCATCTTTAAAGATTTGTCTTCTTTTGTCATAAAAGACTACTTGAAAGAATTTTCTGGAAGTTGTCTTATCTTCTTCAGTCTTCATTCTGCGTGTACTCTGTGTCTGGTCCTCTGCTAGGCCCCAGGAATATATGGTCACCTTGATGAACAAGGCCCTTGCTCAACAGAAGCTTATATTTTAAAGGAGAGACAGAGAGAGAGGGAGAGAACAAGTTAAAAAGCAGATAAATGCATAATTTCATATACAGGTAAGTGCTATGACACAGGGTACTGAGGTGGCCTTGAGGGTGAAGTTTGGATCGGAGGTGGGGGAAAGCTTCTTTGGAGAGATGACACTTGAACTGAGACCCTAATGCCCAGAAGGAGGCAGCTTTGCAAAGTTTTAGGGGAAAGGATACTAGGCAGAAAGTTACCCCTTCTTGATGGGTTACTTCAGTTTTCTACTTCTTGAGTCAATTTTAAGTAATCTATATTTTCTCTGAAAATCAATTATTCATCAAGAGTTTCAAACATACTCACATAAAAATGTGCATAGTATTTTCTTATAATGAAAAGAAAATGTCCATCTTTGGGTAGTTTTCTTTCCTCACTCTTAATCCTGTGTATTTGGTTTTCTCTCTTTCTTTTGATTTGTTTTGCTAATATTTGCTGAGGATGATGTTGGCCCTGGTGAAAACGGCTTTTCGGCCCTTCTAAAAGGAGCAAACTGGCTTGAAATCTGTCCATGCAATCTGTATCGATATTTCACAGAGTCAGGCCTGAGGCTCTGGTAATTTGTGCCAGCTCCCTTCCCGTCATTTCAACCCAGGTCTTGCCAGTTTTGTCTGTGCTATTATGTAGGGCTCTTTTTCCATAATGGAGGCAGGGAAGAGCATGTGTGGCACTCATGCGATCCCCTCGAACATCTCATGCTATTCGATTGTCCGATTGTAACTGTGAATGGACACACGCAGCGATCTTGGCTCAGGAAGGCTACGATTTCCAAGTGCTCAGAGCCCTCAGGAAGAAAGATTTGGGTCCGACACTAGGGAGCTGACTACAACTTACTGAGTTCATGCCTGAGAGTGAAGGAAATTTAGAATGGACAGGGAAGGTGGGCACAGTGAGTGGCAGTGGCAGTTCTCAGATGAACTGCAGCAATGGGAATTCTAGTCATCCAATTAGAGTCTCTCTTCTTAGTTTCTCCTTGGGAACAAAGGCATGGGAACCATATTGGAGCTGCTCCCGATCATGCAAGGAGAAATGGACGTGTGTGGTGCAAGGGGCAGACTGTGGTAGCCATGGAGGTGCACTGTCAGATCTGCTTCAGAGATCCTGCTGTAGGGAGCATAGTAGATGGAAGCCCCTGGTTGCCATCCCCACAAATGCTGACACTCTACCTCCCGCTAGACGCACCCAGAGATTCCTTTAATACACTGGTTAGCAAATTGCAGCTCACAGGTCAAATCTTGCCTGCTACCTGTTTCTGAAAATGAAGTTTCATTGGAATTCAGCCACGCGATCCATTTATGTATTGCCTACGGCTGCTTTAGTGGTACAATGGCAGACCTGGGTAATTGTGACAGAGCCCATAGGGCATTCAAAGCCTTACTATTTGCCTGTATTAGTTTCCTAGGGTTACTGTAACAACGTGCCACAAACTGTGGGGCTTAAAACACAGAAATGTATTGTCTCACAGTTCTGGAAGCTGGAAGGCCAAAATCAAGATGTCAGGAGGCCGTGCTCCCTCTGAAAACTGTAGGGGAATTCCTTCCTTGGCTCTTCCTAGCTTCCAGTGGTTGCTGGCAACCTTTGGCTACCATAGCATCCTAGGTTCCTTGGCTTGTAGCTGCTGAACTCTAGTCTCTGCCTTCATCAACACAAGTATCCTCTGCCTTCACATGGCTGTCTTGTTAAAAGGACACCACTCATATAGAATGAGGGGTCCACTCTACTACAGTGTGACCTCATCTCAACTTAACTAATCACATCTGCAACCCCATATCCAAGCAAGTTCACATACTGAGATACCATGTTTTAGGATCTCAGCATAGTACTTTCCCAGGGGTACACAGTTCAATCTGTAACACTGGTTCTTTAAGAGAAAGACTAGTGCCAACCCCTGCTGTAAATGGAAACTTTTTGCTGGGAAAGTGGCATTGGCATGCCCAAGATTTTCATGAAACCACACTGTGGTTTAAGGTTCTTTCCACTCAGTCCTTCCCTCCCCCTCTTCTCTAACTGGTGTTGGGTCAGCACTGCATTCCTGAGGCCCTTTCTGCCTACTCCTGCTCCTTTCCACTTTGTCCTTCACGAGTGTGTCACCAATCAAAATCTAATCCTGTCTCAATAGCTACTTCTCGGAAGATCCAAAACGACAAATTCTCTAAGATTTTCAAACAAAGTTGAGGCTTTGAGGAGATCAGTGAACATTGCTGTCCACAATTTCCAGCTCAGGTTAATTCAAAGTCTTTATTGGTTCTGTCCAAAGGCAACCTATGGGTTAGAAGTGAGTTTATGTTGACTCTTTTTGCATGTAGTCAGGTATCGCTTTGATGATACAGTCAATGGTTTTAACAGTCTTTGAAAGAAAAAAGCAAACAGTAACACACGGTGAAGAAAGTAGACCCATCAAAAAGATAATAAAATGTACCATATTATGTATTAAATTGGTGCAGAATCGTTAATGAGAGATGAGGGAGACATTCTACTTTTAATTGGAGTAGGAGAGTCTGACTCCATTTTGGATGTTTGACTGCTATCTGCTTTTAAGCCCTCACTCACCCCTATCCCTTCCTTCCCCACGTCTGATCAAAATTATAAGAAATCCTGCACACTCTCTCCTTTGGTATTGGAAAGTTCAAACCACACATCCTGGCTTGCCTTCACCCTGAGCCACCCATTAACCACCATAAAGGTCAAAGCCAGTCACCCCACCTTGTTCTCTCAAGCCATTTTTGAACCTGCTTGAGAGCATGCCCTGCTCTCCCCAGGAAGCCTCATTATGTGAGTCATGAAACTTTTCGTGCCCTCTTGGTATATGTGTGACATCATCAATCCACATTTGAACAGATTTTGGGTGTGAGGTTGATCCCATCTCAGTGGGGTGTGTGATAACAATTGATGCAGCAAGCAATGTGTCTCCGTGATGACCACCACTGCTGGAGGTATTTTCTCACTTTGGCTTCCTAATTGGCTCTGCTGCCAGCTGGTGAGCTTGTACTTAGAGCTGATGTTTGCTTGCTATTCTGCTCTGTGAGCTGTGTTGCAGGCTGCTGGCTGGCTTCTACTTTGAGTTATGCTGCCTAGTGCTGCACTGGCTGAGTCCTATGGAGCTTCTGTTGTAGATTTATGTATTTTATTTCTTTTTTTATTGAGTTAATGATAGGTTACAATCTTGTGTGATTTCAGTTGTACATTAATGTTTGTCATTCGTGTTGTAGGTGCACCACTTCACACTTTGTGCCCACCTCCCACCCCACCTTTCCCCTGGTAGCCACTAATCTGTTCTCTTTGTCCACGTTTTTAAATTCCTCATATGAGTGGAGGCATACAGAGATTATCCTTCTCTAACTGGCTTATTTCACTCAACATAATTCCCTCAAGGTCCATCCACGTTGTTGCAAAAGGGATGATTTTGTTTTGTTTTGCAGCTGAGTAGTGTTCCATTGTATATATATACCACAACTTCTTTATCCATTCATCTGTTGATGGGCACTTAGGTTGCTTCCATGTCTTGGCTATTGTAAATAATGCTGCAATGAACATTGGGGTGCATAGGGCTTTTGGAATTGCTGACTTCAAGCTCTTTGGGTAGATACCCAGTAGTGGAATGGTAGTTCTATTTTTAATCTTTTGAGGAATCTCCATACTGTTTTCCATAGTGGCTGCACCAGTTTGCATTCCCACCGGCAGTGTTTGAGGGTTTCATTCTCTCCACAACCTCTCCAACATTTGTTACTATTAGATTTAGGTATTTTAGTCATTCTAATGGGTGAAGGTGATATCTTAGTATAGTTTTGGTTTGCATTTCCCTGATGATCAGCGATGATGAGCATCTTTTCATGTGCCTATTGGCCGTCCGTATATCTTCTTTGGAGAAATGTGTGTTCATGTCTCCAGCCCTTTTTTTTTTTTTTTTTAAGATTTTATTTTTTCCTTTTTCTCCCCAAAGCCCCCCGGTATATAGTTGTGTATTCTTCGTTGTGGGTTCCTCTAGTTGTGGCATGTGGGACGCTGCCTCAGCGTGGTCTGACGAGCAGTGCCATGTCCGCGCCCAGGATTCGAACCGACGAAACACTGGGCCGCCTGCAGCGGAGCGCCCGAACTTAACCACTCGGCCACGGGGCCAGCCCCTCCAGCCCATTTTTTGATCAGGTTGTTTGACTTTTTGTTGTTGAGTTGTGTGAGTTCTTTATATATTATGGATATTAAGCCTTTGTCAGATATAGGACTTGCAAATATTTTCTCCCAGTTAGTGGGTTGTTTTTTTGTTTCAATCTTGTTTTCATTTGCCTTGAAGGAGCTCTTTAGTCTGATGAAGTCCCATTTGTTTATTCTTTCTATTGTTTCCCTTCTCTGAGAAGACATGGTGTCCGAAAAGATCCTTTTAATACTGATGTCAAAGAGCGTACTGCCTACGTTTTCTTCTAGAAGCCTTATGGTTTCAGGTCTCACCTTTAGGTCTTTGATCCATTTTGAGTTTATTTTGGTGAATGGTGAAAAAGAATGGTCA
Source organism: Equus asinus (assembly GCF_041296235.1). Lineage (NCBI taxonomy): Eukaryota > Metazoa > Chordata > Mammalia > Perissodactyla > Equidae > Equus > Equus asinus. The sequence continues at coordinate 82,331,053 of NC_091792.1, read as the reverse complement.
ATATTCATTCTTTTACATGTGGCTTTCCAGTTTTCCCAGCACCATTTGTTGAAAAGACTTTCTTTTCTCCATTGTATGCCCTCAGCTCCTTTGTCGAAGATAAGCTGTCCATAGATGTGTGGTTTTATTTCTGGGCTTTCAATTCTGCTCCATTGATCTGTGCACCTGTTTTTGTACCAGTACCACGTTGTTTTGATTACTGTAGCTTTGTAGTAAGTTTAGAAGTCAGGGATTGTGATGCCTCCCGTTTTGTTCTTTTTTCTCAGGATTGCTTTAGCAATTCGGGGTCTTTTGTTGCCCCATATAAATTTTAGGATTCTTTGTTCTAATTCTGTAAAGAATGTCATTGCAATTCTGATTGGGATGGCGTTGACTCTGTAGATTTCTTTAGGTAGAACAGACATTTTAACTATGTTTATTCTTCCAATCCATGTACATGGAATGTCTTTCCATCTCCTTATGTCGTCATCCAATTCTCTCAGAAAGGCCTAGTAATTTTCGTTACATAGGTCCTTCACTTCCTTACTTAAATTTACCCCTAGGTATTTTATTCTTTTTGTAGCGATTGTGAATGGTATTGTGTTCTTGAGTTCTTTTTCTGTTAGTTCATTATTAGAATATAGAAATGCTACTGATTTATGCAAATTGATTTTATACCCTGCAACTTTGCTGTAGTTGTTGATTACTTCTAAGAGTTTTCCACTGGGTTCTTTGGGGTTTTCTATATATAAGATCAGGTTGTCTGCAAACAGCTAGAGTTTCTCTTCTTCCCTCCCTATTTGGATTCCTTTTATTTCTTTTTTTTGCCTGATTGCTCTGGCCAGGACCTCCAGTACTATGTTAAATAAGAGTGGTGATAGAGGGCATCCTTGTCTCGTTCCTGTTTTCAGGGGGATGGCGCTAAGATTTTGCCCATTGAGTATGATGTTGGCTGTGGGTTTGTCATATATGGCCTTTATTATGTTGAGGTAGTTTCCTTCTATGCCCATTTTGTTCAGAGTTTTTATCATAAATGGCTGTTGGATCTTGTCAAATGCTTTCTCTGCATCTATTGAGACGATCATGTGGTTTTTATTCCTCAGTTTGTTGATGTGGTGTATCACGTTGATTGATTTGCGGATGTTGCACCATCCCTGTGTCCCTGGTATGAATTACGGTTGATCATGATGTATGATCCTTTTGATGAATTGCTGAATTCTGGTTGCCAAAATTTTGTTGAGAATTTTTGCATCTATGTTCATCAGTGTTATTGGCCTGTAGTTCTCTTTTTTCGTGGTGTCCTTGTCAGGCTTTGGTATCAGCGTGATGTTGGCCTCACAGAATGTGTTAGGAGGTGTTCCATCCTCCCTAATTTTTTGGAATAGCTTGAAAAGGAGAGGTATTAAATCCTCTCTGAAAGTTTGGTAGAATTCCCCAGGAAAGCCATCTGGTCCTGGGGTTTTATTCTTTGGGATGTTTTTGATTGCTGTTTCAATCTCTTTCCTTGTGATTGGTCTGTTCAAATTGTCTGCTTCTTCTTGAGTGAGCTTTGGGAGATTGTAGGAGTCCAAGAATTTATCCATTTCCTCTAGGTTGTCCTTTTTGTTAGCATAGAGTTTTTCGTAGTATTCTCTTATAATCCGTTGTATTTCTGTGGAGTCTGTTGTTGTTTCTCCTCTTTCATTTCTGATTTTGTTTATTTGAGTTTTCTCCCTTTTTTTCTTTGTAAGTCTGGCTAAGGGTTTGTCAATTTTATTTATCTTCTCAAAGAATGAGCTCTTTGTTTCATTGATCCTTTCTACCACCTTTTTCATTTCAATAGTATTTATTTCTGCTCTGATTTTTATTATTTCTCTCCTTCTGCTGTCTTGGGGCTTTATTTGTTCTTATTTCTCTAGTTCAGTTAGGCATAGTTTAAGATTCCTTATTTGGGATTTTTCTTGTTTGTTAAGATGTGCCTGTATTGCGATGAATTTTCCTCTTAATACAGATTTTGCTGTATCCCATATGAGTTGGTATGGCATGTTATCATTTTCATTTGTTTCCAGGTATTTTTTTGATTTCTTCTTTAATTTCTTCAAGGTTACATTGCTTGTTCAGTAGTGTACTGTTTAATCTCCACATCTTTGCGCCTTTCTCAGCTTTTTTCTTTCTTGTAATTAATTTCTAGCCTTATAGCATTATGATCGACGAAGATGCTTGTTATTATTTCATTTTTTTAAAAATTTGTAGAGGCTTGCCTTGGTTCCCAACATATGGTCTATCCTTGAGAATGTTCCATGTGCACTTGAGAAGAATGTGCATTCTGCTTTTTTCGGATGAAGTGATCTATATATGTCTATTAAGTCCAATTGTTTTAGTTTTTTGTTTAGCTCCACTATTTCCTTGTTGATATTCTGTCTGGATGATCTGTCCATTGATGTGAGTGGGTTGTTGAGGTCCCCTACTATTATTGTGTTGTTTTTAACATCTTCCTTTAGGTCTGTTAATTGTTGCTTTATGAACCTTGGTGCTCCTATGTTGGGTGCATAGATTTTTATAAGCATTATTTCTTCTTGATGAAGTGTCCCTTTGAGCATTATATATTGTCCCTCTGTGTCTCTCTTTACCTGTCATATTTTGAAATCCACTTTGTCTGATAATTGCAACACCTGCTTTTTTCCCCTTGCTATTAGCTTGAAGTATTGTCCTCCACCCCTTCACTCTGAGCCTGTGTTTGTCCTTGGGGCTAAGGTGTGTTTCCTGGAGGCAACAAATTGTTGGATCTTGTTCTTTAATCCATTTTGCCACTCTGTGTCTTTTTATTAGAAAGTTCAATCCATTTACATTGAGAGTGATTATTGATGCATGTGGACTTAAATCTGTCAACTGTTGCTCATTATCCAGCTTTCCTGCTTTTCTCTTCCTGTGTACTTTATCCTACCCATTTGATACTGCAATTTCTAATGGTGGGTTTCTTAGATTTTTCCTTATTTATGTTTTGTGGCTCTGTTCTGTTTTTTAGTTTAGTGGCTGCCCTGAAGTTTGTATTTAGAATCTCGTGTATAATATAGTCTATTCTCTGGTGGTCTCTTACTTACTTGGCCTAGACTAATTTAGTCCCTTTGCTCTTCCCCTCTTAAATTATTATTTTCATTTCTTATTCCAACTTGTGTTATGAGTTTGTGGTTAGACTGATAAGATCGTCTTTGCTTTGGTAGTTTCCTTACCTTTATCCTAATGCTATAGTGGAATATTTGCTGTCCTGTTCTGGTTCTATTTATCTACTCCCTACTCTGTGGTTTGTGACCCCTTTCTCCCTTTTTTCTTTTTCTGGTATGAGAGCCTTCTTGAGGATTTCTTGTAATGGAGGACTTTTCGTTACAAATTCCCTAAACTTTTGTTTGTCTGGAAAAGATTGAGTTTCTCCTTCATATCTGAAGGATATTCTTGCTGGATAGAGTATTCTTGGCTGAAGATTTTTATCTTTTAAAGCTTTGAATATGTCACCCCATTCTCTCCTAGCTTGTAAGGTTTCTGCAGAGAAATCTGCTGAAAGTCTGATAGGAGTTCTTTTGTAGGTTATTCTCTTTTGTCTTGCAGCCCTGAGTATTCTTTCTTTGTCATTCATTTTTGCCATTTGTGCTACTATATGCCTTGCAGTAGGTCTTTTTACATTGACAAACCTAGGAGATCTGAAAGCTTCCTCTGCACACATTTCTCCCTCAATCCCTAGATTTGGGAAGTTCTCTTCTATAATTTCCTTAAGCACACTTCTTGCTCCATTTTCCTTTTCCACATTCTCGGGAATTCCTATGATTCTTAAATTCTTTCTCCTCGTTGAATCTGCTATCTCTCTAATACTCTCCTCATTCTTTTTAATCCTTAGTTCTCTTTCTTCCTCTGTATGGAGCCATTCAGCCTGTCTATCTTCGATTATGCTAATTTGCTCTTCTATGGAGTCTACCCGGGCATTCACGGAATCCGTATTCTGTTTTATCTGGTGTATTGTGTTTTTCATCTCTAGTAATTCTGTTTGATTCTTCTTTATAATTTCAATATCTTTTGTGAAGTAACTCCCGAACTTGGCTTGTTTCTCTTTCTCTCTACCTCATTGAGTTTTTTGATTATAGCTGCTCTGAACTCATTTTCACTTAGTTTACCTATTTCCAAGTCCTCAGGACTTAATTCTGTGTTTTTATTGTTTTCCTTCTGGGCTGGGGCTTTTATAAATTGCTGGATGGTAGAGGAGTGCTTTTTCTCGTGGTGGTAGAATTCGGTTGCAGTTACAGCCTGTCGCCTCTAGATGGGTGTCAAGAGCCGCAGGTTCTGAGCTTTCTGCCTTCGGGCAAGATGGCGGTGCCCAGTGCAGTTTGCCGGCGCAGGGGCGGTTTCTCTTGCGCACCGATCTGGATTCGATCAGTTCTGTTCTCTGGTCTCCCGGGGCCCTGGGTTTATGGGGTCCCCACCACAGAAGCTTCCCCCATCAGTGGGTTTCCACTGTACCGGTGGCGGGAGTCCTAGACAATGCCCTGGTCGCACAGCCCCTCCCCCGCTCCTCCCCGGACCCACATGGCGATCCTGCTTTCTAGGGGAGGGAGCCAGCTTCTCTCCTACCCGGTTCCAGCTACTCCGTGGCAGGCAGCAGGGGCTTCATTCTCTGTCTTTTGATACTGTAGGTCTCTGAGTCCTGGCGTTAGGTTCATTAGCTAAAATCAACATTTTTTTTCAGTCCTTTGTTGTACTTTGGAGGAGAGAGAGTCCCGGGTCAGCTCACCCTGCCATTTTGCTCCTCTGTTATAGATTTAACAGCCCTAAATCAGAAGTGTGTATAGCTTGCGTCTGGGGAGAAGAGTTTGGAATTGAGATTCCAGCATAACCCATGGCTGATGCTGAGGTGACTTGCTCTGTGGCTATGATTGTGTGCCTCAGCCAGGTGTTGGTGCCATTCTATAGAGAACTCGGGAGAAGAATTGATACTCTGTTCAATATACAGGCCCATTGGGTGGTTGCTTACGCGGAGGAAGAGCAGTTACCATATGGTGTGCTGAGGTCCTCATTCCCAAAAGCAGATTACTCACCAGCACCCTACAAAATGCTGTGCTGCTGCTGCTGTTCATGCTTTCATCACTGGCAAGGATCGTGTTTCTCGGCTTTATGGGGAATTAAACCCATGGCCCAGCCAAGTTGTGAAATCAAACCCAACTACAGCCAGGGGGTCCTTAACCCCTACCAAGCAACCATTGCTATGGGAGAGGCTCCCAATTCTGACAATACTGACTTGAGACTCTCTGGAGGAAGAAATCTACAAATATAAATGGGGTCCATGGAGAGGACTCCCTTAAGGAATAGCCAGTAACTACCACAAAAGACAGCCATAATTTGACCCAATCAGAAGTCCAAAATTACTGAAAGCTTGATACACAGAAAAACGAAGTTCTTGTGCCCCTGTAATGTAGGTCTAAATTAACATCTGCTGAGATGCACCAATTGGCAAACTTTCATGGATTTAATCAATACTAGGGCTCAAGGTATAGTTATACCTGGGGATCCCACCACATTTAAACAAGGTACCCTATACATGGAGATCCCACTAAATTTAAAGAAAACACCCTTTATACTCTTAAGGGAGTTACCAAATATGAAATAGAGGAAAATTAGGTATTCCTTGCCCTAACCATCAGAATTATTGCCTTGCTTAAGTCTTCCATGGTCATATAACATTCTTTCAGTAAAATATCTCCTAGTGGGCATGCATACTCTGGCCCAAAAAGTAATAAATTAAATTAAATTAAACCTCTGGCAATTGCAGTTTGCTTGACAAAATAACCTTTCAGCCCTAGTTAAAATAGTTTACATGGCACAAAATAAATTAGAACAGGGCTTTTAAGGATTGAAACCCATTATATAAGACCTATTTAAAGACGAGATGTTATCCCCTTTTGTTCCTCCATTTTACAGGCCATTTTGACTTGTTTCCAAACTTGACAAGAAGCAATGGCTGCACATGGTGGATTTCTACAACTAGAATGTTGTGGGCATACCCACTAAGGCCTCTATACCAACGTTATTGAAATTCATGACTATGTGCACTCAGCACCCGGAAAATATTTTGGTATGATGGATTTGGCTAATACATTCTGTTCAGTGTGTATTTCAACCACCTCTATGGTGAGAGTGGGCATCCTTGTCTTCTTCCTGTTCTTATGGGGATAGCTTTCAGTTTTTCACCATTGAGTATGATGTTACTTGTGAATTTGTCATATATGGTCTTTATTATGTTGAGGTGCTTTACTTCTATACCCATTTTATTGAGGGTTTTTATCATAAATGGATGCTGAATCTTGTCAAATTCTTTCTCTGCATCTATTGAGATGATTATGTGATTTTTATTCCTCACTTTGTTAGTGTAGTGTATCACATTGATTGATTTGCAGATGTTGAAGCATCCGTGCCTCCCTGGAATAAATCCCACTTGACTGTTGTGTACGATACTTTTAATGTATTGTTGTATTCTATCTGGTAATATTTTTGTCAAGGATTTTTGCATCTATGTTCCTTAGCAATATTGGCCTGTAATTTTTTATTTTTGTGCTGTTCTTCTCTGGTTGGTATCAGGGTAATGTTGGCCTCATAAAATGAGTTAGGAAGCATCCCCTTCTCTTCAATGTTCCGGAAGAGTTTGAGAAGAATAGGTATTAAATATTCTTTGAATGTATGGTAGAATTTACCAGAGAAGCTGTCTGGTCCCCGACTTTTGCTTTTTGGGAAGTTTTTGATTACTGTTGCAATTTTGCTACTGGTGATTGGTCTACTCAGATTCTCTACTTCTTCCTGATTGAGTTTCGGGAAGTTATACGATTCTAATAATTTTTCCATTCACTTGTAGGTTATCCAATTTGTTGACATATAGCTTTTCATAGTATTCTCTTATAATCCTTTGTATTTCTCTGGTATTCATTGTAATTTCTCCTCTTTCATTTCTGGTTTTATTTCTTTGAGCATTCCCTCTTTATCTCTTAGTGAGTCTAGCTAAAGATTTGTCAATTTTGTTTATCTTTTCAAAGAACCAGTTCTTGGTTTCATTGATGTTTTCTAAAATCTTTTTATTCTCTGATTTATTTATTTCCACTCTGATTTTTATTGTTTCCTTCCTTCTACTGACTTTGGGCTCCATCTGTTCTTCTTTTTCTAATTCCTGTAGGTATAATGTTAGATTGTTTATTTGAGATTTTTCTTGTTTCTTGAAGTAGGCCTTTATTGCTATAAATATCCCTCTTAGTATCACTTTTGCTGCATCTCATAGATTTTGGCCTGTTGTGTTTTTTTATTTTCATTTGTCTCCAGGTATATTTTGATTTCTCCTTTGATTTCTTCATTGATTCAGTAGTTGTTCAGTAGCGTGTTGTTTTGTCTCCACATATTTGTGACCTTTCCAGCTTTCTTCTTGTAGCTGAATTTAGTTTCATACCATTGTAGTAAAAAAAAAAAATGTTTGATATGATTTCAGTCTTCTTAAATCTATTCAGGCTTGCCTTGTTTCCCCACATATGGTCTAATTTTGAGAATGTTCCATGTGCAGTTGAGAAGAATGTGTATTCTGCTGCTTTTAGACAGAATATTCTATATATCAAGTCCATCTGGTCTAATGTTTCATTTAAGGTGGTGTTTCCTTGTTGACTTTCTGTCTGGATGGTCTATCCAATGATGTAAGTATGGTATTAAAGTCCTCTACTATTATTGCGTTTCTGTCAATGTCTCCCTTTAGGTCTGGTAAAACTTGCTTTATATACTTTGGTGCTCCTATGTTAGGTGCATATATATTAATGAATGTTATGTCTTCTTGATGGATTGTCCCCTTTATCATTATACGATGTCCATCTTCATCTCTTCTTCTCTTTTTTGTCTTGCAGTCTACTTTGTCTGATATGAGTATGGCAACATCTGCTTTCTTTTGGTTGCCACATGCTTGGAGTATCGTTTTTCATCCTTTTACTCTGAGCCTATGTTTGTCTTTAAAGCTGAGATGGGTCTACTGGAGGCAGCATATTCTTGGGTCTTATTTTTTAACCCACCCAGCCACTCTGTATTTTTCTTTTTGTTGAGGAAGATTGGCCCTGAGCTAACATCTGTTCCCAATCTTCCTCTTTTTGCTTGAGGAAGATTATTGCTGAGCTAACATCTGTGCCATTCTTCCTCCGTTTTGCATGTGGGATGCCTCCACAGCATGGCTTGATGAGTGATGTGTAGTTCTGCACTCAGGATCTGAACCCTAGAACACTGGGGCACCAAAGTGGAGCATGGAACATAACCACTGTACCACCGGGCCAGCCTGCTGCTCTGTGATTTTTGATTGATGAATTCAACTCATTTACATTTTGAATGATTATTGATGTATGAGGTCTTAATACAGTCATTTTATCTTTGGTTTCTGGTGGCTGTATATTTTCATTGTTTCTTTTTATTTGTGTTTCTGTCTGTCACGTTGGTTTGGTGATTTTCCGTCATGTGTTCCTCAGGTTCCTCTTTTTTATGTTTTCGACTCTGCTCTGAGTGTTCTTTTTGTGGCTACCACGAGGTTTGTATAAAAGATCTCCTAGATGTGATAGTCCTTTTCCTGCTGAGAGCATCCATCTCGATTTGCCCATGCAGGTTCCATCCTTTTCCTCTTCCCCTTCTTCATTCATGCTGTCACAAATTATCCCTTTTTGTACTGTGAGTTTGTTACCAAATTGAAGTGGCTATAGTTATTTCTAATGCTTTCTTTCCCCTTGGCTTTATGTTATAATTAAGTGTTTGCTAACCTATTCTGATATAGAGGAGCAATTTTCTGATTCCGTCTATCCACTTATCACCTTGCTCAAAGCTTTGTCTTTTCCTTTCAGGTAAGAGGGCTTCTTTCAACATTTCTGTAATGCAGGTCTAGTGGCAATGAACTCTCTCAGCTTTTATTTGTCTGGGAAAGCCTTTCCTGGTCCTTCATAGCTGAAAGATAATTTTGCTGAATAGAGCATTCTTGGCTGACAGTGTTTACCTTTCCATATTTTGAATATATCATTCCACTCTCTCCTGCCTTGTAGAGATTTTGTTGAGAACTCTGCTGACAGCCCGATGGGGGTTCCATTGTAGGTTATTGGTTATTTTTTCCCTAGCTGTCTTTGACATTCTTTCTTCGTTATTGACTTTTGACAGCCTTATTATCTTGTGTTGTGGAGAAGGTCTTCTTGCATTGAGATAAAGGAGTGTTCTATTAGCTTTGCATACTTGTATATCTAGTTTTTTCCCCAGGTTTAAGAAGTTCTCAGCTATTATTTCTTTAAATAAGCTCTCTTCTCCCTTCTCTGTCTCTTCTCCAGGAATACCCATTATCCTTATGTTGCCCATTCTAATGGAGTCAGATAATTCTCATAGAATTTCCACATTTTTAAAAAATCTTAGTTTTCTATCCTCTTCTACCTGCTTCATTTCTGAGTTTCTATTTTTGTGCCTGGTTAATTCTCTACTCTCTATGGTTATTCTCTATGCTCCATTTCCAATGCTTTCAAATGCATTCTTCATCTCATTTGTTGAGTTCTTCAGTTTCAGAATTTCTGTTTCATTCTTTTCTAGAGTCTCAGCCTTTGGTAAGGTATTCCTTTTAATCATTGATTTTATTCCTGACTTCATTGAATTGGCTTTCTGAGTTTTCTTGTAGTTCATTGAGTTTCTTCATGACAGCTATTTTGAATTCTTTATCAGTTAGATCACAGACTTCATGACTTTATGTTTGGTTTCTGGAGAATTGTTGTTTTCTTTTTGTGATGCCATGTTACTGTGGCTTTTTGTGGTGCTTACTGAGTTATTCCTCTACTGGTGCAATGTCATATTTAGGTAGAGCTTTGTTTGTTTTGAGTCAAACTTTTTAATTGTTGGAGATGAGAGACATTTCTTTTGTTTTTCAGTAGAGAGTGCTATAGTACTAGTTTTTAGTTTCTGTTACCTGAGCTGCTTTTGACTGTATTTTATGATGGGCACTTTCCACCCTCAACTGCCTCTATTTCAGATGTTTGGGGTACTCGCATTGTCTCTGTCTGCTCCTCTGGGGCACACTGATGCCTTGCTCTTGCTGGTGTCACTGTGGTTGCCCACTTTCCCTTTGGGAGTATGAGGAGCGCTGACACTGATGTGGATTAAGGCTGCCCCAGCTAGAGAAGCCCAAGGTGACCTGGCCTACATGCCAAACTATATGACCCAGTGGACTTTTTTTTATGGTATGAATTAGGACTGCCCCAGGGAGAGAAGCCCGGGGCATCCTCACCTGCATGCCGATCTATATGGCCAGATTGGCATCTAAAGTTATATGACCGCACAATAACCAGACCCCATCTGCACTGAAATCATTTAATGACTTTTTACATCATCTTTTTCTCTTTTTTTCCAGTAAAAATAAGTCACGTACCCATGCCTTATAAAATTAGCCGCAACCCTCAACTCAGGGCAGCAGCAGGAGCTCTGCCTGCCCATGGGTCCTGTCCCCATGCTATTCCACACTATTCTCTAAATAAAAGAGCACTACTGCCAGATCTTGAGAGTCTAAGAAATCTTTCTTTCGACTCCTCGGCTCACCGACCCCGCATCAACACCTCTGCTGCATCTGGGGTCACATGGGTCAGGAACTCTGCTGTGTGACAGCGGGAAGGGGAGTGCCAGCGGAGAACTGCATTTGTGCGGCATTGCTTCTGCTGTTGCCTGTTACCCTGTGGCTGCAGGCACTGCTGCAGATGGGATGTTGGAGTCCCGTGTATGCCTCTGTTCCTGCTCACAGGCTCCGGGCTATGGCCTGTGGCCCAGGAACTTGCAGCTCTGTCTCTGCTGCTTCTCCTCTCCCCATGGCCACATGTGCCACATGGCTTGCTGGCTGGAGTCACACACATGCCTTTGCTGCTGCCCACTGGGTTCTCTGGGGCTTGGGTCTGCTGGCTCAGTTACCACAGCTCGGGGTCCAGAGTCCTTGGCACTGCCTCTGCTGATCCCCTGTTTAGCCTCCTCTATGTGCTTCAATTCACCCACCTTCCTATGTATTGACGTATGGATTGCTCTGGCATTCTGGCATTTTGGGCAATGTGGCCTTTGTTGGGTTATGGATGTTTTACTTGTTGTAGATTGAAGGGGAGACAAAGGGATCATCTCACGCTGCCATGATGATGACTAAGCATCATTATTTCTTTTAACAAGACTTCTGCCACTTTCTCTCTCTCTCTCCTTCTTTGGGAGGCCCATACTACAAACATTATTTCACTTGATGGTGTCCCATGATTCATGTAAACTTTCTTCACTTTTTTCATTTCTTTTCTCTGACTGAATAATTTCCAATGAACTGCGTCTGAGTTCAGATTCTTTTGTCTGTTTGATTGAGTTTGCTGTTGATGCTTCGTATTGCATTTTTCACTTCATTCATTGTATTCTTCACCTCCTGAATATCTGTTTGGTTCTCTTTTTATGATTTCTATCATTTTGTTGAAACTCTCATTTTGCTTATATATCATTTTCCTGATTTTATTGAATTGTCTCTATCTGTGTTCCCTTGTAGCTTGTTAAGCTTCCCTCAAACCATTATTTTAAGTTATTTGTCAGGGAATTTATATATCCCCACTTCTGTGAGGTTTGTTACTGGAAAACTATTGTGTTCTTTTGGTGGTGTCGTTTCCTTGATTTTTTGTGTTCCTTGAGGTCTTGTGTTACTGTCTTCACATTTGAAGAAGCAGTCACCGCTTTCAGTTTCTACCGACTGACTTTGGGGGCAGATGCTTTCCTCTGTTATTCCAGCCAGGGATTCTGAGGCTTTCTCAGACCTTTCTATCGAGGCGCCTGCTCCACTTTTCCTGTTCTCTCTTGGGACAAGGGAATTCTTAAGATTGTTTGCCTTCTCTCATTCTTGCAAAGCCAAGCCAGGTGTTGAGAGCCTCCCCTTGTTTTCCTAGGATGGTGCCCTGAAAAGCTTATGTTTGTGAGCCTTCTCTCCATCTTACAGAGTTTGGCAAGCTTTCTGTACTTGCTCATTAATTGTCTGCAAATGCTTTCTCTTGCTGGCCACTGCTGGGGGAGAAGAAGTAGGGTGTGGGACAGGTGCTTGGGGTGTTTGGTGTGTCTGTGGACCTGTTGGAGGTCTGCAAGCAAGGCATCCCTAGCAGCCTGTGGTCAGGCTTCCTGATTGAGCCCATGAACTGGTTAGTAGAAAGAACCACAAGGTGCTTAGTACAGTCCATTTGATAAGTCCTGAGCCCTGGCTGCTGTGCTTCCAGCCTCTCCCAGCCCCTTGCTTTGCAGATTACTTCAGTAATCTGGGTTAAATGAGAAAGAAGTGGATGTCTGGGAAAGTGTCCCACATGGCTGGGGAAGCTTGGTGCCCACTCATCTGCTCCCATTTTCTCCCTTGGGAGATATTGCCTGCTGCAGGGTTCTCTCCTGGGCCCAAGCTGTGCTGCCTCAGAGGAGGAGTAATGCAGATGAAGTGAAACTGTCTGTTTCACCCTCTTCACTGCGTCTGTTCTTCGATGTTTTCCCTCCAATAGTGTCCTGGACTTCTCTACTGGACTCCCAGACTCCGATGAAGGTACTGTCACCCCCAGGTGACTGGCAAAATCAGTGTGGTGTGGGAAGACGATGGTAAAGAACTCCTATTCTGCCATCTTGCTGACATCACTCTCAGACAGCCCTGTCTTTTCTTAGCATATCAGTTCTTACTTTTTTAGTGGTTGTCCTATGGTTTGCAATATACTTTTACAGCTGATCCAAATCAACCTTCAAATAACACTATACTGCTTCATTTGTATGAATACATTATAATAACAAATTCCATCCTCCTTTCCCTTGTATCAATGCAGTCATTAATTTCACTTGTATATAAGCATATGAAGTGTGTACAGAAGCACATATAGTTGAATACATTTTTGCCATTATTATTTTGAACAGACTGTTATCTACGATTTCATTTCAGAAAAAGTTAAATAAAACGTTTTGATTTTCCTTTATTTACTCAGTTTCTGATGCTCTTCTTTTCTTTATGTAGACCCAAGTCTGTAATTTTCCTTCTTTCATAAGAATATCTTTTAACATCTCTTGCAAGACTGGTCTATGGACAAAGAATTCCTTCAATTTTTGTTTGTCAGAGAAAGTTTTATTTGGCCTCAAACGTTTTCTGTGGATGTTTTTCTGGGCTCGTGCAGGTGAAGTGATAATTAGAGAGATTTGCCAGTTTCTTGTTTCAGGAGCTTGTTATGTCTTATTTCCTCTGGTGTCTGTCTGCGGCTCTGCAAGGTCTCTGGCTCTATAGCAGCAAGACACTCTGCTCTCCCTGGTTCTCAGTGCACCAGGCAGCCCCCTGTCAGTGCCCTGAGTTAGGCCAGGGAGAGTTCAGTCCCTTGGCTAGTTTTCTGAAATGCCTGATCGCTGGATGCACGCTCCACTTCTCTCCTTCACTCTCACTCTGAGTGAGGAGCAAGGCAAGACAAAACCAGTCCCTGGGGCTGCCCTCAGAAAAGTTCATATGTTGGAAGCACACTGCTCTCCACTTCCTCTCTCCTGGAGGAGAAGTCTCAGGTCGTGCACCTCCTCCCAACTGTATCAAGTCATGGCAGCCGCTTCAAGAACATCCTTCTCTGGTTCTCTGCTGCCCCTAGCCTGTCAAACTGTCATGGTTCCATCAGCTCTCTGACTGAAGAGTGAGGAAAGAGAGAATCTAGACAGTGAGGCAGCTCTCAGAAAATTCAGCACGTTGGGGGCCTGCTCCTTTCCTCTCTCGTCCTCCTGGAGAAGTCTTAGGTTGAGTGACTTATTCCAGTTTTGCAAGGCTGTGATTGCTGCAGCTGTTCATTACTCTCAGCTGCCTCTGGGCCCCCAACCCATGGTAATTCTGTCAGCGGTCCAGGTGAAGAGTGAGGTGAGACAGAGACCAGGGCTCTGAAAGACCAGTGTTGGATGCACAGTCCACTGCCTATTTCTCCACAAAGGAGAAGTTGCAGATTGAGGTTTCTCTCTTGACACTGAGCTGTTAGCTTGGGGGCAGGGCTGATGCAGGCAAAGTGAAATTGCTGTCTTCACCTATTTCAGTGCAGCTGTTCTTGGCTTCTGCTGACTAATGGTCGTGCAACTTAACTGAGACTTGGAATTCACACGAAGGGACTTGGGTCTGTATGTTATTGTTACATTGATGTTTCTGTGGGGGAACGAGCACTAGAACTTCCTATTTCGCCATCTGGCTGGCCTCACTCTCTGGCAGAAGGTTTTTTCTTTTAATCCCAGGACTTCTTTTCAGAGTTGTATGTTACAGAGAACGTGCGATTAGGTAGAATGGGGTTCAAACTTTGTCTTGGTGTCTAATACGAGAACATTACTCAGATAATAACCTGAGTTATTATGGAAAAATTTGTTAAATTTTTAAAGTCTCAGTTTTTAATCTGTAAAATTTGATTTTTGTGCTTAGGACAGTTACATGAGAGAATTTATAGGAAGTGCTTCATAAGCTTCTTGGCTCAGAAGTAGTGCTGAAAAAGACCATTTACTATAATTAGAAAATTTATGTCTACACTAGATTAAGTCAACGTGTGGTCACAATTGATATTTGATTCCTTCTCTTTGTCCCCAAACAATATTCAATAATATCGATGAGTTTGGTGGCCTCAGATGCAAAATCAGTGCCCAAGCCAGTCATTTCCACCATCACCTGATGGATGGGCATTTTGAAGTTCTGAGGGTTGAGGCAATCCCTTAAAGCTCTCAGCATGGAAAACGTTCTCCTCATTGATGTCAGCAATGATGATCCCAGTGGAAGCACCAGGTGCTCTGCACCCCAAGATGATGGCTGAACAAACTTCCTCATGGTCACTGGTCATACAGGTGGAGCATGAGACCTGAGCATCAGAAGTTCCCTTGTTTAACCTGCATTGCTGGATGGACCTGTGTCATCAGCAAAACCACCACCACTTTGACTGATTAGGCATCGTTTGTTCATTGTAGGCACAATGTTTCTGAAGCACTCAGGCATCGTGACCTTAGCTCTGTAGCACGTGGACAACTCACTCATTTTACTCCTGTACTCTCCTATCAGATGACCTATACTGTGAACATTCTTATGCCACAAAAGTGTTAAAAATACTTTTCCTCTGAAAATAAATCTACTAGTTGCATCCCATCCATCTAGCAAGAGTGAGTTTAATTTTCTGCAATGACACAGAAACATAGAGTTACAAGAGGTAAATAAAACAGCTTGGCTCTAGGTAAATACTTGAGACCAAGTATGCAAATTTGCTCAGAAGTCTCCAAAGGAAGAAACCAACTCTTTATTTTTAAGGAAAAGTCACCTGGGGGGCTTAAAGATGAGGTGTACTCTCTGCACCATCAAAGAGGAGACGGGGGGATGCTATCAACGAAGCAAGAAGAGGAAAGTGTAAGGTGATTACTACTTTGAATTCATTCAAGAGATTAATAAAATTATTTAAGTACTATAAACTCTGTACAGAGGATCCATCCATTAGTTTTTTTTTTTTTAATGGGAGACGAGGATCCTTTAATTTTCTGAGTTAGATCACAGTGAATTAAATTAGTTTAAACAAACATTTCATAGTGCAGAATTAAATCAATTGGTACAAATAATGTTTTGACGTAATGACTAACTTATAAGGAATTTATAAAAAGTCATTTATTTGGTAATTTAGAGACACCAGAGACTCAAAAATTAGAAGTAACCAAGAGATGCATTCTTAAAGGAATTTTGGGAAATAAACAACTACTTTAAATCAACATAAATATTGACAAAAAAATGAAAAAATGTAACAGAAATGCTGGATCCCTTTTTTTTATTATTCTTGAGTTGTTATGGGCTATTCATAATCGTAAAACACAGGAAAATTATGCTTTTTTTTTTTTTCACTGACCTTCATGAGCCTTTTATTTTTTTTTATGATAGATTACAACCTTGTGAGATTTCAGTTGTACATTTTTGTTAGTCACGTTGTGGGTACACCACTTCCCCCTTTGTGCCCTCCCCCCACCCCCCCTTGTCCCTGGTAACCACCGATCTGATCTCCTTATCAATATACTAACTTCCACCTATGAGTGGAGTCATATAGAGTTCGTCTTTCTCTGACTGGCTTATTTCGCTTAACATAATACCCTCGAGGTCCATCCACGTTGTTGTGAATGGGCCAATTTTGTCTTTTTTTTTTAATGGCTGAGTAGTATTCCATTGTGTATATATACCACATCTTCTTTATCCAATCATCAGTTTCTGGGCATGTAGGCTGGTTCCACGTCTTGGCTATTGTAAACAATGCTGCCATGAACATAGGGGTGCAACGGACTCTTGAGATATCTGATATCAGGTTCTTAGGATAGATACCCAGTAATGGGATGGCTGGGTCATAGGGTATTTCTATTTTTAACTTTTTGAGAAATCTCCATCCTGTTTTCCATAGTGGCTGTACCAGTTTGCATTCCCACCAACAGTGTATGAGGGTTCCTTTTCCTCCACAACCTCTCCAACATTTGTCGCTCTTGGTTTTGGATGTTTTTGCCAATCTAACGGGTGTAAGGTGATATCTTAGTGTAGTTTTGATTTGCATTTCCCTGATGATTAGCGATGATGAACATCTTTTCATGCATCTATTGGCCATATTCATATCTTCTTTTGAGAAATCTCTGTTCATGTCCTCTGCCCATTTTTTGATCGGGTTGTTTGTTTTTTTGTTGTTAAGCAGTGTGAGTTCTTTGTATATTATGGCTTGTAAATATTTTTTCCCAATTAGTGAGCTGTTTTTTTGTTTCAATCCTGTTTTCCCTTGCCTTGAAGAAGCTCTTTAGTCTGATGAAGTCCCATTTGTTTATTCTTTCTATTGTTTCCCTCAACTGAGGAGTTATAGTGTCCAAAAAGATTCTTTTGAAACTGATGTCAAAGAGTGTACTGCCTATATTCTCTTCCAAAAGACTTATTGTCTCAGGCCTAATCTTTAGGTCTTTGATCCATTTTGAGTTTATTTTGGTGTGTGGTGAAAAAGACTGGTCAATTTTCAATCTTTTGCATGTGGCTGTCCAGTTTTCCCAGCACCATTTGTTGAAGAGACTTTCTTTTCTCCATTGTAGGCCCTCTGCTCCTTTGTCGAAGATTAGCTGTCCATAGATGTGTGGTTTTATCTCTGGGCTTTCAATTCTGTTCCATTGATCTGTGCACCTGTTTTTGTACCAGTACCATGCTGTTTTGATCACTGTAGCTTTGTAGTATGTTTTGAAATCGGGGATTGTGATTCCGCCGGCTTTGTTTTTCTTGCTCAGGATTGCTTTAGCAATTCGCGGTCTTTTGTTGCCCCATAGGAATTTTAGGATTGTTTGTTCAATTTCTGTGAAGAATGTTCTTGGGATTCTGATTGGGATAGCATTGAATCTGTAGATTGCTTTAGGTAGTATGGACATTTTAACTATGTTTATTCTTCCAATCCATGTGCATGGAATGTCTTTCCATCTCTTTATGTCATCGTCAATTTCTTTCAAGAAAGTCTTGTAGTTTTCATTGTATAGATCCTTCACTTCCTTGGTTAAGTTTATCCCAAGGTATTTTATTCTTTTCATTGCAATTGTGAATGGGATTGAGTTCTTGAGTTCTTTTTCTGTTAGTTCATTGTTAGTGTATAGAAATGCTACTGATTTATGCACGTTAATTTTATACCCTGCTACTTTGCTGTAGTTGTTGATTATTTCTAATAGTTTTTCTATGGATTCTTTGGGGTTTTCTATATATAAGATCATGTCGTCTGCAAACAGCGAGAGTTTTACTTCTTTGTTACCTATTTGGATTCCTTTTATTTCTTTTTCCTGCCGAATTGCTCTGGCCAGCACCTCCAGTATTATGTTGAATAGGAGTGGTGAAAGTGGGCACCCTTGTCTTGTTCCTGTCCTCAGAGGGATGGCTTTCAGTTTTTGTCCATTGAGTATGATGTTGGCTGTGGGTCTGTCATATATGGCCTTTATTATGTTGAGGTACTTTTCTTCTATACCCATTTTATTGAGTGTTTTTATCATAAATGGGTGTTGGATCTTGTTGAATGCTTTCTCTGCATCTATTGAGATGATCATGTGGTTTTTGTTTTTCATTTTGTTGATGTAGTGTATCACGTTGATTGACTTGCGGATGTTGAACCATCCCTGTGTCCCTGGTATAAATCCCACTTGATCATGGTGTATAATCTTTTTGATGTATTGCCGTATTCAGTTTGCCAAAATTTTGTTGAGGATTTTTGCATCTATGTTCATCAGTGATATCGGCCTGTAGTTCTCCTTCTTTGTGTTGTCCTTGTCAGGTTTGGGGATCAGAGTGATGTTGGCTTCATAGAATGTGTTAGGGAGTACTCCATCTTTCTCAATTTTCTGGTACAGTTTGAGGAGAATAGTTATTAAGTCTTCTTTGAATGTTTGGTAGAATTCTCCAGAGAAGCCGTCTGGTCCTGGGCTCTTATTTTTGGGGAGGTTTTTGATTACCGTTTCTATTTCCTTACTTGTGATTGGCCTATTCAGATTCTCCATTTCTTCCTGATTCAGTTTGGGGAGATTGTAGGAGTCTAGGAATTTGCCCATTTCTTCCAGGTTGTTCAATTTGTTGGCATCTAGTTTTTCATAATATTCTCTTATGATCTCTTGTATTTCATTGGTATCTGTTGTGATTTCTCCTCTGTCATTCCTAATTTTATTAATTTGCGATTTCTCTCTTCTTTTCTTGGTGAGTCTGGCTAGGGGTTTGTCAATTTTGTTAATTCTTTCGAAGAACCAACTCTTTGTTTCATTGATCCTTTCTATTGTCTTTTTTGTTTCAATACCGTTTATTTCTGCTCTTATTTTTATTATTTCCCTCCTTCTACTGACTCTGGGCTTTGTTTGTTCTTCTTTTTCTAGTTCTGTTAGGTGTCGTTTGAGGTTGCTTATGTGAACTTTTTCTTGTTTAGTGAGGTGAGCCTGTATTGCGATGAATTTCCCTCTTAGGACTGCTTTTGCTGCATCACAAATGATTTGGTATGTCGTGTTCTCATTTTCATTAGTCTCCAGATAAAATTTGATTTCTTCTTTAATTTCTTCAATGATCCATTGTTTGTTGAGAAGCGTGTTGTTTAGTCTCCACATTTTTGCACCTTTCTCTGCTTTTTTCTTGTAGTTGATTTCTAGTTTAATAGCATTATGATCAGAAAAGATGCTTGATATTATTTCAACTCTCTTGTATTTATTGATGTTTGCTTTGGTTCCCAAAATATGGTCAATCCTTGAGAATGTTCCATATGCACTTGAGAAGAATGTGTAACCTGCTGTTTTTGGATGAAGTGTTCTCTATATATCTATTAAGTCCATCTGGTCTAATTTTTCATTTAATTCTATTATTTCCTTGTTGATTTTCTGTCTGGATGTTCTGTCCATTGGTGTTAATGGTGTGTTGAGGTCCCCTACTATTATTGTATTGTTGTTGATGTCTTCTTTTAGTTCTATTAAGAGTTGCTTTACAAATTTTGGTGCTCCAGTGTTGGGTGCGTACATATTTATAAGTGTTATGTCTTCTTGGTGGAGAGTCCTTTTTATCATTATATACTGTCCCTCTTTGTCTTTCTTTATCTGTTTTGCTTTGAAATCTACCTTGTCTGATATTAGTATAGTGACACCTGCTTTCTTTTGTTCATTATTAGCTTGGAGTATTGTTCTCCATCCTTTCACTCTGAGTCTGTGTTTGTCTTTGGGGCTGAGGTGTGTTTCCTGGAGGCAGCATATTGTTGGATCTTGTTCTTTGATCCATCCTGCCACTCTGTGTCTTTTGATTGGGGAGTTTAATCCATTTACATTTAGAGTGATTATTGAGATGTGGGGGCCTGCCACTCCCATTTTGTGTCTTGTTTTCCGGTTTTCTTCAATTTCCTTTGTTTCTCGTCCCGTGGTTTAATCTGTTCTGATGAAGAGCTGCTAATCTCTGTTGTTGTCCTACTACTTATCTCCTCTGCTCTTGGTTTTGTAGTCCCTTTCCTTTTTTGGATTTTTCAGGAATGAGGGTTTTCCTGAGGATTTCCTGAAGAGGAGGTTTTGTGGCAATGAACTCCCTTAATTTTTGTTTATCTGGGAAAGTTTTTATTTCTCCATCGTATTTGAAGGATATTTTCGCTGGGTAGAGAATTCTCGGCTGTAGATTTTTGTCCTTCAGATTTTTGAATATATCATTCCACTCTCTTGTAGCCCGTAAAGTTTCTGCTGAGAAATCTTCTGATAGCCTGATGGGGGTTACTTTGTAGGTTAGTTTCTTTTGCCTGGCTGTCCTTAGTATTTTCTCCTTGTTGTTGACTTTTGCTAGCTTCACTACTATATGCCGTGGAGTTGGTCTTCTTGCATTGATAGAGTTTGGAGATCTATTGGCTTCTGTCACCTGAAGATCCATCTCTCTCACCAGATTTTGGAAGTTCTCAGCCATTATTTCTTTGACTAGGCTTTCTGCCCCTTTCTCCTTCTCTTCTCCCTCTGGTATACCTATAATCCTTACGTTGCATCTCCTAATTGTGTCTGATAATTCTCGGAGAGTTTCTTCATTTCTTTTTAGTCTTGCTTCTCTCTCCTCCTCTGCCAGCAGCAATTCTATATTGCCATCTTCCAAATTGCTAATTCTTTCCTCCATATTATCGGCCCTACTATTCAGAGCATCTAGATTTTTCTTAATCTCCTCTATTGTGTTCTTCATTTCCAATATTTCTGTTTGGTTCTTCTTTATCGTATCAAACTCTTTTGTGACATAGCTCCTGAACTCGTTGAGTTGTTGGTCAGAATTCTCTCTTAACTCATTGAGTATTTTAATGATGGCTGTTTTGAAGTCATCATCATTTAGGTTATATATCTCATTTTCTTTGGGATTGTTTTCTGTGTATTTGTTATTTTCTTTCTGTTCTGGAGATTTAATGTATTTTTTCATATTGCTTGATGTTGTTGATTTGTGCCTCCGCATGGAGATAGAGTTTAGTTGCTCCTTTCACTTGTTTCAGCTGCTGCGGTGGGGGAGCAGCTGTTTATACTGCACCAAACAGGAACCCTGTTCGCAGTTGCTAACTGGGCCTGGGCCCCTCCTTGTAGTCCCAGTGGTCCTTTGGATTCCCTCCTCTGCCGTGGGGGCCGTCACAGGGGGGCTTCAGGCTGCTGGTGCCTACTGTTGCAGTCCACCTAGACATGCTCTCTCCTTGGGGTCTGCAACGGTGTTATGGGCTTTTCCAGCGGTCAGGTGTGGGATCACTTATATTTGTCGCTCCGTTGCTGTCGGCACCCACAAAATCTCACTTGTCCACTATGGGTCGCAGGAGAGCTATTGGCATCTTCTACAGTCTGTGGTTAGTTCACCTAGCTATGCTGCTTTTGTCTTGGGGTCTTCCAGCCTTGTGGCTGCCAGCTGGGTGCTTTCTACTGGTGCTGTGCAGAGGCTTTCCCTGAGGCTGCTGTGAGCCTGTAGGGTTTCCCCCTAAGCTACAGAGCTGGGTCACTGGAACTCCCCCCAGCCCCAGTCCTGTTCCCCAGGAACGCGGGGAGCCCTTTGCCCTGACTTGGGGGGATAGCCGGAGATCCTGATTTCAGTGGTAGCTGGTCAGCTGCTACCCTGCCTAATATTCTCCTCTCTGGGACCCTCCCGGTAT
The DNA here is from genome assembly GCF_041296235.1 of Equus asinus. Classification (NCBI taxonomy): domain Eukaryota; kingdom Metazoa; phylum Chordata; class Mammalia; order Perissodactyla; family Equidae; genus Equus; species Equus asinus. Next base: position 82,309,433 of record NC_091792.1, on the reverse strand, counting down.
TGTGGATGCTGGGTGTGGCCCCTCCGCTAATAGCAGACAGAGAGTTTTGTCTGCTGCCCGGGCAGAACTCTGGATCTTCCCCTCTGGGGCGCGGAGCGGGCCTCTGGAGCTTCACCCAGCCCCAGTCCTCTCCAAGATCTCCGGCAATCCCTAGCCCCACAGGGCGGGCAACGTCAGCTGGAGGTCACTTCACCCTCTGGGATTCTCTCCGGGACTTTCCTGGAGTTGAATGCTGGGCATTGCCTCTCCGCTAAAGGCAGACAGAGAGTGCTGTCTGCTGCCCGGGCAGAACTCTGGAGCTTCCCCTCCAGGGTGCAGAGCCGGCCTTTGGAACTTCCCCCAGCCCCAGCCTCTCCAAGATCTCCAGCAATCCCTAGTCCCACGGGGCAGGCAACGGCAGCTGGGGGTCGCCCCGCCCTCTGGGATTCTCTCCGGGATTTTCCCGGAGCTGTGAATGCTGGGCATGGCCCCTCTGCTAATGGCAGACAGAGAGTTTTGTCTGCTGCCCGGGTGGAACTCCAGAGCTTCCCCTCCGGGGCGTGGAGTCAGTCTTTGGAGCTTCACCCAGCCCCAGTCCGCTCGGAGATCTCCGGCAATCCCTAGCCCCACCGTGCTGGCAGTGGCAGCCGGGAGACCTCCGTACCCTCAGCGACTCTCTCTGGGACCCTCCGGGCGCCGCGAACACTAGGCGGGATCTCCCCACCAATGGCAGGGAGAGACTCTCCCCGTGGGCCCAGGTGTGCAACTCCAAAGTTTCCCTCTGCGTTTAGGAGTAATTGTGGGGGGTTTAGGTAGGGTTCTGGTCACCTGTTTCCACCGTCGTTCCTCTGTTGTGTGCTCGCTCCTGCCCTAGATGTGTGTTGATCTTCTGGGGGCGTCCGTTGGAAGAAAGCCGCTTGTGGGTACTAGGCTGTTTGGTTGGGGTCGGAGAGTTTTCACCTATTTCCACATCCTCCTGGAGGAAAGTCCATCCGCCTTCCGATGTATAGTCGCGTGGGTATCTCAGACGTCCTGAGATGCTGTCTGGATATCTTTTGTTAAGCAATAAGTGTCCAAATAATTGTAGACTCGAAGGGGGAGAGACAAAGAGGACTACTCATGGCGCCATCTTGGATCCCCTGCATCCATTAGTTTTTAACATTATAATGATTTATGAGCACATGGCCATCTCTCTATTTTAAAGTTAACCTGGGCAAATAGAATTCAATAGAAATCAATGTTCTAATCATTAAAGAAGTTGATATTTATGTAAATTATCTTCCTGAAGGTCATGGGAAACTGAACCCAAGATTGACACCTCTATCCATGGCGTATGGGCAGGCAGCCCATATGTTTTGTCCATTGGTATAACTTCTAGACCTACTTAGCACATAAAAGGTGCTAAATGCATATTCAGAACAAATGAATGCACACTGTAGTGGTGATTTCTCTTGGTAATCTAGTTTAGTGCTAGAAGCACAGACTTGGGAGCCAGAAAGGCTTGGGCTTAAAGCCCAACTCTGCCATTAGCTAATAGCCTGAGCTTGAATAATATGTTTAATTTTCTAGAGCTTTTGTTTCTTCATATGTAGAGTGAAGACTACTTTCATCATGAGGCTTTTGTCAGGATGAGCAGAGAGGTCCATAAAGCACTTGGCATAGTATGTGAAGCCTCAAAGCATCCAAGAAGTGGAAGCTACTGGAAATATCGAATGAAGCTCTTCTACATGTGGCATAGGTCCCTAGGGACTTGGTAGTTTATAATATTTCTTTGTAGAGAAAAGACCTCTTAATCATAGAGACTAGAGATGGAGAAGTGAGATGATTCTAGTTACTATTTTAAGTTTCCCATATTGTTCAGAGAACGTTAAAGATAGTTTATAAGTATGCATATTAAAATGTTTAGTAAAACTTAAAAACTAGTAGAGAGAAGGAAATGGTGTGAGGGACTCAGTCAAAAAAGAAGAAAGGTAAGAAACAGATAGAAAAGATGACCCAATGTAGAAAGCAAGCACATAAATGATGAAGAAATGCAATCAAGTATCAGTAATTCTAGTAAGTGTAAATAGATATTGTCACTGGTAATTCAGTCACATATCTGTTGAGTAACTTGGTGTACCAGACGCCATGCAATGTGATGAGGATGCAGCCTCTGGCCGTCTCTTGGATTGCCTTTCCTGTGAGTTGGTTTCACTCTTAGGCCAGTTGTCTTTGCTGCCAGAAGCTGCCGGGAAATGTTCTACCAACTCAGCAGCCTTAGCAGAAATGGCTCACCTCTTTCCCAGAGCTCCAGCAGAGGTCCTGGGACAAATTCTCAAGAGCCTCGCTCAGGCCAGGAGGCAGACTACCACAGGGGAGGCGTGTGTTGCTCTAAAGACAAACTGGTCTCATCACCAGTTTGAGTGGCAAATACATCCCAGGCAGGCCCAAACTGCAGATATCTGCAACGCTGGTGTTCTCTTGAAATCTGTAAGTGTCACCAATATTGAAGTAAAATATGAGTGATGATTACTGAGTGTAGCCAAAAGGAAATAAATTAAATATTAGGTGTGGCTAGGGACGTTGGTAGTGTCTGAGCTCTCGGTGATAAATTCTTTTGCACAGGATCCGCGTCCTGGATCTCTGGATCTCTCCCCGACTCCTATGGCCCTTCCTTCCAATCTGGATATCACGAGGTTGAGAAAACAGGTTGCAAACAATTTCCATTACAAGTTTGAAGCCATCTTAATTCTTTTCTAGCACTAATGTAGCTAATAAGAGATATGAAGTCAGTCTGATTTAGAATTTTTATTCACTTATTTATTTCATTAATTACTTATTTATTGAATGAGGGCTTTTTTCTCTCTGGAAGCTTTTTTTTTTCTAAAACTTCTTTCTGACTTGGTGTTCTGAAATGGCATAATGGTATCTCAGTTGTGGGTATTTTTCCATTGATTCTTCTGAGAACTTGATGATGAGCATTCCTTTTGGAAGTATTCTATATCTTCAGGTCTAGGACATAGTCTATTTTTTTCTTTCCTAATTTCCTGACTTTTAGTTCTTCTGCCTTTGAAATTTCAATTAGTTGCTTGTTTTATATCCTATGTTGCTCCCCTTCATTCTTTCCTGTCATAATTTCTTTAATCTTTTTCTCTTTTTTAGAAGATTTTCTTGAATAGCTCTTCAAAGCTTTCCACTGTTTTTATTACAATTTTAGAAATCATGTTTTATCTTGGTAGGAACTTTTCTCTGTTCCTTTTTCTTAGCATCCTCTTCTTGTTTCATAAAATTAATATCATCTGTATCCTCTCTAAGCACATACATTAGAGTTTTAAATTTTAGTCTTCTTCTATGTGCTACCTTTCTCTTTTTTAGTGGCTAGTTTGTTCCTTATCCTTTATGCAGCTACTTATACATTTTTGATCCTGGCCTATCTTGATTCCAGCATGAAAGACTAGCCTGCTTATTACGGGACTGTTCTTGTCTTCCTTTACTTTTGTGCAGGTTGATATGTTCCCCCACTAGCTTTTCTCCTGATTGAGAAGGCTGACTGGAGCTTTGTATAAATGTGTGTGTGTGTGTTGCTTTAATATCCACAGCCAGGGAGGGGCCTCAGTGCAAAGCACCAAGCCTAAGCCCGGAGGAGAACTAGGTGGTGATGCTTCTCCCAATACAGTAACAGGAGAAAGTGAAAGAAAGGGCTTGTAGTTAGGTATTTGGCATTGTTTTTCTACCATTGCTTTTCTAGTACTGTGAAGTTATTCTGCAGTTTATTCCACCTAATGGAATGGCCAACTTGAAGCTTGGCTCCACACCTGATCCTCACAGTGGGAGACAGAGAGGAGCCACCTAGAGAAGGGCCAATCCCACATGGGAGGATCTTTGAGAGAGCATAGCTCGTTAACTGAAGAGACTTTTACAAAATGTCCCAAACCTATACTCACCAAGAATGAGGAACTTAAGAAGACGAGCCACCACTTTAAGCCAAGAAAAGCATCTTTCCGTTCAAAAGTCTTGGAACACTGAAAGGTGCCTGAGGCCGGGCTTCTCTCTTTTCTCTACTCAGCAGAGGAGAAGGAAGCCATTTTGGACAGCTGGAACACCTGAAATGCACTTTAAATACACTTTTGGAGTCTCACTCTGGTTCATATAAGAACCGTGGTGAATTACGAGAATATTATTGGAAGAAACACATTTACTTAGGTGTGAACACTCTTTTCCTATATTTCCAAACTCTTTTCATTTTCTAGAGATGCAGTGACTTGAAGTGATTGTTTATGATTTCCCACCCTGCACTCTTAGGACTGTTTGTATCTTGATTGGTCCAAAACAAACAAGTTCTTTTGTGGTGTTATCAGCTGGATGCAGAGTGTAAAATCTATTAATGGGAAGTTTGAGGTCAATATTTTGATAAACTTGAATTTCCAACTGTTAATATGCTTTCTAAATTCTAGCCCAATCTCTTAAAAAGTCTAAATCATTTGAGTCGGCCAGGAGGTATAGTGGTTAGGTTCATGTGCTCTGCTTTGGAGGCCCAGAGTTCGCGGGTTCAGATCATGGGCACGGACCTATTCACCACTCATTAAGCTATGCCATGGTGGTGTCCCACATACAAAATGGAGTAAGATGGGTATAGATATTAGCTCAGCAACAATCTTCTTCATCAAAAAGAAAGGAAAAAAGAAAAAATTTAAACCATTTGTATTAAATACTGAAAGGAAGGAAGACAAACCAATTCCAAAATGTATTTTTTAACCCATGTGATAAACATAATGCAAAACATTTGAAATTAGAATATGCTACCATGATTAATCATATTAGGTACTCACCTTCTAATCATCACAAACCTGTTGACGTTAACACTGCTGGACCTTCTTGTTTACTTGAATACTTAGAAGAAATAAAGTAATACAAAAGTGAACAGAAGATTAGGTTTCTAAATAGCCAATGAAATACATGGAGTTTGAAATGTGTCTGCAACTTTTACCAATTTCTAAGTTGGAATGATTAGTTAGAATGGCTAGTTTTCCAGTTCAAAATATTGTCAAGTTGTCGGAGGGTTAACTAGCTACACACCACATATCTTCTTTGTAAAGAGAGGCAGACTAAATTTAGATACCCCTATCTGTGTCACCTTGGGCACTTCCCCTTATCCCTTGCCTTCCAATGTTCTCATTTGAAAAAGGGGGCTAATAACACCCTCCTCTTTACGTGCTTATGGTGGTTGAAATATGGCAAGTTATGTTGACAGCTGCATTTCTTTTCTATTACTGTGTAAAAGACAAACAGAAAACCTCAGAAACTTCGTGGCTTAAAGCGGTACCCCTTTATTAGCTCATAGCTCTGTAGGCGAGAAGTCTAAGCAGCCTCAACTGGGTCCTCCACAAGACCAGTGTCAAGGTGTTGTCTGGACTAGGTCTTATCTGGAGGTTCCAGGGAAGAATCTCCTTCCAAGCTCATTCAGGTTATAGAGAGTCTAGTCCCTTGTGCTCATAGGACTGAGGTTTCCATTTCTGTGATGGTAGTCACCCAGTGGTCACTCTCAGCAATTAGAGGCTGCTCTCCAATCCTTGCACATGGCCTGTCCCTCTTCAAGCCAGCAATGGTGCTTTGAATCTCTGTGTTGCGGTCTCTGATTTCACCCTCTGCTTTTAAGGGCTCTTGTAATTAGACTAGGGCAATTTTGATAATCTCCTCTTGCCGTGGAACTGAATCATGGATACCACGTCCATCATGTTCAGAGTCCCAAGGATTAGGGCGGGAAATCTTGGTGACAGGGTGTGGGATGCATTTTAGAATTCTGCCTGCCACACTGGCTTAGCAGCATGCCTGGCAATAGATAAAAAATAACTGCTATTTCTCCTCACCACTTTTCACATCCTAGCATTCACAGCACGTCTGTATGATTGACAGTTAGAGCAGCTTTCTCAGCTATTTAGTTTATGGAGGTTGAGATTTGGCTTTTTTCCATCTCAGGAAATCCACATGGTTCAACTCAACATTCCTGTGCCTTTTTCATGCTAAGAACTCCAAAACCACCAAAAGGAAACTGATGAAAGTAAATTCTTTTCAGGAAGCAATTCTACAAGTGATTCAGTTCTGATGCAGAGACTATTGCTGTGAACTGGGAGTCAAGAGGCCTGAGCTCTGGTTCAGACTCACTTTTAATTAATTCTTCCCATTGGACAGGGTTCTTAACATTTCAGGTCTTCAACTTCCTTGTCTGTGAAACAAGGATACTAGACAGTAGTATCTTTACTTTTCTTCCAGCTCTAACAATTCTATGCTTCTGGGCTGGCCTGGCGGCATAGTGGTAAGTTCACAGGCTCCACTTCAGTGGCCCAGGGTTCATAGTTGTAGATCCTGGGCATGGGCTTACACCCGGCTCATCAGGCCATGCTGTGGTGGTGTCCCACATGCAAAATAGAGGAAGATTGGCACAGATGCTAGTGATCCTGAGCAAAGGGCTCCCTCTGCTCGCTGCAGTCTGAGCCAGTTAAGCATGAGTTAGGGATGGAGAAAGGAAGTTTAATTAGATTAGCCAGCATATGGGAAGATGGGTGACTAATGTCTCAGGAAGCCATCTTCAAAGATTACAGAATCTTGAGGCAGTTCGATAGGGAAAATTGGCAGTAAGGAGAGGGTTTCCTTCAGACATGACAGACTCCAGGTTCTTTTATTACTCCATCCTTCTGCCAGCTGTGATGGATACCTGGTAGGTGTGTTTGCCACCTGAGGTCAGCTTGTTCATGGAGAGAAACTCATAGATCAGAGTTTTAATTTATCAAGCTGTCAGGGACTACATAATGAAGTGGGAGGCCGTAAATTAGGAGAGCGTGTGAATTTTTTGGAGTAGGTGCAGAGCTGCAAGTAGTCACACAGAAGAGGGGCTGGGGCCATTTACGGAAACAAGAACGCCTCACTTTTGCTCACTTACGTTGGCTCAGGGCCAATCTTGCTCACCAAAAAAATATTAAAAAAGCAAAAAATTCTGTGCTTCTATGTGATACTTTTTGGTGTTTATAAGTTTTTCAATTATTAGACCCAGAATCCTGAATATGTTTACATTCATTTTTTGTCTGTATTCTTACACACTTACACACACACACACACACACATTTATTGACCACCCAATCAAGAATAGTTTTCTCAGACATTCTCTGGCACATCACCCTCTGTTGTTTTCTTTATAACTCTTTTCACAATCTGTTCGCTTATTTATTTGCTTGTTCCTTATGTCACTCTGATATACCCAGAAAATAAGACTGGTAACCTTATTTTTCTTGTTGACCACCATATCTACAGTGCTAGTACAATGCAGTATATGTATTTATTAAGTGTATGGCAATTAATAAATTAAACAATTGAATTTCAGATAGTTTTGGCAAATATCTGTGTTACTAACATTGGTCTTGTGTTTTAACACCACCGTATTTTCTATGAAAATTGATGTTTTAATAATTGAAAATATGGTAATAATCACATTTACTTTGTGTCAGATGTTATGCTAAAATTTTCATATTCCCTCATTTAAATTATCTGGAATGCTTTGCCTTTTAATAATTTTCAACGTCTAAAATTTGATAGTTTAAACTGTTCAGACTATGACTGACCTTCTGCCAGTGTATTAGATAGGATATTTGTGGCTGCTCTAACATAAATACCTCAAATTATAGGAGCTTAAACAAGATGGAAGCTTATTTCTCTCTCGTGTCTGTCCCGTAGGCTGTCGGAAGCTCTCAAGGCAGCCCCATAAGCATCGGGGACCCAGACTCCCTACTATTATGCTGCTCTGTCATCTTCAACATGCACTTCTGTCTGTGGCCAGGACGGCTGCTCTAGCTCCTTATGACGATCTCTCTCCCGGCTTCTCAGAAGAGGAGATGACGGAAAAGTGCTCTCCCCTTTAAGAGCACAGGACTTCATTCACTACTTCTGCTGAAATCCCATTGACCAGAATTTGGTCACACTACCATACCTGTCTGTTAGTGAGGCGGACCAGTGTGGTTATTATTCTAGACAGCTAAATTTCTATGCTTTTATTGTTAAAAGAAGAATAGACATAAGGGATAATTAGTGGTCTCTACCCTGATGAATAAATAGGGTTAACGTTTTCTCCACTCTAGGAAGACACTAAGAGATGAATATCCATAACTTTTGTAGGGATTGCTAGTGACCATGTGGTTAGTTTGGGCACATGTTAGGAGCTAAGAAACAAGAGATATACATCATCTACATTCAACCCAAAATTAAGGGAGAAGTTCTATCAAAATTTCTAATGTGTAGATGCTTAAAGAATTCCATTACTGGATTTCCAGGTAGCTTCTAGGCTTGATTGCAGATATTGTTCACTCCACTTCAGAAAAAGCGACCTAGGCACTTTCATGGATTCATTAATTCATTGTTGCAAATAATTTTTAATCACCTCCTATAGCCAGATTCTGAGGGTGTTGCTCATATTTAACAGGTAAACAAAATAGGCAAGTTTGCTATTCCTTACAGACACTTCCCCAGGTTTTTCTTGAGGACTTGAGCCAATATTAGTATAACATCCCGGAAATTGACTTTAGCTAATTGGGTAATTTAAAGCCATGATGTGTGGGATGCATCCTCTCCACTAGTTAGTGAAGTCAATGGAGGGTTGTTGTGGTCCCTTCCACTTAAACCAGTTCACAATCTTGTTTTTCTTTTAAACTGTTCATTTGGCTGTCCAATTCTCTATTGCTCTTTCTACAGCTATAACTATGTTGCAAACTTTTGAAAGTCAATACAGTATTTGGTACAGTCCCATGCCCTAAAAACAGTACTTGCTTATAATTCAAGGCTATATATATTTAAATAGATATCCATGTGCTCATTTTTTGTTTTCCCATCCTTTATATATACATCAACTGTACATTTTCATACTAAAATTCAAATAGTGCACAGGAAGTAAAATGCAAGGTAAAAGTCCCCTTTCTACTCACTTTCTAATATCCCCTCTCACCCCAGGTTAGTGGAATGCAAAAACGGTTTTGTTCTGTATCAGACAGCCAGCTTAAGGCCAGCTGGAAGCGCCGGCATTATCAGCCCCTCACAGGTTTGTCGCAGATGTTGAATATCGACAAGGAGAGAGGAGGCAAGTCAGAGTGGAGTCATACGTGCTGTTTTCTTTCCCCCTTCATTCTGTCTCTGTGCCTCTCAGATTCCAATAATGAGAGGTAAGAAATGGGAGTTAGCTGTCCAGATTCTAGCGTATGGTCTTCTCTCCCGTGAGCTTGGGAAGGATGCTTGGCTAGTCAGGAGTCCCATATCCATCTACTCAGCCAGGCCGGACTTTAATAGCAGAGCTCCCAGAACATCAAGCCTCAACACCTTCCATTTTTAAATTCCAGATATGGGAAACCCTCTCTGACTGCCTATTTCCTCCATTCTCCACCATCCGGTTTGCTTCACAACCCGAAATGAGTTCATCCATGTTTTCACAATCTACTCTGAGTTTCTGAAGCTCTTGTACCAGCACATCGAATCTTTTTTGCTTCCCTCATAACAATTTCTTTATACCACTAAAATAGGATTTATAATAACAAATAATAGCCTTATATGTTTATGAACTCCTTGGAAAGTGGTCATGGAGAAAAATGATTAAAGGGCACAGATTCTATGATTCTATTGCCTAGACTTTAGTCTTTGTTTTGTCACCTATTTGATGTTGAGCACATTAGTCCATCTCTCTCTGCCTCAGTTATTTCACTGTGACGTGGACATAATATGTCCCAATACACAGAGCTCAGCTGAGGATTACATGATGCATGCGAAGCACTTAGCCCAGTAACTGGCCCTAGTCAGTACTCAAGGGTACTCTGGGGGCCTATTTAGGGAGGGATCATGTCATATTAGTCTTTGAACTTCCAGCATCTATTAGATGGACTATGTGGTGGTGTAAGTCACCAGGAAGATAATGTTTTTCGTCTTCATTTTGAAAACTAACAATGGGTACAGATCCTCAGCCATTCCAGAGTCTTGTCCCGTCATCTCTCCTGCTTGCATCTTTATTATTCTGGTGTTCTCTGAATTGGAGATTTTTAGACTGTTGTTCTCCTTCTTTATTCCTTCCTTTTCTTCCTTCTCTTTGAAAATGGACATTGTTTTAGCATACAGCATTGAACAAAATGTCTTAATTTGGCATTCAGATTTCTGTGTTATTCTTTCAACAAAGTTTACTGAGCACTTACTTTGTGTTAGATACAGAGAGGAAAGGCTCAGGACTGCCCTGAAGGATAACCATCACTAATAAAGTGTGGTGGTGCTGTGACCTCACAGGAGAAATAATGGCCCCAGGGCTCTTTCACTTCTTGAAATCCAAGAAAGCTGTTTAACGGTGGTACATAAGAAATGTCATGAAATTCATAATTCTTTATCCTAGGGAAATTGTCTGATCCTAATCTGTTGTTATTTTCAAAAGCAAACAAGACATAAAACGTACCCAACTATCCTAGGGAGGATAGAACATGAGGTCACTGGATGAAGAGTTGCTGTTTTCACGAATAAATAACTGGAGTCATCTGAAGCCAGTATTGGAAATAGAACCACCCTAAGAGCTATGAGGCAGACAACAAATATACTGAGGTTGGCAGAAACACAGCTAAGAATCTGCTTTTATAAAATTGCCCAAAGGTCAATCACAGAGGAAACGACCAATAAGAGGAGGCCACAATTTTCATGCAAATGTTTGGCAGGCAAAGAAGAGATATGGCAGAAACTGCATGCCAAAGAAAGATGAAAAGTCTGGGCTAGCCTACAGCCCTAGATTAGGATGGCCCTGAGTTCCTCATGAAGGAGAAATTGGAAATGTACATCAAAATCTCACAGTATAGCATCTGTGTTCCACTATACAAAATACGTTTTAGGAAATCAGATTGTTTTCTTTTCATAAGGCAATTCTAGTCCTTATGTACCACTGCATTTCTTCATTTTACAAAGTTCTGAATTAAGGTATTCCTCTGGATATTGTCAAGATGGCTGCAGCGGGTAGACTCTACCTGGTGAGAAGTTCTTAGGAGGGAAATGATGCACACCTGGCCTGGTTAATGGGGCAGCGCTGATGGAAGGAAACCTACAGACATTACAGCGTCAACCTGGTGCAGGTGCTCCACAGCTGAACCCTCAGTGTTTCTGGAGAATTCGTCAACAACTGAAACTGTTTTCTTTAACAGTCCAAGTAAGCTTATACAAAAGGACAAGATTGTGCAGACCGACCTCTCTGCTAGCTGCCTGCTAGTCAGTTTACCTCCCATATGCAGATGCTATTCATTGCTCCCAGATTTGGTTTTCTGCAGAGTTTTTTCTCCTCTCTCCCCTGTCATTTATGTCTCATTTTTGCCTCTGTCTCTTATTTCTTCTGACCAACTGACTCCCGCAAAGACAACTAAATACTCTCTTTGCAAAACAGCTAAATGTCTTTAAGCCATTCTTTGACTGTTTGTACCTGGAGCACTTCAGAGGTGCTGCCCACCTGGATCTACCATATCTGGGAGACAGCTATGTGGGAGAAAGTTCTTCGTGATATTTCTAATCAAGATGTTTTAAAACACCTCACCGTCTTCTCACAAATCACTGTCCTCCATTAGCCAGAGATAGTCACTCTAACATCTGCCACAAAGACACCCAGATTTATATAGACTTCTTTAAGCGATACTTTGTGGTGAGCAAGAGTGGCCTGGAGCCAATCTGTTGCCAATCTTCCTCTTTTCTTTTTCCTCCTCAAAGCCCCAGCACATAGCTGTATGTAGTTCACCGATGAGGAGAACCCCGGGCTGCCATGCGTGGAGCGGGCAATCGGAACCACTCGGCCTGGGGCCGGCCCCCAGATTCATATGTTTGTTTGTTTTCATTTAGTTATGATACAAAACAAGGTCCTAACCTACGTGTTGCTTTGCAAACTGCCTTAGATATCCACTTTGGTTTTTAAGCCTAACGATATATTGTTTATCTCTTTCTACAGAGCAAAAGGAGGACTATTTCATCATTGTGGAAAGCTGTGTGGTATAACATTATGTGGATAGATCATAATTTACTTAATCAATTCACAACTGTTGGAAATGTAGGTTGTCTCTATTTTTCACCATGTTTATGTGACTATTCTTGCACAAATGTGTAACACAAGCTTCTTCAGGTCTGCCGCCTTCACACTTCTCTAGTCTCATCCGCCGTCACTTCCAAATCTGTGCTCTACGTTCATAGTAAAATGAGCTTTACTTCCACATGTCTACCATGCGTTCTCTCGCCTCTGAGCATTTGCACATTACTCTTTCTCCATAGAACACTCGTCCTAACCGCTCACTGTCAGCGCAATTCCTACTCCACTGAGATCGTTTCCCCTGGGAATTTTCCTGACTCGTCGAGACTGGGTCACAGCATCGCTACATGCTCCAGGAGGACCCTGATTTCCCAGGCTGTTTTGTTACTGAATGTTTCACCCAAAGTCTCTCTTTCTTGTTTAACTCCCATGAGAGTTGGGGGCTGGGAGCAGAGCGTTCTATTAACTGCTGATCCCGCACACGTAGAGCCATGCATGGCACACAATAGGTTCTCAAAAATATGTATGGAATTAAATGGAAACATCCGTGTATTTGGCTATGTCCTTAGGATAAAATGCTAGAAGACAATTTGCTGGGTTAGAGAATGCCGAAGACTTTTGATAGATGATGGCAAATTGCCTCCAAATAGAAGCAAAAGTGCTCCTGTTTCTTTCCATCTTCAAATGTACTGAGTGCTGTGGACTGGGTTGTGTCCCCCCAACTTCACATGTTGAAACCTCAACCCAATGTGATGGTATTTGAAGGTGGGGCCTTTGGGATGTAGTTCAGTTTAGATGAGCTCGTGAGGGTGGGGCCCCCGTGACGGGATTAGTGCTCTGACAAGAAGAGACACCAGAGAACTTGCCCTCTGTCTCCGTCCCTGCCATGTGAGGACACGGTGAGAAGGCAGCCATCTACAAACCAGGAGGAGCGCTCTCCCCAGAGCCCGACTATGCTGGCACCTGGTCTTGCACTTCCAGCCTCCAGAACGGTGAGAAAACACATTTCTGTTGTTTAAGCCGCCCAGTCTATGGTATTTTGCTATGGCGGCCTGAGCTAAGACACTGAGTGTTCTCATTTATTTAATGTTTTCCCACCCTGATATGCAGAATTATCTTGTTATTTTACTTAGTATTGTTTATTTCGCAAATTACTTATTAATGACTTCTGTTCAATTTTCTATTAGGAGATTTATCACATTTTAAATTATTTATAAGTAATATTTATGCATCAAGATTTCTTATATAACATGAATATTTGTTACATATGTCACAGATAATTCCTCCCACTTTTTCCTGTATCTTTTGCTTCATTTATGACCTTTCCCTCTAAACCAAAGTTTTAATTTTTTCGTGGTCAAATATTTAAGCTTTCTCTTCATGGTTTCTACCTTCAGTGTCAAGCTGAGAATAGCCTTCTGTACCCTACTGTTGTAAAAGAATTTACCTTTACCATAACTTACTACTTTTACCATTTAATTTTCACGTCTAAGCTTTAAATTTGTCTGGCATTCAATTTTGAGTGAAGGGAGTGTAGTGAATGCAACTTCTCCCCCCCTCCCCATGTCCCCTTCACCCACTTGTCTCAAGCCAAGGATGTGCGTCTCTGTTGAAGTCCACAGGGGAGCTGCGTAACTTGGGGACAATAGGCTCAACTTGATGGCTCTCTAGTCCTGTCTGGGGTCATGAGGCTCTCAGAGAAGGCCAAGGGACCACCCTGCCTAAGTGCTTCCTGCTCCTGGCCCTGCTGTGGGTTTCCGGTGTTTGCTTCCAGAGCTTCTCCACAAGCGCAAGGTCCTCCAGCTTGGGAAATGGTCCTTGGTGACTCGGCATTTCCAACCTCAAACTCCTGATAAAGATGCATCTCTGCTGCTGGAATCTTTTCTTGTTCTATTTGTGTGTTCTTAAGAATGCATTGTATTACTGTTTTCTTTCTCATGATTTTAGGTCACTTTCATAGCTTTTATACTTTATTTCAAATAGTTATCATTTTATTCTTTTGGAACTTAATTCCTCCTAGTCTTACTTGTCTTTTTATTCTTTAAAATGTTTTATTTTTTACTTTTTGTTGAAGAAGAGTGTCCCTGAGCTAAAATCTGTGCCAATCTTCCTCGATTTTGCATGTGGGACGCCACCACAGCATGGCCTGATGAGCAGTGTGTGGGTCTGTGCCTGGGATCACAACCCGTGAACCCCAGACTGCGAAAGCAGAGTGCCACCCTAACAACTATGCCACCAGGCCAGCCCCTAAAATGTTTTAATTCTACCATTAATCTTTAGTTTTAATTTCTTATTTTAAAATGTCCTTTGCCTTATCTTTTTCCTTTCTTTAAATCCCAATTATGTTATTCCCTGAAAGTTTTAGAGATTTTCTCTTTTATTTCTACATTTATACATGTGATCTCCAGTCTTAAAAATCATCGTACATCCTTGCTCTTATTTTCCCCATTTTACAATGTGGCAGTTGGTACTCATAGAAGGAAGGGCTTGTTATGATGACAGAGCTAGAATGGCAGGATCATATTTGAATTACACACTTTTAAAAAATTTTCATGTGTTTTCTTTAATTCTTGGACTTTCCCCCATTAAGTGAACTGGCCTTTCTGGGCTCAGATCTCAGGAAGGAATATTGCACTTGAAAGAGAATAGTCAAAGGACTTCTCCACTCGGCTTTTCTGTTTCAAAAGCTGAAGGATTAGGGGAATGGAAATGACTCAAGGACACATGAAAAGTAGGAGAAGAAAAGCAGGATAAGAGGAGCTAAGTTTTTCCCTCTTCTCCCACTCTCCCAACCCCAACGAGGAATTGTTTATACTGGTTTGGTGAAAAGAGAAGATTTGAAAAGGAAGTTATGGGGTTGTCAATATGGATGAGTTCCTCTGAGAGGGTCCTATAGGTGCTCCCTAGGGGTGGAGGTGGCAAGATTTCCCAAATGTGTTCGTGTTGGAAAGTAGATGGGAACCATGTCTCAACATTTAATGGGTAGAAGCATAGGATGGTATGAAGACCTTAGGATAGAAAGTGGCTGTGTCCTGAGATAGCTTTCCAAAGATTTATGAGCCCCTGGCGTGTTGTACAAGCAGCAAAATCATCACGTAAACCCTAGAGAGGCATCTAAGGTACAGAGAAATCTGTATATTATGAAGGTACCTTGAGGATGGGAACAAGGGGGTAACTCAGTCACAACTTTCCTGGACTCACGACAGAAATCAGTTGGGTTGATGGTTGTAGCAAGAATATCATCAATTAATCCCCATCATTTCTCTTTTGAATGTCACAGAATGAATCATACAAGAACTGTTCTCTGAGAAGTTATTTTGTTATAATTACATTCAAGATAAAAATTTCATTTTGCAGCATCTTGCTGTATTCCCATCTCTGTTGCTCCTCTTTCCACTGCACTGGAACAATCAGGAAGGTGAAACAGGAAAGGAAGGAAGTCCCCAAGGATGCCCTTGCCCCTTTTATCCTGTGGAATCTCAGAAGAGCAGAACACAGCGGATGCTGAAACATAAAAGTGCAATAAGGAAATGATTGAATTGCTTGAGAAACAGTGATTTCAGCAAAGCAACTATGCACCGTATCCTGAGAGACTGCACTGCCTACCTATCTCCACCGCCAGCTCCACGTTCACCCTAGTTCACCCACACAAAATTTCACCATATTGACTCGTGAAAGTAGGACCCAACATCAGCTGTGAGAGGAAGGCCTCAGCTTTGAGCACCATTCCCTCTGGCTGCATGATCACAGAGACTTTCAAACCTTCTGTGATAGCTTTGGATCAGCTTCTGTCAGCCCCAGAATGTAGCCCCATGTCTGATTATGGGAGAAAACATGGGTTTCTTGGTTCCTTTCCTTTTGCAATGTGTCTACTGCCTGCTAGATCCCCTGTCCCCACCCTCCATGATCTGTTTCTAAAATTTCAGATGCGTTTTCCTGGCTCTTAATTCCTGATTTAAATGGCCTTACATGTAAGGTAAAAATCGACAGGGGATAGCAGGGTATATTTAAAGACAGATTAAAAATTTCAAAAAAATCACTAAACAAGCAAAGGATGTAGATAGAGTTGGGGGAGAGAATATGAAAGGGTGACGTGCTTGGGATCCGACTGAGAAAATCAAAGTATTCCTTTCAGGAGTAATTCTTCGTTTACTGCTTGTTGCTTATTCTCCACTGTCTCCAGCACTTAGGATGGTCCTGGCAAACAGTGCACCATCGCCAAATACACATTGAAGGAGTGAACGAACACATCGAGTGGACGCTCCATCCCTGCCGTGTGCTGGCTGAAGCATCTGCCCGTCTGTCAGAATTGATCTAGAAAGAACTTCTGCCCTGCATGGAGCCTAAACCTCTGCCTGTGAGATTTCTTTCAAGGTTTCATGACTCCAGCGACGTGAACTCATTTATTCTGGACCATTTCTCTAACCAGGAAAAGAAGACATAATGGCCCATGTGGGGTAGAGTAGTTCTTAGCACTATACTGACTTCTTAAACATTTCTCCGAAACAGGTTGATGTGGCTCTTTCCCAAAGAGGGGCCTGCAGGGAAGACTCTTTCTCATCTGGCGACAGCAGGAAATAAGGTGGACAGGGCGGAAGATATTGAAGGTCCAAGTAGCCATGTCTTTCTCACAAAACCACTGGGAAATGCTTAAGGAGTCATTTTCTCTGTGAGTTCAGGGTACAGATCATCAAATAAAACACTCACCTTTTTCCAGCATGGTACAACTTGAAAGCTTTGTGGAGCTGGTCAAAAGGCAGCTGATGTGTTATTAATGGATCTATGTTAATTTTATTTTGCAGGTAATCAGTCACTAGTTGGGGAATACAGTCTCTGGTTTTATAACCTGCAAAACAAAAAGGCCATTGTAATGAGATTTGAGAAATACCAAATCAAAAAAAAAAAAAATCAAATACGTCATGGAGATGCAGAAAGTATTCCTATGAAAAATTGCCGTTGAACATGAAAGATAATTCATTTGTACATCAGAAGCCAATGACTGCTGTTGCTAAGTGTGGCTGCTACAGACAGTTCTGTTACCTGGAACTCCTTTGGAGGAAAATGGGGTCAATATTCACACATTACTGAGTTGCAACATGGCCCTTTAAACTAGGAGTCTCCCACCCATCTCCTGGGCTTACCATTGTAGAACTGTCTCTCTGTTCAAACACACAGAGATGGCCTGAGAAGTTACCATCGGAAGAGTGGGCAGAGATGGGAACGTTAATTTACTAAAGCTGTTGGTTGATATTTCTCAGACACAAGGGCTTCTCTGGGAAGACAAAAACCAGTGCTGACACACCAGGCTGGTGCATATCATCACCCAGAAGGTACTGCTGTTGAAATTGTACACTAAGCTTTGACCCACCAGTGCAGAACCGAAGCTCACTGAATTATTCCAAATGCTGGAACAGACCAAAAACTATTTTGCAGAAGGTAAAAATTTTATTTAAACTTAAAAAACCCATTTAATGAAATTAACTAACATTGCTTTATAAAATGTGCCCATTCGTCGGAGGAGCAGTCTTTGGAGGCTTCAACCATTGGAGCTGTTCCCCAAGGAGAGGAATTCTGACCTCTATGTTTCCACAAATTGGCAAAAACTTTCACAAGAGAAGCCAACCAATCGCTTCTGTTCGCTGACCTACCTCCCAAACACACGCTCTTCAGTGTCCGCCCAGAGACAACCATCAGTGCTTCAAGGGAAAGCTGTGAATTGGATGGAGCCAACCCAATGATCTGACAGACACCATAGCTCAGGTGGCAGGATTCCAAGCAGCAATCTGAGAAGCAGAACATCGACCATGAGCACATTCACATGCATCCCAACAGCTCCCGCCACAGCTGGAGCGAGTCATGGAGCTCCTAGTTTCGAACCCCTCCCTGCGCTGAGGCTGCTTCAACCTCTGCTTCCACCCCACCAGTGACGGGATCTCATCAGAGAACCAGTAGAGTGTAGTGGTAGAGAGCACAGACTGTTAGCCGTGTGACCTCAGGCAAGTTACTCAACTCCCTATGCCTCAGTTTCCTCATTCGTAAGAAGAGGAATGCTGCCTACTTCATAGAGTTGTTATGAGGATTAAGCGATTTATCATTCTTAAAACATTAGAAAACTATCTGGCACATGGCAAGTGCCACGTGTTTACTAAATAAAATTTCCTACTGTCTCGAAGGCCACACACTGTATTCTTCGCCTGACTCTCTCACTTTCCACGACTCTCTGTCCTGCTCATTTCTATTAAAACAAAACAAAACAAATATATATATGTGTGTGTGTCTTGCCCCTTGCCTCCATTGTGCCTTGTTTGTCTCTTTCCTGTTACCTGTCACTCCTTCTACTTTGTTCTTCAGCAGAGTCCATTAGGCACAATGTGGTGAATGCCTACCTTCTCTCTTCTAAACCGGAAAATCCACAAATACGGTGCCTATTTACTCATTATGCATCCCTAGAACTTAACACATTGGTGCATTGGAGCTCATTTCTCAAATGAATTGATGGTTTTGATACAGGACACATGTACCTATCATATGTGAAGTAAACAATGTTCGTACTTAAATATAAAAGCACAGATGAAGAAAGAGCTAGGAATAAAGAAAAGGGAATACTGCTATTGTGGCCTTTAGCATGTTTAAATGTTGTTTACTATAATGACATATCTTTAAGTGTATACGGCGTTTCCTTTTAAAATGAATGCTGTCGAATGAATTTACATTCTCTTTTTAGATTTGGGGCCCTCAGTTCCAAAAGGTATATTCAGGAGAGTTTATACTTACCTACATGAGAATATTGAACGTGTGCCCACCCATTAAGCATCTACTCACCGTGCCCCAAGCCCACACACCATGGTCTCAACGAGTCCGATGGCCTCAAAAGCAAAGTCGACACCAAAGCCCGTCATTTCCACCACCACCTGCTGGACGGGCTCCTTGAGCTTCCGAGGGTTGAGACAGTCAGTGACGCCCAGCGCTCTTGCCCAGGGAAATTTCCCCTCATTGATGTCAACCCCGATGATCCTAGAGGCACCAGAGGCTTTGCAGGCCATGACGATGGCCGAGCCGATTCCTCCAAGTTCAAAGACCACACAGGTGGAGCCGGGGTGACCTGCAAGTCCACAAGACATGTTTGTATTAGGAACCACACCTGGACAGGACACATGTGTAACTAGGAAAATAAACAAATCAACTGCACCATTGAGCCTTTTGAAACTATACACCGGTTGAAACATCTGGCCTGATCTGGCCTAGTTTGGATGTTTTGCAGGCAAATCTCTATGGCGCACACCAACACACAGACAGCTCTCTCACCTTGGCCGAGTGAACAGCAGCCCCATAGCCTGTAGGCATCCCACAGCTTAGGAGACAAACTTTATCCATCGGAGCAGCGTCATCGATTTTGGCCACTGCAATCTCAGGCACAACAGTGTATTCAGTGAACGTGCTTGTGCGGAAAGCTTGATAAATCTTTTGTCCTTTGCAGGTAAATCTGCTAGTCCCATCCAGCATCAATCCAGAAGAAGGTAGAATGCTATTCCGCGGTGACACAGACGCAGGCACAGGCAACGGCACAGATGCTTGCAGTTGTAAAGAGAAAAGTGAGCACTCTTAGCTGCCGAGCGATGCTTGCCCGACATAAGCGATTTAATGAGAGTCAGGGGCAAATCTACTCACTCTTGCTTCTCACAGAAGTTTCCCTTGGGGGCCAAGCAGGAATTGCATTCTCTACACTGTGGAACAACGAGTGTGAGGACTTTGTCTCCTACATATGGAAAAAAATAATGTGCTCATTAGTTTAATATAATATTGGAACAGAAACACAATAGCATGTTTATGAAGAATTCATAGGATGGCTAGAAAGCTTGCTGTGGACAGATTATGGCAGCCAGTATAATATTGCCCATGGTTGTTGTGAAGGAGAAGTCATATAACAAGGTTTCAGAAATTCCATTTTTCTTTGGGCGAAGGGTGAAAATGTGGCAAGATTCCCTGCTGGGTGGATCATTGGAGGTCTGCTTCCGCTGACTCTGAAAAGTGAATAATAAAACCAGGCATGAACCCTAGCGAGGTCTCTGGCTTGACCCTTTTGTTTGCCATTTGAAGGGTTTAAATTCCCACAGTGGCTGTCAGCCTCCTAAGGTGGCCCAGCTAGATAGCAGGATGGCTCTTTCACTGAGCTCCCACCCCGGGATGGCACGCTGACCCGCAGCAGGCCTCTGGCATGCTCTTTCCAGTGAGTCTAAGTTCTAAGACGGGCAGACTTCACAGAATAAAAGGAATCGCTCTCCCTGCAGAGTGAGGCTGCTTCTGGAACACCTACAACAGAGGGTGGGTTTAGGTGTCAGAGTTCTGGAGAGGATGTTGAGTATGTTTGTATCTGGTCATTAGGTGGCCCTTCTGGGCTCTAGGGTGAAGATAACTAATCGACACGGTCATCACAGACTTACAAAGGCCTGGTGAGAGGCCTACAACGTTGTCTTTATCTTGATCCTTACAAATTTTTATAACACACAATCGACTTGCCTTTGGCCTCTTGCAGGGCTTAGATGGCATTAGAAATCTCTCCTAAGTTTAGATAAGGCATATCCTAGCTCCAGTGGCCCTAAAAATTTCCAAAGGTACTGGATCTCAAGCTCAGGAAAAGTTCTGCTCTCTTGTCCTTTCCCTTCAAACGCTCAGCATTTTCCACAAAACTTCCACTGGGGTTTTTCTAGTCAAAGAGAGCATAGAGGTTCTGTCCTTCCTATTCGTATCACGTTCTCGGAGATGTGGAGACCGTGCCTTTTGACTTCGCTCCCTCCCACTATGCCTAATGTCCGCCGCATGGCAGGCGCTCCAGAGCCACTTGTTGAATGAGCACCCTGCTGACGGCTTCGTGCATGTCCTGACCATGCACTTGCTTACAGCTCTTTGCGTGTGCCTGGCTCCAAACTGCGAGCTTCTGGGCTGTCTTGATCTGCGTGATTGCTCTTACCCACTCTGAGCATTTCAGACACGCTGACAACAGCCATGCCAAGATCCTTGTTGAAATGCCTGGGGAAGAGCATGTACTTGCTTCTTTGATTCTTTGAAATGTAGCTATCCTCCTGTCAATGAAAATTGAAGTCCTATGTTCTAGTTGATTAGAACCTGCATTCACTTGTCAAACATTCAGTGCCTTCTAACCGTGGGACAGGCACTGTGCTAAGCATGTGGGGGACACAAACATATATAAGCAGCAGTTCCTGCCCCTAAGGGGCTTTCAATCTGTTAGAAGGACACTGGTCCTACCTCAGCTCTCCTTTGGCTATGGATAGACGCTTGGCTCAGCCACTGCCCCTCTGGGTTGCTCCAGATGACAGCAGGGAAACTGTGCAACTCTTGGAATCCCTGGACGCATTTAATACCATGATATGTGATGAGTTAGAAGAAGCTGGAGGCAAACCATTTTATTTCTCCTGTAAACATGTTCCTGCATTTTAAGTTCGTCCTCTGTGCAAGGGAAGCTCTTGGGAAGACTGTTTGGTTTTGTGGCCCCATTTCCTACCTGGTTTCACCGAGCTTACTCCTTCACCAGTACTTTCCACAATTCCAGCTCCTTCATGGCCTGGGATTAAAGGAAAGTTCCCCGGGAGTGATCCTTTCAGTATGTGATTATCAGAACCACAGATCGCTGAAGATGTCATCTGCATAGGAATTAAGTGACCAAGGATCAATTGCTTTGGAAGTTTTCTTTGTCTTTTATGTGATACTGAACATTAAAAATCTTTTTCTTTTTTTTCCTGAAGAAGATTCACCCTGAGCTAACATCTGTGCCAATCTTCCTCTATTTCACATGTGGGTCACCACCACAGCATGCCTACCAATGAGTCGTGTAGATCCGTGCCTGGGAACTGAACCCAGGCCTCTGAAGCAGAGCACACCAAACTTAAACACCAGGCCACAGGGCTGGCCCCTTCAAAAACTTTTTTTAACATGAATTATCTCACTGGATTCCTATTACAACACAGAGGAACACAGGGCAAATCTTATCACCCCCAACTTAGAGATGAGGAAAGGGAGAGTCCAAGATTTAGAATGACTTGCCCAAAGTCACAGGACACACGCTCAGACCTGGAAATAAACTTAGCTCCTTTGACATCTACTCTGTGCAACCTATGTCACCAAGCAGTTTTGCAATGTGAGGGCCACTCATTTACAGCGAAGAACTTTTTGACCACATGTCAACAGACCACCATTGAGAAACACTGAATTTTAGGCTCAACATAGTGGAGCATTTCTCCACTGCTCTAGGAAATAGATTTTTGAAATTTTAAACTTGCACATTGAAAACATTCCTTAAGTTAATAGTGGAATATGAGTTTAAATTAAGGAAACTATCCATTGCAAAGTTGAACTGATGTTGAAAAGCTTTAAAACTTCTTAGTTCATGGCCTCAGTTTTTGTGTCTGTGGATAGGCCCCACCGAATTCCACTGATCATAAAAAGGAAGCATTTCATGTCCCATAGGCCCTGCATCATTGCTCTGCCTGGAATATGGCCAGAAAAGCCTACGCTCGAACATACTGACCAGTTTCCCAGTATCTGCAGTGGGGGAGCCAGCATTTTACTGCTAGAACCCTGGGAACACCCGTGGAGTGATTGTGGCAAGTGGGCGAGAAGATATGCTAGCGAGAAGTATGCTTTGCTTTTGGTTCCCACAGCACTAAAAAGTCTTCAATGCGTTATTGAAGGCTGGAAAAGTTATTTTAGGTAGACAGCAGGCTAGAATCTCACTAGTCTTGTCCTACACACCAAACAAGAACGTGCAACTCTGTGAGAAGCCTCCATAGTGTAAGCTCGAGGGGGGCCGTCTGTCCTTGGGGGCAGACCCAGCCCTGAACCTCGATTGTCCAGGGCTCGGGGTGAGGTTGCTCAGGTCCTGGCTGCTGAGCTTCCCCCTTGGGGGCTGTTCTGCATTTGTTATTTAGGGTGTAACCTTTATAGTTAAGAAACATATCAGTATCAGAACAGAGACTATTGGCTAATTAACTAGTAAACATTTCATCAGATGGTGACCCCGTACACACAAGCACTAGTTAAATCCTGTTTGGATGGATGATAAATAGGAAAATACAGCTTCTGAATAGCACTCAGTTACTAGACTGCTTCCTTGGTGTACGATCTTGTCACTTTGCTCTTTCCCTTCTCTCCTTGGTGGAACAAAGTCCTTAGCGTGACACCAGACGTGGAGTTGATGTTTATCTAGTGTTAGTTCCCATATTCTCCTGCTTTGTCTTTCACTGAGCACCCATCTTTGTCTACTCCCCTCCTCCCCTCCATCACCTTTTCCTCCTGGCATCTTTCCAACTGTGTTCATGCCTTTTCTCTGTTAATCTTCTAACCGTCTTCCTATGCCTGCTGCTTTGATTAGATACCTATAGACTAGAAGCATACAGCTTTCAGTATTCATTGCATTCACCAAATCAAGTGTTGAATGTCCTGGTCTTAAATTAGGAGATAGGGAAATTTAATGTTTAGTAAGATGCTAAGCAATATACTCTTAACCTTGCATATTTAGTGATTTTGTAAACTTCGAGAGACATTGATTGAGAGGTTGATTTGAAAGTGGCAAGGGGCTTTGAGAGGTCAGTGTTTCCCCAGCGCTGGTCTGAGCTCTGTTCAAGAATTCATTGTTAACTCTTTCAAATCACCTTGAAGGCCATCCTGGATCCTAGTTGCTCACTCCTGGAAACCGAAATTTACCACATGGTCCACGTTTTCAAACAAATTCTGAGGTTATTTCAATGTACGAGCACAAAGTGATAGACACACATAATTAGTGTGTTGGTCACTGCACATGTGTTTGTTAACACCAACTTTGTATCATTGAAGTATAGGGAAATGCTTCCCTTGTCCTCTTCCCCTCAAAAATGAAGAGACCTTAACAGTTAAGACTCCTTTTAAGTCACATTGTGAAGTATATAGGCATATGATGTCATATAATTTGAGTAAAAATTTCAATAATTAAAAAATAATTATAGGGCTGGCCCCATGGCCTAGTGGTTAAGTGTGGTGGGCTCTGCTTCAGCGGCCCAGGTTCTGTTCCCGGGTGCCGACCTACACCACTCGTCAGTGGCCATGCTGGGGCGGTGACCCACAAACCAAATAGAGGAAGATTGGCACAGATGTTAGCTCAGGGCAAATCTTCCTCAGCAAAAGAAATAAAGATGATAGCAGGTAAGTGAACTATCAATATTTTACAATTGTTAAGACTATTGCAAACATTCATTAACTCTATTCATTTATCTCAGTTTTAAAAATTCTTCTTTTACTAAGAAAAGTAGATAGACCAAAAATGTAAATTATATGTGTTTTATATACAAAGTGAAACAGGATTTCCTTTCATTTGCCTTTAATAGTAAAGGTGAAAAGAGTCCAATTTACCTTAATACGAACTTCCCCAGCCTTTGGTGGCTCAAGCTGCACTTCTTCAATGGAAAGAGGAGAATTTCTTTCCCAGGCAATGGCTGCCCGGCATGTGATTGTCTGTTGACACAGGGAAAATAAAATGACATCATTTGGTGATAACGTTTAACTTTTATTCTGATCCTACAAATAATGCTTATTTGTTATAATTTGTAAAAACGCAACCATCATAAAGAAACAGAACAGGGATCATTGCACATTCAGACACAAGCTGCTTAAATTTTAGCATATTTTCTTCTAGTCTCTTAAAATTATTTTTGTATAATTAAGATCAGGTCATATAAGCAATTTTGTATTAGCTTTTTTGCTAATAATTGCCACCATATGTTGAACATTTACCATTTACTTGCTCATAAGCACTTTCCCAGGACTTCAAAATGCTTTGTAATCATACTTTTATTCTATTTATTTATTTTTTTAAAGATTGGCACTTGAGCTAATATCACCCAAGAAATTTCTAGCCATTTATTTTCCCCGCAGTGGGACTCAGTGTCCATGAGTTTCCACAGGTGGGAAAACACTGGATATTGTCGTCACATTCCATGAGAATCTGATTGGAGAAATGATGTCCTGACTTTCTTTCAATGTGCGCTTCTGGTGAAACTATTGAAGTCGATGTAGATATAATTTAAAGGCAGTACTTACTTTACCCAAAGTGTCCATGATGAATTTTCAGCTTCCTGTGGTGTCTTATAGGTATACCCAAGAGAACTTCACTTCTTCCACTCTGCTTCTGGGCAAACTAGATGGAATATTTATAGTTTTATACACCGAAAGTCATTAATAATTATTACACCATTGGAGATCAACATGCGGAAAAAGGAACCAGCAATTAATGATCTAGAATGTGCAGCTCTGAAACAGGGCCAAGGGTGCAGCTAGACAAACCTCTGCTGAAGAGGTCAGCTGTGTTTTTCACGGATCTAGTCAACTATCTGAGCAGAAGCCTGGAGTAGAAGTGAGGTTATCCAAGAAGGATCTGTGAAACTCCCTTCTATGTGACGTGTGGACCCTCTTGACAGACACAGAAAACGACGAGACTTTTGAGACTATTATCCCAGAGAAACACTGCCGATGTGGACCGAACGGGCCAGAGACAGGATGAAATGGAGAATGGCTGTCAGACTTCCAGGATTCCACTGCAAGACAAAGGGCGATAGAACTAGTCAGCTACAAACATGTGCTACCCTTCAAGACAAAGGAACAATGACTGAGGGTAGAGCTGTGGATGCAGAGGCCAGAGAGACAAGCCCAGAGGGTAGAGCCTCCTTGGAGCCAGAGGGCGAATCAAGCCCTAGAACATTATTCTCAGGCCTTGAAACCTAATGGACTTACCCTGCTGTGGTGAGACCTTTCTTTAGACCAGAGGTCCTTTATTCGTTCCATTTTCTCCCTTTCAGAATGGAAATGTCTATCCTATGCCCGACCTGCCATTGTGTCACTGACTAGTCACCCCAAGGAAGTCAAGGGTGGGTTTGGATATTTTGTCTTTCCAAATTGTTCCTTTTCCTTTTGTTATGTCAAGAGATGCAATCACCAACCACCCTGAACCAGACCAAGCCTTACCACGAGAGCTATGCCTATGGCCTTAGCCTTATTTTATTGCTAAGCTCTGTACAGGAGCTGAGGCCATATTACCGTAAGCTGCAGTCTATGTGGAAGCATGTCTTCCAGCTGAGCCTGTGCAAGCGAATACCCACCTCTCCCTTTTGAATATTCATTCCCCATCCAAAATAAATGCCCCTGCTTCCCTTTGTTCAGGGAGCCAGGACTGTGGAAATGATTCCTCAGGGTCTCCTATTTGCCACAAATACACCTTTCTCTATGAGACAACAACTTCTGGTGGAGGGTCTGATTGAACTCGCCAGGAGGGAACCCACTTTGGTTCGGTGACAATTGTACTTTGGAAGCCTGTAACCCATTGTCTGGTTTGACAGGTTCACAGATAGGGAGGAATTTTGCCCCAGGATGGATCATACCCAGAGTCTGGCCTATACCCAATTTACAGAGTAAGATTTGGAACTTTTGAGTTGAAGATATTTAGATGAGAGTTAGAATTTAGAGTTGATTCGAAAATAGGTTAAGACTTTGGGGGATACTGGAGTGAGGTAACTGAATTTTACACGTGGGATGGGGGTTGATACAATTTTCGGGAGGCCAGAGGAAGGACTATACTGGGTTAAATAGTGTCCCTCCTAGATTCACGTCTTCCTGGAATTTCACAATGTGGCCTTATTTGGAAATAGGGCCGTTGCAGACATAATTAGTTACATTAGGCTAAAATGAGGTCACACGGGATTAGCAGGGGCCCCAAATCCATTATACCTGTTGTTTGTATAAGAAGAGGAGAGGACACACAGAGACACACACAGGAGAGAAGGCCGTGTGATGAGGTCTATTTGTATAGGCAACATTTTGCACAGTGCCTGGAAAATACTCAGTGCTTCAGAGACATGAACTGAGTAATTACTGGTTTATAGAAAGAGATTTTTTAAAGTGAAAAGCACTAATATATAAAAAGAGAGAAATTGAACTGAGCCATAATAAGATACTCAGATAAATTTGGATTTCGGGCTATTGTAATTTACTTGTTTTCTTCCAAAGGTATTAATTCCTAGCATTTCCTAAGGCTGTTCCATAAGTGGTCATCTAGCCACAACTGTGGGTCACTGCGTGAGGGTCTATCTCCCCAACGTTTGGCCAATAAAAAGATGTCGTGTGTGTTTGTGTAGTCCCTAAGGCCCCTTGTTCAATTTTTTGCTTCAGCCAGACCAGTCTGTTTATTAGTCCGTGAATCTTCCCGTTTCCCTGCTTCTCTTTCTGTCTCCTGTCTGAGTGGGGGGCTTTCTCCTACACTCCTTGGATGTGGGCTCCACCCTTCTTTGTCTCTCTCTTCATGCAACTAATGAGGGGATTTTTGTTTGTATAGTTCATTTGGAACTTAGCGTGCACACCCCTTTTTGTCACCTGTTTTCTGTGTAGAGGCCGGTTTCTAGGTTGGATTTGAGTTAAGAAACACAGAAGTCAAAACTACAGAGTAAAACTTTGTCTTCTTCTTCCCCTTTTTCTCCTCTTCCACTTCGATATAGGAGAACTGGGTTTGAATCTCTACCCAGGGCTGTTTAATGATAGTTAATTGATTTTTTTATTTTTTAGTTATTTATTGTTTTGAGGAAGATTAGCCCTGAGCTAACATCTGCTGCCAATTCTCCTCTTTTTGCTGAGGAAGACTGGCCCTGAGCTAAGATCCGTGCCCATCTTCCTCTACTTTGTATGTGGGAAGCCTGCCACAGCATGGCTTCCCAAGCAGTGCCATGTCCGAACCCAGGATCTGAAACGGCGAATCCTGGGCTGCAGAAACGGAATGTGTGAACTTAACACTTTGCCACCAGGCCGGCCCTAATGATAGTTAATTGAGGGATTACATTTGCCTAGCTATTTTCAGTCCTGAACTTCAGTGTTGGGTTAAATTGACACTGATTCATATCAGTCCCTATTTTATTATGGTAGAGCTACTACCAGTCAAAACGTTTCAATAGAGAGATTGACATCTGCTCCAGCACTCTCTGTTTCACAGCAGAGAAGTCAAACACCAGTCAGTCACAGCAAAGGTGCTCACTGTCCCTGGCATTTCTGCTCCATGAGATACAATACCAAGCAGCATTGACTGAGCGCCTCCCTGTTCCAGACACTCAGCTGGGTAGAGTGAGGTGACAGTGATGGGTAAGAGACTGCCTCTATCCATTCCAAGAGGCAGTATGGGGCAATGATTATGACATGGCCTTGGGTTCAGGCAGACCCTGTCCTTACTAGCTATGTGACCTTGGATTCATTATTTAACTGTCCTTGGCCATAGTTTCCTTATCTATAAAATGAGGACAACTAATAGGACCACCTGAAAGGGTAGTTTGATGAACAAATGAGATAATCCTTCTAAACCATTTATCAGGGAACGTGACAGATAGGACAACCCTCAATAAATATGAGCTACATTGATTATCCATAAAAGCAAGCTCACAATCTATGGGGAAAAAAGACATACAGACAACCAAGTCTCGTACGTGTCAGCCTCTCTGAGAAGGGCCGTGTTATGGGTATAAATTAGTGCTTTTGGAACAGAGAAGGAGGCACTGTTCTGAATGAAGGACTCAGAGGAAGCTTTGTAGAGGAGCAGGCATTTGAGGTAGACTGGAATAATCTTGAAGAATGGGGGTCATTTCTACTGTCCTTTGTTCAGTGTAACTAGTGTGAGCACGGTTTCCAGAGAATAGCAGTTTGAGTTGTCTTTTACCCATATTTGGAGGCCTCATAAAACCCATCGTACAGTCAGCTATTTAATTAGATGTAGTCTGTCAAGGTGGACAAATTAACATAAAGGACATATTTCTCAATGATTGTGAAGGGAAGAATTTCATGACTAGTTCACTGAGCTTTAATTATATGGTCACTGAGAAACGACTGAGGCCTGAGGAACAGTCACCCACCAGAGAAGCAGGGTGGTCCCATGATTTCAAGTTGCTTCCAGTTTGGAAAGGACTGAAGAAAATGTGAAAGTCCCATGTCTCGTGTCTCTCATTCAAGGCCCTTCATAATTGGACGCTAACCTTCTCATCTACCTTACCCCTGCATATTCCCTAATACGGGGTCTAGGTTCTTTACAAGCTTGTGTCCACATTGTGCCCCCAGCAGAAATCCATTCCTCATTTAGCCCTATATCATCGTGTCATCATGTTCCTTCTCCTCTTTTATGTCCTCTTGGTCCATTCAAATCCTACTGAAACCTTGAGACATAGGTCAAAGTGCCCCACTATGGAGATATGGAGCTCCATCTCATAGTCATTCTTTCAGCACTAGCATTCCTCCTGTGACATTTGGGACCATTTGGGACTCTTCTGTTGCTCTTTATATTTAATGTAGAGATCAATCTCTCAAATTTGACTGGAAATTTATGGTCCAAGGCCTTCTTAAATTTCTCTATGTTCTCAACTGCATTTCCTACCATGTATGCAACAGGTGTTTAATAAATAGCTGTTGAGTTCTTGTGCTCCCTCACCTTAGGGAGGGCATATGCTAACCATGAGGAATCCCATAATGAGCACCATCCAGTGCCTCCTCTTTGAGTGCTTGCAGATTAGCAGTGGGGTCGGGATTCACTAGGTCCTCAGGACAGAGAAGCCCCCATACCAGTTAGGAAGTGGGCAGTGACAGGAGAGTTCCAACGTGGAATTCAGCAGAAGAAAACCCCACCCTGTGTTTTATTTGCGCATTCTCAGCAGTTACTCAATGCCTGGCAACATAGTGGGTGCTCAGATATTTGCTGACTAAATTGAAGGAGTGAATTATACTTTGAGAATCCAGGAAGCCTTGACAAACGATATTTTATTACGACTTATCTCAAAAGATGAATTGGAATTGAGAGATACAGATGGAATCAATAGCATGGACAACGAATCCTGAACTAATTATTTTCTCTTAATACCCTCTTTTATACATTTTCCTGTTATTCATCTCCCATACCTGGAGGCCTAGGGTTTGAAGGAATTACAGTCATTACCACCTTGCTTTTAAGGCCCAAATGATTTTGGAGCCCTGATGCCCAATCATGCCCTTCCATCACTCCATGAACACACGGCTCCGTGACCTATGAAAACACATCAGGACAAACTCCACAGAGGCAGGCCATCTTCTGATACCATCTGGCAAGTGCTCTGCTCTCACGTCTTGCCTTCAGGAATTTTAGATGGGCAGGAGGGACGAGCAAGGCAAACACAATTGATGGTTGTCAGCATTCCAATATGAAGAAGGCCATAACAGTCCTGGAAGAACATCTGGAACGTCCTCAGGTAACCCTGTCAATCCCTAAAGGGTCACAGGGTATCACTCCCCTCTGCTTCTCTCTCTTTCATTCTCTTTCTCTCCATAACCCAGCCCACCTCTTTGGAACATTTCAACCCAAGCGCCATCTTCTAAATTTAGATTCTCCAGGGAGAAGATATGATTGGTTCAGCTGGAGTTGGGGAGCCCCACTGTGGAAGGCAGAATAATGGCGCCCAAAGCAGTCTACTCCTAATCCCTGGAACCTACGAATATGTTGCCTTACACGCCAAAGGGCTTTGCAGCTGTGATTAAATCAGAGATTTGGAGATGAGGAGATTATCCCGGATTATCCAGGTGGACCCAGTCTAATCACAGGGCTTCTTAAAATACAGGACCTTTGCAGGCTGTGGTCAGAGAGGGCGATGTGACCACCACAGTCCCCAGGTGGCCATGGTACAACAGGGCGCGTATTGGTTTTCTATTGCTGTTGTAACAAATTACCACAAACGCTCTCGGAAGATCAACAGGAAGGCCAGGACAGGCATCTCTGACAGCGGCACACAGCTAACAGTGAGCACTGCCAGAATTTAATTCCAAAGCTGTGAGGGAAGAACCAGCATTTCTGCAAGATACCCTGCTGTCTCCTTTTCCCTAGAGGCCTTGCAATTTACAAGCAATCAAGAAAGAATATTCTAACTGGAAGGAAACAACCCTCCATTCAAATCCTTCATTTGGGCACTTAAATTACCTGGCAAAATAATGAGATTAATATTACCGTAAAAATATCTAGAGAGAAAAAATGTAACATTTCACATATGTGCATCAATAGTCTGGAGACTTTAAAGCATGTTGAAGGATGAGGTGCAAAATGAAGAGTGCGGGAGGGAATTTGGGAGCAGTTAACAGAAATCTGGACCAAGATGTTAAATTCCTAGAGCAATTTAGAAAAACACCCACATTCAAAACCATTACTGCTCGCTTAGCACTCCACTTTGATTTGAACACTGAAGCCGAAGATGTCACGGGAGCTGAAATGCAAGCCAAGGCTGCCGTGGCCATGGAGCCTGGGCCTGCCAGCAAGAGCAGCGTGAGGGCCCTTTGTTTGTTTAGCTCTCGAGGGTCTTGAGAAATAATCTAAGAGAAGCCAAATCCAAAACCACAAAGGCACACACTCCAGACTTCTCTGTGAGAGCCAAACTACAAACAATCGGAACATCCCACAAATGTTTTGGTGACTTATTTTATATCATTTTGATGGTGTGCTTGGCAGAAGCAAAATATAATTACCGAGATGATGCAGAAACACCAAATGCTCATAATACTTTAAAATTATACAAAGTAATGCAAATGCGATGGTTGTAGCAGTATAAAAATATCTTAAAACTAAAAATCATTCCGCAGTGCAGAGTTTTCTCCTCAAAATTTAAAAATTTGGTTCTTTTCCGTGAGAAACACAAATTGTTACTATCAATCAATATCCAATATTCGTGGAGTGTGTAATTTGCTGGGTACTTGGCGTACAATGTCTCATCTAATTCAATCCTTAAAATTAACACAGAAGGTAGGTATCATTGTCATGCACGTTTTACAGATGAGGACACTAAGGCTTTTAAGGAGCTTATGAAAATTTCCTGAAGTAAAACACCCATGGCAGAGGCGGTGTTTCAGGAGGGCTAAGCAGAGTTTAATAAGCACCTAATAGCAGAGCAAAATGGCAGGGTGAGCTGACCCGGGACTCTCTGCTCTGCAAACTACAACAAAGGATTGAAAAAAAGGAATTTCAGCCAATAATCCTAATGCCAGACCTTCAGAGAACTACAGAAACAATACCACGGAAGATGGAGAGGCTGCAGCCAGCCTCAGAGGAGCTGGAATGGGGTAGGAGAGAACTTCGCTCCCTCCCCTAGAGGCTGGGATCGCTGCCCGAGGTGAGGGAAGGAGCGGGGGAGGGGCCATGTGCCTGGGGATCATCCAGGACTCCCGCTGCCGGTGCAGTGGAAACCTACTGATGGGGGAAAGCTTCCATGCGCGGGGACCCCATGAAGGCAGGGACCCAGGAGACTAGAGAACGAGAGCTGATCGGAATCCAGATTGGCGCGTGAGAGAAAGTG
Source organism: Equus asinus (assembly GCF_041296235.1). Classification (NCBI taxonomy): domain Eukaryota; kingdom Metazoa; phylum Chordata; class Mammalia; order Perissodactyla; family Equidae; genus Equus; species Equus asinus. The sequence goes on along the minus strand of NC_091792.1, from coordinate 82,277,048 downwards.
CCCCTCCTCCCCAAACTGTGCTGGGCGCCGCCATCTTGCCTGAAGGTGGAGAGCTCAGAATGCATGGCTCTCGACCCCCATTTATTGGCATCAGGCCGTAACTGCAACCGAATACTACCATCTTGCGCAAAAACTGCTCCTCTACCATCCAGCAATTTATAAAAGCCCCAGACCAGAAGGAAAATAATAAAAACACAGAATTAAGTCCTGATACTTGGAAATAGGTAAACTAAGTGAAAATGAGTTCACAGTAGCTATCATCAAAAAACTCAATGCAGTAGAGAGAAAGATAGAGAAACAAGTCAACGAGTTCTGGAGTTACTTCACAAAAGAGATTGAATCTATAAAGAAGAATCAAACAGAAATACTAGAGATGAAAAATACAATGGATAAGATAAAACAATACGGATGCCCTGAATGCCCAAGTAGACACCATAGAGGAGCAAATTAGCATAATCAAAGATAGACAGGCTGAATGGCTCCAGAGAGAGGAAGAAAGAGAACTAAGAATTAAAAAGAATGAGGAAAATATCAGAGAAATAGCGGATTCACTGAGGAGAAAGAATTTAAGAATCATTGGAATACCTGAGAACGTGGAAAAGGAAAATGGAGCAGAAAGTGTGCTTAAGGAAATTATAGAAGAGAACTTCCCAAATCTAGGGATTGAGGGAGAAATATGTGTGGAGAAAGCTTTCAGATATCCTTGATTTGTCAATGTAAAAAGACGTACTGCAAGGCATATAGTAGTAAAAATGGCAAAAATGAAAGACAAAGAAAGAATAGTCAGGGCAGCAAGACAGAAGAAAATAACCTACAAAGGGACTCCTATCAGACTTTCAGCAGATTTCTCTACAGAACCCTTACAAGCTAGGAGAGATTGGAGTGACATATTCAAAACTCTAAAAGATAAACATCTTCAGCCAAGAATACTCTATCCAGCAAAAATAGCCTTCAGATATGAGGGAGAAATTAAATCTTTTCCAGACAAACAAAAGTTTAGGGAATTTGTAACCAAAAGTCCTCCACTACAAGAAATCCTCAAGAAGACTCTCATACCTGAAAAAAGAAAAAAGGGAGAAAGGGGTCACAAACCACACAGTAGGGAGACAGATAGATAGAACCAGAATAGGTGAGCAAATATTCAACTATAGCATTAGGATAAAGGTAAAGAAACCACCAAAGTACAGATGATCTTATTACTCTCACTACAAACTCATAACACGAGTTGGAATGAGAGATGAAAATAATAATTTAGGAGGGGAAGAGCAAAGGGACTAAATCAGTCTAGGCCAAGTAAGTAAGAGACCACTGGAGAATAGACTATATTATACATGAGACTCTAAACACAAATTTCAGGGTAGCCACTAAACTAAAGAACAGAACAGAGCCACAAAACATAAATCAGGAAAAATCTAGGAAACCCAGCATAAGAAATTGCAGAAGTCAATGGGTAGGCCAAAACACACAGGACGTGAAACAAAGGTAATGCAGGAAAACCAGATAACGAGCAACAGAAAGACAGCATTAAGCCCACATGTATCAATAATCACCCTCAATGTAAACGGATTGAACTCTCCAATAAAAAGACACAGAGTGGCAAAATGGATTAAAGAACAAGATCCAACAATTTGTTGCCATGAGGAAACACACCTCAGCCCCAAGGACAAACACAGGCTCAGAGTGAAGGGGTGGAAGACAATACTTCAAGCTCATCACAAGCAAAAGAAAGCAGGTGTTGCAGTACTTACATCAGACAAAACGGAGTTCAAAATAAGGCAGATAAAGAGAGACACAGAGGGACAATATATAATGATCAAAGGGACACTGCATCAAGAAGAAATAACGCTTATAAATATCTATGCGCCCAACACAGGAGCAACAATGTTCATAAAGCAACTATTAACAGACCTAAAGGAAGATGTTAAAAACAACACAATAATAGTAGGGGACCTCAACAACCCACTCACATCAATGGACAGATCATCCAGACAGAATATCAGCAAGGAAATAGTGGAGCTAAACAGAAAACTAAAACAATTGGACTTACTAGGCATATATAGAACAGTTCATCCAAAAGCAGCAGAATACACATTCTTCTCAAGTGCGCATGGAACATTCTCAAGGATAGACCATATGTTGGGAAACAAGGCAAGCCTCTACAAATTTAAAAAAAATTGAAATAATAACAAGCATCTTCTCCAATCATAATGCTATAAGGCTAGACATTAATTACAAGAAAAAAGCTGAGAAAGGCACAAGGATGTGGAGACTAAACAATACGCTACTGAACAAGCGATGGATCATTGCAGAAATTAAAGAAGAAATCAAAAAATACCTGGAGACAAATGAAAAGGATAACATGCCATACCAACTCATATGGGATACAGCAAAAGCTGTATTAAGAGGAAAATTCATCGCAATACAGGCACATCTTAACAAACAAGAAAAATCCCAAATAAGCAATCTTAAACTACACCTAACCAAATTAGGGAAAGAAGAACAAACACAGCTCGAAGTCAGCAGAAGGAGAGAAATAATAAAAATCAGAGCAGAAATAAATGCTATCGAAACGAAAAAGGCGGTAGAAAGGATCAATGAAACAAAGAGCTCGTTCTTTGAGAAGATAAATAAAATTGACAAACCCCTAGCCAGACTTACAAAGAAAAAAAGGGAAAAAGCTCAAATAAACAAAATCAGAAATGAAAGAGGAGAAATAACAACAGACTCTGCAGAAATACAATGGATTATAAGAGAATACTACCAAAATTATATGCCAACAAAATGGATAACCTAGAGGAAATGGATAAATTCTTGGACTCCTACAATCTCCCAAAGCTCACTCAAGAAGAAGCAAACAATTTGAACAGACCAATCACAAGGAAAGAGATTGGAACAGCAATCAAAATCATCCCAAAGAATAAAACCCCCGGACCAGATGGCTCTCCTGGAGAATTCTACCAAACTTTCAGAGAGGATTTAATACCTATCCTTTTCAAGCTATTCCAAACAATTAGGGAGAATGGAACACTTCCGAACACATTCTACAAGTCCAACATCACGCTGATACCAAAGCCTGACAAGGACACCACGAAAAAAGAGAACTGCAGGCCAAAATTGCTGATGAACACCGATGCAAAAATTCTAAACAAAATTTTGGCAACCAGAATTCAGCAATTCTTCAAAAGGATCATACATCACGATCAAGTGGGATTCATACCAGGGACACAGGGATGGTTGAACATCTGCAAATCAATCAACGTGATACACCACATCAACAAACTGAGGAATAAAAACTACATGATCATCTCAATAGATGCAGAGAAAGCAATTGACAAGATTCAACAGTCATTTATGGTAAAAGCTCTGAAGAAAATGGGCATAGAAGGGAACTATGTCAACATAATAAAGGCCATATATGACAAACCCACAGCCAACATCATACTCAATGGGCAAAAACTGAGCACCATCCCCCTGAACTCAGGAATGAGACAAGGATGCCCTCTATCACCACTCTTATTTAACATAGTACTGGAAGTCCTGGCCAGAGCAATCAGGCAAGAAAAAGGAATAAGTGGAATCCAAATAGGGAGGGAAGAAGAGAAACTCTCGCTGTTTACAGACGACATGATCTTATATATAGAAAACCCCAAAGAATCCATTGGAAAACTCTTAGGAGTAATCAACAACTACAGCAAAATTGCGGGGTATAAAATTAATTTGCATAAATCAGTAGCATTTCTATATTCTAATAATGAACTAACAGAAAAAGAACTCAAGAACACAATACCATTCACAATCGCTACAAAAAGAATAAAATACCTAGGGGTGAATTTAACTAAGGAAGTGAAAGACCTATACAATGAAAATTACAAGGCCTTTCTGAGAGAATTGGATGATGACATAAGGAGATGGAAAGACATTCCATGTACATGGATTGGAAGAATAAACATAGTTAAAATGCCCGTTCTACCTAAAGCAATTTACAGATTCAATGTTATCCCAGTCAGAATCCCAATGACATTCTTTACAGAATTAGAACAAGGAATCCTAAAATTCATATGGGGCAACCAAAGACCCCGAATTGCTAAAGCAATCTTGAGAATAAAGAACAATACGCTAGGTATCACAATCCCTGACTTCAAAACATACTACAAAGCTACAGTAATCAAAACAGCATGGTACTGGTACAAAAACAGGTGCACAGATCAATGGAGCAGAATTGAAAGCCCAGAAATAAAACCACACATCTATGGACAGCTTATCTTCGACAAAGGAGCTGAGGGCATACAATGGAGAAAAGAAAGTCTTTTCAACAAATGGTGCTGGGAAAACTGGAAAGCCACATGTAAAAGAATGAAAATTGACCATTCTTTCTCACCATTCACCAAAATAAACTCAAAATGGATCAAAGACCTAAAGGTGAGACCTGAAACCATAAGGCTTCTAGAAGAAAACGTAGGCAGTACGCTCTTTGACATCAGCATTAAAAGGATCTTTTCCGACACCATGTCTTCTCAGAGAAGGGAAACAATAGAAAGAATAAACAAATGGGACTTCATCAGACTAAAGAGCTCCTTCAAGGCAAATGAAAACAAGATTGAAACAAAAAAACAACCCACTAACTGGGAGAAAATATTTGCAAGTCCTATATCTGACAAAGGCTTAATATCCATAATATATAAAGAACTCACACAACTCAACAACAAAAAGTCAAACAACCTGATCAAAAAATGGGCTGGAGACATGAACAGACATTTCTCCAAAGAAGATATACGGACGGCCAATAGGCACATGAAAAGATGCTCATCATCGCTGATCATCATGGAAATGCAAATCAAAACTACACTAAGATATCACCTTTTAGAATGACATCTTTTAGAATATCACCCATTAGAATGACAAAAATACCTAAAACTAATAGTAAGAAATGTTGGAGAGGTTGTGGAGAAAAAGGAACCCTCATACACTGCTGGTGGGAATGCAAACTGGTGCAGCCACTATGGAAAACAGTATGGGGATTCCTCAAAAAATCAAAAATAGAACTACCATACGACCCAGCTATCCCACTACTGGGTATCTACCCAAAGAGCTTGAAGTCAGCAATTCCAAAAGCCCTATGCACCCCAATGTTCATTGCAGCATTATTTACAATAGCCAAGACATGGAAGCAACCAAAGTGCCCATCAACAGATGATTGGATAAAGAAGATGTGGTATACATATACAATGGAATACTACTCTGCCATAAAACAGAACAAAATCGTCCCATTTGCAACAACATGGATGGACCTTGAGGGAATTATGTTAAGTGAAATAAGCCAGTTAGAGAAAGACAATCTCTGTATGACTCCACTCATATGAGGAATTTAAAAATGTAGACAAGAGAACAGATTAGTGGCTACCAGGGGAAAGGGGGGGTGGGGGATGGGCACAAAGGGAGAAGCGGTGTACCTACAACACGACTGACACACAATAATGTACTACTGAAATTTCACAAGATGGTAACCTATCATTAGCTCAATAAAAAAATACTAATAATAAAAAAATAAGCACCTAATGATAAAAGCAAGACTAATAGCTAATACCTTTGCTGCTTTCACTATGTTCCAGGTACTTCTAAACGCTTTGCGTTTGTCAATCGTTGAAGTCTCACAATACCTCTGTGGTAGGTTCACTATTCTCCCCCTTTTCAAGCTGCATGTTTTTCATCAAAGCCACTTTTTGGGTTTTGTAATACAGTTTTCCAGAACACGTCAACTTTCCTTCCGTCACGTTGCTTGAGAGAAGCGTGTTTTCCAGCCAGAGCTGAGGCAGTCCTGGACATCATTCCCAGACGCACTTCCTCCTGGAGTCTTTGGCTTACTCCGTGTGGGCTGGTGCACTGCCCTCCAGGAGCTTCCCCACCCTTGCCCTGGGAATCCCTCAAGCTCTGCAGGGTGACAGCATCAGCTTCCTAGACCCTAAGTCTTCCTCTTGAATAATTTATCACTTTGGGGGAACTTCATCAAGTAGCTTCCTGAGGAAAGGGAAACTTGGGGTGGTAAGTTTCTTGAGATCTTTTAAGTTTCTGTTGGATTTCCATTCCTGCTATGATAACTTTTAATTCTCAAGACCTCTTTTTTTATTGCAACCTGTCCTTATTTCACGCATACAATATCTTTTTCTCGCTTTTAGGATAATAACAACTTTTGTGAAGATGTTTAAATTTTTTCTTTGCACGGATCATTTCTTTCGATTTCTTCCCTCTCGGCTTGCTTTGTCCCTTCTTACTTTAGAATGCTATACTCACTTCCGATGTCTGCTGGTTCTGGGTTGTCTGCTTCTGTTGAGGAACGGGACTCGGCCACGCTGTGGGGAGCTCTGAACACATGGATGGTACTTTTGACTGTGGGATTTGCTGAGGAACTATCTGGTGGGTATTATTGTTAGGGAATCTGCTGTGTCGGTTTGTTGAGCTCTTTTCTCTTTGGGCTGGTCAGATTTTTCAGAGAAGGGTTTTCTGATTTTCTGTGTGCAAGGTACATGCCCAGCAGCCACCATTCTGGGGTCCAAGAGGCAACTGAAGGTCCAAATAGAAGCCCCTTGAGAGAGAAAGGGCAGAATCCAGGACCATACAGGTATCTCCAGAAAGTTTGTTTACATTAAGCTCGTAGACTAGAAGCCAAACATCGGTTAGACCTTATAATCTCATGTTTAATAGCTCTAAATGGTTTCCTTTAAGGCCGGTGAAAATTTTCAAATATCTGTCCTTATATATCTTATAATCTCAGATTCCTAAATGATCCAGTAAGAAAAACATGTCTATGACTCTATGAGTAATGTGCAAAATGGACAAAGTGTTTTGAAACCTTCTTAAGGTTTTAGAGACATCTCAAAATAGTTCATAATATTTTGACAATTATTTGGCCAGAGCGTTTTTTCTTAAATGAGAACAAAAATCACAGTAACCTCAAGTTATTTCAAAATTACACAGGACTGTGGGCAGCTGAAATCTTTATTTCATTTCTTTGCAGTTTCTTTGGGGGTCATACAGTCCTAAACCTCACTGTAACAAGTGAAACCAAACGGCGGCGGTGAGAAATTTGACCTAGTTCTCCAGCGACCTTCAGTCCCAGGTTTCTGAGGGAAACGGCCTGTTTTGGACATTTCCTCATCGTTCCCCAGGCTCATACCAACCTATACGCCAATAAATGCGAGTTGTTTTGCTTTGTTTGGTCTTTCACAAAAATGGGATCATACAACACATGTTACTCTGTACTTTGCTTTTTACACGTAATGATATATCATATTCACCCCACTTAAAAGATATAATGTGTTCTTTTAAATATTCACTTAACATTCAAAATAGAGATTTATCATTCTTTATTCTGTCTGTTCGATTGTTCAAAGATATTTTATTTATTTTTTCTTCTACAAGAAAAGCTGCACTAAATAACCTTTTCTTTATATCCGTGCTCCCAGACAATGTTATTTCCATGGCGTGGGTTTCCAAGTGTAGTACTCCTGGGGAGAGGACACGTATGTTTTAAAATTTTGATGAACAGTACCAATTGCTTTTCAGGAACCCACAGCAATTCACATTTTGTCAGTAGTGTAAACTAGTAGGTGAGTACGATGTCTCATTTGTTTAGTTTTCTCATTTGCTGACCATTATGAAGGTTCAGCACCATCTCATATGCCTGTTGGACAGCTGTATTTCCTCTGCTATGAATTCCCATTATTGCCCACCTACCTATTGAGCTGTTTGTCTTCTTTTTAATATACTAACGCGCTTGGATAGTAGAGATATTAGTTCTTTGTCAATCATATGCATTGCAAATACTTTCCTTGTATATTATTTCATTTTTGACTTTATTTCTTTATACCAAAATTTCAATTTTTTCTCTATGCTCAGAATTTGATTTTAAACACTTTCATGAAATTATTGAAGTAGATCTCCCATTTTATTTGAATTTATATACCTCATGAGAAAGCAAAGATTCAAAGCAATATATTCTCACCTACCATGCACATTTCTCTTCTATCCTCTTTGCCCCATGCCTCTGTTACTCCTATAATCCTCTGTTTAATACCCATGACATCTGCCTACATCTGCTCCCTTTCTGTGGGAATACTCGATTATAGACCTAGCCAGTAACTTTTGTGCTGGAATTCATATTTATATGTAAATATAATCTCTTGAACTATTTAATCAGTTAGCCCCATAGTAAAAACTGATTTATCCAATATTCTTGACAGTCTTGAAGAGAGGCATGGCAATCGAATTGCTGTCAATCACATTCTTTAGTAATTTTTAAGAACTTGATATTGAGGGTTTCTAGTTCTGAATTCTGTTGTTGTGTTGTGGTAGACAGAATTCTAAGATGGCTCCCAAGAATCCTGCCCCTAGCATGCACATTTTATATAATCCCCTACACTTAAGTGTAGATGGAAGCTTTGAGTATGGACGAGCTAGCCACTTCCTTGGTTGGGTTACGACATATGGCAAATGGGGATGGGAATTTCACTCCAAAGATTATGTCACGTTACATAAGGCTGGAGGGGGATTGGAAACCAGGAGATTGGAAGCATGAAAGGACATACAGAAGGAGCCACACTAAGATTCTTCCCGGCCTACAGCCAGCAAGAGAGTGCAAGCCTTAGGGACTGAATTTGGCCAATAACCATGGAACTCAGAAGAGGACTCCCAGCTCTGGAAAGGAACGCAGCCCACCTGACACCTTGATTTCAACCTTGAGAGACCCTGAGAAGAGTAAACTGTCCCAGACTGATGACCTATAGAAATGGTGAGATAACAAAGGATGTTGGTGAAAGCCGCTAATTTTATGCTAATTCGTCACATAGCAATTTCATGTTTTCATGTTTCATGTGATTATGAATCACCTACAACTGTGTTTGTTTTTTCAAGTTCGTTTTCACAAATTTAGAGTACACTTTTATGTAGAATCAAGGGAGATCTTTAGAAAGGGAACTCTTTCCCTTAACGAGGACAGGCTCAGGGAGGAGAGGCAGTTCTTGGAACTTTTTGAATGATGTGAAGGAGGAAGGACACAGGGGAGTAGGGAAGGGAAAGTCACTGGGAAAGGTTGTGACCTGTGGGAAGGCATAGAAGAAACTAACAATAGAATCCTACTTGCTAACAGTGATTAAAAATGGGAACTTTAATTGAAAATAGAAAAGATTATGATACAAGAATAGAACCAAGGTCCAAGATAATTTAGAAAGTCCAATATACTGGCTAAATGTTAAAATTATTTATTTCTACTTCTGACATTTATATAAAGGCATTTTAACTGGAGTATTTAAGCAACAATTTTTGGAAATGTAAAGAGACCCTAAGGACTCCATTAACAGTCAGGGCCAGAGGTCCCTCCCGCCAACGATTACTAATGGTTGGCCCTATAGCAACTGTTCCTCAATTCCCCCAGTGTATCTAGAAGACCAGGCAAGGGAAGGGGGAATTGTCAGAGGCATGAGTTTGGTCCCAGTGGGGGGGTGCTGCCGCTTCCCCTCCCTTCCTCTTTCCCAGCCTGTGGAGGGAGCTGTGAGACACCTGCTCTCCCAGAGGGTTGCAGAGACTTCTTCTGCAAGCGGGGCACATCACATATTAGTGACCGCTAAGTATTGTAAAAGTGCTATAAATCCTCAGATGTTGGATGTCTATCATACACATTTCCTCTCCCCCAAATGTCAGAAATAATTGAATATATTAAGTCACATCCTTCAGACTCAATGATTTACTTCTCAGTTAATGTTTAATTTGGCACCGGCTGGAAGACTCTGTGTCTCATGGGTCATTTTTCCTTGTTTCTCAATTTTCCAGTTGCCCAGGTGGTGGACTAGTTCTTACCAAAAAATAAAATCATTTTTTCTTCACTTACCAAACTAGAAAGAAATGTAATTCTCTTTGGTAACTGTTTTAGAGGAAATAAAAACTTTTGGTTACTTTGCAAGAATTCTCGTATCTTTAATGGTGTGTGGAGAACCACAGAATTGGGTGGAAATACACAACCTGGGCAGCAACAAGGCTCATTCCTGGGCTTAAACTTTAGTCTCAGTGTAATGGGCATGATGAAATTTGACTACTCCACACTTATGTGATATATTGCTGATTGCAGTGTCTACGTTGGCAAAAGATCATGATGCAAATCAACATTTACTGCTCCCTGGCTATGTGTATTGCAGTGCGGTAGGTACCGGGGGAATTAACAAAACAAGGTCATGACATGATAAGACACAGCCCTTGAAAAGTTATCTAGTAGTAAGAGATTTAAGTAAAAGTTATGCATATTCAGCATAATATTAAACATAATAAACATTATATTAAACTTAAACATAGTATTAAAGGTTCTACGTAAAGCACCATGTGAACACTTGACATATAAGCTGTGGAACTATCTGTTGAGGAGTCAGAGGAAGAGAAATTTCTTACTGCCACATCTTGTGATGTCCATGTTCTCATTGTTGGGCAGCCCTTGTTACAATAAAGGAGCTCTGGTGTCTCTTACAGAAACATTTTAGTAGCTCAGTTTGTGTTCTCACTTTTCTGTTTCTCGTCGAACCTTGTTGATGGTAATAATAAGAGCAATGATTTAACAGTAGCTTCCTATGTGCAGGCAGTGTGCTGTGGCAGGGTCTTGGATGGCACTTCGTGTCTGGCAGGCTTACATGAGGGAGGAGGAGTAGGCTAGGTAGTGGAGCTCAAGCTCCAGTTTTGGTGTGAGGGTTAGGAAGTCTAACTCACCCCTAAGAAGTGTATTGGCTGGAAATGGATCAAAGGCCAATAATCAAAAACCTGGCTCAGCATGGATTAACCATCTAGGGGTTATTTTCTTCTCAGTAATCAGAATTTGGAGGCAGGCATTGTCCTGAATGTGTTCAGCAGCACGATAACATCAAGGCCAGTGTTTCTGAAATTACTGTAGCCTTTCCTCTGATTATTATCATTGGTTCCAAGATGGCTGCCTCAGCTCCAGGTTTGACAACTACGTTTAAGGCAGGCAAAAGGGGGAAGGAGGAAAAAAGGGATAGTGCTAATCTCACTTGTTTCCTTAGGCCAAAAATGGCCAACTTCATCCCAGAAGACTCCATCAGAATCTTACTGTGTCTCTATTGGCAAGAAGTATGTGATAGGGCCACTCCGAGCTGCAGGAAAGGCTGGGAAAGCAAGTATATAGCTCTCCTAAGCCCTATGGGGGAGACGGCAAGGTGGAAGTGGTTTGAAAATGTGTGCTGGTTTAGCAATGGATATTATGCGTCATGGGACAAAGAACTGCTGGGGCGAGAATATGTGGTTTCCATGAACCGTCTCATTTAATCATAGCAACAATGTTGTAGATAGGGACTTTACTATCCCCATTTTACAGATGAGAAAATGGAGGTTAGCTAATATGTACTAGTTATGTGCTAGTTTTTAAATTAGAGAGTTGCTGGAACCCAACCTACTCGTTGAGATTCAAACTTTTTCTGTTTTTTTTTTTTTTTTTTACTGCAGAGTCCATGCTCTTATTCATTTGCACTATTACTGAGAACTTTAAAACTCGGATGTCACAGACTCTTATCACAATGCTTAAAAAGAATTCCTAACATATTTTGAGCAATGGTAACATGACTGGCATAAATGCATAATCTTCTAAAGATGATAAAAAAGCACCTTGTTTTTAATATGGTCACTTTTCGCACTTGGGAGAGAATCAATGCTGATCTTCTGCAGCACGCTCAGGGCAGTGGCTGCAGGGAGATCTGGCATGGTGAGAACTGACCACTGGATCCTGAGGCCCCATAATCCTTGGAGAAAGCACTGCCTGAATCTTTCTATAAGGAAACTGGATGGATGGCACCCGTTGCCGATGGTCTCAAAAGGCTTGTAACATTCGTCGGATAGGAAAGACTGTAGGGTGTCATGAGGTTGGGAACAATTCGCTTTTCAAGTTTTTGGGTAAGGTAAACATACATAATCTGACTCCACTGCATTCCAGTGATTTGAGTTGTGACTGTTTTTCTTACTTGTCTTTGAATCATGGTCATTTCCTGATGGATTTAGTTTAGATGCCAACAGTATGGGAGAAAGAAGGCTATCTATGGTCCTTTTGAATTTACTTACTTACTGATGGACCTCACAGAAAGAGCATCACCAAGATGGTAGGTCCAGTGGGCACACTGTTTAAGCCGTGTGTCTTTAAACCCTGGACTCTCATTGACTTAATGTATATACAAATCAGAATTAGAAAGAGTCGTTCCTTGGGAGTTGGTCTATTTCGTGTGAAATATCTCACTCCCTTTTTTATAAAAATTGGCAGTATTCAGGAATTCATAAAGATGGATGCTCAGCTGGCAAATAAAAATTGTGAGTCTTCTCCTAGGGTCTCCATGAGCCATTTGTGGGGCAACTAGTCAGTGGGTTGCATTGAAGTGTTATAACTGGGTTGCCCAAATGGATAGGTAAGCTCTTTTTCCCGCATCTGAAATCTGCATCCAGACTCTCAGAATCCCCTTGTCCACTTGGTAGTCTATTCATGTACCATCCTGGACTCATGTTTGATACATGTACCAGCCTCAGGAAGGCTTACAACGAAGGTGCTGTGTCCAGGGCAGCAGAAAGTGATCCTCACTGACATCAAAAGAATCCACATCTTGTGCTCTTACCCTAGGACGTAGTATTGTTTGATGTATAACTGCAACATGTTGTTGCAGGTGCGGTAGGTTGGTGACTACTGTGATAAGCAATCATCTTAGTTATTATTTTTTAATTTAGCTGTGTTAATAGCTCACGGTCCAAAATTTCCACCTACAGTTATTAAGATCCAGCGGCTCCATGAGGGGGCAGGATAAATTTAATAAGACAGCTGCTACAGGTAATGTCCAGGCCACACATCATATTTTGGAAGTTCCCTTCTAGGATGTTTGGAATTTGGAAAGCATTTCCCCATATGTGTAAATTATGGGGAAGATTAATCCCATATAAGAGATTTCCTTCATTATCTCAAAAATCTCCATGTTCACATTCTTGGCTTTTACTTCTCTTGTGTGCTATATCCATCTCCCGTGTCTTCTGGGGCAATGTAATCTGTTACTCTTTAAAATCTTTTATTCGTTTCTTTTCTACTGCACTGCCATGTTCATTTAGCCCTAAAAGGAACGTCCTCTCGGGCCTGTTGCTACTGCTGTTTTAGTCTGTTTGTCCCCCTTGTTAACATTTCCCACAATTGCCTGTTTCTTCGGACAGCTCAACCCTTGCACTTCAGTGTTTATGCCGCTTGCTCCTCCTGGTCTCCTCTCTTCTCCAGAACTGCCACTTTCAGAGGTCAAAGGCAGCTCTTCCTCCGTTCTTGGGCCTTCATAACCCAGGGTCTCCTGGTCGTCTTCCTGTCTCCTATGGCTGCTCCTTCTCTCTCCTCCCCCAGAACTTCCTTCTTTTACTCCAAAGATTGGAATATATCCCAACAGTGGTCCTCTGCTCTCATTTTTATTTTCATGCTTTTTACTATGACCTCTACCTGGAACAACTGCCTCATCTCCTGTGCCATCTGGGACCTCAAGTCTCACGTCTCCTTACTGCACATCTTTAAAAGCCTCCTGTCACCTCAAAAACTCATTTTTTCTAACAGGTGGTCCAATTTTTAAATCTATATCCCCATCTTTTTTGTTGCTCTCTATATGTCAGGATTATCCTTCTTCACCACCCCTCCCCTGATGTCTAGACTTATGGTTATCTTTGGCTTTTGTCTCTCCGAACAGACACCAGTCTCAACGATCCTTCCTTTACAGTGTTTCGCATCCATCTCTTGTGATTTTCCCCTCATCTACCACACTCAATGAAATTCTCTCCTAGTTGGTCTCCTTATCCAGCGTCAATCTCTATCTATGCCCATGGATTCAGCTAACACCCCATACTTGTCAAAGTGTTCATTGTTATAGACAACAGAGTCCACTTAAGCTCGTTTACCCAGAAGGGATTCTTGAAGGAGGTATGTAGCTCACAGAATCACTGAGATAGTTGAGCAAGCAGACTCTCGGCTGAGCTTCCAAAAATATTGTCAGAACCTGGCTTTCCAAAGAATCTGTGCCCTTGTATTGATCAGGGAGCTGCCAGGATAGCTCCTGACTCCCTCTCCAGGACCTTTCCGCCCTTGCTGTAATCTGCACCAGCAGAATGGATGCTCCATACCCTGCCTCTGTTCACCAAATGCAGTTCTCCAGCGTGGGATCTGAAGAGTGTATTTGATCGGCAGAACTTAAATCACATTTTTGCGTCTGTAATTCTTTTGGGAGGGGGCTGTGGGAGAATTCAATGCTAGGGAAGGAGGACTTTTACGGGGAGGAATTATTAAAATGGGAATCAACCCCAAATCTGTACATGTGTCTCAGAACTTGATTCTCAGCTGCAGACGTTGTATAGACAACTCCATCTGAAGATCTGAGAAGGGCTCCACATTTGTCAAATCCAATATCAAACTTAACGATCTTCACCACAGATACCTGATCAGTTCGTCGATCCCAAACTGGTGAAGGGGCCGAAAGTCCCCACCCAGGTGTCATGACAGACACTTCGGAATCAGCCTCAATTCTGTCTCTTTCTCCCTTGCACCCGTAGGGGAGGAAGACAGTTGCTTTACCCACTCTGAGTCCTTCTGGCTGGGCTGTGAATTAAATCGACATGAGACAGAAAAGAAGGAGGAAAATCCAACAAGTTTAATCACGTGATACATGGGAGAAACCCAGGAAGACTGAGCAACACGGCCATGTGGCCGTCTTAATATTTAAGATGCCACCTTAAATATTATCTTCAGTTGAAGGCAAAGGAGGATGTTGGGGGTAGTGGTCTTGGATTTCAGAGGGGAGGAAGACAATTTACATGGAGACAGGAATGCAAAGGTTTCTTAAACGAGTTTTGCTGGGCTAAGAATGAGCCTGTTGGTGCCTTTCTTTCACACCTATTTTACATTATCCTACAACTATCTTAGGGTATTAGCTCCTTCCTGGAACATGCCTTCCAGGTTAAATTCTTTCAGGCAGTTTGGGGGAAGATAAAATGTTCTCCCTGCGTCTTCTGAGCCTTTCTTGTCCTCAGCTCGAAATAATCCACATACCAGAGTGACACATCTTGGGGCGGCCTGCCCCAAACCGCATCACCCCCTGGACTCCCTCAGTCTTGGGACCAAGTCACCTATACTTCCTAAGAATAGGTCATTTATCTGAGCTGCTCCTTCCCCTTTGGCAGAGTCCTGAAACAGGCTCTGTTCTCTCTCTTTTTTTTTTTTGAGGAAGATTAGCCGTAAGCTAACATCTGCTGGCAATCCTCCTCTTTTTGCTGAGGAAGACTGGTCCTGAGCTAACATTGTGCCCATATTCCTTTACTTTATATGTGGGATGCTACCACAGCATGGCATGCCAAGCAGTGCCATGTCCGTACCTGGGATCTGAACCACCAAACGCCAGGCCGCTGAAGCGGAATGTGGACACTTAACTGCAATACTAAATGTTGATAATTCCCTAAACACATTCTGCTTTTTCATGCTGAACCCTTTGTCTGGGAAGCCGTGCCCTAAATCTGCTTCTATCAAACTCCTCTTTATCCTTCATTTAGGCATAAATAGTTAGCTCTAGGTAACAATCAACATAATCATAGAATGCAAGGTTCAGGTTAAACTTTGACGACTTCTCCTTTAGGTATCACTTTCGGCTGTAAGTGCTATCATCTCCCCTTTCTTCTTCACTCCCTTCTTTCTCCTCAGAACCATTGGAGAGAGGAAGAATGAATAGCTCAGAGAGCCTCAAATCTCTCTCACGCTCAAAAGCCAAACAGTATATTCTTCACTGGTCTGTCTTTGAATGTCCCTGAAGGAGGAGAAGGAACCAAATGTAAAATAAATGGCCACTGACAGCTCTAAAGCTTTTCTGCTGTTCATTATAGTTTGAAGATTTTGGAAATATAAAACCAAATGCCTTAGTATTTCCTTCCATTAATGATGGAATTTACTTCACTCTAGCTTATCTTTCACTTCTAATTTTCTAAGGCTTGAGTTAGGGTTCAAAATGAAATGGAGACTAAAAAGAAAAAAGAAAAGATCGATGAAACCAATAGCTAGTTCTTTAAAAAGATAAACACAGTTGACAAACCTTTAGCTAGACTCATCAAGAAAAAAAGAGAGGACTCAAATAAATAAAATCATAAATGAAAGAGGAGATGTTACAACTGATAGCACAGAAATTAAAAGGATCATAAGAGACTACTGCAAACTATTATATGCCAAAAAATTGGACAATCTAGAAGAAATGGATAAATTCCTAGAAACATACAACCTTCCAAGACTGCATCAGGAAGAACTAGAAAATCTGAAAGACTATTACCAGTAAGGAGATTGAATTAGTAATTGAAAACCTTCCTACAAACAAAAGTCCAGGACCAGACGGTTTCTCTGATGAATTCTACAAAACACTCAAAGAAGAACTGATACCTATCCTTCTCCAACTTTTCCAAAAAATGTGACAAATTGAAATGGCAATCAATAGGAGATATTGGAGTATATGAGGAAGCCATTTGGTGTAAACCTAATTCGGCCTGACTTTGTTTTTTCCCAAAGGGCCTGACATGGCCATCGATCATGCATTGTATATCTGCTTGAAACATTTACTACGGCAAGAACAAATGGCCTTAAGATAAAGGTGCAACTTTCCCCCACATTGGCATTTCCTTAGGGATAAGCATCTTTCCTTAGGCTAGGAACTAATTGCTGTGCTCACCTTTGACCACCCAGCTCAAGACAATAGACCTGCCACCCTGCTGTGTCCACCAAGACATCAGACCTACCTGCTGTGTCCATCAATCGCTGTACTGACAGAGCAGTCTCGCGACTATTGTAAAAGGGACATTTCAATCATATGTGAAACATCCTCTTTGGAGGTATATAACCACTCTGTACACCCCACTTCTTTGGTGCCCTTTCTTCCTCCAGGAAGAAAGGCCCTGGACCATGGTCCTCACATTTTAGCTCAGAATAAACTCTCCCAAATTTTCATTTATAGATTGGTTTTGGATTATTTTCGTCGACAAATGGAAGAGGAGGGAACACTTCCAAACTCATGTTCTGAGGCCAGCATTTCCCTGATACCAAAACCAGACAAGGACACTACAAGAAAAGAAAATTGCAGGCCAATATTCCTCATGAACATAGATGCAAAAATCTTCAAGAAAATGTTAGCAAACCAAATTCAACAATACGTTACAAGGATCATACAACCAGACCAAGTGAAATTTATTCCTGGATGCAAGGATGGTTCAACATCTGCAAATCAATCAGTGTGATACACCACCTTAACAACACAAAGAATAAAAAAATCACACGATCATCTCAATAAATGCAGAAAAAAACATTTGACAAAATTCAACATCTGTTTATGATGAAAACTCTGAAGAAAATGGGTATAGAGGGAATGTACCTCAACATAATAAAGGCCATATATGACAAGCTCACAGCTAACATCACACTCAATGGTAAAAACCTGAAAGCTTTCCTGCTAAGATCAGGAATAAGACAAGGAGGCCCACTCTTACCACTTTCATTTGACGTAGTGTTGGAAGTCCTAGCCAGAGCAATTATGCAAGAAAAAGAAATAAAAGGCATCCAAATTGGAAAGAAAGAAGTAAAACTGTTACTATTTGCAGATGACAGGATAGTATATATAGGAAACCCAAAAGACTCCACCAAAAAACTGTTAGAACTAATAAATGAATTCAGTAAAGCTGCAGGATACAAAATCAATGTACAGAAATCTGTTGCATTTCTAGACAGTAATAATGAACTATCAGAAAGAGAAATTAAGAAAACAACTCCATTTACAATTGCATCAGAAAAAATATAATACCTAGGAATAAATTTAACCAAATAAGTGAAAGACCTATATACTGAAAAGTATAAGTCATCAATGAAAGAAATTGAAGTCACAAATAAATGGTATGATATTCCACGCTCATAGATTGGAAGAATTAATATTGTTAAAATGTCCATACTACCCAAAGCAATCTAGAGATGCAATGCAATTTTTATCAAAGTTCCAGTGAAATTTGTCACAGAAATAGAACAACCAATTCTAAAATTTGTATGGAGTCACAAGAGACCCCAAATAGCCAAAGAAATCCTGAGAAAGAAGAACGAAGTTGGAAGCCTCACACTCCGTGATTTCAAGCTATATTAGAAAGCTACAGTAACTAAAACAGGATGGCATTAGCATAAAAACAGACACAGACAACAATGGAACAGAATAGAGAGCCCAGAAATAAACCCATGCATATACAGTCAATTAATTTATGACAAAGAAGCCAAGAATATGCAATGGGGGAGGAGCAGTCCCTTCAATAAATGGTGTTGGGAAAACTGGACAGGTACGTGCAAAAGAATGAAACTGGATCACTGTCTTCCCCAAACACAAAACCTAACTCCAAGTCCACACTCCTGACCATCAGTCGCATCAAAAGAGCATGTGGCCCCCAGTATAGTGCTCCCATTCTGCCTTTATTCTGGCCCCACTGATTCTGACTGCTCTTCTTATGCAATGGCCCATTTCCTGAATATTGCTAGGTATTTGACAAATAGAGTTTAATGTACTTCAGTAAAATTGTTGCTTTAACATTTTCAGACAATACTTAACAGCAGTTATTTGTGCAACGATCATTTGCTAAGAGAATTAGGTAGTCAGTTTCTAAGAATGAAACTGTCAAATACAGGTTTGCTCTCACTCTGCTTCAACTTCTGAGTCATTTCCTAATGATTCTGTCAAAATGGCTTTCTTCCTAATCCGAGGGCTGCTTGTGTGATCTGTAAAGCAGCAAAGGGTGAATTCAGAGTTCACTTACATTACTTCTTGTTGTTCATGTCCTATTTCCGGAGGGGCTAAGCTGTTGTGTCAGAGCTATCACTTAAACCATCAACGTGAAATTCCCTTCAAACTTTGAAAATGTTCCTTGTTTCGACTAAGCTTCTCAGAGCTGGCTAAAAGTGAGTGCAAGCTGCAAACATTCACAGCTACATTGTTTTAAGGAGACCAGCAAATATGGAAATTCTTGTTCTAGAGTCAAAATTTTCATTGCTGCAGGCCAGCAGGACACCCTGGCCATGTGCGCCATTACAGGGCTACTAAAATACCAGCCACTCTGTGGTTCCGTTTTTCTTCTTTGATTTCAACCTGCCTCCTTCTCCATCAGTGTCAATGTAAACAGAGCACCAGCGTGGGTCAGAGGCATCCACCCCACCTCCCCACACAGCCCTGGAGGACCATGCCCCTCTGTGAGGGCACCGACAAGCCCACCTCCAACCTGCTGTCTGCCTACTCCCCACAACCTGAGAGGAATGAGGGTTGGAGCTGGATGCAGGCCTCTGCACAACCTGCAGGATTATATGCCCGCTAATGTGATGTGGGCATTTAGGACCATCTCTTTTTCCTCTGGATCTCACACCATCGGCACCAATATATAAAAACATCGGAGCACCCAGCAACGTGGGACCCAGAGATTCCCATGATGTTATCTCAGGGGCATTCTGAAAGCTGCCTTGATCCTAAATATCTCCTTCAGCACTTTTGAAAAAACAATCAAACTATTCCCTGCATTTACAGGGCACTTCACAGTTGACAGTGCCCTTTCAGTAGCATCATCTCATCTAATCTCCGTGAACCTGTAATGGGTTCGTAGAGCAATCTTTAAAACAAAGGATGGCGTCGGCTCAGAGAGGTTGAGTAACTTACTGAAGGTCACAAGGAAGTGGTAGCTCACTTGCTCTAAGTCTGCACTCCTTCCCACAGCATCCAACAAATCGTAGACATAGAAGGAACCCTTTTAGAGAGAGCTAAAACTCCTTAAAGCAGCAAGCTTTCGTTACGTATTTAGAGACAAAGCTCAAAATGCAAATCTTCCCCTGAGAATGGGAGAGCACTAACAAATGGGTACCATAGGCTCTCACACATCCAAGAATTAAACCAATTCCAGAGTTATCGACTTGATTTAAGACACGGTAGCTCATAGAAAAGTTCTAGATTGAAGATAATTTTTGAAAAAGTGTACATCTGTAAATGCACATGCCTCTATTTGGAAAGTATATTGCTTTGGACATTTGTGCCATTTCTTGGTTACCCATTTTACAGGCTGTGTCCATAGCTGCTTCATTCCTATCCCTACATTTAAGGCCATCACATTGCTTTTTAATTACCTTAAGACTCATTTTCAGTTAATTGTAATAATTAAGATTGTTTAACCAATAAAGCACTTCCATGAATAAAAATTATGGAGTTTTAAATATGGCCCTTTTCAAATTTAATACGACGTCGCATGAAACTGCTTTTATTTAAAAGAACGATCATATATCCACTGCCAACAGTATAAAAGCGATAAAGACATTTCCCTCCACCTTATAAAAATGTATGACATTTTCCTAAGAAATTCCCTGCCTTTAGAAGTTCTAGACCTGCTCCACTTATTAATCTGAGTGTATCTTTTCACAGTCTGTATTTTACTGTACGGCTTTGGTACCTTCATCAAAAGGCAAATACAGACAGTGGAAATGCATGTGGAAGGAGAAGGCTTAGAGCACAATAGCCCATCACGTGTATGCTGAGGGGCAAGTATCATGAGGACCCCCACCCCGGGCTTCAGTACTAAGGGTGCCCAAGACACAAATCGTGCAAGAAGTCAAAAGAAGTGCCTTCCCTCAACGGGAAAGGTGACAGGATTCAACGTGAGGAGAATGATTAAGAAGGAAAGTTTAGTGGGCTCAGTTACCCAGCTGATGGTTCCTCTAGCTCTCACTTGGATTTTAAACGTTTGCTTGAAAAGTGACTTCACATCAATTTTTGTTTCTTTTAGAAAGCTCCCAGCGGTAACTATTAATAGCATCTTTGAGGAACAGAATTATTGATGTTATTTGGCTGATGATCCAGAGGATAGAGGAGCCAGAAGACGGCTACAAGTGCAGACGTTCGTATGCTCTCAAAACGTCAGGATGGTACGGATACTGAAACAGGAAATAAAAGATGTCAATGGCTTTAACGTGTAGATCATTCAGTCTTCTGTGTGAGAGTCCGAGAGCACTTGACATGTCTCAGTGAAAAAGTGTCTGTTCCCTCCACTCCTTTCCCATGCCTTTGCACCCAAGTTGAGTCAAGTAAAAGGGCAGTTCATCTTGTCCTGGCTCTTGCTTGTGTTTTCCCCAACCCTAAGCTCAAGAAAAACATCGTGAATTTGACGGCCATTTAGGCTTCTTTATATAGTAGCATCCTCAAAAAATCATTATTGAGCACCTACACTCCTGACATAATATTGAATACAAAACTACAATGGGTGATGGTATGGAAGCAGTTCTTGCTGTCTTTCACACACTCTGCAGCTGGTTACATGCGTTACGTCTTTTAAACCTCAAACAACAATACTATGAGGCAGGTTCTAATATGATTTCCACCTTTAAGATTACAAATACTGAGACCTAGAGAGCTTTTTAACTTGCTGTAGGTCACACGTCTAGTGTGGGATGCTGGGGTTTAAACCAAATACAAAGTTGTACAAACTACAAGATGAGAGGTCATTTGCTTGAAGGAACCGATAACGTAACAAAGTTAAACTATGTTGAAGGTTTAATAGAGCTTTGACGAAGAAATGTTTCAGATTCTTAGAAGTAGATGATAAAGTTGATTTGTATTCAGAGAGGCTTCATTCTTGGGCAGATCAGACATGTAACATTTACACTAGAACCAATGTCCTTTCCAAAAACCATCTTCTGAGAGAAAAATACTTTTATAAAACGAAGGTCTTTGTGTCTTTAAAAAATTATATGTCTGTATATACAGACATATGACAAGAGAAATATATGTACATAACTTAGAAACTCCAGGACAGTGTAAAGAAGAAAGTAACAGTAACCTGTAATCCCACAACCTGGAGATAATCAGTGTTAATATTTTCTTGAATTTTGGTCAACTTTTTTCTAGACACATGTAAATTTTTAGTGTTATTGTTGAAAACTTGGTATCATACTGTACATATGTTTATTTTCTCTATTCTACAACCTAAACTTACATCATGAGACTTTGTCACTTTTATGAAAGCATTTCTTTTTGATGACTTCATTGATTTCTAGTACAAGGCTGGAACTTATTTAAGCATCTCCTTCATGTTATGCTTTCAGGATGTTTCCAACTTTTGATATTATAGATGATAGAGGAACATACTTAAATTGATGCGTGTTTGCATTTCTGACTACTTCAGTAGAAAAGAGTCCCATAAATGGAACCCTGGGACAAAGGATCTAAGTTTTTTTAAGGTTTCTAATACAAATTACCAAATTGCTTTCCAGAAAGGATGGAATCCGGTGCTCTTTGGATCCTAGTTTCTTTCCTTCCTCAATCATATTCATCACGCTAAGCGTCTAGTGTAATGTGTTATGTGTGTGGCTGCTTAAGAAATGCTGTTTAACGTTGAAAACCTCACGAGAAGAAGTGTGAGGCAGCGGAAAAGCAGGGACTCTGAAATGAGAAGGTGGAGTTAGATAGAACTGCCTTTTGCTAGTTCTGCCTTGTATGTTAACACAGGTGACGCAATCCTTCCTTTTAAGTGGCTGTAAAAGTTAAATGTCACAGGTAGGAATTGGAATCAGCTTAATTTCCGAAGCTTTGAAGAAAAGACTTCAACATTTAAAAATAGCATTTTGTACCCTTCCTCTCTAGAGTAATTTTTTTGTGTTTTTTTGGTGAGGAGGATTCTCCCTGAGCTTGCATCTGTGCCAATCTTCCTCTCTTTCCTATGTGGGATGCTGCCACAGCATGGATGATGAGCAGTGTGTAGGTTCGTGCCCAGGATCCAAAGATGCGAACCCCAGACCGCTGAAGTGGAGCGTGCAGACTTAACCACTACACCACCGGGCCAGCCCCCCATATACTAATTTTTATTTGCGAAAAATTCTTTGTAAATGGAAAGAAGAATTAACAACAGACTGTGATTTTTTTCTGAAAAAATTGTCATATCTGTATAAAAAGCAATCCCATTGTAGCTCCACTTACTCCCATAGTGAATTTTTGGGATGTACTGAATAGAATTTAAATTTATAGCCATTAATGGTCAACCTTTCTGGTGGCCAGGCAGAGGCTGCCATCACTCCTGGTTATAATTATGACCATGAGTCTCTGATTCTTTTTCCTTGCCCAGGGTGAGTGTTTTCTTGTGAAAAAGGCTGAGTGGCTCTGATCGTTTAGATTTGCTGTAACCAACATAATTTGGCTTCAGCAGAACAGGAAATGCAAAGCAACTGTTCTTGGCTTCTCACCATATAGTCCTAAATGTTCTACATGCAAAGATTGAACTGGTAATGGAAAACCAAGGCACTCTGTTTTTCTCATCCTTCCATCTTTTTTTCTCTCTTGGTCAAAACCCACCATAAAAAGCAACTTAAAACCTACCTCTTTCCAGAGCGAAGCAGGTCAAATCCTTCATTTATTTTTTCAAAAGGTAAAACATGGGTGATTAAAGGATCCAGTGCAAACTTTTTAGCCATAAAATCGGCCACAAGTTTGGGGACAGAATCTTTACTCTTAAAACCTGAAAATAAAGTGACATAGTTGTTGGCTTCAGCCAGGGGTAAGAGGAGAATTGGAGAGGAGACTTTCCAAAAAGAATGTAAATGAAAGTTTATGAAAAGTGCGGCATTCCACAAACCACTCTCCTGAACGTCATAGGAGAGTGTGCGTCAATATCCTTTCGCAGTGGTCTGGCCTTTGTTTAGATCGGGTCCTGGTTGTCAGTTCTCTCAGAGAGAAATTATGGTACAGACGGGCACTCCCACAGTGAAGGAGCAAATTTAGCAATTGTCTAAATGTGGGCGATGAATGCAGACATGAATTATTGCTATGGGTTCCTGGGTCTACTAGGTATTCCAGTGCCCTGCGCAGTCTCGAGTATAGAAAGAGGTGCTCAAAGCACCTACTTAGTTCATGGGGACACCAGAAAAGTCTATGTCGGGACCTTCTGCGTGCATTAGTTCTACATCTAGTTGATTTGGAGCCTATAGATACAAAGGAATTTAAATTTGCTTTTAACCAGGATACTTTTTAAAAACTGGCTTTGTCACTTGTAAAAGGGAAGAAGTCCTGAGGTTAATAAGAATTTGGCCCTCTAGCTTAACAACATACCACCAAAAATAGCTCCTTTCCAGGTACGTCCACTCAGTAGCAACATGGGATTCATAGAGAGATTTTGGGAATCAGGAGGTACTCCTACGATGACGCTCACACCATATGCTTCTTGACAGCATGACAAGGCAGCCACCTGGAATAAAATCAATCCATCGCACCATCAAATTGGATTCTCTGGTAACCCCCACTCATGATGCACAGTATCACGCAATATTGATTTTGCTAGATCGTGAGTGTGTGGAGGGAAGAGATTGCATCTCTTGTTCCTCGGTTTTTCATGATTTCTTAAAGCCACCAGCTGTGGTTTTAGAAAATGCCCAGAGAATATTTCTTGAATAGGACAGTGGATGAATGAATTTGTGTGACCTTAATTCTTTCTTATAAAGTAATAAAGAGGCAAAAATCATTACAAACATACACATAAAATCTGATTGCTCAAATAAAGCTAACGTTTATCATCACATGACCGTCAAGCAATTTCAGTTGGTTAACTTACTTTTCATTTATTTATTAAGCAGATATTTTGAACTCAGTACTTTGAAGCAGGTTCTTTTGGGGGGTAGGGGGTGAAAGATTAGTCCTGAGCTAACATCTGTTGCCACTCTTCTCTATTTGCTGAGGAAGATTGGCCCTGAACTAACATCCAGGCCCATCTTTCCCTATTTTATGAGTGGCACGCCTGCCACTGCATGGCTTGATAAGTGTGTGTAGGTACGCGCCCAGGATCCGAACCCGACAACCCCGGGCTGCCGAAGTGGAGCGTGAACTTAACTACTACACCACCGGGCAGACCCCTGAAGCAGGTATTTTGATGGTGAACAAGATATAAGGTCAATTACATCATCAAAATTTGTTTCTTGTCCATTTGATGGTCTCCTTTTTTAATGCATCCCCTTTCTACCATCCATTGCTAAAATGTACATTTTTTTCTGATTTATGTATTTTATTTTTTTCCAACTTTATTGAGGTATGGTTGAGAAATAACAATTGTGTATATTCCAGTTGTACAATGCAATTGTTTTAGGTTATACAACGTGAAAATTTCATATACATATGCAGGGTGAAATGATTACCACGGTCAAGTTAATTAACACACCATCACCTCACATAGTTACCATTTGTGCCTGTGTGTGTGGTGAAAACACAAGATCTCTTCTCTTAGCAAATTTCAAGTGTACAATACAGTATTAGTAACCGTACTCACCACGCTCTACGTTAGATCCCCAGAACTTGCTCATCTTATAACTGAAAGTTTGTTCCTTTTGACCAACATCCACCCATTACCCCTGCTCCCCAGCCCCTGGCAACCACCATTCTACTCAATGGTTCTAAGAGTTTCTGTTTTAGATTCCACATATAAGTGATGTCGCACAGTGCTTGTGTTTCTGCATTGGGATTATTTCGCTCACTTAATGTCCACCAGATTCACCCATGTTGTTGCAAATGGCAGGATTTTCTTCTTTTTTATGGCTGAATAAATTGTTTATCTATCTACCTATCTATCTATCTACACCACGATTCCTTATCCATTCATCTGCCAGTGCAC
Organism: Equus asinus; assembly: GCF_041296235.1. Taxonomy (NCBI): domain Eukaryota; kingdom Metazoa; phylum Chordata; class Mammalia; order Perissodactyla; family Equidae; genus Equus; species Equus asinus. The sequence continues at coordinate 82,251,335 of NC_091792.1, read as the reverse complement.
ATTTATTGTCTCCACGTCTTGGCCCTTGTGAATAATGCGGCAATGAATGTGTGGTGCAGATATCGCTCTGAGAAAGTGATTTTATGTTCATTGCTTATGTACCCAGAAGCGGGATGGCTGGATCATCTGGTGGCTGCATTTTATATTTTTTGAGGAACTTCTATGCTGCTTTTCATAATCACTGTACTGATTTACATTCCCGTCAAGAGTGCACAAAAGTTCCCTTTCCTCCACCGCCTCCCCAGCACTTATTATCTCTTGCCTTTTTGAGAACAGCCATTCTAAAAGATGTGAGGTGGTGTCTTGTGACTTTGATTTTCATTTCCCTAACGACGAGCCATGTCGAGCACCTTTTCCATATAGTTGTGGGCCTAAAACGGACAGGTTTTAAATGTGCTTTTACCTCCCCAAAATGTTCATTGGTTTTACTTTAAACCATACCTCTTACTCTGGAATGTTGAAAGAAAGCCCTCCTCCTCCAGTCATGTTTTTACACATGTCCATCATAATAAAATTGTTTAGGATGCCCCAGCAAGATGTAGTGATCTGTCCTTTGATTTTGAAGTATGAGATGTGGAAGACCAGATCACCTCAGGACATGTGGCGTTGGACATTGGTGTCTTCAAATAAAGTAACAACCCAATTCCACGTCAGAAAATGGAGGGAAACCACAGCAAAAGGGCATAAGGAGGAAAGACACAGCCTCGGAAAAGTTGGGTTCTCTTGGAACCTCAGCCACCCATGGCATATCGTCCCAGCTCAAGACTGCAAAGAGCTTCACTCTTCCTGTTTCTCACCGACACAGCTGGGATTTGCTGGAGAACCGCAAAAGGGGGACTTGCTGGTCTCTGGGGACTTTTTTCAGTAGATTCTAGAGGCTTCTGATTAGTGGAATACAGCTGGAAATGTGTTCCCTCTTGCAATTGATGATATTTGTAATTATTTGAAAGTAATATCATGTATATTCCAAAGCTGCTGTAAGCACTGCAAGACTGGGAACAGTGTTTCATATTGATAACACCCGCTGACATTTGTTAAGCGCTGACCACTTGACAGGTGGCACTGTGCTAAGAATGTTCCATGTATTATCCATGGAATTTGGAAACAATGCTAGGAGATAGCTATCTCAAACTTTTTCATTGCAAAACCCAGCTGACTTTTTACAGTATTCAGTCCAACACCCGGGTTTGGGTGCTCACTTTGAACCACTGCGTGGTCTGCTGTGGTAAGATAGCACATATTTTCTGTTCATAAAATGATTCAAAGCGTGAAATTGCTCATTATTTCCAGTGGCCAAAGTATGATATGTGGGAAAAATCAGAATTCATTAAAACATAAAAATTGTTAAACAATTATTGTTCAGAAAGTGGGGAAAAATCAAACTTGCCAACTTGAGAACAGAATTTATATTGTATATATTTCAGCTTGAATTTTTAAACTAAAGATTAACAAGGTAAATTTGTAACGGCTCAATAAACAAACCTCCTACCTCTGCTAAGGGGAAATATTAGTTATAACTGTTTAGCTTAACTGATGGAATGAAAGATTTCTCATGACAATAAATTAAGCAATCAGGTAACAAACAGGAGCTGGCCAATCACCACTCGTAGCTTTAAAAATGTTCCTTATATAGAATATTTCTATTCTGCAGCCTGAGAGCATCCTCCAGAATGCAGACGCAGATCTCAGGGCACTTTGCAGTACATACCATGGTCTCAAGCCGACCAATGACTTCGAATGAAAAATCCACGCCTCCATTGCTCATTTCTGTCAGCACCTCCTGGATGGGTTTCTCGAAGTCCTGAGGGTTGATGCACTCAGTGGCACCCACTTCCTTTGCTTTCTCAAATTTGTCTTTGTTGATGTCCACCCCAATGATCCTGGCCGCTCCTGCTGCTTTACAGCCCATGATAACAGACAGGCCCACTCCTCCAAGGCCAAACACGGCACAGGTGGAGCCCTGGGTGACCTGTGTTTTCAGAAAATGCAAAAATGGATCAAGTAATGATTGTTGGAGAGCGCCTAAGCTGTGGAAAGTGCTATGCCTTGTCCGTTTTCAGGATCTGCTCAGACTATGTCCAACCTGCTGTCAAAACCTCTTTTGGCTTCAGTTGTTTCAGTGTTTAAGTTGAGGGGTTTGAACTAGTCTTTGCTGGACATTAGACATTAGACCCGGGGAACTTAAAAAAATCTCAATGGTCACAGCCCATAACCAATTAAATCAGAATCTGGGCAGGTGGGACCCAGTCCCCAAATGACTCCAATGGGAAGCCCAGGCTGGGAGCTGGGAGCCTGGATGATCTTTGAGCTCTAAATGCTGGTGACTTCCCTCTTAAAGAGAGTCTAGTGGCTCAAATCTGTTGACAGCCAGCTTCAGCACATCACACATACATAAACACAATTTTTGGGAAATGAGATAATAAGTGGAAAACGTTATTCCAGGAGACTGAAAAAAATAGTCCAATTGAACCCTCAGTAGTTAACTCCTTGGTTGATTAACTTTCAGTAGTCATAACCAGTATAATGAGAGCAGAAATTAGCTCTGAAATATGGAAGAATTATCCTGAGGTTAACACAAAACCTAAGGCCAGGGGAAACTCACAGGTAACTTTAAGATAATACAGCTTGAGGCCAATGTGATCTTAGTGGGTCTTTCTCCCTGCTTTTTAACATACACTAAGGGACGGTAATGCAGTGAAAAGTTGGTCTATGTTAATAACGGATGAAATCCATTATTATGAGTGCCCTTGGCTGCTGCTCAATTAGAACACCTGCTGAAACAGATGATGCCATTGCACAAGGGCCTTCATGCAAGCACAGAAATTTGGAAAACACGTGCTCTCAATTGATTAAGGTGGCTAGGGACAGTTTACTAACCCTCGTCTGCTGGAGTCAGCCTTCAGTGAGGGTAAAATGCTCCTCCCGTACCGCGTAATCATTCCCTGGGGTACGGCTCCCCTCTTTGCCTTACTCAGGAAAATATGAGGCTTGTGGCCATGACTTAAAAGTGCTGGTAATTATGTGTTATGCTTTATGAATCAGCAGGAGTTTTGAGAGAGAGGTTCATTGCAGCTCTCATACGAAGCAGCTGTGAGATTTTGGACAAATAGCTTTATGTCTCTGGGCCTCAGTTTCATAAAATGAAAAGATGCTGGATTTCCAACCGTTTGCGGAAAGGAGCCTTTAGAGAACCTCTCCTTAGAATCTACCACTTCAGCAGTGTGTGTGTGTGTGTGTGTGTGTGTGTGTGTGTTCATGGCAGAGGATGAGACATAGCAGTGGAATGAACGGATCACTGAAGCTTCCTCGCTTTCCTCATCGGGATCCACAGAGTGGGTGTGTGGATGGCCCTCAATTTGGAGGTGTAGCAGGTAAGGCTTTGGAGTCTATTGTTAATCCTAATCCTCGGCGTGGAGGATCCCTGGAGTAGATACTCCACAAAGGCAACCCCTTCATTTCATTTACTTTTGCTACCTCAGAACCCAGCAGACCCTACCGTGCCTGGTGCGTGTTGGTGCTGTCTCACTGTAGAATGAATGACTGAACGAGCGGCCAGCTCTAGAGTTTAGACATCCCAAAGAAAAATAAACAAGTATAGTTATTGAAAACGACACCTTTACTGTTTCGTAACTAATTATCAATAGCTTTTTCATTAGTGATAAACAGACCAATGTTCTATGATATGCTCTCCATTCCTTCCGAGGGCATTTTCCTACTCATCTTTGATACCCTCAATTCTATGGAGTATGTCAATGTTCTTATGGGAGCAGGGGGAAAGCTACTAGTAAATGTACGAAGAATGATCTCTGATTCCTGTGAGAATCTGCTTTCCTTTTGGTTCCTGACAGTCTGAGTGTAACTGCTTTTATCACCCGTTGTCATTCCTACCTTGGCAACCTTGACTGCAGACCCATAACCAGTAGAAAATCCACAGCCAATGAGACAGACTTTCTCCAGCGGTGAGGCCGCATCGATCTTGGCCACTGAGATCTCGTCCACCACGGTGTACTGGGAGAAGGTGCTGATGCCAAGGAAGTGGTGGATGGGCTTCCCTCTGCAGGTGAACCTGCTGGTACCATCCTGCATGGTTCCCCGAGGCGTGCTCAGACTAGTCAGTGCAAGACACAGACACACAAGGGCATGAGACGGGCATAACCTACGTGCAAATCTATGGCTGCGTAAGGAGAGTAGCAGAAACTTACTTTTTCAAGCAGAGGTTGCCTTCAGGGTGTTTACAAACACTGCATTTTCCACACTGGGGAGTAAAGAGTGGGATGACTTTATCACCTAGAGGAGGATAAAAGAAATTCTTAAACTTCTATCTGGGAATTAATAGAGCAAGAAGTTAAAGCTTACGCGTGTGTATTAGAGACATGTCTTTGAAAAGTCTCCACGAAACAGGATGCGGTGAGCACCGTGCCATCGGCCATCGCCTGCTGGCATTGTTGATTTGGGTTTATATGTGCCCGAGGACTGTCAAAAAAGAAGTGCAAGTGTGGGAAAACCATGGATGTTTAAAAGCGGTTCCACTGTATTAGTCGTTATCCTTTATTGTGTGCCCTTTCTCCTGGTGGTGTTATACATATCATCTCATTTAATCTTCATTAAACCTTCTATATTGTCACTGTAAGTATAAACATAAATGCTAGTTGTGAGTAGGCTGCCATATTTCTGCCAGATGTTGGGCAATCTGGTATTTTGTGATAGTTTGGGGTACAGTAAAAGTGAGAATTTTGACAACCATTTCTTGACTTTTCAAAGTGACTATGCTTATCTTTACTATGAAATGAGTGCTTAGCTTTAAAGTTTATTCGTTTTTTAAGGAAACTAACAAAAATGGGACACAGAAGAATTCAAGAAATTCCTTTGAAAACCTCAGTCCTCAACGAGTTTGATGCTTTCTTTAGAGTAAGAACCAGCTGTCAAATGTTTATGGCTGATCATCTGTGAATCATCTATTTCTCCTGCTACTGTGGAGGGGGTAGGGGTGAAAAGTAAGGGCGTCATTCATTATTAATTGATTTCTAACTGAAGCAGATACTGAAAGCTAAAATGCAAGGCAGATAATTTATTTTATTCTTTTCTTTCCACAGCTCCATTAAGTATTTGGTTAAGGGGTGAAGTCAAATATACTGGCTAAAGTCATTTTTTAGAATTAAACACAATTTTTATTGTTAATCATCTATGCTCTCTATCCACAAGACCCAGAAAAATGGTTGGCCATAACATTTAATAGGTTAACTTTATATCGAGAAGATGACATAGAAATTTTCTATTTATTCACCCTTTACCTCTAGAAATATTTGCCTATACTATTATACAATAAAATTAGGATAAAATAAATGTTAAAGATGAAATAGTACTTTGTAACCAGTCACATTGAACCCTGGTTAAAGATAATAAAACTGCCAGGTCTGCTAGGTCCCTTTCCTTTCCTTCCAAGTGGTCTGTTTCATTCCTTCTGGGTTCAAGAAGGGAGGCCAGGGCCGGCCCAGATGGCCTAGTGCTTAAAGTTTGGGGAGCTCCACTTCCCCACCCGGCTTGGGTTCGGAGCAGGAACCATACCACTCGTCTTTCAGTAGCCTCCCACAGAGGAACTGGAAGGACTTACAACTAGAATATACAGCTACTTACTGGGGATTTGGGGAGGGAAAGATAAAGAGGAGATGGGCTACAGATGTTAGCTCAGGGTGAGTCTTTACCAGCAAAATAATATTAAAAACTCAAACAAACAAGAAGGGAGGCCATATTGGAAGAGGAAGCCGGTGGAGGGACTCCGCTTCCAGCTCAGCAGAGATCACACTATGATTCAGGTTTAGCCTCATGGCCCCGTTCTGTGAGCTGCTGGCGGCACAGAGCAGTTTCCACACACTGATCCAGAGGTTCAGGATGTGGACTGATGTCTTTCCCTCGTCTCGTTTGTGGTTCTCTTTGGCCCTGGCTGGCTGTGCTCAGCAACACTCAAATGGCAGTTGTTTGAGTATGAACTCCACTCTGGCAGGCACTGCGTGTCTTTTGGTCCTCACGCAGCCCAGTATCCAACCTGGCACCTGACATCTAGAAAGCACTCAGTAAACGCCTGCCAAGGAGAGAGCGTGGGAGAGCATGCACACACGTGTCAGAGCGAGGCAGGCAGGGAGGGGAGGTGATGGGGACGGCCTCCGTTCGAGTCCCAGCTCCTCTGAGACCGTCCACAGGGCCTTCACCTCTCATGGCTTCAATTTCCTCATCCAGCCTGGATGATCTTCGGGGCCTGAACCGAGTCACACCCCCCCAAGTGTGAAATCTGTACCTGGTCTTACTGTAGTGACGCCTTCTCCGATGCTCTCCACAATGCCAGCTGCCTCATGGCCTGCGATCACAGGAAGAGGTGCGACAAGGGTTCCACTAACCACGTGGTCATCTGAGCGACAGATTCCTGCGGCCACCATCTACGGGGAAAGGGAGGAGGACTGGATTCAGTGAAGACTGTGACCCTCACGTGGACTTATATCCACTTTCCTGAAATTGGGCTTCTAAAGTGTTTTCATGATTTTGCCGATAATCCCTTCTCTTCCCAGATACAAAACTTGCGGTTTATCCCCAAGATTATTCAGTCTAAAACCCTCCTCCATGAGCCTTTCCTGCATTAAACAATTTGGAATAATCTGTGAATGATTGTTTCTGAAATATTTAAGTCTTATAAATATACAACAGCGCATCCTTTTTATAGAAGTAAAGATAATTCAGATTAGCATCAGAAAATAGTCACTTAAGTTCCACCATCTAATGCCAATTGATTTTGAAATCTTGATATAAATCCCTTTGTACTTTTTTATGTACAAACACATACATTAATTTTTTTATGTTATATACTCTTTGGTTTCTTTTTAAAAATTTAGCTGTTTATATCTTTCCTTGACAATAAATGTAATTCCACTGTCTGGATGACCATATAAAAACTGCCTCTTGGGGCTGGTCCGGTCGCCTAGGGGTTAGGTTCAGGTTAAGTTTGCACACCCCGCTTCAGCAGCTGGGGTTCCCTGGTTCCGATCCTGGGTGTGGACCTATGCACTATTCATCAAGCCATGCTGTGGCAGGCGTCCCACATAAAATAGAGGAAGATGGGCATGGATGTTAGCTCAGGGTCACTCTTCCTCAGCAACAAGAGGAAGATTGGCAGCTGATGTTAGCTCAGGGCTAATCATCCTCACCAAAAAACCCCAAATACTGCCCCTTGATGGATTTTGGTTCTTTCCAGTTTTCCTGTTTTCTTAATTTTCTAAACCTAAAATTCAGTACAAGTGGAAAAATGTTTCACCTTTATACGGACTTCATGGGCCTTCGGGGGTGCGACCTCCACCTCCTCTATGGAAAATGGTTTCTTTTGCTCCCACAGCACAGCTGCTTTGCATTTTATTACCTGGAAATTGAACACAAAGATGACACCAGCTGTTCCGCACTCTTGAAGTCAAGGATTGAGTCTTTCATCTTTTTATGTGCCATATCTAGACTCATGTCTGGAACATAAGTGTTCCATAGAAATGAACAACGTCTGATTTGCAAAGAGAGTAAAAATACCTTTTTATAAAAATGTGGAAAGCAAGAACATAGGGACAGAGAAACAGAATTAACTCTAATGACACATTGAGATAAAATGGAATATCTTCTTTTAGGCCACACGTATTTTTTTTCTCTTCAGGTTGTTTATTGCTGATATTTCCTAAGGTGGTGTTGAAATTGCTTGCTTACCCACAACTGTTGGCTGGCACTTAAAGTTCTGAATCACTGTTATTTTGCTGACAGATTCTGTTCATGTGAAATCTATTGCCCTCTTGCTCAATTCTCCGCTTGAGCACAAGCCATCGGACACATGATTCCCGTTCTCTACTTGCCTGCCTGCCTAGCAGACTTCTTCTCGATTTGCCTGTTCCCCTCCTTTGATTTTCTCTCCTGCTACTCTGTGTGCTGCTTGTCTGCGCCACTAATTTGAAAGTTCACTTCGGCAGCTCTGTTTCGTTATCATCTTATGTGTAAAGATTCCTTCCAGATTAGATGTGAGCCAAAAATTTTAGAAATTAAAGCCACACACACACACACACACGTATTTTAAAATGGGAGAGCTGTGTGTTTGCCTTTCTAGCTAACATGGCTTACCCATAGACATTCTTAAAAATAAAAGTTGAACACATATTTTCAGTGCCTGGGAATGTAATATAAAACCTGTCTTGATTGCTGTAAATGTATGTAGTTGAGAATGTTTTTCTAGAGAGAATTGACATCATTGCAAATATGATAAAAAATTCAACTGAAATTTATCTAACAATTCATTTTCATTATTTATATGTCAAATCGTCCCACTTTGCAATGTGCTTGTGGTCAATGCCACATGAATGTGAGCGTCCTTGGAAGTAATACACCAGTGGTAGAGAGGTGTGGCTTATCGGGCGCTGTGATGCAGATGCAGCAGGCGCATTGTGGCCTGTGCTGGGTGAGTTACGTGCTCTGTCTGTAAACATCACCGGGCAGTATTTTTGAATTATTGGTCTTATTTTACAGATGAAAAGATCGAGGCTCAATTGATGCAGAAATTGACTGGGCAATTTTCCTAAAGTAATGAAGCTGGCTGTCTGGAGAATTGATATGAATCTACCTTTATCTTTTCACTACCTCATGCTGGTGAAAGATTAACAAAAGGTAACATAATAATAACAACAACAAAGATAGCGGTCACTAACATTTATTGAATTATTTCTCTGTAGCCCGCACTATTCTTACGCTTGCCGGTATTAATTCATTACATTCTCACAACACCTAATAAAGGAGTATTATTGCTGTTGCCATTGAGCATGTGAAGACGATGTAGCACAGGACAGGGAGACATCAAAGAAGCGTTGTGACGGAGCTGGAAGTTAGGACTTGGCAGCTGAGGGGAGGACTGAGTGCCTGTTACTTGTTGTTTTCATTACTACATTGGCTTTACTGTTTGGCTTTCTGAACTCATTATTTCTCTTAAGCTGAGTTTTGGCGATTTTAATTTTTCTTCCCCCTAGTTAATCTTCATTTGCAATGTAAATGCTAATCAGTAACGAATGAAAATAAGACAGTTGGAATAAGAAAACCATGTGGTTTCCATCCAATCTCACTGATACAGGCCTGTTGTGTCACACAGTGTGTGTAGAAACCTCAGAACGTTAAACTGAGTTATCAGAGCAAGATGTTATAATGCGTGATTCTCTCCTATCACAACAAATGTCCTGGGAAGAGTTGACAGGCTGCTGTAATTGAGCGGGCAGACGGGAGGAATTGACGACGCTGAATGACCGCGTGCCTCTCTGGGCCTGGAAGCACTGAACACACACACTGACTCTGCAGAAGACCCAGGGCCCAGACTCTGTGTTCCCAGCGCTCCTAAGTGATTCAAACTGCACTAGTATTAATGATTGTGTGAAATCATGTTGACTTTTGTACATAGAAGATAGTGTTCTGGAGGATTTCTCTGGGAGGGTCCTGAACTGTGCCATAACAGGACTCTTAGGTCGGAATTTGCATGTCGAACTTGGCTGGCTTACCCAGGATCATTCTGATGCTTTAGATGGATCAAACTTCTGTCAGACTCAGCTTTACATATTCATAAAAGATATGATTATAAAGATTAACACTTAAATTATGGTTTCTTAATATAAAGATAACTTTCTTAACATACAGATGACTTCTTGACTAAAAACGTTTCCAACTTTAGATTTGCGGATTACTCATGATCGGCTGTAACCACAGCACATTTATTTAACAGAGCACATAGAGACTTTGTAGGTACAAATGCTGCACATTCTGGCTGAAGATATTTAGGAATAGCCTTTTCCAATCGTAGTTCAATATGTGTTGTGTAATGAAGCATATACTCTATGCTGTATTTCAATATATATTGCTTCTAATTTAGACATGCATTTTAAATTGTTCATTAAACATTATCTGTCTGTGTATTATATTAATGAGAATAGAATTCTAAAAGTAAAACATTTTTCACTTACTTTTCCTGCTGTGCTCATGATGCCGTTTTCCCTGCAGGCCAGGAGTCTGACGAATCCTTGCGGAATCCCCTCTTGAGGATGCAAGCAGATGGACTGCACGGATGTTTTGTTTGCTCCAGTAATGCCCAGTTCCACACGTGTCATCTGGGGTCTTGAAGCCACGCCCATGAACGTTTTCTCATCCCAAGTGCGATCAGAATCAAAAGGCCACTGAACCAGCGCTCAAACATTGACTTTGTTTGCAATACGCTGATTTTAGATAACATTGTGATTTCATTAGGTTAAATATTTCCTTACACATCTCCCATTTTCCTGGATTCCATATTTCTCCTCTCTCAATTCCACACAGGGTGTTCAGAGTTCTGATTGCTGTTTGTGTGTATTAAGCCCCAACTTTTTTTTATTGAGGTATAAGTGACTTATAACATTATATTAGTTTCAGGTGTTCAACATAATGATTCCATGTTTGGATACATTGTGAAATGATGACCACAGCTAATCTAGTCACCATCTGTTGCCACATAAAGTTACAAGCATTTTTTTTTCTTGTGAGGATAACTTTTTAGATTTAGGGTCTTAGCAACTTTCAAATATGCAATACAATAAAGACTTGAATGTGAGACCTGAGGCCACAAAACCCCTAGAACAAAACATAGGCGGTGAGCTCCTTGACGTTGGTCTTGGCGATGACTTTTTGGATCTGACTCTAAAGGCAAAGGCAACAAAAGCAAAAATAAACAAGGCGGCCTACGTCAAACTAAAAAGCTTCTGCACAGCAAAGAAAGCCATCAACTTACACAACTTGAAGGACGTGCAACTAGGACATACAACTATATGCCAGGGGGGTTGGGGGAGATAAAGCAGAAAAAAAAAAAGAAAGCCATCAACAAAATGAAAACGCAACCTACTGAGTGGGCGAAAATATTTGCAAATCATATATCCGATAAGAGATTAATATCCCACGCATGTAAAGAATTCATATAACTCAATGGCAAAAAGACAAACAATCCAACTTCTAACCCACATGATGAAGTTAGACATGAGGAGGAGTGAAAAAGGAGCAAAAATGGACAAGATCAGAGAGAGCTACAAGCCAGAGGAATGTGTTTGCTCCAGCACTTTCCTCCTCTTCATAGCAGAGAAGTCAGACAGCAATCAGTCATAGGAAAGACACTCACCATTCCTGGCATTTCTGCTCCACTCAGTACCGATCAGCACTGACTAAGCATATCCCTGTTCCAGGCACTCACCTGGGCAGGGTAGGGTAGCAATGATGGGTAGGAGACGTCCTCTTTCCCTTCCTAGAGGCAGTATGGGGCAGTGGTTATGCCATGGCCTTGGGTTCAGGCAGACCCTATTCTTCGTAGTTGGGTGAACTTGGATTTATTATTTAACTGTCTTTGGCCTTAATTTCCTTCTCTGTGAAGGGAGGATGAGTAACAGTACCACCTGAAAGGGTTGTTTGATGAGCAAATGAGATAATCCTTTTAAAACATTTATCAGGGAGCCTGAAATAGGACAGCCTTCAATAAATATTAGCTGCAATGATTATCCATAAAAGTAAGCTCACAGTCTATGGTAGGGGGAGGAGGGGAGAGGCAGGTGACCCAGTCAGACCACCTGGAATTTCTCCATCACAGTGAGAGCATTCTGACTGAAGGACTCAGAGGAGGCTTTGTAGAGAGAAGGCATTTAAGGTAGAAAGTAAACAACGATCATTTTGGCAAATAGTGAAAAAAAACCCACTTGTGCATTCCTGTTGTTCCTCGCTCAGTGCCATGAGTGTGAGGAAAAGTGTGAGTTTGATATTCAATAAGTCTCCAGTCTTTTACCAAACTTGGGGGCACAGCGCACTCAACGACTTAAGCAGATATGGTCTGTCAACATGTGTACGTTAGCATAAAGGGTAGGTTTCTCTAGAACTATCAACAGAACAAAACCGTTGTCTGTTTCCAACTTTACTAATGCAGGTGTAGAGAGCCGTCCTGGGGCTCAGAACATCCACCCAGCAGAGAGGCAAGAAAGGTCTTCCATCTCCTCACAGTGGTCTTACGACCACCCAGTAGGCACCACTTCTTGACAAGGGCCACTGCCCTACTCTCCCCACCCACCCACCTTAACCTGTGGACAGCAGTGCAAAGAAAGGGAGTCTGGCACTTTTCAGAGACTGGTGGTATCAGGGGGCTCGTATGTCCCAGTCAATTTGAAGGACTCATCGGATTGGTGTGTTTATAGAGTGACGGAGGGATAGGGTACCAGGAATGACTTGAATTCTTAATAAATTGGTGGTTTATTTGGGAGACAGAAATTTACAGGAAGCTAATGGCTGTGATTTATTAAGCACATACTATGTTTCCAGAGCTCTACTGGTGGTTTTTCATACATTATTACGTATCATCCTCAGAGCAATCCTACAAGGAAGGTACTATTATTATTCCCATTTTACAGATGAGGTAAGAGATGCTCAGCAATTATAGATCCCTAAATTCCTTTCCGAGTCAGAAGATTTGGCTTCAAGAACAGCAAGGTTTCAATAGATATGTGAAAAGACGTGGAGGAAACAGTCATCAAATAGTTCTTGACCACACTCCTAGTGTTTTCACTTTTTGCCATATGAATAGGCTGAGAATTCTTCAAATCTTTAAATTCTGCGTTCAGCCGTCTCTCCTGTCTGGCATCTTACTATAAGTCATGAGGAGGAGCCAAGCTGCACTTTTACATTTTGCTTATCTGCTTTGCTTGGAAATTTCTTCAGCTGACTATCCAATTTCAGTGCTGGCAAATTCTACCTCCCACAAGACACTAGAGCACAAACACAATTCAGCCAAGAGCTTTGCCGCTTCATAACAGGACTGCTTTTCTTCCAGCGTCCAAAACATGTTTCTCATGTCTGTGTGAGACCTCAATCAGACCTTCCTGTCCATGTCGACAAGCATTCCGCTCATGATTCCTCAGATATTCTCGAAGAAGATTGAGGCTTCCTTTTCAGCTCTCCTCTTTTCGTTCTGAGCTCTCATCAGAATTGCCTGTAAAGGTCTATTCATGGCAACCTAGGCTTTTTCTGGCATATACCTCAAAACTCTTCCAGCCTCTGCCTATTCCCCAGTTCTAACGCCACTTCCATACCTTTAGGCATTTGTTACAGCAGCATCCCTGCTTCTTGGTATCAATTTCTGTCATTGCTCCTTTGGGCTGCTACAGCAAAAGCAGCATAGGCTGGTTTAAACAACAAACATTTATTTCTTACATATGCGGGTAGGTTCGGTGCCTGGTGAGAAGCCGACTTCCTTGTTTATGGACAGCCATCTTCTTGCTGTGTTCTTACATGGTGGAAGGGGAAAAAGAGCTCTCTGGGTGCTCTTCTTAGAAGAGGATTAATCCAATTCATGAGGGCTCCACCCTCATGACCGAAACACCTCCCCAAGGCCCCACCTCCAAATACCATCACTTTGGGGATCAGGTTCAAACATATAGCGGGTGTCCAGCCAGAGTTAGGTGTCCAGCCATGAAACAATCAGCTAAAAACTGAAGGTTGAGGGGCTGGTCCAGTGGCATAGTGGTTAGGTTTACACTCCGCTTGGGCGGCCTGGGGTTTGTCTCTTTGGATCCCAGGTATGGACCTATGCACTGCTCATCAAGCCATGCTTTGGCAGGCATCCCACATATAAAGTAGAGGAAGATGGGCAGAGATATTAGTTCAGGGCCAGTCTTCCTCAGCAAAAAGAGGAGGCTTGGTAGCAGATGTTAGATCAGAGCTAATCTGCCTCAAAAAAAAAAAATAAACACCAAAAAACCCCTAGAGGGTTGAGGTAATGTAGCTGTGGAGAGCTATACCATCTCCAATGGTGTCATGAAGCTGGAAAGTGGCAGTGGCAGAATCCTAAGCCATATCTGTCTGATTCAGAAGGTCCCCAGAAATGGGGAACTGGGGAGGAGCCATAAGATACAGAGTCCATTGTAGGAAACTGGGAGTCCAAAGTGTACAGAGTTTCCACTGGTTGCATTGCTATGGTCTCTCATTGGCTGGGCTGTTGCCATGCAGGGAAATCTTCCTTCCCTCTGGTGCATAGTAACGTAACAAACACGTTCCTGTCAGATATGCATGCAGACATCTCCTTCTGTTTGGAGTAATTGATCATGTATGACAGAGCATGAGACCTCCCCTTCAGGCCTTCCTGACTCCAATTTAGTTGAGGTTTGTTTTATTAATTTCACATTTATCCCTTTGGATCAAGATCCTTCTCTGAGAGCATCACTGGCCAAGAGTCAGGTCTTCTGAGTTTGGTAGCCTTTGTCCCTCAGTGCCAGGAAGGATCTTTCCCAGTTGTCATGTCCCAGGTGGAAGAGAAGGTGCACAGTCTGAGGCCACATTTCAGTAACAAGGAAAGGAATGAGGGAGAATTCTCAGGCATTTGTTAGCCAGAGTCTATATTTTTCTGAGGTTGTAGGCTTTGGAAGTCATCTGGAGGTGCTGGCTAGCATCACCTTATTAGGTATGTCATCTTTACAAAGGTTCAACAGGCAACAAGTACAGAACTTTACAACAAATATACAAAGCAAGATCAAGAGCAGTACTATAAATCCAGTTTGCAGGATAGTTCCAAACCAGGAGCCCAGACCTGAAGGCAACCAGCTGGATACATCCAAAGACAGTGGATTTTCAGGTGAAATTTATTGTAGCCAATGTGCCTGCTCTCTAATATTATGTAATTGGGTCTCAACCTCCCCAGAGACATTTATCCACGTGCAATAGGAGGTGTTTGCTATTGCACAGACACCTCCTTGCTCAGTAAGCATATAATTAAAGTCTATACAATTCTTCAAAACTACCTTGCCCAATGACTTAAGCAACCGTTGCTGAGCTGAAAATGCCTTGGCTGCAGAGTTGGCCAACTCTTCTAGTGTCAGGGTAAGATTCTTGCTCATTTGTTGATTGGCAGTCACTTCAATACATGGAAAGAAAGTTTTCTACACAGAGGCAAACCCAGAATCATCATGCCTCCTGGAAGTTCTTATTTAAGGCGATTATAGAGGTTTAAGGTGATCGACCAATGAGAGGCTTAATGTAGAGAGAATAGGACAGTGAATACAGCAAAGGCACACTCTCCTTATATTCTTCAGCTGTCAAAACGATGAGTCAACCAAGCATAAAGGCCATTCCCCAAACTTCCACACAGGAAGTTATAACCATAAGGCTCCCACAGAAGTGATGGTATCTATGGACTCATTCATTGGCATAAAGGCATTAGCATAATTTAACCCAAGCTCAGGCATTATGTTCTTACATACTGAGAGGTTACCTAAATATAAGTGTATGTCAAGAAGTTTACAAATGGCCTGATTTACATTGGTGGTCCCAGAAATTTTCTTATATGGCTATTCGAGAGGTCTCATTTTCCCATCCTAGGGGTGGGTTAAACTGAAACAAGAAGCCACGTGAAGTGGGCTTAGTACCCTAACTTCATAAAGTAGGCCTGTGGAACAATTGAACCATATAGTAGCACTTGGGATTCCAGTAAAAATACTGATGTGGGAACTAAGAGGTCACTTCTGTCCTAGATAGATTAAGATTTCTGATGACAAATCCAACAATGGGAGAGCCTTCAACCTTTCACCAGATATTCAGCAAATGCAGATAAAAGCATTGTCTTCGCAGGAAAGAGAGAGAGAAAATAAGGTAAGAAGCAACATCAAGTAAACAGTGTACAGGCCTGGTCCAGTCATTTTGGGAAAGCTGTCTGCCTCAGATGTTAGCTGCTTCTCCTCCAATCCATTGTATGAATGTCTCCAGTGTTGGTACAGGACCAGATGTCAGGTGGAGCCTTCTTTATCTGTGAGGTGTGTACCCAAGGCATGAGTCCCCAAAGTCTGGTTTCCACCCGGTATAGTCCCTCCTCAAGAGCTTTGAAAGGCAGTGAAAACTGGAAACGGTAGTTTGGAAAGTTGTAGCCAGACATTTAAGGAAGTCAGGAGAATTTAGGATCCAGTCCAGCTTACAAGTGTATCACAAAACCTTAAAGACAATTAATAGGACTAGAACTTAATATCTATGAAGGGACAAACATAATTTCTCTCTCCAGAATTACTCCCATTTTTTCTTAAAGATAATGATAGTAAAACTAATTTGTTTGTATTAAATTTGGCCTAGTTCTTTATATAAATGCAGCAAGAACAGAGATTGACCATAGAAATTCTTTTTAAGGTTGCTTTGTTAGAACCTTGTAGGCAAAGTACTAGGCCTGTTTTTTCAAGCAGTTTCTTAAAGCTGTCTGGTCATTTCTGAGTCTATGTACATCTTTCTTGACTATGACAATCTGTGAAAGCCTTGGTGACATAGCCATTATTTCCATGGTGTCGTGTAAGAAGGGGAACAGGTTCTCACTGAATTTGTAGAAATACATATATTGTCATGAAAAGAATACTTAAGAGATTCTGAGATCTGGAGAGATATGGTAGGGAGACAAAGATAAATTCTTTAGACATTGTTTTGGAGTTACAATTTACCAAACTGCTGTAAGCTATAGATAGCTTAAAAGAGAGGAGAAAAAGGGGTCTTTTACATCTGGAAAGCAAAACATTAAAGTAATCAGTTTTCCATTCAAGTTTTAAAAATTCTGACCCAGTTCGGTGCTATAATCTTAAAATTATCACAAATCTTTATTCCAGAGTACTTGTCAATGTCTTCTCCCTGAAACTCTTTGAAGATGAAACATACTTTTAAAAGCATCAGAATACAACAATAACTGTCTGTAACTGACAAAAGACTTCAAAAAAAGACAATTGTTAAGGATCCGATGAGGGTTCATTATAAATCAACTGACAAGGAAATTTGAGCATGTTTATGACATACATTTTTAGGTAGTAACTAGAATTACAAGTGATAACATCATATCTATTTGACCAAAGTAACAATGCAAGATTTCAAAGGCAAATACAAAAGGTTACATAGTTGTAATTAAAATGTAACTCCTTTAATATTAAGGAAACAGTTTTCCTGATGAAAGACCTGATCAAAACAAAACTGAAAATCTTTTAGATAAAACACAAATCTTTGTTTTCTAGGCATATGACATATAAGGTAAAGAATCTTTCACAGTGTGTTATCAAAAGCGGACCAGTAGTCCAAGAAAACCTTGTTCTTTTAACGAAAAGAAAGCCAAATTTTAATTTTTGCATCAGCTTACTCTTGATATTTAAAACTCACTCATTCCAATCTTGGCTAGTCCTGCCCACACATAAAATTCCTTTCCAAAATACCTTTCCATAAACCTTCCTCAATTTCATATTTATATTCAGATTTTGCCCTGTTCTTTTCCCTTCCCGTTCCAAAATATCCAGTCTCTCTTTAGGACAATATTGGTTTCTTTGCCCTCAACGGAATGCATTTCCATTCCTCATACCTTCTTTTCCTGAAACACACATCCTATTTTCCTTCCATATGGAGATGTTTCCCTTATTTTTATAGCTTTAAATAATTATGAATGGTCTGCTATTGGCAAATTTATGCATACATTGTATAATTCCTAGAAATATATTTCCCTTATAATCAATTTTCCAATGTAGCACAAAATGTTTACCAACAGGTCCAAATATCTTTAGTTTCTTTGTAAAGGAAGCCAAAAGCAGATAACTATGTTCAGTAGTTTTTAAAAATTAAATTAATTAATCAATTAACTTTTTACCAAAAGAAATCTTTAGTCTCCAGGAGGTACACACATCCATCATCCCTGGTCCTCAGGGCCGCACTCATCGGCATTCATCGTTCAGCAGCATCTCTCCCTTTTCCTGACATATAAATCGAAGAGCCCCAAGACCAAGATCTTTCTTCAAACGCAAGTGGTCTCACACTTAGTTACTTCACATATTCATTAGAAATCAGGATTCCTGTGTTTCTTGTACAGCCATGCAACAGAGGCCCAGCATTTGTGCCATGTCTGTGGGAAAGGCAGTCAAAGGCCAGTGGTCTCCCTGCCTTGGGTAAGATGGCTCAACAGTTACCTAGGTGAGATTGTCTGTCAGAACAGTCTAGGCCAGGACCGAGGGCTCAGCTTCCAGGGCTCCCCGGCAGAAGCCACTCTGTCCTGGCTGACACTGCTTCCTGGTGTTCCAGTCTCTTCTTGTCATCTGAGGGTTTGGGAAGGCCCCGATCACCTGTGGTTTGTAGGTCAGCAGCACAGGGCTGGGCAGGTGAGTGAGAGCATGCATACACTGCAGTGCAGCACTCTGAACAGCCATGGAAGGGCTAGAGCTGAGGTTCAGGAATTTGATGACGAGGGTGTCAACGTGAAGACTCATGACTTGGGGTGCTTCCAGTAGAAGAGGCTAAAGGCAGCTGAGGGTGGAGAGCTGTACCATAGACTGGGGGCAGGACAGGGCCTCCAGCAGCAAGGAAAGCAGCGTGGGCAGCTCTGGCAAGAGTACAGGCTTAAGCATCCTAAGTACGGGAGACAGACCCTTCAGGTAATTTGCCTTCACATCTTGAGGAGCAGCATGGAAGCCCTGGACCAAAGCAGGCACATTATCTGTGAAGAACCGCTGGTGCAACGTGATCCTCACTTCAGCTTGGCCAGCATGAGTGAACACTCAGTGCAGTCAGCCACGATCAGAGGGAAGCCATCATGGATCACGGATCACGGATCACTCAGGAGCCATGAGCCAGCCTGTAAGGCAGGAGCTGAGAGGAGGATATCTGAGCGATAGGGCCTTTGTTACCAAGAGAAGCAGTGTGAAGGCCTGACTCCAAGGCCCAGAGCCCAGCCCAGCCTCCACTCTGTCCACAGCCAGCTGTAGGAATTCCCCCAGCTGTTGCCCTGCGGGGTGCCTGTTGAGGAGTCCTGCAAAGAACTTGGCAGGGCTGGTGGAGACGGGGTAGCTGTGGCAGCAGCTCAGCTCTAAAATCTCCTGCATGAGTTGGTTCAGCTGAGGCATTTCCACATTTCGAGGCAGGGAGCAGACGAAGGCCATGAGCAGTACAACCAGCCGCCTCTGCCCTGAAGAACCATCTTGGGATGGATGGAATCTGCAAGGGAAGGGATGCTGTTTTCAGGCAGAAGGGAGACGTTGCCATCCAAGAAGAGGGGCACAATGCGGGCAACACTCTGGGCAGCTAAGTCAGGGCTCGAGTGGGTGGTGGCAGTGCCAAGGACAAACACCACGGTGGCCAAGACCTCATCCACCAACAGCACTTTTCTCAGAACTGAGTGCCCCTTCTCTGGCAGAGAAGGCTGCACAGCCAAGGCAAGCAGGCAGGGTAGAGCTATCTGATGGAAATACCAACAACGCATGGGGTCTAGCTGGTATTTTTCCACCACCTGCTGGAGGCTTTGACAGATAGCAATAATTTCACTCGGTCCCGCGGCCATATTCCCTTGGTTCATCTGGCAGAGATGCTAAAGCAGCAGAGGCAGTCTCCTTGACAAGGCTGGGATGTGTTGATACAGCTGACAAGGGCTGGAGACAGCACAGATGCAGCATTTGGTGGGACCATCCCCTTTGGCCACATCTGACTCCCCCAAGCACAGCTCCTCAGCAAGCTTGGGCACTGGGTGGCTGCTGAAGGCCACAGGGTAGAGAGTGGCCAGGATACCTGATGCTTCCAGTGCTGCCACCCTGCAACTTTGGGAATCCTCCTCCAGGAAGCTCAGTCTATATAGGTGACCCACCACCAGCTCTAAGTCTCTGGGATGCAGGAGACCTGGCTGGGCACCCAAGACTGTGAGTGTACTGATGCTAACAAGCTGAAGCTGGCTGTCGGGGTCTGTCAAGGCCATGAATGCCAGTGAGCACAGCTGGTCTTTGAAGCCACTCAGAGGCCTTTCATCCTTGTCTTCATAGCTCCATTTCTGTTGCAGCTTCAAGAAACCCAGGATCATTTCCAGGATTGTCTGCCACGGGTTGCTCTGCCTGTGCCTGTGGAACTGTTCTAGCAGTAAAGGCAGCATGTTGCTGGTGATGTGGTCACAGGTCTGGGCAGAGGCCCATGCAGCGGCCTGCAGCAGTTTGGAACTAGGCCATACCTGTTTCAGGTCCAGTTCACACAGATGGTGCCTGCAGTCCTGTAGAATGTTGCTAACAAAAGAGTCCAGGAGGTCCTCAGCATCAGCCCTTGGCACAGAGTGAGCCACACATGCAGTCAGGGAGTGGAGGGCTGGTTGGCCCTCAGTCTCTACCCACTCACTTGCTTTCTGGAACATCTCCCTGTGATAGAAACCCAAAGGATGGGGAGGAAGTCCTTCAGTTCCTTCTGTCCTTACAAAGAATGGCAAGCATTCAGAGTCTGTAGAGAATCCAGCTTGGCACTCAGAATCTTGGGATCCACTTTCTCAATCAGCAGGGGCAGCAGGAACTTAGCAAATTGTGGTGTAGAAGCCAGCACAGCTCAAAAACTCAGGATGAGATCTTCTCTCTGCATACCATGGGGTCATTAGGTGGAGGGGTAAAATCAAAAGGGAAATAACAAGATGTCACTTCAAACAACTCTTCCACAAAGGGTCCCAGACTCTAGTCCCTGGAGATGAGGTCATGGACGATGTGGAAGGCCACCAGAAGATTACAGGGATCCTCTTCCCCAACCATCACCTGAAGCCAAAGGTGAAGTGAGCTCCTAGGCCCTTTGGCTCTTCTTCCCAGGTACGTGTGAAGTTGCTGATGATAGTATATACAGTGTGTCAGTCCACTTGTGGCAGGGACTGTATGTGGGCCACCTGGAAGATGGCTTTAAGCACAGAGACAGCCAGTCCTGGGTGTTGGGACACACACAGGCTTAGTGCTCTCAAACCCTGCAGGACAGATGGGATCACAAGATGGTGGTCCTTCAGCCAGTTCTCAAAGAATAAGATCAGGTGAACAACTTCCATCTCTAGGAGCAAGGAGTGACGCTGGGATAGCATCTGCGGCAAAAGCTGGATTCATTGTGCCTGAGATCGTGGTTCTGGATTCTCTAGAGAGGAGCCAAGGGCTTCCACCACTTTTAACACTGTATAGCTCCCAGATTTCATGTCTGCAGCCACTTGGCCAAGGGGCCCTCCTGCTCACCCATGACAAAGTCGTGCACAAGGGCCCACAGGGTGCCGTAGGTGCCACCACCTCCAGAGCAGTGGTGGTGGCCATGATGCAAACCATGCAATAATTAATGTTTAAGTATCTTATCTTGTTTATAAAATCATCCAGATATTCAATAAAATTCCATCATTTAATTTAAGTTAGAAAAATCTCTAAAGTTTCAAGTTACCAAAAAGATTTTGGAAGCTACTTTTCAAGCACAAATACCAGAAAATGTAATTATTGCACCCAAAAATGCTTATCCCATTTTTATCTATTGAAGTCATTTATTGCCAACAATTATGTTTAGATTACTCACAAAACCTCCATGTGACATTAAAGCAATTAGCCATCATCTTATGTTATTATTATTATTTTGCTGATGAGCTTTATAACAGAGATAACATGAGCTTAATAAATCCGGGTAGAATGAAAGTTGTATGTCTGCATTACACTCAGTGTTGGTAACTCTAGTGACATGCCTGCTTTAACTAAATAAACAACCTTAAGCTAACTTCTATTTACTAAATATTAATACTAGATCACATAAACTTGAAAAGCATTTGGGTTAGTTTCTATTACATTTCTGAGATTAGAGAATACTTAGTTTATAAGCACTTAATCCAAAGCTGATTAAGTAGAGCTCTCTTACAAATTAATTTTGGTAATATTGTCTGGAGTTAAAAAAATATAAAATATATATATCAGATATATATATATATAAAATGTATCCATAGCCACGTATACAGACATAAACAGAGATCTTATAGCTTTTATGTTAAAAATTTTAACCATATTTCAGCTACAAAACTCAAAAGAATAGTGAGATTCAAGTTACGCTTCTAGAAGATGGACTAAATTAAGATTACATGCTCAGATGGCTAAAGAGTTACGTGGGGCTTCTTCTGTTTTTACTGAAGATTTTTATTTGCACGCTGTCAAATTCTAGAATCATTTCCTCATTTTTGGAGAAAGAAACAGCAGGTTATAATTTTTCTAGGAACTCTCAGCCTAACAAATGAATAGGAGTGGAGCTGCAAAAGAGAAGGAGGAAGATGGCATAAGGAGTGGAGCCTGAAGCAAATACATTGAGAAAGACAAACAAGGTGGCATCTGAGACAGAAAGTTGGGCGAGGGGGACTCAAGGAACACAAGACTTCCAAAGCACTGTTGTTCTCCTTCAGTTTCTTAGTTAATTGGGCTAATTTGGATATGGTGTCTTATAGCGAGGAAATTTTAGTTTTTTGCACATTTGGAAGCCTCCAGATGCCAATTAAAATAAACATACCATTTATTTTGTTTAACTGTAGAGCCTTTGAATTTGGTTTTAAGAAAAAATGAATTTGGGCAGATCAAAAGTTCCCCGTGATGGCCATTGTAATTGCAAACTAATCTTGATCTGTTTCACCCACTTCGTTAAAAATCCACAAGTAGGGGGCCCATCATTCTTAAACATAAACCCGGCCAGGAGGGCTACCCTCAGGGCATTTAGATGACTTGGATCCCATTTCTCAAATTCTTCTGAAAACCCAAGACAGTTGCTGGAGTCCTAGCCATGACTCTAGAAGGAATCCAAAAACACAGGAAAGCACCTGGATTCCATCTAGCCCAATCCCCAAAAGGAGCCTTGCTACTACACTTCAGAAAAGAACCAAGTACTCCCCAGGGATGAAACCTCGAGCCCAAGGACAAAAGCTTGAACCAGAAAGGCTAAAGCCTTTCCAAATGGAATGCAAAGCAAGTACATGTCGGAATCCAAGAAGAGAGTCAAGGAACTGAAAGTAGGCAGCAACTCATGGAAGCAGACTGCAAGGGGCTTGGTACGGGTACTTTGCTTGATTCTGGGGGTCACTCTCCTGGGGGTCTCCTCCTTCGGATTCCACTTCTGACACCAAACGTGTCAACTTAAAACGTAAATTGACCACTTGTTTTACCCACAAAATGAGTTTATTCAGGAACAAAGAATTGCCATTTTAGTTAGGCGGTCTCCTTGAACTATAAGCAAATGCAGAGAAACAGAGGAAAGTGCACAACTCATCCTGTTTGGAGCCATTGACAGTGTACGACAGGCCATGAGAGCACTCCTACAGGCATTCCTGACTCCAACTTAGTTGAGGTCTCTATTATTAATTGCGCAATCCGTAAGAGAAATGAAGTCTCAGGGCAAACTGCTGCCCCCATAATGGGAGAGACCAAGAGGTGAATACAGAGAATCACAACTTACTGGAGCAGCAACCATCGTAGGAACCAGTGCTGTGTAGGAAAACCCGAACTGCAATTGATGAATTGCTGGAGGCTCAGTGTAGCCAACTCTGAAAGTTAAACTCCAAGGGGACCCGGTCATAATAGGGCCCCAGCACTTCTCTGAGTTTTATTTCCTGGATCTCAACCAGGCTCTCAGCGTTATCTGCTTTATCTGTTTTTTCATTCTGGAGCTCCGATACTCACATATTGAGTGTCTCCTTCTGCCCTTTCTCCTTTTTTTCATCTCTGTATTTTTTCTCCCTCCAACTTCAAATTCCTTCTTAAAATGAAGGCACCGGTGGCATAGTCAGTATTTGCAGAGCCCGGCACAATCCTCCCAGGATTGAGGGTACCTACAAGGCCAGCACTGGCACTTCATCTTTAGTTCCGGTGGTGGGAAGGGAGATGGGTTGGAATCAAAGCCTGTAGCAATGCCGTGCAATAGTGCACCAGGTCAGAGTGCCCTACGGGATCCCAGCAATGAAAAACTTGATTGCTAGGACCAAGGACTTCTGCTTTTGCCAGTCTCCCCCACTGATCGATCACCTTGTGAATTGACGCATCTTATCTTCATGGAAATAGGAGCCCTGATGTTTTGCTCACCATGCCTATTAGCTCCCTGAGAGATTATGAGTGATATTCACATGATGATTGGTGTGTTCATGGTCCACTTAAAATCTGTGCTACACTTCGGATAATAACGTATCTCAGCTTGCCAGAGGCAATGAGTACTGTCCCAGAGTAATTATTAACAGCTCATGCTTCGCTTTCAAAAGTGTTCTAGTTCAGATGATTAAGTATGCAATGAGACTCCTTACACCTGCGTGTGAACTAGAACTGGGCCACTTGGACACCCTGGATGAAACCTAGATTTAGTTAGCTGCAGAAGGCTTCCTGGGAATAGAGACAACCTGAAAGTTTCAAGAAATAGAACTTCATGTTAGTAGTTTAACCAACAGTTCTGGTGATGGTGACCTATTTCAGCAATATTGTAACAATTGAAAGAGTAATACAGAATACCACTTAACTAACCTTTACTACTTTATGAATCATACCAGCTAGTCTAGGGTTAGGAAGAGCAAAGGCTAATGTAACTTAACAAATTTGATAGACTCATAAGAAAATTACTCTCAGAAGCTGAATTAGAATGAATCAAAGTCTATATTCAATAACTACATAGTATTTAAATACTCGATTTCATTAGGAAACGATCATTACAAAACCTCAATGAAGTGTTCGCTGAAAGGTTTGAAAATGGTGATTGTACTGAAGTCCATCAAGTTTGATCTGTATGCAGCTGGCAATAACCTGAAAATGGGCCATCGCATAAGAACGGTTAAAATTATTGTGATAAGAGTGAGTGAAAAGTACAATAGTGATACTACAGCTTTAATCAAATCAGTGTTTGAAGAGATTGATGGCCATTTATGTGGCCTTGGTTTCTTTTTTCTTGGATTTATCACCCAGAAGACATTCTCTGTGTTGCTAGCATGAACATCAACCAAACCAGACCTTGGTTATTTTCCAAAACTGCAAGCTAGGTGGAAATAAAAAAAAGTCCTGATTTGCACAGCTGTCTGAAAGCTTGTCCAGGCAAGCTACTTAAAGTGCCTACCATGTCAATAAATGTTAAGAAATTTTCTTTTCAAGAATGCAAATCAGAAAAAAGGCAAGATGAATCTCATTCTTATGTGTTATGTTTCTTGTCCACCTGTCACTCAGAAATTGAGGAGTTGCAGTAACCTTGCTGGTATGTAGTTGCCTTGCAGTAGATCACTGTAGTCTCCTAAGGGAATTGATGTTCGCTTACTCTAATGTCAAAAGTAAAAATCTTCCTAGGATGCCTTGTCTGGGACCTGAGTTGCAAGGAGGGGAGCGAAAGATGCGGAAAAAATAACTTCAGGAATCAGTATTTCTCCTGAGTCTAAATTCAGGCCTTGGGCAAGTAGAAGGTAAAGGAAAAGCTGGAGTGCGGTATATTCCTTTATCTATAAAGAGAATTCAAAAGCATTCCTCCCCACCACCCCCTCAAAGCTCCAAGAACAGTAAATAGCAGAAAAGATTTGCAGGCGTCAGGAGCTATTTCTGTGACACACAGTGCTTTCCTCTCCTACAGGGAAATCCCAAGGCATGCAACACTCAAGCTGTAGACCATTTCCAAGTCTGAGGAGCTCTGGGACTTTTCAAGCAGTTTTTATCTATTTTAAAATTAACTTTATTTCTGTCAACCTTACACACATAAAATGCACCCATTTGAAGTGCACACATCAATGTCTTGACCAATGAATGTATCTCCAAGTCTACCACCACGAACCAGATCTGGAGGATTTCCATCCCCTCAAAGTTCCTCGTGCCCCTTTGTGGTCAATCCACCTGCACACCCAGCCCCAGGCAACCGCTGATCCGCTTGTCTTAGTGAACATTGCTTTGCCTGTTCTATCATTTCACGTAATAAAATCAAGCCAGTACAGACTATTGTGTGTTTAGCCTCCCCCTTCAGCATGATGTTTTCGAGATGAAAAATGTTGTGTGTATCAGTATTTTGTTCCCTTTTATTGTTAGATGGCAGTCTGTTGTATGGATCTACCATAATTTGTTTAGCCATTCACCAGGGGACGGGCATTTCAGTTGTTGCAAAGTTGGCTAGTATGAAAACAGCCACTGTAAACACCTGCGGACAAGTGTTTTTGTGGATGCGTGTTTTCATTTCTTTTGGATAAATGTCTAGAAGTGGAATTGCTGGATCATATGGTAGGTGGCTGTTAAACTTTATAAAAAACAGCCACACTGTTTTCCAAAGTATTGTACCATTTTCCACCCCCACAGGCAGTGTATGTGAATTCCAGTTGTTCCACATCCTCACCAACACTTGGTATTGAAAGTCTTTTAAATTTTAGCCATTCTAGTGGGTGTAATGTTCTTTCCATGTGGTTTAAATTTTCAATTACTTCAAGGCTTATGTTGAGCATTTTTTTAATGAGCTTATCGGTCATTTGTATATTTCTTTTGTGAACTGTTTAAATCTTTGACCTATTTTTATTGTTCTGTGTTCTTACTTTTGAGTTTCAAGAGTTCTTTATACATTCTGGATACAAGTGCTGTGTTAGGAATACGTGTGAGAATATTTTCTCCCATTGTGTGGCTTGCATTTTCATTTGCGTAATGATGTTATCAGAAGAGCTTAAATTTATAATTTTGATAGTCTTATTTATCAATTTGCTCTCTTATGATTAGTACTTTTTATGTCTTGTCTAAGAAATCTTTGCCTAACCCAATGTATGGTGGCAGGTAGGTGTTGAGATTCATTTGTTTTCATATGACAGCACTGATTCCAGCACCATTTGTTGAAAAGCTCTCCTTTCCGCCATCACATTACCTTGGCACCTTTGTTTAAAAACACACACACTCACACACTCATATTTGTGGGTGTCTTATTTCTGGCTTCTGGAATCCCTACCATGTTCTATTGCTATTAATCTGTCTTTGTGCCAGTACTGCACTGTTTTGATTACTGTAGCATTACAATCATTCCTGGGTCATCCATCTGAGCTCTTATTTTCAAAATTGGTTTAGTGATTCTGGGTCCTTTGAATCTTCACATAAGTTTTAGAAGCAGCTTGTCCTATTCTACCAAAAAAAGTCGGCTGGGAGTTTGGAATTGTGTTAAATCAATAAATCAATTTGGGGCAACATATATCATGAAAATACTGAGTCATCCAATGCATAACCATGGTATATCTGTTCACTTACCATCATCTATAATATCTGACAGAAATGTTTAATAGATTTCAGTGTATGATTCTTGCTCATGTTTTGTTAATTTCATCCCTAAATACTTCATATATTTAGTGATATTGTAAATAATAATCTTTTTCCAATTTTTCATTATTACTATATTAAAATACAGTTGATTCCTGTATATTGACCTAGTATTCATTAATCTTGCTAAATTTACTTCTTAATCCTAGAAGCTTTTTGATATATTCCATAGGATGTCCTATGTATACAATCATGCCATCTGGCAATAAAGGCGATTTAAATCCTTCCTTTCTAATAACTAGGCCTTCCATTTGTTTTTCTGGTCTTAATGTACTAGTTTGGACTTCCAGTACATTGTTGAATTGGTGAGAGTGGAATTCCTTGCCTTGGTCCCAAACATGGCCATACGGTCTTAACATCAAGGATGCTGCTAGCTTTAGGTTTTTGTAGTTAGCAAAGAGATCTTTAACCATGCATGGATGTTGGATTTTGTCCAAGGTTTCCACCTATTGAGATGCTCACATGACTTTTCTCCTTTAGGAATTACACTTACTCTGCGATGAATTACATTAATATTTGAGTGTTAAACCAACTTTGCATCCTTGGGGTATGTCTCACTTGACCAGAATGTATTATCAATTTTATAGATTGTTGACTTTGATCTACTAACGTTTTGTTAAGGATTTTTGTGCCTACATTCACAAACTCTGTAGTTTTCTTGTACAATATTTGTTAGGCTTAGATATCAAGGTGATGCTGACTCAATAAAATGAGTTGGGAAGTGTCCCTTCTTCTATTTTCTAAAGTTACTTGAGTAAAATTGTTATTATTTCCTCCTGAAGTGTTTTGTGGAATTTACCAGTGGAGCCACTCAGAAATGGAGTTACTTCGTGGGAAGATTTTTCACTGAGAGTCTCAGTTAAAAAACAGACAGGAGGGAGGTGCAGGATGAAGCAATGTGCCTGAGCCCTTGAATCAGGGTTGACTGGTTTCTTCCTAGTCACGATCACATGATCAGACTAATTAGTTAACTAATGAAGTTTAATAGCAGGGTGTGTTTTGCCACCTCATCTAGAATGATATTCCCAAGAGTCTGAAAAAAAAGAGGTTCAGTAAAATCAACCATGAGGCCAGGTTGTAAAACTCTTCTAAAAGCAATAGATAATTGAAAAGAACATGTGTGTAAGTTGATTGCATAGAGCGTGAAAAGAATGTTAGGAGGTAGAATTAATCAACAGAACAGAATGTTTTCTCTTTCTACCATAAAAGTCTGACACCTGCTTCCCCATGTTTATTTTATAATCTCAGAATTGCATAATTAGTTATTCTGAATTTAATGTCTACGTTACATGACATTCCATTAAGAATATTATGAATTCTAAGTTGTCTGCCTCTTGAAAATGTGAGACCCTCTGCTCCATAAGGCCTTTCTGACTCTAAAACTCTGTAGCAAAAGAAAAGCATTCCCACTGCACTTTGAGATTTTGTTACAAACATTCTACAATTGGATGGGATCACTTAGTCTAAGTTATTTTTGACATGATAAAAGCAACATCCTCCAAGATTATGCAATTTATTCAAGTCGCGCAGAGGTGAGGAAATATCTGGAATGGAAACTCCATGCATTTTCTAGTGTACTTCACTAATATGGGGCTCCGGCCACAAGTTTCTTAGTTCTCTAGGTTATTGCACCTTTGGGTTCAATTACCGGGTTAACACGATAGGAGAGTAGCCCTGCCTGCAGTGCCTCCACACAACAAAACCAACAATGCTACAAAAAAAACATAAATAAAATGACATCCACAGTAGAAATTCAAAAGGCCAGAGTCAGAAAGGATTTTCCATTTGTATTGAGAAGCATATTTTTTTTTGGCATACCACATACTTCAGCCTTTGAATCAGATTGGAACTTCGAGGAAATAGAGAGATATTTTGTTTTCTCTCTCTTCTCTGTGTGAAGGGTGAAGGGCTGTACTGACCACTGGGACATTTGGCCATTCCTGAACTATAAAGTGTTGTCATTGCCTGTTCGAATCTCTCTACTCTCCCTAGACAGATGCTACATCACTGCCTCCATTTCTCCATCCAGGCTTTTCTGTGAATACAATCTATTCTATGAAAGGTGCCTGGGAAGGCACATGGTATCCTGAGATGATTAGTGACCTAAGGAAAAGTGTTGCAAATGTGGATAAAGTGTGGGAAGAGTTCATGAGGAGGTCTAGTCCCATGTGTTATGTTGTTCAAGTAAGAACTGCACGCTGCTCGGCAGTTGCATTGCTAGTCAATGTAAAATGAGCTAGGAGCTCTGCACATCAATTACATCTTTAGTTTTAGCTACAAAACTAGCTCCAAGAACAAAGTATGGACATTGAAGACTGTCCCACTCATCCTACCTTTTGACAAACGTAGTATCTGTACAGACACCCTTTTGAAAAAGTAAAAAGGAAAAAATGAAAATGGGGCATATAAAAGGATGCTGCAGCATACAGAAAGGGAATAACACCCCAAAATATAAAAGAAAATAACAACATAAGAAACATATTATAATTTTAATTTTTTTTTGAGGAAGATTATCCCTGAGCTAACATCTGCTGCCAAATCCTTCTCTTTTTGATGAGGGAGACTGGCCCTGAACTAACATCCGTGCCCATCTTCCTCTACTATATATGTGAGACACCTACCACAGCATGGCTTGCCAAGCTGTGCCATGTCCGCACCCGGGATCGGAACCTGCGAACCCCAGGCCGCTGAAGTTGAACATGCGGAACTTAACTGCTGCACCACCAGGCCTGCCCTGAAACATATTATAATTTTAAACAGCAATTGTTTCATTGGTCTTCATCAATGAAGTGTAAGAATGGTATAGGCTCCGTGAAAAGGGTGCTTTGACCATTAGCCTAAGGCAAAGGCTGGGGTCCAAGTGGTATCTGAGTGAATGGGAAATTTTTAAAATAATTTTTGCAATTTTTAAAATAATTCCCTCAAAATGGAAGCAGTAAAGAATAGAATTGACACTTCTGACATCAAATCAGCAATCTGGAGAAGAAACTTGGGATTCTCATCAAGAAACTGTATAGTGGGTAAGACAAAAAAGACACTTCTTAAAATAAAATGATAAAGGTCAAAAATAAAAGAACAGATGATGGCTTTATTCGTTCCATTTATTTTTATTGAGCATCTATTTTATTTAGGCATATTGGGCAAATTCAAACAAAAGGAAATCAAGATAGTTTCATATGGGGCTGGCCCCATGGCAGAGCGGTTAAGTTTGTGTGCTCTGCTTCGGTGGCCCAGGGTTTCACCAGTTCATATTCTGGGCACAGACCTAACACCTCCCATGAAGCCACGCTGAGGTGGTGTTCCACATAGCAGAACTAGAAGGACCTACAACTAG
Source organism: Equus asinus (assembly GCF_041296235.1). NCBI lineage: Eukaryota > Metazoa > Chordata > Mammalia > Perissodactyla > Equidae > Equus > Equus asinus. The sequence continues at coordinate 82,220,888 of NC_091792.1, read as the reverse complement.
AATATACAGCTATGTACTGAGGGGCCTCTAGGAGAAGAGGAAGGAAAAAAGAAGATTGGCAATAGATATTAATTAACTCAAGGCCAGTCTTTAAAAAAGAAAAAGATTATTTGATAAACACCATTCGGAGTAGAGTTCAGGGCAAAGAAGCATGAGACCAGACAAAGAGGACCATTTTGCATGGATAAAAGGAAAGCTGCACTGCCAAGAAATATCCCTGCATTAAACAATGTAATATATTAGAAGTTAGGACCATGGGGAAATGAGAGAAGCAAACACTTACTGAGGACTTGGCAGAACTCTAAGGGGGAGGAATGCAGAGAGGTGGGGCCACTTTATCCACCAGGACGCCTGGGCTCCAAGTTACAAAGTACCAATCAACTATGGCTTAAGCCTTTGCTACTCAAAGTGAGGTCCACAGAGCAGCAGGGTGAACATCACCAGGGAGTGTTAGAGATGCAGAATCTCAGGGCCCACCCCACACCCACTGAATCAGAATCTACTTCTAACGAGATCCCCAGGTAATTCAAATGCACATTCCTCATTCGTATGCACACATATACAGTCATGCACTACAAAATGACGTTTTGATCAGTGACCAAATATATATATAAGATGGTGGTCCACATAAAAAATGGTGGTCCCATGAGATTATAATGGACCAGAAAAATTCCTATTGCCTAATGCCCCATAATCATCATAACGTCACAGAGCAAGGCATTACTCACACGTTTGTGGTGATGCTGCTGTAAACAAACCTACTGCCCTGCCAGTCATAAAGAGTGTAGTACATACTATTACATACATCACAGAACCCTTGATAATGATAAATGACCATTTTACTAGTTTATTTATTTACTATTTGTCATTATTTCAGAGTGTACTTTTTCTACTTATAAAAATGTTTACTGTAAGACAACATGCCACGTTATGCCAAGCGGTAGCCTCATGTATCTTGTGTTTATCGCATCTCTTGATTCCATCATTTTCTCTTGTGTTGTTTTATTCATCATGGCCCCTAAGCATACAAAGTCCGCTTGTAATGTTGCCAGTAAGAGGCCACATAGAGACTTGGAAATGAAATTAAAAGTGACTAAGGACTACGAAGGTGGAAAATCACTGACGGTTATTGCTCACCAGTCAGGCATGTCTCATTGCACCACAGCTAGGATCTTGAAGAACAAGAACACAGTGACAGATGCTGTGGAAGGATTTGCTTTTTTGAAGGTGTTGAGACTAACGAAAATTTGAGAAGGGGCTAAATCAGACCAGGAGAAATTTCCGTTGACCTGGATTGAAGACCAGACACAGAAGTGTAGCCCTCTCAGTACGATGATGATCACAGCCAAAGAAAAAATGTGCACATGGTGTTGAAAGGAAAGGCTGGACTCTACTACCATGTTGAACTTAGTGCCAGCTCTGGGTTGTTTAAACGATTCAAGAATCATTATTCATTGCATAACGTGAAAGTGAGAGTTGAGTCTGCAAGTGCTGATGTGAAGGCAGCTGGAGAATTTTTGGAAACTCTAGATTAGCTGATTGTGGAGGAAAATTACTTTCTAGAACAAATATTCAGTATGGGTGAAACTTCCCTGTTCTGGAAATGGGTGTCTTAAAGGACTTTCATCCATAAAGAGGCCAAGACAATGCCAGGGTTTCAAGGCTTTTAAGGGCAGGATAACAGTCCTGCTTGTGGGGCAGTGTCACAGGGTACAAATTGAAACCCTTTGTGATCTGGCACAGAGAGAACCCCCGGGTCTTCAAACACATCAGTAAGCTCACACTGCCAGTGCACTACAGGAGCAGTGAGAAGTCATGGATGACCCAGCTCCTCTTCCAAGACGCCCTCTGACATTGCTATGGAGAATGGATAAGTTTTGTTTAGAGAAAAACATAACTCCAGATTTTGCTTATTGTTGATAACACTGCTGGACAGATTTCCTTTATTGGTGACCTTCACCCTAATATCAAAGTGTTATTTCTCCCTCAAACAACAGCTCTTTGATCCAAGAAATGGATCAACAAGTTAGAGCAGCTTTTAAGGCCTACTACCTGAGGAGGACCTTTGCCCAGGCTATTGTTGCAACTGAGAAAGACACTGATGTAATTCTGGAAGGACTACAAGGTCTATGACTGCATCAAGAGCCTTGCTTAGGTTTGGGGTGATGTCACTAAGGAGTGTACGAATAGCATCCGGAAGAAGCCACTCAGTGGATTCATCCATGACTTCCAAGGATTTGCCAGGGATGAGGAGATTGCAGACATCAATATGGTTGTGGTTGAGATGGCAAACAACTTTAACCTGGGTGTGGATGGGGATGATATTGAGAGCTCCGAGGGTAGGTTCCTGAGGAATTGACTAGTGAGGAGTTTTGGAACTAAACAGGAATGCATAGCTGAAAAAGATGCAAGAAAAGATGCAAGAAAAGAAAAAGATGCAAAAAAAACTGCAGAAGAAAAAGAAAAAGAACCCCCAAGAAGATTCATAGTGAAGGGTTTAGCAGAAGCATTTGCAGACCTCAACAAGCTCCTTAAAAAGTTTGAACACATAAACTTCCCAACACTGAAAGGTTTCCACTAATAGAGAGTAATGTTCGTGGTGCATTTTCTGCTTACAAACAAATCTATGGTGAAAATAGAAAATAAGTCCTTCAGGAGGTGTTCCAGAAGAAGGCATTGTTATCATAGGAGATGACAGCTCCACGTGTGTTACTGCCCATGAAGACCTTCCACTGGGACAAGATATGGAGGCCGAAGACAGTGGTATGGATGATCCTGACCCTGTGTAGGCCCAGGCTAATGTGTGTTAGTTTTTAACAAAAAAGTTTAATAAGTAAAAGTAAAAAAAATTTCAAAAGTAGAAAAAGGCTATGGAATTTGGATACAAAGAAAAAAATATTTTTGTACAGCTGTACAATGTGTTTGTGTTTGAAGCTAAGTGTTATTACAAAAGAGTGAAAAAATTAAAAAGATCCAAACGTTGATAAAATAAAACAGTCTTGGTAAGCTAAGTTTAGTTTCTTATTGAAGAAAGAAAAATTTTTTTTTTATAAATTTAGTGTAGCCCAAGTGTGCAGGGTGGATGAAGTCTACAGGAGTGTCCAGTGATGTCCTAGGCCTTCACATGACTCACCACTCACTCACTGGCTCGCCCAGAGCAACTTCCATTCCTGCAAGCTCCATTCGTGGTATGTGCCCTATACAGGTGTGCCATTTTTTATCTTTTATGCCATATTTTTACGCTACCTTTGCTATGTTTAGATATGTTTAGACACACAAGCACTTAGCACTGTGTTACGACTGTCTGCAGTGTTCAGTCCAGTAACATGCTGCACAGGTTTGCAGCCCAGGAGCAACAGGCTGCACCCTACAGCCCAGCTGTGCCGTGGGCTGTACCACCTAAGTTCGTGTAAGTGCACTCTGTGATGTTTGCACAATGATGCAACCACCTAGCAATGCATTTCTCAGAGCGTGTCCCCATCGCTAAGCAACGTAGGACTGTATATTTCGTAATTTTTCAGCCTTTATTGCTTAAAATACTTTTTCCTGCTTCTTTGTCTCCTGCCTCTCCTTTCGGCACTCCATTACACATATGTTGCTCCATTTAATGGTGTCCCACGTTTCTCTGAGGCTCTGTCCATTTTTCTTTATTCCCTTTTATTCTCTGTTGGTCAAGTTGCATAATGTATGGATCTGTCTTTATATTGGCTGATTCTTTCTTCTGCCAGTTCAAATTCATTGTTGAGCCCCTCTCATGAAACTTTTTTCCAGTTTTCATACTTTTTAACCCCAGAACTTCCATTGGGTCCTCCTCCTCCTTCCTCTTTTTAAATAACTTCCATCTTTTCAATGATGTTCTCTATTGATGAGACATCATCATCACGCCTTCCTTTAACTCCTTACTTATGCTTTCCTTTAGTTCTCTGAAAATACGTATAATGGCATTTTAAAGGCTGTTAAACCTGGCACCTAGTCATGCTTACAGGCAGTTTCTTTTGCTTGCTTCTTCTCTGGTATATGGATAAGAGTGCGTGTTTCTTTCATGTCTCGTGATTTTTCTTGTTTGTAACTTGACGTTTTAGATAATATATTGTAGCAATTCTGGGTACTGATCTCTCCCTTTGGGATCGGTATTGGCTTATTTCTGTTTTTAGTGACTAGAAGAAATGTTTTAGTAAATTCTATCCCCCCGCCCCAGTGGAAGTCTGTGAAGCTGCTCCTTAGGGCACACAGCCCCGGTATGGTCACGGTCACCCTGGGAGGACAGTGGTTTTGCCGTGACTCAGTGTGGCTGTTTCCCTGCCACGCCTGCCTGTTAAGCTCTACTAGTTGTTAGTTGATTGCTTTATTCTTTGCAACAATGCCTGGAGCATAAATTGCTCGAGTGGCTGATATAATTCAGCTTGGATTCCTTCGAAGTGCTAGTTTTGAAGTCAGCGTTAGATTTATTTGGAGTCCAGGAAGCGCCCTCCTAGCTGACGCTCTTTCCCAAGTCCTCTCTGATAAACCAGCTGTTTCTGGCAGGGGAAGGGGAGACTGTCTCATTGCTGTGAGCAGGGGTAGAATTCAGGTTCCCCACTCAGCCTGCAGCAACTCCTGAGGGGGGTGTTGCTCCTGATTACCTCCGGGCAGAGGTGAGAACTCCAACTCCCCACTAGGATTCCACTGACACCTCCCTGGTTGGAAAGATAGTTGTGTCTTGTTACTGCTACCCAATGGCCTGTATGGACACTTTGGGGAGTGAGCGGGTGGGGCGTGTGTGTGGAAGAGCAGCCTCATTATTGTTGGGTGGTGTGAGTTCTGCCACTTCACCAGGCCTCCTCTAACAACACCTTAGGGAACAGCGGGTGGGGGCACCGCATTACTGCGGGGTGTGCATGGAAGACTAGGCTGCCAGTGATACTGTGTGCTGGGTGCTCATTACCACAAGGTAGGGTTGAAATGGCCAGCCGTGCTGGTCCAGTGGTTAAGATTCATCACTCTCACCACCATGGCCCAGGTTCACTTTCTGTCAGGAAACCACACCACCCACCTGTTGGTTGTCATCCTGTGGTGGCTGTGTTGCTGTGATGCTGAAAGCTATGCCACCAATATTTCAAATACTACCAGGGTGGACAGGTTTCTGTGGAGCTTCCAGACCCAGACAGACTAGGAAGAAGGACCTGGCCACCCACTTCCAAAAAAATTGGTCGTGAAAACCCAGTGAATAATAGCAGAGCATTGTCTGATACAGGCCCAGGAGATGAGAGGATGGTGCAAGAAGACTGTGCAGGGTCCTGCTCTCTTGTCCCCTGGGTCACTAAGGAGTTGATGGCACTAGCCAAAACAAGGGTTGAAATTCCCAGATCTTTCCTTTGCCTTCTTTGACAGCACCTGGTGGGTGGGTGGGGGTCTGGGGTCTCTTTACAGTCTGAAGGTGGAAGCCTAAGCTCCCTCCTGCGACTTTGCCTCACGGGTGCGGCTGAGGCCAGGGTTCTCCATGGCGTTTGGTGGGGTTAGAGCGGTTATTGTCTAAGAGATCTGTGTCCTGCCAGGCTGCCCCCTCCCTAACTCTCTGGCTCGAGAGAGGAGGCTTTGGTTGGGGCCTCTTCTCGTCTGCGCCCGTGGGCGTTTCAAGGTTTCTGGCTTCTTCAGCTCCAAGTCTGGGATACATGAGGCATAAGGAGGACCCAAGGAGCTCACACCCATATGCTGCCTCGGATCTCAGGTCTCTAGCCTTTCTGCCTTCTTCTCTCCAGCTTTCTGAGTCTTCTTAGGTTTGTTTTATGTATGAAGTCCAGGATTTTTTATTGTACTTATTGGAAGGACTAATGAACATGTCTATTCCGTCTTCCCATGGTGGAAGTCCTCTATGAAATCATCTTTAAAAATTCAATGTGTCATCATCAATGAAAGATATTATTCTTTTGATGCTTGAATTGTCCTAAATTTGACCAGTGGGAGCAACATTCTGCTGGCTCCTAGTCGTCTTGCCATGGTCTTCTTGGTCTGTGAGCATTTCAGCCACAACAATTCTGCCAGGCTCCCTTTGTACCTGTATCTGTTTTACGGCCAAACACTTGATTTAAAACAAACTTGATATATTTACTTACTTATATTATCATTTAATATTATAATTATTAAATATTAAAGATCATATTATACATGTTACTACTAACAATAAACCTGCTTATTAGAGTCTAACATTTATTTGCAGTTCTCTTTTGTACTAGTGAGTTTAATCCATTCACGTTATTTTGAATGCTGATATTTTTAGAAGTCTTGATATATTTCCTTACTTTCTTTTCATTCTGCCTTTTCTACCCCTTTTCATTTTGTCCTTTCATGACTTGTTTTGAATTGATTGAACTTCTGATTCACAATCTCAAAAGATATTTTTAGTCAGGTGACCTAGAATGTGACCTACTTAGAACCATTACAATAAAATTCCCTGGCTTGGGGTTTCTAACTACCAATCAGTTAGAATAAATTCCAATTGAATTCATCTGAGGGCATATATATTTTTGAGGCAGGAACCAGCCTAAGGAGACGGGGTCATCTGCAAGACCCTGGCCTAACAAGATAAGGCCCCTAACACATCTACAAGCTGGGGGAATCAGATGGAGGCCACCAAGATCCACATTCTGCAGCCTCGGGACTTTCCTGCCCAACGCATGAGCCCGAGCACCCAGGAGTCCCCTGAAGGTGACCCTAGCCCCATGAGCATAGTAGAAGTCACACCCAGGGAGGGAGAGCTGGCCTGCTAATGATACATGCTACACAGGAGGTGGCATGTCGAACAACAGCGCAGACGCAAGCACAATCCCACCTCTACATGCTGTGACAAGGCACTCCTGCCCAGCCTTTGCCTAATAAAAGCCTCATGATCCTGCTCCCTAAGGACCGGGTCACCTGCCCTGTTCCTTTCCACACAGGCCCCCTTGTGCCTCCCTTGTGCAGAAGCTAATAAACTTTTACTTGTCTACTCCCGTTTGTTGTGTCTCTTGATTTCTATCCTGGGGGACAAGAACCCAGGGCCCGGGAACATTTTCACAAAATATGATACGAGAATTTTCCCTCTCTAAGGCTATTAAAAAAAATAGTCCCTGTTGTTTCCTTTTGCCGTGGGTGGAATATTTACTAGCCCCTCTGGTTTATTTGAGGTCATAGCCCTTGGAAGATGTGGGGTGTGCATGAGTTTCCATTCCAGCTCCCCACATTGAGCCAGCTCCAAGGCTGCATGTTCCTTGCTTTGCCCTTATTACCCCACCACACCGGTTCTTGGATCAGTAAAAGCCATGAGGTCAGATGCAACTTCACTGCCCATTGCTAATTTGCCTTCCTGCTCCCCTGGAGCACCACCCTCCCTCTTTTTAGGTCAAACATGGATTTGAGGGGATTTTTGTTGCATATTATTTTACATTTCTTGGGGTTTCCTACCAGGAATGTCTTTCACATAATCTAGCCAAAGATATAGCCAAAGAGTAGAGCCAACAATTAATTCTTTATAATTTTTGTGACTCTGCTATCATTAAAGAATTTGAGTGTCAATTTTTTGCCTGAGTCCTGCCTGCCACCCTCTCTTTATTCCATGGTTCTGGTTGATGAATACCGCAAAACCACAGCCATTTGGCACCAAATTACATTTGTAATCAGTGGCCAGATTTAACTATTCAATCACAGGCTGGGGAAATGGAGCAGAGAAAGGGAATGAGCAATGGCTCAGCTCTGTCCCCAAAACTGCAGGCCTACCATGTGAGAACAGCATATTGAGAAGAAATGGAAAGATTTGTTTTTGTTTGAGAAAGGCAGGTAAGATTGAGTGTCATGGAGTTTTACCAGTTTTGAAGCATAGTTATCAACCCTTCCATCGTCCAGCTAGGAAAATATGGCCCAATGTATGTCAGGCTCACACTCAAAGAGTTAGTTACCTTTCTTCCCACTACTTGCCCATGAAGGCAGACTATGGGTAGAAGTTCTTTCCATAACAGGACAACTCAGCCACGTGTAGAACACTGGAGAAGGATTCCATACTGAAAATAGACTTTCAAAAATTACAAGCTGTCCATTGAGGCTTATTCATAATATAACAACTATAAAGTGAAATCAGATCATTAGCATGGATAGAAAACCCTTTTCATCACTAATTCTTCATTCTTCTCTTCAAGTGTTTGGCTGAAATGTAAACGTCAGTTTCCAAGTAGTTTATTTTATTATACTTGTTCCATTTCTAAAATTCCAGAAGGGCCCTCTTTCCAATCTTGGGTTCGACATGTTGCAAATTAGTCATCAAAGTGTTGAAAAAGGCAGAAAAGAGCGCTGCTGTGCATGTTCATGCTCCATTTTTACTATCTGGGATCTCAAAACGAGAGGACGCAGCGGATGCTGAAACACAAGAAATCAAACATGGAAACGACTGACTTCCTTGCATAAATGGGCTAGGACAAAATAATCACAGTGTGAGTTTTTTAAAAGACAAATTGTCTACCTATGCCCATTTGTTATCTCTACATTTATCTCCCTGTTTCCCCCACAGGCACCAGAGAACGTCTCCTGAATCAAGTCCGTGGGTAACTGGCAACCCTGGGGTCTGATTTGGGTAATGGAGGCAAACATAAGGGAAGACAGCTTGTGAGCCCTGAGCAGCCATCTCATTTGGGCCCACAGTTAGAGTCTCCTCACTCCATGACTTCTAATCGCCCTTCCTCGGGCCATGAGCTGTGCTGGTGGGAAAGGGGGACTCCCCTAGCCTCTCTCTGTTTTCTCGTGGTGAGTGGCTTCCTGGGGCCCATCCCAGTATTCCACTTCAAATGGTGTTTTCCTAGTTTTGTTCCTCATCTGCTGTGGTGCTACACCTGCACTTTCAATAGCTGTGAAAGAGTTCTCTGTTAGGAAGAATAATAGGCATTGCACATTGTACATTGACAGCCTCCCCAGATGTGTGCAGTATTCTAATTCCTCTGCTCTGAACGCGTTTGTCTTAGGGCCCTTGGCTCATTAATTCTTGTTCTTATTTATTCATTCATTCAACAAAATTGTGTTACTGCGCAACTCCCATGTTTCAGGCATTGTGCTTGATGTTGGGGTAGCAATGATGAATGAGATATTCAAAAAACCCACAGTCTAATGTTGCAAGCTTATCACTAATCAGGTAGGTAGATTACAGTGTTGGCCATGTCATAACGGGGGAAGCCGCAGGTGCAATGGGAACAGAGAGGAAGTGTATGCCACCTCGAATTCTGGGAGCTCGGAGGCCTTGCTAAACTGTGATTTGGACCATGGCTGGGAGTTAAGGAACGTGGAGTGTGGAGGGGGTGGGCTTTGGGCACCGATGGTTTCTAGGACAAGGAAATAGGTGTGTGAAGCCTCAGACACAAGGGAGCCTGTGCCATCCTTTGAGGGGCAGGGACTGGGGGAAGACTGGAGGCAGCTCAGTGTGGTTGACGGATTGTGTGCAAGGGTGCAATGACAAGTCGTGAGAGGAGAATAGAAGATGTAGAGAAAGAGCAGTAAGAGTGCAGGAGAATTTGCTCAGCTGGACACTGGCTAAGTGATCCTGGTGGTCACTGCACTGCACGGCCCTGGGTTTTGATTTTCTTTCTCATAAAGCAAAGGTGACAGCCAAATGACCTCAGAGGTCACAACTGCTCCTACCCTATAAAAGCTAAGTTCAACAGGTCCCTCTGCACAGAGGTTTCTATAAATGGCCCCTGCTGGTGGGCGGGGAGGGTTAATAATCATCCAGCCCAGGGGTCTTTGTGTAAAACCCAGAGGCTTGGTCTGCATTTTTTTCCTCAGGAAAGATTATCTCAGGTTCATTGCCCCCTGTTATGTTGTATTACCACATACACTGTAAATATTACAAAGGGTCAAGTTAATTTATTTACCATTGGTGCCAAAGCCTAATGTTCCTAAATCATAAATAATTATCGAGCCAATTCCAATAAAACAAATATAAAGAGAAGTAACATTGCCTGATGGTCCAAGTCAGCAAGATTGCCTGAGGACTTTGTGAATAAGCTGGAGCAAACTGCCTTCTTTCAGGATCAAGTTGGGAAATTAGTTTCAAGATAATGAAGATGACGATTGTAAATTAAGATCTGGGGCTTATTCGCAGTCTCCACCCATTAGTCATAGTTAACGTGAAGGGCCGGAATGGCAGCTTTTCTGATCTTTTGATGTGCTTGTGCACTCTGCAAAAGTGGCCATCTGATAAATAAATGCAAGCTCGCCATCCAGTTAGCACCCATGCCTATCTCATCTCCTCAGGAAATTAGATCTACCTTTTGCATTTCCGCCCACAATTTTGGTGACCTTGGTATTTAATTTTTTTGAGAATACTAAGTTAAAAATGCTTGACAATCTATGTGTTCTCCAACTTTCAGTTTAGATTTTCTCACATACACCGTTGTATGAAACATTGTGTGAGATTCATGCTGCAAATGGAGAACAATCCTGCAATTTTGCTAAACCCTCAGCATGCTTTTCCTTTTCCTATGAAGGTGAAGCTTCTAGTCCACTGTCAGTAATGTGGGGACTGTCTCTTGTTTTTCTCGGACTAGAGATCGATGGATTTCAATACTCTCTCGCTATAAATCTGTTTGGGTCACAGCGCTCTAGAACCCATAATCCTGGTCTCCTCAGCTCTGAACTCCAAATACATAGAAACACAGCTGTCGTCACAGAGTTGCAAAGCGGCTTCAAGCTCAAACAACCCAACACGTGTGTTTTTCAGGTGGTTTGGAACTCGGCTGATTTCAGTCAGTCTACTCAGCGCACGTCAATAACTTCAACCAAGCTCCTGTTGATTCCTGTCAGTTACTAGTGGGTGGGACTTCACAGCAATGTCGCAGAGGGAGGCCCAGGAAAGGCAAGATAATATCCTAGGGAAACCCAGTGTTCTTTAGATTCAGCCTTCTCGCACTCTTACTTGTTTCCACAGAAACCATTCTGCGATCAGGACTTTACACTCACTGCCCTCCGGAAACACAATCGGGTCCTTGCAGACTGGATGGTTTGCTGATTACTACAGGCAAGTTTTGTTCTGTCTTCTATGGGCTCTTGTACACAGTTCCCATTTCTACGGCGCCTGTTCCCCAGACGTCAGGTCGCAGCTCTATCAGCTCCCAGGCCCAGCTCAGGGGTGGCCCCTCCGAGGCTCCCCCACCTCCCAGTGAGAAAGGAGCTCTCCAGGCCTTGAAGGCGGAGTCTGGGGTCTTCTGACCAGACATCATAGCCAGCCCTAAATTGGGGTTACTTGGGTATGCAGTGCCGTATGCTCCAGTCCAGGACCACGAGTGACCTGAAGACAGTGCTTACATTCAACTCTGTTTCTGCAGTGAGACCAGCACAGTGTTGCCATTAGTCACTTAATGAATGTTTGGTGACTAGAAATACTTGTGAAATATCCAATGGTAAGCTGTTGATTGAAAATAAAAAGCAGCACAAATTGTATCTTGTAAATAAATAACTAATTTTCTGGTGGAAGTTAGCTCATTTCAAAGTTGTATTAGTCATCCCAGGTTGCTAATTAAGTTGTAATTTAATTTTTTGGTCATAAGCAAATAACAATGAAATTTTTATTATAATGTATATTTGTACTACTCTTTCTTAATTGGTCTTTCCTTTTTATTTTCACATTTGATCTTAATAGTGGTCTCTCAAGAGAGGAGATATCATTATCCCTATTTTATAGATGAGGACAGTGACCTGGGCAAAGGTAGCCATTTTAGGTCACACACTGACTGAATAAAGGGCTGAGGGTTCCTCACAACTGACTTAAAAGTCTTTTATTGTCTTTCTCTGAACTGTTTCCCACCACCAGCCTCTTTTGATTTGCTCTGAAAACTGATTTTTCATAAAATTTTGGATGTAAGAGTCACACATATCAGCTATCTCACACAGATACATCTTCCACATGCACACATCCCACTCACACACAAATACTCACCATTTTCCACCTTGGAGCAATTCAAATGCCTCATTGATCCTTTCAAAAGGCAATTTATGTGTTATGAGTGGGTCTATGTTGATTTTGTTTTGCAGGTAGTCAGTCACCAGTGTGATAATAGAGTCTCTGGTTTTATAATCTGTAGGAGGAACGGTCAACAATAATGAGAACTGAAAAAAATCAAAACTAACGAAAGAATCAAAGGCACTGTTTCTGTATAAAACTGGCAAAAGCATTCATGGGCGAGAGTAAACCATTTACCTCTTGACCTTTTTCCTGATCATCAGAGCAAGGGAACTGGTTCCATGGGAGAACCCAGATCCCACTCAGGAGTTCTGAGATTACCTAGCATTGCAGAGGAGCCTCTGCGGGCTGCAGTGGACTGTGGAGTGGACCCAGTGCTGTCGTGGTCACGGACCGACAGCTGCAGCTTTCCATTGCCTTCAGACACTAACGATTTCCTATAACCGCTTACCCTCCATCTGGCTTGATTTGAGTTACCAAGTTCTCCCTCCACCTGAGGCTCTAGATAGATCTTCACAAACCTAGAACTTCAACCTCAAAGATAGGTATCTCTACTTCTTTAGCAGTGTTTTGGAGAGTAAGTGCAGCACAATAGTTGCTGAGGAAGCTGGTGGCAAGCTGCCTGGATCCCATTGACGGTTTGATCACCGTGAGCAAAGCAGACACAGGTCTTATTTTCCCCATGTCTATAACTCTGAGGGGACTGAGCTTTAGAGAGCTTAAGTACTTTTCACTGATTTTATTTCTTGTGTTTTTCATTTTCTGTATTTTATGACGCTTTGTTATCTCGGGGCCTTGTGGACGTGGGGAGGGACTGGCCCTCCCAGGGTTACCTAAGTTCTAGGCACAGCACACAGCTTGCTTCAGTGCGCCTTTGATATGCAAACCAACCAATCCCCATCCCCCTCCTTTTATCAGGTGTCAGCAGTCTGGGACACTATTCTCCTGCCCTAAATCACCCCAGGTCAGTTCCCCCACAACTGGGGGCCAACCCTACAGCCCAGACCCTGCTGAAGCTCACTTGGCTTGCCTAGCCTGCCTTGCCTGTTCCTTCCCTGGGAAACCACACGAAAGTCTCTGGCCCATGTTTTCTCCTAGCTCTTTCTGCCCCCCGAGTGACCCTGGGTCTTCCCCATTTGGCCCTGCATGGCGTGGCATGCCCTCTTCTCCTGGGAACTATGATTAATAAACTCTCCATTCAAGGCAGTTGTCTCTGGGTCTGTCATTTTACCAAATCTGAGAAATCAAATCCTGGGTATATTTTAAAACACTGATGCACACCCAGAATGTGGCAAAGTTGAAGCTAGAACCCAGGTCTTTATATTCCCAGCAGACTTCTGTTTCTATAACCTGATATTCTTTATAAATGCCATGTAAAATTGCATTTAAGGCTATTATGTTAAGATATGGTAAGAAAAAAAGTTTGAGTTGTGTTTTAAAAAGATAGTTGGTACACTTTATCGGAGCCTTGGCTACAAATGTTTTACATTGCTTAATTGGGCAGTTTGTACTAAAATACCTATGTATTATGTAATTAGCCTGCAAGATTTTGAATAACTTGGAATCTTGTCAGCACGGAAGTGAATGAAAGGGAAAAACCATCACAGATTTTTCCATCCAGAACAAGAGTTTTGTTAAGGGTGATTTTCCTCAGTCTGTTTGCATATAGTGAGGGAGGAAGGAGACCTGACAGACGCATGATGAAGAGTATTAGAAAATGTGAATAAATTCCTCCATCGAAGCCAAGGACGGCTGGCACTGAGCAGAAATATCAGTGTCAATTACGCTTACTCATTCCAAGCAGCAGCCTAAGCACCTTGAAATAGTTCAATTTTTAAATTGAGCTTTTATTCAAATTGGAAAATTCAGACATCTAGAGTTTCTAGAAAAAAAGAAAAATTTATAATGGGAGGTTGGTCCAGGGCAAAGTTTTCTCTAGTATTTCATGTCTACACACTAACCCGATTTTATTTACATTTGGTCAACTCACACAAAGCGGCACCAGTGAAAAAAGGAAGGAGCACCCAGATATTTTAAAACAGCAAAAAATCCTCCAGTATCTTTTGCAATACACGTGCCTTCCTCCTCATCTTTTGTCTGGGCCAATAAGCGGCTCTTAATCATTGTTGTTACTGCTACAATTCAACGTTGATTTTGTGGCTAATATGTGTCAGTTTGTTTTTCCAGGGCTTTCTTGCATTTTCTCATTTAGTTCTCACTATATTAGGTATGAATGGCTCTATTATTTTCCCTATTTTTCAGGTAATGGGATGGCGATTAACACGTTTAAATAACTTGCTAAGGTCACACATCTAGTATGTGATCTGATGGCAAAGCTCATGATTTTAAGGTCCATGCCCCCGTCAAATTAATGTGATCAGAGCATTCTAGCAAAAGTCAACTGTGCTGTCTAATAGAGTGGCTATTTATTTATTTACTTATTTTTCCGCTGTTTTTTTATTGTGGTAAAATATACATAACATTGCAATCTTAACCATTTTTAAGCATCCAGTTCAGTGATTAAGTACATTCACATTGTTGTGCAACCATCACCACCATCCGTTTCCAGAACTATTTCCATTTTGCAAAGCTGAAACTCCGTACTCATTAAACAGCAATTGCCCCTTCCCTTATCTTTCCAGCCCCTGGCAACCACCCTTCTACTTTCTGCTCTATGATTCTGACAACACCAGGTACCTCATTTAAGTGAAATTATACAGTATATATCTTTTTTGTGACTGGCTTATTTTACTTAGCACAGTATCCTCAAGGTTCATCCATATTGTTGCATATGTCAGAATTTCCTCCGTTTTTAAGGAATAATACTCATTGTGTGAATACACCACAGTTTATTTATCCATTTATCTGTCACTGGATATTTGGGTTGCTTCCACCTTTTGGCTACTGTGAATAATGCTGCTATGAACATGGGTATACAAATATCTCTTTGAGAGACTGCTTTCAACTATTTTGGGTATATACCCAGGAGTGAAATTCCTGGGAGATATAGTAATTTTATTTTTTAATTTTTTGAGGAACTGCCATACTGTTTTCCACAGTGGCTGTATCATTTTGCATCCCAACAGACAGTGCAGGAGTTCCAATTCTCCACATGCTCACCAATACTTGTTATACTCCATTACTTTTTGTTGCTGTTGAGGAATATTGGCCCTGGGCTAACATCTCTTGCCAATACTCCTCTTTTTGCTTGAGGCAGATTGTCTCCAAGCTGACGTCCAGGCCAATCTTCTTCTATTTTGTATGTAGGACCCTGCCATAGCATGGCTTGATGAGCAGTGTGTATGTCTGCCCCCAGGATCCAAACCAGCCAACCCCAGGGCACTGAAGCAGAGTGAACAAACTTAACCAATATGACACAAGGCCTGCACCTCCATTCCTTTTTTTAAGATTAAGACATATTTGAATGTACATATGCAACACATTTTTAGAAATCCATATGTCAGTTGATGTATGCCATTTGGCTATTGTGAATAATGCTGCTATGAACATTGTTGTACAAATATCTGAGTCCATGCTTTCAATTGTTTTAAAGTGGAATTCCTGGATCATAGGGTAATTCTATACTTAATTCTTTGAGAAATCTAGAGACTTTAGGAGGACATCGGCTCTGTAAGTGAGCTCTGGTCACTCTAGCTTTCTTTTTATTTATTTATTTATTTACTTTCAATAACATTGGATGCTAACATTATATGGCTTTCAGATGTACATCGTAATATATTTCGAATTCTGTGCAGATTACATCATGTTCACCACCCAAAAACTAATTATAGTCCATCACCTCACATGTGAGCCTAATCATGCCTTTTGTCTTCCCCCCACCCCTTCCCTTATGGTAACCAACAATCCAATCTCCGTTGTTATGTGTTCATTTGTCGTTGTTTTTATCTTCTTCTTATAAGTGAGGTGAGGGCCTCTGCATTGTGGGGGTTGGGTAAGCTCCAGGGAGTTGGGAAGTGTGCATGGGCCAGGAGTGTGTTGACAGTGTGTGTGAATCTGTTGGGGGTGGGGCTTGTCAGCTGCAACAGACTTGTGCTTCACAAACAGCCACAAAAGGGATCAGCCCCACCTTCCAAAGCCTAAAACAATTGGGTGATCCCGTGCCTAGGGCCAGCCCCACTCAGCCTCAATCCTAAGAGAGCTGACAACAACCTTGCAGTCTTGAGGCCTACAGCAACTGTAAGTCCCTGAGCCTAGCAACCACCCACACTGGGTGCCTACTCACTTACCAGAAAAACTGCAACAGGAGTGTGCTATAAGACCTTGCATCCAACAGTGCTGGGGCTCCCCAGATTCGACTTACAAACAGGTGGCCAGGGAGAGAAAGCTTAGACTCCTTGGGTGCCAGAAATAAGAGCAGCCCTGCTGCAGCAGAAGGACACACATAGCCCACACAGGGGTCACTTCTGGAACATCTGGACTGATGACAAGAGGGAGGCACACTGTGGGGCCTCAAAAGGCATCTCTGACATAAGGTGACTTCTCCAAGATCAGGAGACATAGCTGACTCACCTAACACATAGATATAAGCACAGAGAAGGAGGCATAATGAGGAGGCAAAGGACTATGTTCCAAGAAGGGGACAGGACAAAATCCCAGAAAAAGAACTAAATGAAACAGAAATAAGCAATCTACCTGACAAAGAGTTCAAGCAAAAACTCATAAGGATCCTCACTGATCTTGGGAGAAGACTGGATGAACACAGTGAGAACATCAACAAAGAATTGTAAAATGTAAAAAAGAACCAATCAGAAATGAAGAACACAATACAAGAAATGAACAATTCACTAGAGGGATTCAATAGCAGAGCAGATGATACAGAAGAATGGATCAGTGAGCTGGAAGGAAGACTAGAGGAAATCACTCAAGCTGAACAGATAAAAGAAAAAAAGAATTATACAGAATGAGAACAGTCTAAGGGACCTCTGGGACAACATCAAGCACACTAACGTTCATATTATAGGTGCCCCAGAAGGAGAAGAGAGAGACAAAGGGACAGAGAATCTATATAAAGAAATAATAGCTGAAAACTTTCCTAACCTCAGGAAGGAAACAGATGTCCAAGTACAGGAAGCACAAAGAACAGCAAACAAGATGAACACCAACAGGTCCACACTGAGGGAGGTTATAATTAAAATGTCCAAAGATAAAGATAAATAGAGAATCCTAAAAGCTGCAAGGGAATGGAAACAAGTGACATACAAAGGAAAGCCAACAAGGCCATCGGTGGACTTCTTAGCCAAACCCTACAGGCTAGAAGAGAGTGGCATGACATATTTAAAGTGCTGAAAGGAAAAAACCTACAGCCAAGAATACTCTATCCAGCAAGGTTATCATTCAGAATGGAAGAAGACATAAATAGCTTCCCAGACAAGCAAAAATTAAAGGACTTTATCACCAAGAAACCAGTTCTACAAGAAATGCTGAAGGGACTTATTTAAGTGGGAAAGAGAAGAACACAAATAGGGATAAGAAAATTATCCAAAAAAACAGGAAATAAAATTAGTGGCAAAGGCAAAAACACAGTAAAGGTAGCAAATTAACCACCCATGAAGGTAATGTGAAGGTTAAAAGACAAAAGTACTAAAATTACCTATTTAAATGATAAGAGAGATAGACACACAGAAAACAAGAGGTTAGATATGATTTCAAAAACATAAAATGTGGGAGGAGGGGAGAAAAAGAGTAGAGCTTTTAGAAAGAGATCGAGCTAAAGAGACTATCAACTCACTACAGATTGCTATATATGTAGGCTATTATATACCAAGCTCATACTAATCACAAATCAGAAACTTATACTAAGTAAGCAAATTAGTAAAAAGAAAGAAATCAAACATATTACTAAAGAAAACCGTCAAACAACAAGGGAAGAGAGCAAGAGAAGAAGAAAGGTACAGAGAAGAACTACTAAAATGCCCAGAAAAAAGATTACAAAATGGCAATAAATATACTTTCATCAATAGCTACTTTAAATTTCAATGGGCTAAATGTTCTAATCAAAAGACATAGGCTGGCAGATTGGATAAAAAAACAAGACCCATATATATGCTGCACACAAGAGACACACTTCAGACCTAAAGACACTCACAAACTGATAGTGAAAGGATGGGAAAAGATACTCCATGCAAATGGCAAAGAAAAGAAAGAGAGGGTACTTATATCAGACAAAATAGACTTTAAAACAAAAACTGTTACAAGAGACAAAGAAGGACACTACCTAGTGATAAAGGGAACAATCCAACAAGATGATATAACACCTGTAAATATCTATACACCCAACCTAGGAGCACCTCAATATATGAAACAATTATTAACAGACATAAAAGGAGAAATAGACAGAAACACAATAATACTAGGGAACTTTAACCCTCCACTTACACCAATGGATAGATCATCCAAACAGAAGATCAATAAGGAAACATTGGCCTTAGATGACGCATTAGATCAGATGGACTTAGTAGATATATATAGAACATTCCATCCAAAAACTGCAGAACACACATTCTTTTCAAATGCACATGGAACATTCTCAAGGATTGAATACATATTAGGCCACAAAACAATTCTCAAGAAATTTAAGAAGATCGGAATAATACCAAGAATCTTTCTGACCATGAAGGTATGAACCTAGAAATCAACTAAGGAAGAAAACCAGAAAAGCCACAAAAAAGTGGAAAATAAGTGAAATGCTACTGAACAACCATTGGGTCAATGAAGAAATCAAAAAATACCAGGAGACAAATGAAAATGAAAAGACAACACGCCCAATCTATGGGATACAGCAAAAGTGGTTCTACGAGGGAAGTTTATAGCAACCAGCCCTACCTCAACAAACAAGAAAAATCCCAAATAAACAATCAAACAGTGTACCTAAAGGAACTGGAAAGAGAAGAACAAACAAAGCCTAAACACAGTGGGAGGAAGGAAATAATAAAAATCAGAGCAGAAATAAATGAAATAGAGACTAAAAAACCCTAGAAAAAATTAATGAAACCAAGAGCTGGTTCTTTGAAAAGATCAACAAAATTGACAAACCTTTAGTTAGGCTCATCAAGAAAAAAAGAGAGAAGGCTCAAATAAATAAAATCAGAAATGAAAAAGGAGAAATTACAACAGAGACCTCAGAAATACAAAAGATAATAGAATAGTATGAAAGCTAGGCGCCAACAAATTGGATAATCCAGAAGAAATGGATAAGTTCTTAGAATCATACAACCTTCCAAAACTGGATCAAGAAGAAGTACAGAATTTGAATAGACCAATCAACAGTAAGGAGATAGAAACAGTAATCAAAAACCTCCCAAAAAATAAAAGTCCAGGACCAGATGGCTTCCCTGGTGAATTCTACCAAACATTCAAAGAAGACTTAATACCTATCCTTCTTGAACTGTTCCACAAAATTGAAGAGGAGGGGAGGCTTTCTAACTCATTCTACAAAGCCAAGAATATCCTGATACCAAAACCAGACAAGGACAACACAAAAAAAAGAAAATTACAGGCCAATATCACTGATGAACATTGATGCAAAAATCCTCAACAAAATACTAGCAAATCGAATACAAAAATACATTAAAAAGCTCATACATCATGATCAATTGGGTTTTATTCCAGGGATGCAGGGATGGTTCAACATCTGCAAATCAATCAATGGGTGACACCACATTAACAAAAATCACATGATCATCTCAAGAGATGCAGAGAAAGCATTTGACAAGATACAACGTCCCTTTATGATAAAAACTCTGAATAAAAAGCGTACAGAAGGAAAATACCTCCACATAATAAAGGCCATATATGAGAAACCCACAGCTAATCTCATTCTCTCTCAATGGAGAAAAACTGAAAGCTATCCCTCTAAGAACAGGAACCAGACCAGGATGCCCACTTTCACCACTCTTATTTAACATAGTATTGGAAGTCCTTGCCAGAGAAATCAGGCAAGAAAAAGAAATCAAAGGGATCCAACTTAGAAAGGAAGAAGTGAAACTGTCACTATTTGCAGATGACATGAGTTTATATATAGAAAACCCTAAAGAATCCCTAAAAAGACCTTTAGGAATAATAAATGAATACTGTGAAGTCACAGGATAACAAAATCAACATACAAAAATTGGTTGCATTTCTACACACTAACAATGAAGCAGCAGAAAGAGAAATCACGAAGACAATCCCATTTATAATTGCAACAAAAAGAATAAAATATCTAGGAATATAAACTTAACCAAAGAGATGAAAGATCTGTACACCAAAAAGTATAAAACATTGTTGAAAGCAAGTGAAGAGGACACAAAGAAATGGAAAGATATTCTGTGCTCTTCGATTGGGAGAATTAACATAGTTAAAAGCACCATACTTCCTAGGGCAATCTATAGATTCAATGCAATCCTCATCAAAGTTCCAACAACATTTTTCACAGAAATAGAACAAGGAATCCTAAAATTTATATGGAACAACAAAAGACGGTGAATAGCCAAAGGAATCCTGAGGAAAAAGAACAAAGCTGGAGGTATCACACTCCCTGATTTCAAAACATACTACAAAGCTAGAGTAACCAAAACAGCGTGGTACTGGCACAAAAATGGACACACAGATCAATGGAACAGCATAGAGAGCCCAGAAATAAACCACACCTATATCAACAGCTAATTTTCGACAATGGAGCCAGGAGCATACAATGGAGAAAGGAGAATCTCTTCAATAAATGGTGTTGGGAAAACTGGGCAACTACATGTGAAAGAATGAAAGTAGACCATTACCTTACACCAAGCACAAAAATCAATGCAAAATGAATTACAGACTTGAATGTAAGACCTGACACCATGAAACTTCCAGAAGAAAACATAGGCAGTCCACTCTTTGACATTGGTCTTAGCAGCATGTTTTCAAGTACCATGTCTGATCAGGCAAGGGAAACAAAAGAAAAAGCAAACAAATGGGTCTATATCAAACTAAAAAGCTTCTGCACAGCAAAGCAAACCATCAACAGAACGAAAAGACAGTGTACCAATTGGGAGAAGATATTTGCAAACCATATATTGGATAAGGTGTTAACATCCAAAATGCACAAAGAACTCATATGACTCGACGACAAAAAAACCGACAACCCAATTCAAAAATAGGCAAAGATCTGAACAGAGATTTGTCCAAAGAAGACACACAGATGGCCAACAGGCACATGAGAACATGCTCAACATCATTAACTATCAGGGAAATGCAAATCAAAACTATAACGAGAGATCACCTCACTCCAGTCAGAATGGCTATAATTAACAAGACAGGAAACAACAAGTGTTGGAGAGGATGTGGAGAGAAGGGGACCCTCGTACACTGCTAGTGGGATTGTAAACTGGTGTGGCCACTATGGAGAAGAGTATGGAGTTTCCTCAGAAAATTAAGAATAGGTCTACCATATGATCCAACTATTCCACTGCTGGATATTTATCCCAGGAACTTGAAAACACTAATGCATAAAGGTACATGCACCCCTATGTTCATTGCAGCATTATCCATAATAGCCAGGAGTTGGAAGCAATCTAGGTGCCCATTATGGGACGAATGGATAAAGAAGATGTGGTATATATACACAATAGGATACTACTATACCACAAGAAATGATGAAATCCGGCCATTTGTGACAACATGGATGGACCTTGAGGACATTATGCTCATTGAAATAAGTCACTTAAGGGAGAAAGTCAAATACCATATGATCTCACTCATAAGTAGAAGATAAAAACAACAACAAAGAAACACATAGTAAGAGAGATTGGATTGTTGTTTACCAGAAAGGAAGAAGGGGGCGAGGAGGGTGAAAGGAGTGATACGGCACATGTGTGTGGTGATGGATTATAATTAGTCTTTGGGTGGTGAACATGATGTAATCTACACAGAATTCGAAATATATTATGATGTACACCTGAAAGTTATATAATGTTATAATCCAATGTTACTGCTATAAAATGAATAAATAGAAAATCAACTCTGATTTCCTGGAATGAAATAAGTACGTCCTGAAGGCAAAGCCTTGGGGACCAATGGGTTTTTGCCACAGAAGAGTGTTAAAGTGCATGAGTCATTCAAAGCCTGTGAGGGTTGATAGTTGCTTCTAAAAGTGCTGGGCAGTTTAGTGGAAGAGAATAGCAAGCCCAAAATTTCAGATTCTTGCCTCATGGCATGCACTGTAACCTAAGAATGTTCTATGATAATATTAGAAGTCTCATTAATTTCTTGAAGCCATAAAGCTAGACTAGCCAGAAGCCAAATTAGAAGTTCGACCCTGTAGGTTTCCAATTACAGCATTGGGTAAATTCACAGGAACACCAGGTCTCGTCAGAGAAAACTAGGGTATTGACTGGGAAGAAGTTGGATTCCGTGTATTGGAATGAGATTATTTTGAAAGAGTCAAATGACTCAGATTACTCTGAACCCCCAATCTCCACTGATCTTTCCTGGCCAAACAAGACATTCTCTCTTGCCTACATGACAAAGATACTGACTACCTGATTTGAAGACCATGTGAGGACCTTGCCTGAGCAGCAACCCTGTAAGGGGAAGCCAGTTTTCCTTATGTCCCATCCACTTCCATCTCTCATGGTCTTCAGACCTACAATTACAGTCAGACTAAGCAATGAGAGTCAGTTACCAGGTCAAATGTGGAAGGAGAAGGGTTAAGCACCAAAATAACTAGTATTATGTTTTGCTAATGCATATTGATAAAAATTGACCAACTCTTGGGAGAACGAATTCTGCGGGTCCAAGGGCATGGTGGGAAGAACATTATTTTAGATCAGGTTGAATTTATCACTATGGGTACCTTTACTAGAAATTCTGTATTGTTGTGCTAGCTCTGACAAAGAGGAGTCATTAAAATTGTTAGTTCTCTTTATAGACAGCACCCCTGGCTCGAAAACGATTCATGATAAATGAAATTGAGATGCCAGATTTTTTTTTTTTAGATAATGTAAACGAAGGAATACATGGAGAGAGAGGAATGTTGGAAAGGATTCATCATGGGCTAGATGCTTTACTATGTTCCTTGAGAGGGACCAGAAAAATAATCTTTTCACCATGATTTTGAGAAATCCATTGTTGAGGGGAGTTCTATGGTTCATTTTCCTGTAGGTTGGTGGGAGATGTTATAGTTGAGATGGGCTTCCTTATTTCAACCAGGATACCAGGTGGCAGGGCGGCAGAGACCAAGTAGTGGGACAGGAGAGGCAAAGTAGATGTAGTTCCCATGATGGGCAGCAGTACCAGTTGGTAAACAGTGTTGTCTGATCCACAGTGACTTTTGGGGGTGGCAATTGATGCATCATACATATCAGTTAGGTTGTTTTGCCTGAAAATGATGGAATACTTAGGTGAAAGAGGTTTAAAAACTTAAGGTTTATTGGGAATGTAAATCAATTTGCAGCCACGATGGAAAACAGTATGGAGGTTCCTCAAAAAATTAAGAGTGGAACTGCTATATGATCTAGCAATTCCCCTTCTGGGTATTTATCGAGAGGAAAGGAAAGCAGGATAGCTGCACTCCCATGGTCGCTGCAGCATCATTCACAATAGCCAAGATGTGGAAACAACCTACGTGTCTGTCAACAGATGGACGGATAAAAAAGATGTGGTATATATACAATGGAATATTATTCAACCACGACAAAAAAGGAAATTCTGCTATTTGCAACAATATGGATAGACCTTGAGGGAGTTATGCTAAGTGAAATAAGTCAGACAAAGACAAATACTGTACAATCTCAACTATATGTGGAATCTAAAGAAGCTGTACTCATAAAAACAGAGACTAGAATGGTGGTTACCAGGGTCTGGGGAGTGGGAGAGAGGGGAGATGTCAGTCAAAGAGCACAAACTTCCAGCTACAAGATGAATAAGTGCTGAGCATCTAATGCACAGCTTAGTGATTATAGTTAAGAACACTGTGTTATGTACCTGAAAGCTGCTAAGGGAGTAGATCTTAAATGTTCTCACCACCAAAAAGAAATATTATTTATGTGGCGTGATGCAGGTGTTGGCTAACGCTATGGCGGTAATCATTTTGCAATATATGTGTATCAAATCAACATGCTGGACAAGTTAAACTTATACAATACTGTATGTCAATTATACCTCAATAAAGCTGGGACAAATGAGAGAAAAGGCCCTAGAAATTATGGACATATTTGTCCAGATATCTGTCACATGTCATTCAAACTATACGGAGAGCAATCTCTAAAATTGTTGGTATCTATGTGTCTAAAATTTTCAACCATTTTCTGTTTTGCTGAGGAAGATTCGCCCTCAGCTAAATCTGTACCTGTCCTCCTTTATTTTGTATGTGGGTTGCTGCCACAGCATGGCCACCAATAAGTGGTGTAGGTCTGCGCCCAGGAACTGAACCCAGGACGTCGAAGTGGAGCACACCAAACTTAACCACTAGGCTGGCATGGGGCTGGCTCCCAATTTTTCACCATTTTTTATGTCATAATAGTTATAAATTACAATCCAACATAAGTGGGATGTGTAGTAGGATTGGAATCAAAAGAAATATTTTTAAAAAAATATCTCACATAACCAAATTATCTTAATGGTTTATTGTATTAAGCATAATCAATGATTAATTGTAATTGTGATTATATTAATGTCACATAATAGTATCACATATAACCAAAAGTCTAGAGAGGGGTGGGTAAATCCTGCTGCTCAGTGATGTCAGGGCTCTAAACTAGAGTTCAGCTTCTCTGCCATTCTCTTGTCCTTTCCATCGTGGTTGCAAGATGCCAGCTCCAGCCTGTCATGTCCTTACATGACAACATCCGAAGGCAGGAAAGAATACCGCCCCGCCCTTTGTAAATCAAGAGGGAAATCGCTCCCCAGAGTCCACAGCAGGCTTCTCCCCTGTGTCTCACTCCCCAGAATGGAGTCACTTGTCTACCCAAATCAGTCACTGGCAAAGGGGAATGGGATCAGGCCGGTTATAGTTTAACTCCTGGAGCCGAGGGAGACTCCTGCCTTCCCTGAGCTCATTATTGCCTGTTTCCTGAATGAAATGGAGGCTCTGTTTGTTAGAGAGAAGTGGGGAAGAGCTAAGGAGTAGGCGAGCAGTGTGGCAGCACCATCTTTGGCAGCTCTCATTTACAGTGTGACCTAAAAAACTGCGTTTTGAGCAGAGCTTAGAGTAGCAGGATTCTCCCCAGCTGGTCTCCATTGCTGTGAGATGACTCTCACGCTTCCCTTTACGGACTGAACGTTTCCGCATGTCACAGCACGATGTTGTATGGAGCCTGCGGCAAGCTCCGATGGGAGAATCATGGTGGAGAACCTGGAGTTTTAGACCAAAGTCATGCTCCCTTCAGTCCTCGTTCTGACAAAAAGCGCCTGGCCGTGAGGCACTAGGTGACCATGCCATCTGAGTTTCTCACCATGAACTGGTTATTATTTGATGCACAGAATTATAAGGTTAGACATGCCCAGGAAGACAGCATTGTCCAGTGGAAGTGATAAATGTAGGACTGGACCCAAGCAGATCCTGAACTTACTGTGACAGTAAATTGCCTGAGCATTAGACTCACACTTCTAATGCACTTCCATCCCTTAGGGAGATTCCCTACAACCAGTTCACAGAGGAGGAAGAGAATCTCAGCTTGGTTTCCAGTGCTCTGCACAATATTCTGGCCGTTGGTGAGGCAGACTTGGCAAATCTTGACGGTATGTGGAACTTCAAGCGTTATAGCTCTTCGAGTCCTCTTTGGCAGGAATGAAGTAGCCTGAGGTATGGGTCTACATTGATTAATAGGCAGTAATTAGTGCTTTGGTCAGATGATCAGGGACTTTGAAGGAATGAGGTTGTAGGATTGGTAATAAGGAATTCTGGAAAAGAGATATGTGGCCGGACCTTTCATGATGGGCACTGAGTGGGAGGATACTTATATATTGCATGTGAATCTCACCACAGGTCTGATTTTGGAGGAGATTGACAATAATCAGGTGAACAATGTTGTTCAGTAGGCCACCAAGTGCTTACTCAGTGGGCTTATAAATGCAGCGGCCATAGAGGTGAGCATGGGCCCAGAGCATGAACATTCCTTATCAAGGCTGTTTTGGCTCTGCCACTGCTGAACGCCCAGATTGGTAGCAGCAGCCAGCAAGCCTGGGTCCCCAATATGGTGCAATACCTAAGGGAGACTAGGCAGCCGCTCTGTGACAGATGGATTACATTGCATCCCTTTCATCATGGAGGCGGCAGAAATCTGCTGTCATTGGGATCATCCCTTATCCAGGATCTAGTATCGTTTTCCTATCTGTCTTGCTTCTCCTTGTGTCACTATCCATGGATTCATTAACATACATGAAACGTAAGTTCCGACTCTCAGATTAAAAAGAAAGTAAATATACAAAGGCATAGGCATTACATTATTATGGAATAGTTAACAATTCTATATTTTATGCATGTGGAAGGAAAGGAAAGTGCTTGTGATTCTTAATCTGGAGGAAAAATTAAAAGACTGCTTAGAAATACAGAGATGTCAGTTACAATATTGCTGCCAGGTCGAAGACTCAGCAGTAAGACAGTCAGAGCTGCAGATCCCGCTCGGAGGTTATTTTCACAGGACAGGGCGACACCTTGTGAAGCCTTCGGAGTCTCACCAGACCTTCTGGTTCCAATGACACTTCTGTTAACAGAGAAGGGATTTCTTCTTAATGGCGAACAAAAGACATTCTAGGGACAGCTACGAATGTTGACACACGTCTCCACACTGCTGAGAACAGATTGATATTCTTGGGAACACTCTTAATTTAATACCTTATGGAATCAGGCTTTTTGACGTAGCTTAAGATGCAGAGTTGAATTTCTCTTAGCTGCAAGAAGGGACATCCCTTTCGTCTCTTACTCAGACTCCTTTGGTTGATTATAAAGACTTTCATTTTCAAGGTCAGGGCCTAAAATTTCATTAGCTACATTATGAGCAGGCCTATAGAGCAGAATTTTATTGGGAGAAATGGAGAAAGCGATTATAAATGTTATCTAATAGCAATAAAATAAGGATATAGTTTTTTGTCTATATTATTAAACGCCTGATTTACTTATAATTACCTTCTAAACAGACCTTGAAACTTCACAGTAGATACATGGCTTGTCTTTGGCTTTAAAGTGAGAGAATAAGAGTAATCTGGTTTAACAGTATTCCAGAGAGGAAATATTTAGGGATTTTCTCAAGCTCAAGATTTGCCAAAAATGGAGATGGCTGACTAAAGAATATATAAATACAGCTTGCATTTGCTGGTAGATTCTTCTGAAGGAATATATTATTCAGACTGCCTGTGCAGGATTGAGTTTAAGTATACTTGGAGCTATTTAATTAAGAATGAAGAGGACATGGTGGGAGGGGAGAAGGGGTGTGTCAGCTGTTTCTCGTGTCCCAGGGACTGAGGTGACTCTGTGATGCTGCAGAGAGCAGAACCAGGAGGCAGACCTCAGGTTTCGTTACAAGGCAAACACTGGCCTGTGAAGGGATTTCACCCAAGGTTGACTGACCGGCTGTGGGGCATAATTTTAGAAAGTGATTTATTTATTGAATTTGGAATTGGAAATCATCCATCTTTCTTGACCCAACGTTTTATTTTGAAAACTGCCTCAATTTCAAAATTTGAAAAACAGGACAATGAACAGCTCTACGTCCTTCACCTAGACGTAGCAGTTAGTATTTTTTGTCACATTTACTCTCTCTCACACAAACACACACACACACACACACACACTTTTTGATGAGCCATTTGAAAGGAAGGTGCACATCTCGTGAAATTCACCCCTGACTTCTTCAGCGTGCATCTCCTAAGCAAAAGGACATTCCTCCACCTGTTACCATCCATCCTTAAGATAATGTTCAGCTTGAAGATTCTATGAACCTTCAAGATTTTTCTGACTGGCTTATGAAGGTTCTCCGAAGGCGGTCAGAAAACCAGTATCTGCTTTCCCTGTAACACAGGATTCGTTCAAGGAGGTGGATCCAATCTGCCCTGCCCCCTCTCAGAGCGTGCTGCTGGAAGGCTGCTGTACACAAGGCCTCAAAGGACGCGGAAAACTGCCTGGCCCTCAAGAAGCTGTGGCCAGGGAGACTGTTGGAGGATCAGATGAAGTCGTGCACAGGAAAGTAGTTTTAAATTGTCAACTATGATAAAAATGAAAGTTGTTACTCTTTCCCTGAATTCTTTTTCTCAAGAAAATAGGATCTAGGAGATGGAAAGCTGTTTAAAAAGCCCACCAGAGGGCGCTGCAGTACCCTTAGAAGACAACGACAGTCTAAGATGTTTGAGGAGACAGTGAGTGTATCTGAAAACTGCATATATTTTTCTTCTCAGAAGAATATAGGAGCCAGCCCCATGGCGTAGTGGTTAAGTCTTGTGCGTGCCAGTTTGGCGGCCCGGGTTCACAAGTTTGGATCCCGGGTGTAGACATACACCAAGCCTTGTCAAGGCATGCTATGGTGGCAACCCACATGCAAAAATAGAAGAAGATTGGCAACAGATGTTAGCTCAGAGGGAATCTTCCTCATGAAAAAAAAAAAAAGGAAGAATATATCGTGATTGTGTTGCCTTCTAAATTCAAGTATTGTTCACAATATTATTTGGCATTCTTTAAAGATTTGTATAATTTCAGACCAAAAGATCATTAAAAAATAAAATAAAATATAGACCTATATATCTTATGTTAGAGACTCCAAACCTTTATAATAATGTTTTTTTCCCTTTGGAGGGGTCAAGTTTCATTCCAGTTTTGTTTCAGTGGCTTATCCTGAAAATGTCCATTGTAGCATCTATAATAGTTAGAAAACTCTTATTTTGCTTTTCATATAAATCTTATCTGTTAAATCTTAGAACTATAAATATTTTTACTTACTACATTACTTTATTATAATTATATTGCTCACTGTCACTTTTAGTTGACTATGGAAAATAGATTATTTAGTGCTAATTACAGACTATTAAACTCTGTAAATCTGTAGACATTATATGTTGTGATTATTATCAAAAGTGAAAAAGGCAATTATTTAATAAAGATGGAAATTTGAGAATATATGGATTTTCAAAAAATCTTTATTTTTATATGTGTATTCATTTATATAGCTTCTGATATTCCACTACTTGTGATTATAGTTCACGGTGGTAAAGTGGGGCTAAGAGTAAGGAAATGAACAGATATTAAAAAGGAAATTATTTAGCAGACTTTTAAAGAAGAGTAGTCTACAGCATATTGAAACTTATAAATTACATAATGGCATTATATATATACACTATATATATATAAAGGATATATATATTTTTTATGTACATATATAATAGTGATTTTTTTCTAGTAAAAATCTTTTTATTATGGAAAATTTTAAACATATACAAAAGTAGAGAAAACAATATAATGACACCCCATATATTTCTCACCCAACCTAAAAAATTACAAACGTATAGCTGATCTAGTTTTATTTATTGCCCTTCACTCCCCACTCCCATCTCTCCAGAACTAGTTTAAACAATTCCCAAACATCATCATGATGCCATTCATAAACACATCAGTTATCATAGTTAACATAGGACATATTCCTGTATTTTATGGATAGAAATGCTGTAATCTTTACAGACATTTTATTTTGAGATGTGAACTGTGAATATTTGTTTAACCTCATGGTGATCCTGGATTTGTCATATCGAACCAACCAGACAGGTTCAGATTCAGTCAGATAGCGTTCCAGATTGTGCCTGGTGTCTTCAAAAGATCAGCACTGTCCGAATGCTGTTCATAATAATAAAACAATAATCAGTATAATTTTCATGACAAAGTTAACCAAAACCCACAAATAATTTTCGTTCTTTTGTGTCAGGATTTGTTTTAATCTTTTTGTGTAGATGCCCCTTTGTTAAAATTTTAAACATATACAAAAGTAGAGAGAACAACATAATGAAACCCCATATATTTCTCACCCAACCTAAAAAATTACAAACATATAGCCGATCTAGTTTTATTTATTACCCTTCATTCCCCACTCCCATCTCTCCAGAACCAGTTTTCAACAATCCCCAAACATCATCATGATTCTATTCTTAAACACATCAGTTATCACAGTTAACGTGGGACATATTCCTGTATTTTATGGGTAGAAATGCTGTAATCTTTATAGATAAAGCCTAATTTCTTTGATCTTGTCATCCTCTTCCATTCATGGCATCAAGAATACTTTCCCTATAGTTCCAGGAGGCTGGGGGAAAATTGGGGACCCTCACTGGACCCTGGGCAAGGTCCTTGCTGCCCAGCGGTTCTGTGGAGAAGTAGCGCATGCTGAGGTTGGAGTGAGGTTTCCATCTTGGAATAGTCACTGCTCTTGGCTCTCCTGTAGCCAAGGGCAAACGGGGCTTCAAAAGAGGGGTGGTTGGTGTGTTGGGATGCTACTTTGTGGAAACCCCAAATTCCTCCTCCTGGATAACTCCTTCAACAAGCAGAAGCAGAGAGGGGAGAAGCCTCCAGGACAGAGAATTCCTTATCTCGGACCCTACTGCTAGAGTTGCGGAATCCTTGGCATCAGTAGGTGGCCATGCACAAATGTACTCTTCACCCAGGGGCTGTGGAGGGAGAACCTCTGTGTCCCTTCCTCACCATGAGTCAGGGGCACTGCACCTTAATAAGCCAGTTGGTCACTGTGTCCCATCCCGTTCCCTCCATTTCCTTGCTTCTTTGCAGCTGGTATGGTTGGAGGGCTTATCCTCTTCTCTGCTTCCTGTACCCACATGGTAATCAAGCCTGCGGAGGCCCATCCTCTGCCTTCTCCGCTCCACCTTTCCATCTGTGTGGGCAGCCAGGTAGTCTTCTCAGGGGCCAGAAGGAGAGTAGGAGGCCTCATTCAGGTGTCTACCCCTCGGCCTCCATTCTACCACTGACTACCAGGCCTACTTTAAGACTATTGGAGACTTGCCCAGCAATTAACAAAGTAGTGCAATGTTTTCCATTTGGCTGCCATTTTGCATTGCCTGTGAGTATGTTCCACGACTGAGAACTCCGGGGGAAAAGGGGTAGTGGGAGACAGGCTACGAGCGCCAGAGTCTGAGGCCCTGAACCCCAACCCAACTCCTAACTTGAGAATTACCCCTTATGAGGATATTGAGATTGTGCAAGATATTGTGAGGATTATATACTACTTAGATACTTAGCGTAGCTTAAAAAAAATCTTTATTTTTTTCTTTTTACTGAACTTCTTTTCAGTATCTTGTAGCTAACACATTTGCAGATTAGGCTGTTCATGTCAGTAGGGATGTTTTCTCAGGTTTCCTTCCCAGAAGGAGCCTGGTTCCTCACACTGTGGACCTGTTTTCTTGTTTTGCAACATTTATTCTCTGCTTCAAACTCCTGTCATTTAACTTTAGGTTTTTACCCCTCTCCTTTGTGATGTCTTCTCTTTGTTGTTGCTCTTTTGTCCTGCATCTTCTCTACGCAACATTGTTCCTGATGATTTTGCCCTTTGCTCCTATTGATCAAGGCTTGCTTGATCATCTTAACCAAAATCATTGGTCCTAGTCTTCCCCACTGTCCAACACTAGAGATCCCCGACGTGGGACATTTCTATATGTCAGTTCTCAGGGTCTATGCCAAGGCAGCACAATATAGAGCTAAAATTGTGGATAGAATGTTTCTCATAGGAAACCTGTGACAAAGCAAGAGAATAAGAGAGCTGGGCATTCTTTAAGGATCTGATACCTGCCACTCCTGCGCACATCTCCATGGTTTTCAGCT
The DNA here is from genome assembly GCF_041296235.1 of Equus asinus. Taxonomy (NCBI): domain Eukaryota; kingdom Metazoa; phylum Chordata; class Mammalia; order Perissodactyla; family Equidae; genus Equus; species Equus asinus. Next base: position 82,189,152 of record NC_091792.1, on the reverse strand, counting down.
GGTTCTGATCATGAAGGGCCAGGAGTGGGCACTCTGTGTCAACTGCAGAACGTAATGATTTCAGACCCAGGGCTGCATTGCACCACAGGGACCTGACATTATACCACAGAAACCTCTCTTTCTAGGGAGCAGCCCCAATTGAGTTAACAATTGTTTGTTAAAGGGAAAATATGTGTCAGTTTATACCACCACTCTACACTGGGACAGTATATGGCAGTGTCCATTGTGGTGATAGAGTAGGAAGCTTTCCCTTTTTTCAAATGGCTATTATTTAATCTTTTAAGCACCTCTGATGATGTGGAAAGCATCAGAAAGACAAACTGGTTAGTTCTTAACAGCAAGTAAAAATAGAATCATCATAAAGGTTTTTCAAACCACTGAACTGTCTGTTTGATACTTTACCTTTTTCCTTGGTGCAAGAGGTCAAATGCCTCATTGATTTTGTCAAAAGGCAGCGTGTGGGTCACCAATGCATCCAGATCGAATTTCTTATTCTTGTAGTCAGCGACCAGCTTTGGAACAGAATCGACACTTTTCCAACCTGTAATATGATCAAAATGCCAAATAAAGACCTGGTGTTTGACATGAAGACGTAGTGTAATCAGTGTGAGCTGAGTGAATGAAATTATGAGGTTAGATTTAGGTTGCTTCAAATAGGTTACCACCCCCCATCTTTAATATTCTGTACTTTAGTCTATTCAAACATTTTTCTTCATTAAGAAAGCCAAGATTATTTTCTATTTCAAGATAAGGGATGATCTGAATATGGTCAAAGTTTAACTTTTGTTCCTCTGTGCTGGTTCATTTAAGTGTAAATTGAATTTCAATTTGCAAACTGTAGTTATCCTTCTATACAAACTCTGTTTACTTTCAAGTACTTAATAGAATAACTTTTATGTAGTCTTTAATATGTTCTAGACACTCAATATTTAAACAACAAATTATTTTCCTTTCCTTTCAATAATCTTCGTTATAAGAATTTGAGCACTACAGTCATGCTCTGCATAATGATGTGTTGGTCAACGGCAGACTGCGTAAGTGGTGATCCCCGAAGATCAGTACCACACAGCCTAGGTGTGCATTAGGCTGTACCATCTAGGTTTGTGAAAGTAGAATCTATGATGTTTGCACAATGATGAACTGTCCTAACGACACATTTCCCAGAACGTCTCCCCGTTGTTAAGTGACACATGACTGTATTAGGAAGAAAATTAAAAGAAAAAAAACTGACCGCCAAACGATGATCCGTTTATAGTCCGGCCCATTATTAGCTCCAGTGGAGAAATAGTCAATCCTTTGTCACCCATGGCTACTCCAATGAGAGTACATGATCCCCAACCTACTCTTACACAGTCCAGGGCTGCTCTCTGGAAGGTCAAAGAAAAAACACTGAGTAAGTAGAAAAGTAGAACACGAATTCCAGCACGGATATGTACAATGCTTTAAGGAGGATTTACACAACTCTGCATGCATGATAATGGGATTCAAGCTAAAGAGGTCACAGTATTTTAGATTGGGACTTGAGGCTCCAGTGTTCTGTTTCAGACAGAACGTTCAATAAATTTTTGAGCTTCATCAAAAAAGATATTGAAAAGAAACAAAACATTATTTTACCCTGTTTAATACCATAGTTATGCCGAACCTAGAATGTATATCATTGTACATCAAGAAAGATAAACACACTTGAAGAGATTAAATATTTATAGAAGACATTTTAAACTGTAATCAAGTTTTCAATAATCTACCGTGTGTATACACTAAATATGTGCAATTCCAGGGGCGTACAGCCACAGCTTTAAAGTCATGAAGAGAGAGTCAATAAGTGTTCACTAGGCTAGGAAACGAGGCACACGCTGTGCACTTAGTAGATCTCAATGTGCTGCAAACAAAAAGAAATGCTGTTGAAAACAGAGGGAAAACTGTTACACGGAAAACGACACTGGCTGCTGCTCCTCCAACATTTCCTCTGCTCCCCGACGCCTTGTAGCTCTCTTGCAGTCAGGCAGAGTCATGTAACTAACTCTGGCCAACGGGCTATGGGCAGAAGTGACGTGTGTCCTCTCCTAGCCCAAACAGAACAGCCAGTGAGCAAGCTGCCAGCTGTCCTTTCTGCTGTAACAACCCAGAGGGCCTCATATTGAGGCTGTGAAGCCACAAGTTTGAACTTCCCTGATTGCTGGGTCCCCACCCGGAAGACGGTGGCACAGGGGAGTTGCATTGATCTTTGCATGAAAGAAAGAGAAAACATTGTATGTTAACCTACTGCAAGTTTGGGGTTCATATAAAAATGCCAGGGGTTGAAAACGTAAATAAGTTTGAGAGAGATGTAAACTTATGGATGGCCATTCCACATAGAAGCCCTATGGTAAATAGACGAATATTTAAAATCTTCCTAGACTAATATTATAGAAGAAAAGTATAAACTTCGTCTCATATCATAGTCAGTGGTCAACTTGATTCTGAACTGTCGGGGCAATTTTTACTTTTACAAAAGTCCCAATAGGAAGTATGGCTCCTTCTCATCACTGATATGCTGCATGAAAGAAGCAATGTGAAGGCCAGTACATTCTCTCCCTCTTCTCTCTCTCTTCTGTCTGTTAGTGATGGAAGATGCAATGACCTAGAACTTTCTGAATGTGTTTTGAAATTTTTATTACATGTGTTTATTTATTGCTTTGAGAATTCCTAATATGTCTGAATAGCAACTCTTCTACTTTCTGCACTTTTTATATGGCAGAAACATTTTTGTTTATACTGTATAGAGAGATCCATGGAGAGGGGAAAAGACCACAGGTGCTACTTGTCCCCTTAAGGTAGCCGCTTGTATTCACTCCTGCTTCTTTTCTTTTCTTAGCATTTTTCCTGTCGCCTTTCCTACATTTCTGAGCTTTGCTCCAAGCAAGGAATTAACTTCCATAAGGATGACTTAGTTAAAATGGGTATACATACAAATACAGGGTTTTATTTAGGAGCCTCTGATAACTTTTGAAGAGAATTACTTTTAATTCTCAAAACCTCATAATATTATCAGTTATTGTAACTTTCTAATTGTTCTGTTGGGTTCTTTAGGCTGCCTTAGAGCATTAGAGGTCCCTGAAATGAAATTTATACCCGTTACTGGAATCTTCTCTACCACCCAGAAACTCAGCTCTCCCTAGTGATGGAAACTTTTGGTGGGAGGGTAGGTAGCTCATTTTTGGGGGATTAAATAAATTCATTTCTTTTTATTGGGATTCTCGGGGGTAATTCTATTCCATAATCTAAAATACATTTCTCGCTATAATAAATCAGTTAGTAACAGAACCCGCCAAGTTTTAGGTCAGTGGTTCTCAACCTGAGAATCTTGGAAGACATGTTGGTCCCTGGACTCCGCTCACGAGAATCCCCTGAGGTGTGCCCCTTCCTTGGGACTGACCAACAGCAGCCATTTCCCAGGCACTTCTCAGGCACAGCCAGTTCTGAGAATCTCTGTACTAGAAAAGCAAGACAAATAGGCTGAATTTCAAGGACTGTAAGAAATTCGAGCTGTGGGAAGTGGAGGAAAGGATGTGGCACACGGACAGTAGAGAATGCAGGGCCTGAAGCCTTGCAGACGGGGGAGAAGTGCGGGCCAGCAGCCTTCAGGGCATGCATCTTCAGTAGCAGCTAAGGTGGCTGAGCGCCTGGGACCTGCCAGCTCCTCTTTACACGGCTCCAGGGGCTGCAGTGAAACCGCTCCGAGAGGAGAGGCCCGAGAGCTCTCAGCAGCGCTCCCTGCTCTCCATGCCCTCCTGGGGAAGGACCAGGTCAGGGGAGAACAAGGGCCAGGGCCCGCAGAGCCCGCTCGCGGCGGGAGCTCAGACTGCGCCCGTCAGACCCTCCCCAGGGGAGGGCTTTAGCAGCCAGGCTGAGCCAAGGCGGAAACAGAAGGGCCTGGCCCGCAGCTACCTCGCAGTCTCCCCGAGGACCCGAGGAATCCACAGGCAGATGATTAGTTGATGAATTCTTTGGTCATTTCATTAACAAAACAAAAGAAACTCTACTTAGCGTCTTTGAGCAAACGCGCGTTAGGTGAAGGTGCTGGCCTGCGGGGCTGGGCGCGCGGGCGAGCTCCCTTTCCCTCGGCCGCCTGGGCGGCTCGCCCGCCTTCGGGAGCGGATGGGCCCGGCCGCCTCCAGGCCGCAACCAGGGAGCATGCTCAGAGGGCCCCGCAGAGGATGCAGCGTCCCAGAGGAGGGGGAATCAGACTGAGCAGTGCTTGCAGCATTTAGGCCAAAGAGAGTGACTTCTAATTTTGCAGTGCGTGTGTGTGTATGATTTTTACGGGGTTAAAAATTTCAAATCTATAATCTGGACCTAATTTTGCAGCGCGCGTATTGAGATCTGATGGACAAACTGGATTGTTGTAGGTTGCTGACCTCTTTTTGCTCCACGGGAAGATGGGAGTGGATACCTCCCGTTAGGGCGACGCCAAACACCTTGTCTTACTCCCTCCTCTAAATCTGCTTTTCTTTTCCTTTTCGTATTTTTTTGCTGACTTCGTGTAGGCAAATTCTTTTAAAATTTCATCTTTGAGTTTTTCCTTTATTTATTTCTGTTTAATTAAAATTAAATATTGAATTAATTAAATATTGCTTATATAAGAATATGTAATTTATATACCTATAAGTATACTAGTATTAAATATAAAATAAACAAATATATTAATATACACATATTGTCGATGTTCAATGTTAATAAATATTATTTATTATATACTATCATAAAAAGTATACATACCATGGCCTCAGATCCACCTGCACAGTCAAGAGCAAAATCCACGCCTCCATTCGTCATTTCGATGATGACCTCCTGGACACGTTTATCTAGGTCTCTAGGATTGAGGCAGTCAGTGGCTCCAAGGGCTTTGGCCTTAGTAAATTTCTCACTGTTGATGTCAATAGCTATGATCCTGGAAGCTCCTGCCACTTTACAACCCATTATAGCAGAAAGACCGACACCGCCTAGGCCAAAGACGGCACAAGTAGAACCCGGAGTGACCTGCAGACAGGACAATCATAAATTAACTTTTAAAACAGCTGGTCCCACTTTTTTTTTTAAGGGACAGAGTGAGGCGGGGGCAGGAGTGTATAAATAAGACTGCCTGTCATAAAACTAAATGATATAGCCATTGGGGGAAATCTGTTCAATGTGAAAATGGCTGAGTCACTAAATTTGGAGAATCATCTGAGGGCCGTTCGGATTATCAGTTCATAAGGAGCAAACCCAAATGAAAATCATCCCCTTGTTTTTCCTTTCCCTGTAGTGTACCAGGACAAAATTCTAAAGCCTATGCATTTTAAAGTGTTTATCGTTTTCCTTTTTTAATAGACCACAAGTAATTTGATATCTATATTTGTAACAGGCCTTATATGGTTGTGTTAATGTTATAGTTGATTTTGAATGACTGCTAATATTTCTCTAAATGTGCATTAACTTACTTAATCATCCCAAATCATCAATTCATCAAATGGAATGAATCCAGAATTTCTTTGCATAGCATTGGAGGATTTTTATTATCTGGCTCCCGTTACCTTCCAACATCATCTGCATGGTATCCCTGGTACTACAGCCACAGCAAACTGTTGCACTTTCCTTTCCTCATGCCTTAGTTCATGCTGTTCCCTCAGCCTGGTGTACTTTTCACCTGATTTCCTTTAATTAAAATATAACCTATACTTCTAGGCCTGACTTAAATGACCCTCTTTCCGTGAAACCTTTCTTGATTCTTCAATCAGAAATTAATGCTTTCTCTATACTGTGCAATTTATAATCTCCTTGATTGTTTGATTTTCTGTGTGTGTGTGTTTCTTTAAAAGACTGTAAGTTCTTTAAGGCAGAGGCTTTTCATCTTTCACGTTGCTGTCAAGGAGTCTTCTGTACGTTGGTTCTTTACTAAATGTTCGTTGCATTGAATTAAGTAGAAACTTAATATACAAGATAGTAAGGAAGGCTGCTGTAACTGGGACATGTGATTCTGTAGAGTGGTTCAGAGGCAAAAACTACTACACAGAGAAATACTTAATCACTATTTTCTAGTGATGATGGGAAAGTGTTCCCATCAAAGCATAAACACAAGGGAAGAGAAAACCTGGCCAAGAGAGGTATTGATACATTCTCAATTGGAAACAAAATTACTAAGGAACAGAGTGAATGCACACCTCTTACTTTAATTGATGCGTGATATTCGGCATGAATGTACTGGCTTTTGCTACCCAGGCGAAATAAAATACATATTTTGTAAATACTCAGAATATCGTTCTATATACACTATATACTATTTACCGTAATATTGCGGGTGTGCATTTAGTGTATTTCCAAACATCTTTCTCCTGAGATTGTGTTACAAAGTTTGCCTCTGAGTCTCACTGGAAGTAGAAATGCATTTTTCCCATTGTAGCAATGTCGTTCACAGTAGACGGATTCTCAGGCTATATCTTTTGGCTAGAATTACTGATACTTCGCTTCATTAACTTGTTCCTATCAGATTCCTCTCTCTTCTCTGAGCATCTCATAAGGTGGTTTAGTATTCCTCAGTAGTGGGAAGAACAGGTCCTGGGAATTTAGGTCAACTTTGACTAGATTTAAAAGAAAATTGTAGCTGACTCTCTAGTGTTACTACCACCGAAGAAAGATTCTGGACGTAGAAGATGATAGTCTGCATGGAGTCCAGAAAAGGGGTGTGTGTGTGTGGCCCGCAGAGTAGTAACTCTCGCCTTCGTCTCCAGTGCTGTCCAAAGGAGACTATGCCTTGACTGCCACGGTCACATCAGCGGTTAACGCCACCCAGCTAACACCCCCTTCCTCTAGGAGCCTTCAGATTGTAGTTTGGCTTCTCCTACAATTGTTTTATTTTTACAGATGAATGAATGAGTAGAGGAATTTGTAGAGGGAGAGAATATGCTGATGGCCAGGAGTAGCATTTCTGTCTGCTTGGCCAACATAATTCTCAAAGAAAAGTCATACCTTGGCGTTCTGGCTGCTAGATCGGCTCCTTATTTTCATTAGGCTGACTTTGTTTCCTTGACATTGAACAACTTTAGGTAACCTGATAGAAAGGAAGTTTTGGATTGCAAACTCGAGGACCAAGCCTCTCCAAGATGTTTTTCAGGTTGCATATGAACGTGGCTTTATTCATTCATTCACTGAAAAATTGTCAAGCTCCTACTATTGTACCAGCCACAGGCTAGGCTCTGGAGATATCACAATGAACAGGAGAGAGAGTTCTTGCCCTCAAGGAGCAAATATTCAAATAGGAAGGAGAAATAAATGGGAAATTTCTCAATAGCATGATAAGTAGTAAGACAGGGATAAATGGATGCTTTGGGAAAAACTGGGAGGGGCACCCAAGGCATGCCTGAGGCTGGGGTAGGTTTCCAGCAGGAAGTGGCAAATACTGCAGCACACCCACAGAAAAGGGGCATAAGGAAGGGGCATGGAGTCTTCAGATTAGTTGTTTCGAGAGGCCACTCTGGTTGCAGTTTGCAGTTTGGAGTGGAAGGACGAAGACTAATCTCGAGGTTTAAATAAGGAGGTGGTTTGAGGCATCCAGGTAATACTGACATTTCTCCAGCCTCTCTGTTAAAGAGCTTTGTAAATGCCTCTAACTTCTACCAGGGGATTCCAGGGACTCATCTTGCCACCATCAAGGCTTCCACCTGAGACCCTCTTTTGAAGCCCCAAAGGGGGCGATGAGAGGCAGAGCTGAGTTAGTGCAGTTTGAGGGAGAGGAATCTGCAGAGCCTCAGGGAGAGAGGAGGGCCTGATAGATTGAGGGGGGCGGGGTCTGTACTTTCTCTTGTCTCTTGACTGGGTGGGCCGCCCCAGGATGAGCATTCCTATTTAGGGGGCATATTTAAGCAGGCTGTACTTAAATCAGGGACGGTCTATAATCTAATGTACCAGTATAGGAAGAGAAATCAACCCGGACTGGCTGCCAGCCACTGGGCCAGATGTCTTACATATGTAATATAACTTAAGGATCCGCACAGCTGTTTTGTAGTAGATATTGTTGCAGAGAGGTGGGAGTAAAGAGGTTAAGTAACTTGCCTAAAATCACAGAGGTAATAAACCACAGAGCCAGGGTTTGAAGATACCTCTCTCTGGTTTATCACGCTGCCTCCTAGTAACTTGTATTTGACACAACCTGGTGACTGACCATTTTACCTTGGCAGTGTTCAGTGCAGCTCCATAGCCAGTTGAAAACCCACATCCAAGCAGACAAACTCTCTCTAAATTTGCATCGTCATCAATTTTGGCAAGATTTTTATCTGACACTACGGTGTACTGAGAGAAGGTACTGGTCCCAAAGAAATGGTAAATGGGTTTTCCTTTGCAGGTAAACCTGGAGCTTTTGTCTTCCATTAGTTCTTGATCAAGAAGAGGACTTTTGGTTAGACTAGAAAAAAAACATATTAGAAACAGAAAGTAAGAGGACCACTGAACTTTCCTGAAACAAGTGTTAGGCATTATGTGCTTGTTATGGCAGTTTTATGAGATGGAAAAATTGAGAAAACGACTTGAGACTCTTCACCTAAATCTATAGTCAGAAGTAGTCTAAAAATAATAATGACAACAAACTTTTCAATGAATACTTTTTATGGGCCAGAAACTGTTTTAAGGGCTTCACAAGTATTAGTTCTCAAAAACTTTTTGTTATGGAAAACTGAAACACACATAAAAGTGGAAGGAATAACATAATGAGTCTCCGTGTAGCCGTCTCCCAGCGTCAGCCAGGGTCAACTCATGGTCCATCTGGCTTCGTCTATTACCCGCCTCCCCACACCGCACCTGTTCTACCATCACTGGACTACTTTGAAGGAGATCCCAGACATGGCTATTTCATCCGCAGATGTTTTAGTATGTATCTCAAATCGATAAAGGTTGTTTTAGGTCCGCACATTGTGTTGGGTCTCTTAAGTCTCTTTTAATTAACATGTTCTCACTCCCCGCCCCCCCCTTGCTTTTTCCTAGCAATCTATTTGTTGAAGAAACAGTCATTTTTCCTGTAGTTTTCCTCATTCTGGATTTTTCTGATTACATTCCTGTAATCTGGTTTAACATGTTTCTTCGTCCCTTTATTTCTTCTAAACCAGTATGTTTGATCTAAATGCTTGATCTAATTCAGGTTTTATATTTTTGTAGGAATACTTCAAAGATGATGTTGTGTATTTTCATCTGGAGAAACATAATTCTGTGTCTTTTAGTGATGTTACAGAGAATGATGGTCATTACCCAACTCTATTATTTCATTAAAGGTTTGCACAAGAGTGCGTGAATTCTTTGAATATCTGCAACAACCCTCTGAAGTAGGCATTATTATTATCCCCATTTTACAGACGAGGGAATTGAGGCACAGTAATAAAAGTAAGAGTAGTACAATTTTAGCTTCTGAAAAAACTAGTTTCAGTTTGCATTAGGGACAAACATATCTTTCTACAGTCTCAGTAAAGAACAGGGTGATGAGATTTTGGACTTGGAACCAGGCTGGCTGGGTTCAAACTCTAGCTCCAGGACTTACGTCTATGCGGCCTTGGAATAACTCACTTTACTGTGCTTCACTGCACTCCTCTCTCCTCCCCCGTAGAGGTAGCTCCTGTTCTGAGTTTGGCAGTTATCATTCCAGTGGTGTATTTCTATCTTTACTACATACACATATACCATAAACGATATACGGTATTGCATTTGTATATGACACCTTGCTAAATCTATCTGTCAGCAACTTGCTTCTTTCCGTTAACATTGTGTGTGAGATTATTCTATGTTGATGCGTGTAGATTGTTTAGCCATTTTCATTGTTCCATAGTATTCCATTGTTTTACTACACAGCGATTTGTTAATCTATTCTTTTATTGATGGACAGGTGCTATTTTCCACTGCTTGGCATTATCAACAATGTCACAAGGAACATTCTAGCACATCTCTTTGGGTGATTTTGTGCAGCAATTCTTGTGCACACCTAGGAGTAGAATTCATGGGTAGAAAGTATGCCCCTCTTCATCTCCATTGAGGTATTGCCAACGTACTGCCCAAAATATTTGTACCAGTTTGTACTCTTACTAACAGTGTGTAGCACTTACTTGAGTTTTTCACAAAAATTTGTGTGTGGACTCAGACACAGCTTGCATTTTTTACATTGAGGTGTGTAGAGTGGAATTACTTTGTCACCTAGAAGGAAAGACTATAGGTTGAATGAGTCCTAAGATGTAACTTATAAATAGTTTCTACCTGATGAATCGGTGGACAACACCATTCTTTACGTTATATGTTTTATGTTCCACAGAAAGTATAGGTGGCTACAGTATTCTGTTACCTTACAAGATTGCTGATTGCCCCAAGCATTGCATGTACTATCTTTTTTTCTTTTTCTTTTTTCTCTGCTGGGCGGTCAAGCCACAAATCCTTATTGATACGGTTAGGTGTGGAGTCCCATCTGAGACTCTGCTGTCATTGCAGCTCTCTGCATCATGATTATTGTTCATCACGTTTCTAAACACCCTGCATAGAAGAGAAGACCCTCATATTATAGGAGAGGTGGACACTCATAGAGTCGATATGGAGGGTAAACTTTATATCACCGCCAGGTTTCACCATTTAGTTCATGCTCAGTTTCCACTTTCCCTCACTTTCAGTTTAATAATGGCTTCTGTTCTCTGATGACCACGGTCCAATAATGGTAATTAACATTTGTTCAAGATTTAGCGTGTGCCAGGCCCCATTCTAACTGCTTACGTGTGTTATCTCATTTAATTATCAGAACAACCCTTTGAGATGAGTACTGTTATGGTCCCCAGTTTAGCAAACAGAACACTGAGTTGAATCACAGAAAACTGACTTAATGGTGAAGGTCACACAGCCAGTAAGTGACAGAGCTGGGACCCGTTGGCCAGATTCCTTCATGGATGCAAAACTTTTGGGAGCAATTTCTTTCTCTGGTCTTGTTTGGAACGGAAAGATACTTGTATGCCTCTAAGTGTGGAGCCTTCTCATAAAGGAGGAAAGAATCATATGGTTCAACCTGCCTGACAAGTGAGGCCATTTCTGCCTGATTGCTTGGCCCGTATTCCAGTGTTCGGTGGGTCTGTTATAAAATGTGAAGTAAATAATTTCAGCCATTGGCATGCTTCATTTACGTATTAGTTTTATCTTACAAACTTTCAAAAATACCCTTAAGCTAATGTTCACAGACATATAATGTTTCTTACTTAAGCTACCTGTGAGTCTTCATTCTTTAAATTCTTTATAATATTAAACTAGTTTTCTGTTTCGTTTAGAGGAGGTTGTTATAAATTGTCATTTAGTCCCCACGGAAGCTTTAGTTAAACCGACTTTGTAACTTGGCTTCATAGGGCAACTTCTTAGTGCTGTACGTAAACAAGTGGCCATATTTCCTGTTGTTATTAGACAGTTCTGATTTCAAATATTCTGTCCCATTGTTAGAGTGTGATGGATTGTGTGTCTCAGTTTTGCTTTGGAAAAGATGTTCCCCCAGATAAACAGAGATCGATTACAGCCTGCAGAGCCAGGACTACATCAGGAATTATCTCTGAAATACTCTGACATTTCCATTTAACTGGAACCAGAAAATAAAATACCTGGTTTGAAGCCGGTCACTCCTGGCCCAACACTTTCCACAATCCCGGCAGCCTCGTGGCCAAGGATCACTGGTAAGAACCGGTCCTCAGCTTTCGGGTCAATGGGATGGTGGTCACTGTGGCACACAGCAGTGGCAATGATCTACAAGCAACCACAGACCCAAGTTGTGTTTCTGTAATTATATCAGTGGGGTTGTTAAGTGGATAATCTTAGGTCCAATGTCACCTTGAAACTTTACGACATGCTTAGAGCTCAATAAAAGAGTTATATTTTGAACCCCCCCCCCCAAATATGTGAGGATATATTCTTTTCCTGTTATCATGCACCTTTGTTTTCTACCTTTCACTGTCTTTGGAAAATCACAAAAATAGAATAGGCAGTTAGTGTGTCCAGGAGGAGAAATCAAAGGTAATGGGGAAAAGTTAAAGTCTATTAGGCAGAAAGAATGGAGGGAACACAGGTTTCTGGGGTGTTCAAATTTTGTGGAAACTACATGAAATGAAATAGAGGTAATAAAACTTTCATAGTTAAAAGAGAGAGAGATCAAATAAAGGATTATCTAAACTAATTACCCATGTATCCCTGTATTATTATTCTTCAGGATTCAATTCATCAGAATATCCTGTTCATTCCGATGGAGAAACCCTTACTGTGGTGGTCCTGGAGGGAAATATCGACCTGGCCAGCAGCGTGGAAAATGGAGCAATGGTCCCAGCTTGCCGTCTGTGGTCCCACTCTACTCAGTTCAGTCTCTTTTCCCTGCTCACCCACACCTGTCCCCTCCTCTGGGCGCCCAAGATGCTTATGCTGCCCAGGACAGCATTCAGTTTTTCCTCTCCCTTCTTTTGAACCAAATTCTCTACCTCCTTTAATAACACTTTCCAATCACTGGCAATTGGAAAACAAAAAGAAAACCTAACTAATTCTAATCCAAAGTGAATTCCTTTGTCTGATTTCCAGGGTCAATGACAAATGTTAGGATAGGTCAGTTAAATTTTAAGCCCATTATGAAGAACAAATGAAACAGAATTAATAATTACCTCTTCTGGAGATAATGCCTGTTTTTCTCTGAACCTGAAAATGTGATTCCCCCTAGTGGGAACTCTGGGGATCTCCGTTGTATGTCCCACAGAGGCGTGACCTGGCAGAAGCCAAGTCTGCACTTAGGGTCTTGTCTGTCCCGCCAAGGCAAGTTCCCACTTACCTGAACGCGAACTTCATGAGCCTTGGGGGGAGCGACCTCAACCTCTTCGATGCAAAGGGGCTTGCCTGCTTCCCAGGCTACAGCGGCTTTACATTTAATAACCTAAGAAAGAGGGAGAGGGAGGGAGAGGGGAGACGGAGAGCAGGCGAAGGAGAGGGAGGGAGAGGGAGGATGGGAGGGAGGGAGAGAGGGAAAGACAGGATGTTATGGGAAAAAATTAAAGAGCACGTTGATACCATAATTTCATGAAAAGGAGCAATGGATTTTGTGGCTGGATGCTATCTATACTTATATTATTTTAAACACAAATGATCTTAATGGAAAATAAGAAGTCATATTCTGCATTATAGTGATTGCACTCTTAAGTTTTGAAAAGAACAGGTGTATTAAAGTTTATCTTAATATAATGCCTTGATTTTTTTCTCCATAACAGAGAGGATAAATTTATAGGGTTTGGACAGCGTATATGGCCAATAAGTATTTGTTGACTGAGCAATTTGATATCAGCTCTGAATTACCTGAGTCCTTGTTGCTAGAGTACAGGTGTGTTTCTCATCTTTGCTACTCAAAGCATGGGCTTCCCTCGGACCAGCAGTTATTGACATCACCAGGGAACAAGCTCTGTGCCAAACCCGCTAAGTCTAAATCTGCCCTGGAACCAGGTCCCCAGGCAGTTCATGTGCACATGGAAATCTGAGCAGAGAGGCTCACACAATTATGAAATTTACCAGCAGAATGTAAATTAAATAGAAATTGGGTCTCTTTGCAAGAATTTGGGTAAAAATGTATGAAAAGAAATTAAGCATCAAGATTCTATAATGTCCATATTAAAACTTTATTTGGCCTCTTAAAATTGTATTTTTAATTTTAAGTATAAGTAACATTGAAAGAAAGTGCAAAGAAACAAACTCGTAATCCTCAATTCTAATGCTACTAATTTTGCTTTTGGTATGATTTTCCCAGTCTTCGATCACACGAATACATATTTTTTGATAGTTGTTATACAATTTTGAATTACATGTTTAAATATCATTAGTCTTATTACAAATGCAATATGTATTTTTTTTAGAGAAGTTTCAAAATACAAATAAGAAGAAAAGAAACAAAATCCACCTGTAAATTTTATTACTCATTTTATGATTTTGAGGTAAACCCTTTGAGTATTCCCAATGGGATCATATTGTATATAATATTTTGTAATCTATGTTTTTCTACTTATTAATATACTATGAAAATTTTCTATATTGTTCTCTAGTATTATTTCACATAAATGTAAATGTTATTTTATGGGGCTAGCGTAGTTACTCAAATCTCTCTTTTTTGGCCATTATGAATAATATTTAATTGCACATCCCTGTTGCAAGCATTTTGACAAATCCACAGAAATTTCTTTAGAATACATTCCTAGCATGAGGGTCACTCATATCCTTTAGATCAGCTTTAAATTGCTGCTTTCTGAGAGCAATCCCCAAAGAAAGCTTCATTTAGCAAATGTATAAAGAGACAACAAAAACAAACAAAACAAGAGTTGAACAAAGAAACAGTATGTTGGCTTACTTTGCCTTTGGTGCCCATTTTCCTCTGGGAGCCTCGCTTTGGAAGTTTCTCTCTGACTTAGGAAGCTCTGCCACTTCTATCCAGCTGCTCTGAGTCCTGTAATGAACTGTGCAAATAAATACCATTCCTGCTCTTTCATTCTCCAATCACTGTCTCTCCTTTTTTGTTTCTGTGATCTCCAGCTCTGCCTGTCTCTCGCCACGTCATCTGTGCTATCATATTGCAGGTGCCAACCCCGATTGCTCCCAGCAGTTATTTGGAGAAGATTCTTGTTTACTCATTTTTTTCCCCTTTTTATTGCAGAATATAAGATAATAGAGAAAAGCTCATTAAAGATATACAGATGAGTTAACACATAATTACAAAGTAAAGGACATTTCCTCTGGCCCGGAGTCCTTCCTGTTTCCGTCCTTCTCCTTCACAGCCCTAATCATTCCCTCACATTTCTTTATGATTTTGCTTCTCTTTACAGCACAGTGTAGTTTCACCTACTAAAAACTTTATGTGCATGGAATCTTAGTGTATGCATTCTTTCATGTCTTTTTCTTTTTCTCAACTCTGTGTTTGTGAGATTCACCTACGTTGTCCGTGGCTGTTCATATATTTTCATTATCATCCATTTTCCTTTTTGCTTGTGGTGAATCAGTGGTTGCATAAAGTTCTTTTCGTGTATCCTGTTGTACATGTGCTTGAGTTGCCATAGGGAGGGTTCAGGATTAATAAGCAGCCAGTACCCACTATTAAGGTGATGTCCACTATTAAAATAGTTGGTAAAAAGCCTCTGCCCCAAACTCCCAAGTTCCCTTTCAACTCTGTTCCAGCCCTGAGGAGTCCTCTTTAGTCACTGCTGAGGAACTACTTCCATGCCCCTTCGGTTGTGTGAGTCCGTCACCTGGCTCGCAGTGGTTCTGGGTCTCTGGCTGTGCCCAGTACAGAGTAGTCCCTGGACCTCGCTGGACAATACTGAAGTGCCCCCATGCACCACACTTCCATGGCTGTTTGTGGGAAATGGAGTGTCTCATATTGGTTGTTAAATATTTTGACTGGGAGTGGAATTGCCAGTTCTTCAACTTTGAGTGATTAGGTCAAAGAGTTTTATAAAGCGGCTGAAGCTCCCAGCAGCACTGTACGAGGGTTCCCATTGCCTCACATGCCCACCTACGCTTGGACTTGATGGACTTTAAAACTTTTGATAGTCTCTGGGTGTATAATGATGTGTAATTGTATTTTTAAATTGTAATTCTCTGATTATCAATGAGGATAAGCAGCAGGGGTATACTGGAGCCAGCTCATAGTGACTTTTGGTCTGCTTTTAACTACTGAGAGATGTTTAAAAATTGTTGTTATGAATTTGTTCATTTCTTATAGTTCTTTTCTTACTTTTTGCTTTACATATTTTGAGGCTTGATCTTAGTGCATGCAAATGTTCTGTGTTGTACGTGTTTTAAAAAGTTTGACAACATGTTTTACCATCTTTCTCTGTTGGTATGTTTGGTTTTTCTGTATCGTTTCTTTTAATGGTCCCATGGTATTCTCCTATCTCCTCCAGACTTTAACTAACATTTTATTGTTGAATATTTAAGTTGTCCTATTACACTCTTGGAAGTAAACTTTATACTCCTTGCTTCTACTTTCTTACTACCCACATTTCACTTCTTAACTTACCTGGTTTCCATCTTTATCCTTTAATGGAAACTGTTTTCTTTTTAAAAAATTCTTTAATTATTTTATTGAGGTCACATTGGCTTATAACATTGTGTAAATTTCAGGAGTACATTATTATATATCAGTTTCTGTATAGACTGCATCGTGTTCATCATCAATAGTCTAGGTGTTATCTGTCACCATACATGTGTGCCCCTTTACCACTTTTGCCCTCCCCCACCCCCTTCCCTATAGGTAAACACTAATCTGTTCTCCTTAGCCATGTGTTTGTTTATCTTCCACATGTGAGTGAAATCGTGGTGTTTGTCTTTCCCTGTCTGGCTTATTTCGCTTAGCATAATACCCTCAAGTTCCAACCATGTTGTTGCAAACGGGATTTGCCATTTTTTATGGCTGAGTAGTATTCCATTGTAAATATATGCAACATCCTCTTCATCCATTCATCCGTCAATAGGCATTGGGTTGCTTCCATGTCTTGGCTATTGTGAATAATGCTGCGATGGACATAGGGGTGCATAAATCTCTTTGAATTGTTGATTTCAAGTTCTTTCAATAAATACCTAGTAGTGGAATAGCTGGTCATATGGTATTTCTATTTTTGTTTTTTTGAGAAATCTCCATACTGTTTTCCATAGTGGCTGCACCAGTTTGCATTCCCACCAGCAGGGTATGAGGGTTCCCTTTTCTCCATATCTTCTCTAACGTTTGTTATTTCTTATCTTCTTAATTATAGCCATTTTGACAGGTGTAAGGTGATATCTCATTGTAGTTTTGATTTTCATTTCCCTAATAATTAGTGATGTTGTACATCTTTTCACGTGGCTGTTGGCGATCTGCATATCTTCTTTGGAAAAATGTCTGTTCATATCCTCTGCCCATGTTTTGATGGGCTGTTTGTTTTTTTGTTATTGAGTTGTATGAGTTCTTTATATACTCTGAGATTAACTCCTTGTCAGATACATGATTTGCAAATATTTTCTCCCAGTTGGTGGGTTGTCTTTTCCTTTTGTTCATGGTTTCCTACGCCTTGCAGAAGCTCTTTAATCTGATGAAGTGCCATTTGTTTATCTTTTCTTTTGTTTCCCTTGCCCGAGGAGACATGGTATTCGAAATGATCCCTCTAAGACCAATGTCGAAGAGTGTACTGCCTATATTTTCTTCTAGGAATTCCATGGTTTCGGGTCTTACATTCAAGTCTTTGATCCATTTTGAGTTGATGTTTGTGTATGGTGAAAGCTAATGATCTGCTTTCATTTTGCTTGTGGCTGTCCAGTTTTCCCAACACCATTTATTGAAGAGACTTTCCTTTCTCCATTGTATGTTCTTAGCTCCTTGGTCAAAGATTAGCTGTCCGTAGATGTGTGGTTTTATTTCTGGACTCTCTATTCTGCTCCATTGATCTGTGTGTCTGTTTTTGTGCCAGTACCATGCTGTTTGGGTTACTATAGCTTTGTAGTATATTTTGAAGTCGGGGATTGTGATGCCTCCAGCTTTGTTCTTTTTACTCAGGATTGCTTTAGCTATTTGGGGGTCTTTTGTTATCCCATATGAATTTTAGGATTCTGTGTTCTGTTTCCATGAAGAATGTCATTAGAATTTTGATTGGGATTGCACTGAACCTGTAGATTGCTTTAGGTAGTATGGACATTTTAACTATGTTTATTCTTCCAATCCATGTGCATGGCATATCTTTCTATTTCTTTGCATCATTGTCGATTTCTTTCAATAGTCTTATAGTTTTTGTTGTATAGGTCTTTCACCTCCTTGGTTACGTTTATTCCTAGATATTTTATTCTTTTTGTTGCAATTGTAAATGGGATTGTATTCTTGAGTTCTCTTTCTTTTATCTTGTTATTAGAGTATAGAAATACGACTGATTTTTGTAAGTTGATTTTGTACCCTGCAACTTTGCTGTAGTTGTTGATTATTTCTAATAGTTTTCCAATGGATTCTTTAGGGTTTTCTATATATAGAATCATGTCTTCCTTGCCAACTTGGATACCTTTTATTTCTTTTTCTTGCCTCATTACTCTGGCCAAAACCTCCAGTCCTTTGTTGAATAAGAGTGGCGAAAGTGGGTACCCTTGTATTGTTGCTGTTCTTAGAAGGCTGGCTTTCAGTTTTTCCTTCCTGAGTATGTTGTTGGCTTTGTGTTTGTCATATATGGCCTTTATCATGTTGAGATATTTTCCTTCTATACTCATTTTATTGAGAGTTTTTATTCTAAATGGATGCTGTATCTTGTCAAATGCTTTCTCTGAATCTATTGAGATGATCTGGTGGTTTTATTCCTCATTTTGTTAATGTGGTGTATCACATTGATTGATTTGTGGTTGTAGAACCATCCCCTGCATCAATGGTATAAATCCCACTGCTGATGGTGTATGATCCTTTGAGTATTCAATTTGGCACTATTTTGTTGAGCATTTTTGCATCTATGTTCATCAGTGATGTTGCCCTGCAACTTTCCTTCTTTGTGTTGCCCTTGTCTGGTTTTGGGATCATGGGGATGTTGACCTCATAAAATGTGTTAGGAAGTATTCTGTCTTCTTCAATTTTCTGGAATAGTTTGAGAAGGAAAGGTACTAAATATTCTTTGAATGTTTGGTAGAATTCTCCAGAGAAGCCATCTGATCCTGGACTTTCATTTTTTGGGAGGTTTTTTATTACTGTTTGCATCCCTTTATTTGTGATTGGTCTATTCAGATTTTCTATTTCTTCTTGTTTCAGTTTTGGGTGGTTGTATGAGTCTAAGAGTTTATCCACTTCTTCTAGATTGTCCAATGTGTTGGCATATAGTTTTTCATAGTTATTCTTTCATAATACTTTGTATTTCCTTGGTATCTGTTGTAATTTCTCCTCTTTCATTTATAATTTTATTTATTTGAGCCTTTTCTTTTTTTTTGTTAGTGAGTCTGGCTAAAGGTTTGTCAATTTTGTTTATCTTCTCAAAGAACCAGCTCTTTGTTTCATTGATCCTTTCTACTATATTTTTGGTTTCAATTTCATTTATTTCTGCTTTAATTTTAATTGTTTCCTTCCTTCTGCTGACTTTGGGTTTGTTCTTTTTCTAATTCTGTTAGGTGTAGTCTAACATGGCTTATTTGAGATTTTTCTTCTTCGTTAAGGCAGGCCTGTATTGCTATGAATTTCCCTCTTAGGACTGCTTTTGCTGCATGCCGTATGAGTTGGTATGATGTATTTTCATTTTTATTGTCTCCAGATATTTTTCCATTTCTCCAGTGACCCATTGGTTGTTCAGTAGCATGTTGTTTAGTCTCTCCATGTTTGTGACTTTCCCAGGTTTTTTCTTGTAGTTGATTTCTAGTTTCATAGCATTATGGTCAGAAAAGATGCTTGACAGGAATTCAGTCTTCCTAAATTTATTGAGGCTTACCTTGTTTCCCAACGTATGATCTATCTTTGAGAATGTCCTGTGTGCACTTGAGAAGAATGTGTATTCTGCTTATTTTGGATGGAGTTTTCTATAGACATCCAGTAAGTCCACTTATAGTTTTTGTTTAATTCCACTATTTCCTTGTTGACACTCTGTCTTGGTGATCTATCCATTGATGTAAGTGCATTGTTGATGTTCCCTACTATTATTTGTGTTGCTGTCAATTTCTCACTTTATGTCTCTTAATAGTTGTTTTATGTACTTTGGGGCTTCTGTGTTAGGTGCATATGTGTTCATAAATGTTACGTCCTCTTCGTGGAATGTCCCTTTTACCGTAATATATTACCCCTCTTTGTCTCTCATTGCCTTTTTTTCTTGAAGTTTACTTTGTCTGATGTAAGTATGGCAACATCTACTTTCTTTGTTTGCTATTTGCTTGGAGTATCATTTTCCATCCCTTCACTCTGAGGCTGTGTCTGCCTCAGAGCTGAGATGTGTTTCCCAGAGGAAGCATATTCTTGGGTCTTGTGTTTTAACCCTTCAAACCACTGCATGTCTTTTGATTGGGGAATTCAATCTGTTTCCATTTAGAGTGATTATTGATATGTGAGGGCCTAATGCTGCCATTTTATCAGTCATTTTCTGGTTGTTCTGTATTTCCCTTTTTTCCCATCTCATGTATTTTGGACTGCCCATTCAGTTTGGTGGCTCTCTATGATAGTTTTCTCAGTTTCCCCTGTATTTATCATTTTCATCTCATTTCTGATTTTTCTGTTTAGTGGTTACTGTGAGGATTGTATAAAAGATGTCATAGATGAGGTACTCTATTTTCTGATAGCCTCTTATTTTCTTGGTTCAAGCAGTTTCCATCCCTCTCCTCTTTCCCTTCTAAGTTAGTATTGCCACACATTATTGTGTTTTGTGTTGTGAGTTTGTGCTTAAAATGAAGTGAGTATATTTATTCTTGATGTTTTCCTTCACTTTATCTTTGATGTTATAATTATACGTTTGCTAATCTGTTCTGACAGAGAGTTACAATTTTCTGATTCTGTCTGCCTATGTGTCTCCTTGCTCAAGGCTTTGTAATCTCTTCCTTTTTTTTTTTTCCCTCCGATCTGAGGACCTTCTTGATCACATGTTGTAGTAGGGATCTTGTGGTGATGAACTCCCTCAGCTATAGTTTCTCTGGGTAAGTTTTTATTTCTCTATCATATCTGAAGGATATTTTCACTGGATGGAGTATTCTTGGCTGCCAGTTTTTGTCTTTCAGAATTTTGAATATGTCATTCAATTCTCTCCTAGCCCATAAGGTTTCTGCTGAGATATCCACTGAAAACTTGATAGGAGTTCCTCTGTGGATTATTTTCTTCTGCTTTGGTGCTCTTCATATTTTTCTTTTGCCAGTTTTACTAATATATACCTTCAGGAAGGTCTTTTTACATTGAAGTAATGAGGAGTTGTATTAAGTCTTTTACGTCTATTTCCAGCTCCTTCCCCAGGATTGGGAAGTTCTCGGCTATTATTACTTTGAGCAAGCCTCTTCTCCTATCTTTCTCTCTACTCCCCCTGGAATACTTATAACCCTTAGCTGCATTTCCTAATTGAGTTGGATATTTCTTGGAGACTTTCTTCATTTCTTTTTAGTCTTGGTGTTCTCTCTTCCTCCATCTGAAGCATTTCTGTATTCCTGTCCTCTAAGTTGCTAATCTATCTTCCATAAATCAGCTCTGTTATTTAAGGACTCCAGATTTTTCTTTTTCTCTTTCTTTGTGTTTTTCATTTCCAACATTTCTGATTGTTTTTTCTTTATAGCTCCAATCTCTTTTGTGAAGAATTTCCTCTATTCATTAATTTTGTTTCTTATTTCATTGAACTGTATTTCTGAGTTCTCCTGTAACTTGTTGAATTTTTTAATGATAGCTATTTTGAATTCTGTGTGATTTAGACTGTAGATTTCTGTGCCTTCAGGATTGACTTCTTGGGTGTAATCTTTTTCCTTCTGGTCTGGTTTATTAATATACTTCTTCATACTTCTTGATGTGGTGGATTCGTGCTTTTGCGTAATGATAGCATCTTGTCACAGATTCCACCTGCCACCACTGAAGGGGGCAGGAGCTGTGTATAGTGAACCTACCATAATCCCTGTCAGATGTGTGTGTCCGATCCTGGGTCACTCCTTGGGACCACAGTGGTCCTGTGAGCTCTACTACCGAATGGTAAAGTGATCACAAGGGGGCTCAGGGCTGATGCCACC
Organism: Equus asinus; assembly: GCF_041296235.1. Classification (NCBI taxonomy): domain Eukaryota; kingdom Metazoa; phylum Chordata; class Mammalia; order Perissodactyla; family Equidae; genus Equus; species Equus asinus. Next base: position 82,167,462 of record NC_091792.1, on the reverse strand, counting down.
TGCTCCCACAGTTCCGCTGAGATGCGCTCCCTCCTTTGGGACCACAGTGGTACTATAGGCATTTGTGGCGGATGGAACTCCTTCACCCAGGCCTGTAGATCCACTGCCATCTCTTCCTGTGTCACACTAGTTGTTTTGCCTTGTGGGTGGGGCATCTCCTTTGGGTCCAAGCCAGAGCGACTTGCTGGAACCACGGAGGTACTGTGGGCTCTCCCCCTGAGTGGAAAGGAATCGTGTGGGGGCTCAAGACTGCCATCATCTGTTTCCACTGTCGTGCTGAAGTGTGCTCGCACCCTTGGGGCTGTAGCAGTGCTATGGGCGCTCCAGCCAGGAGAGCAGTCACATGCATGTACAGGGCTGCTGGAGGGCCAGAGAGTGCTCAGCTAAATCCACCACCTCCCCAGGGTAGTCCATCCACCTTCAGATGTATGGCTGTGGGGGTCTCTCAGGTGCCCTGATGTGCTGTTGGGTATCCTCTGTTGATCAATGAATGTCCATTTAGTTGTAGTGTGAAGGGGAGAGAGAAAGGGAATAGCTCACTCCACCATGTTGCTTTCGCCTGATCTTTCATATTTTTAAGAACTAACAACATTTTGATGATTGAATGAAAACACACAGATCATTTTCTTGGGACGCCTTCACTTTCTAATAATCCTTAATTGCAGTTGACTCCTAGTCAAGAAAAAATTAATCGTGACACTTGTTAAAGGTGCTGTGGAAGACTTTATTTGTGAGGGACTACTGCCATAGGGGCTTTGCAATAGAGGAGACAGATTGGGCTTAACTCCAGGTACAACCAGGAGACCTGGAGATTTATAGCCAAAGAGTAGGGTGGGGGTCAGTGGAAGGAAAACCGCTAAGTGGAAACATTAAGACTAGGGAGATTCTTGCTAGGCCGACTCAACAGGATCCTTGCTGGAGGCAGGCCAGGGTGATAAGATATTGAGGGTGAGAGATAAGGAAACAGATCATATGTCCAGGTGGTGTTTTTTACTAAACTGACTCAGCAGAATTCTTGCTCAAACCAGACTAACAGACCAAGGACAGAGCCTGAGGTCAGGGTCTAGTTGGGATGAGGGCTCAAAGGAGCCTGACTCAAGTTCGGTCAAGAAGAGAGTCTTTGTCACTCCTCAGTAAGGGATTATAATGTTTTTCTTCTGATGCACCTTCCTTATATGCATTTATATGCATCCATTTGGGTAAGTATATACTTATGTAACAGGAAGAAAATGTGTTATTTTAGAGTCTGGCTATAGTTTGTGACAATTGGCCAAGGAAAAAATGAAAGGTTCACATTGATGTAGGAGAAATGCCTTAATGGCCATGGGTGTAATTTAGGGCAAGGCTCCTGGTCAGAGCTTAGAGGGAAGAGCTGTAGACAAATCAGAACTATATTACTGTAAGTAATAAAATAGGAGTCTTTGGTCTTTTGCTTGTGGATGGGTGCAACAGAAGTACCAGGGTTTTGAGAAGAGTATAGAAAAGGGCAAAAAGTAGGCTGGAATGAGGTATGAGTGAGAAGAGAGACAGCTCATGAGAAATTCCATGCATGGGGTTGGCCAGAGAGCACGAGAGCGGCAGAGTCTAACATGAAATTTAATGCTGTTGTTTGATGGTGCTACACTGCTCTATAATCTCTCTGTCTTTCCTAAATCATCAGCAAAGTCTTCTGTCCACGAGGGCCTTGTGTCTCTGGTGTTTGGGAACTACAGGGAGAGGGAAAGCACAGCATACGGTGAAGTGGCACAGGTGACAGTAGTTCCAGGAAGACAATGGGATGATTAGAGAAATTTAAGCAGAAGCAGGAATTCAAACTACACGAGTGTAAGACCCTAGAGATACTCAGAAAGTTGGAGGGGTTATGTAGGCCAGTAATTGTCCTGGGGACCCTACCGCATTTTTGGAGGGGGATAGTGTATAACAGATGCGGACACACGCGCATGGCAAATATCCTGATATTTGCATTGTAATATTGTGATATTTGCATTGTAATTGATTGGATTGAACTGATAAAATCCGGGCCATTTTCTCCTACCAAAGAAGTCTTTTGATTTTATTTTAAATCAAGTCTTGTCATTACTTTAAGCAATACAAATTGAGGCAGTGCTCCGTGGGCTCTGTCGTTTGCTGGAGTTGTCTTTCTGTTTTGTTAGTACAATTTCCTTTCTTATCAAAATATTTTCAGAGAGGTTCAGAAATGAAGAAACGGAAGCTGTTTTTAAAGAGCCAGGGGAAAGCTCTTCATAAAGGTTTCTTTATAGAGCCCCTCCAGCTCCTGAGCTCATTTCCTGAAATCCCAGGTGTGCGTCTGTCTTGCCTTGCACCCTCCTCAAATATTTACTGTGGCAATATACAGGCACTGAGAAATCCCACGCTGGAGCCTCACTGTTGGATCTACTTTCCCTTGAAAAATCATCCCACTAAGTTTATGTCACATGGTTTGTAGTCCTGGAGAAATCCCCAAAGCTCCAGCTGAAACAGCACCAGAGTTTCAGGGCTGGGGCAGCAGAGCCTGCTATCAAATTACATTCAATTTACAGGGTAGCAACAGAGAAATTTGTGGGTTTGCAGCTTTGGGGCCTAGATATAGGATGGGTCTGGATGCTTCATGTTGGCTCTCCTGGGTGATATTTCTGCTAGTTTGAACAGTAATCACACCTTTTTACTGTTGTTTTAAAAACTTTTAGACTGATTTTATCATGTGTGTACACACAATCACACCACGCACATGTACCCCAAGGATAAACATTAATTCTCAGAAATATGTGGTCTGAAACTATACTGAGGAGAGAAAGGGAGGCCACATTAATGACCTCATAGTTTGCATGAGACCACCACCAGCCTCCAGGAGTCTACAGGTCACTGTCGTTAGGCTGAGCAGAGTTCTCCTTTGGCCCAGCCAGGCAGCAATAATAGAGCCACCTGACTCTTCAGCGGTAGTTCTCGAATTTCCAGAAAAGGGAAATTTCTAGCCAAATGACCTTTGTTCCTGAGGTCTCCATCTTGGCGAGGGAACAGAGAAGGCTTATTCTCTTTGATAGATTGGTTTTTATAACAGGAGTTCGTTCCTGTTATAATTCTTGTTTGCTATTAAATTATTGACTAAGATAAAACTGTTGCTTGGTTTTATTAATAAGAAGAAACTAACCCTCATTAAGCGCCTAGTGAATATCAGGCACTTTGTGCCCTTATTGATGTAATCCTCCCTACGGCTTTGTGAGGTAGATATTAAATTTCCCATTAACAAATCAGACACACAGCGACATTGTTTGATACCATTCGGTCGATAATTAGGGGAGCAAGGGTTTACTTTGAAGTGTATTTGGTTACAAGGTTCATGTTTTCTCCAGTTAAGCTTCTGCTCTGGAAAACTTTAGATTGTTTGATGACATTTAGACTCTGTAGTTTTCCTTCTTTTGCCGTTACCTGTAAATAGAATTTTGACCTCTAGGATGTGGTTCATTTTACTTTGATTGCTGTTAAGTTAATAAATGCTATGGGGAATCACTCCTCTAGGTCTTAGCTAGAAAAAAGATTATTTTTCTCATCTTTAGATGAGTGCCTGTAAAATAGCAATTTATAATGTAATGATTTTAGCATTGGGATACCAGGCAAATATAACTCTTATGTTTCGGATTTTAGCTTAAACATCACCTATTCAAGGTAGCCCTCCCCAGATCTCTTGGACCGGGTGAGGCCCCTTGTCTTACACTCCCCAAACCTCCTGGACTTTTCCTTCATGGCACTTTTACCTTTCCGTGCACATTGGTGTTGCTCAGGTGTGCCTCTCTTTCGTCTGGTGACTTCTCCAGGGTGAGTGTAGTGTGCAGGGTTTAGTGCGTTTAGCACTGGCGTACAGTGCACGTTCCAGGCGCAGCACAGGTTGCGCCAGGGGAACACTTACAGAGTGAACCTGAGCTGCTCTGAGGCAGGGTCGACATAATGTGTTTTTCCTCAGGAAAAAACAAGGGTCAGAGGCCTCAAGAGACCACAGGAAGAGATGTTAAGTGTCACATGTTTCATTGCATATTAATGAAATAGAAAAAGAATAATTATAGCTTAACTACCTTCACATCCTGCTGACGTTAGGAGCAAAGCGTGATTGCCAAACCAAATAATAAAAACCTGAAATCAGAGAACGTCCTCAAAGACCATAAACGCCATATTTTCTATTATATCTAGGCCTCTTATCCACATGCATTGCTTTATTAGTATTTACAGCTCACCTCAGTATGTAAAACCTGGCTTCCAATCTAAAATAGGTCCATGTTTTCATTCTGGCTCATAGTAGCCAGTTATCTTCTTTTTGTAAGATTTATCACAACTTGTAATTATCCATTTATTTGCGGGTTTACATGTTTAATGTCTATCTGCCTTATGAGACTGAAGGTGTATGAAGGTAAGGACCACGTCTGTTTTGTTCAAATCATGCACACGGTGGCTGCCAACCAGGCCTGGCAGACGGTTGTTATGCGGACGATTTGTTTATTGAATGTTGAATGACTAGGGTCAGCAACGTCTGCAGCCTGAGCCAACTTTAAATACGGAAGGATCAAATTTGGCCTCTGTACCATGAGTGTTAATGTCATTAAAAAACATTTCTTGTTAAAAATTCTTTCCTGTTAAAAACTTCCAATCTTAGATCGTACACAGTCATCATGCATTTTGCAGATCCTTGACCGATTCTGGGTTTAAACGTAACTTGTGAGTCTGCCAGAAACTCCCAAAGGCTGGGTCTGCGCACTGAAAGAGGTAATTGGAGAGAGTGTCCACTGGATTGCTGAAGACAATCGCTACTGAAAACAGGCCGTGTTTGATGAGGAATACCTCAGTACCAGGGAATTTGAACCCTGTCTGGAAAATACTAATGAGGTGTCTCAGGTCTTGTAGATCTTACTTAAGAAGAGCATACTGCTGTAGAGTCTTAAAGACCTGAAGTTTTAACTATTTGTTTTTAAAAATTGCATAAATAACACGTTTGTTGTAGACGTGAGTTGGGTGGTTTCAATTCATCATCACCAGGGAGGTTACTGTGTAGAATTTATCTTTTGATGATGGCCAGCAGGCCTGTATATTCTTCAAGTCTTCTCTTCTTGATATGTGTGCTATCTCTTGGTCTTTATCTTGCACTCTAGCAATCAGAATACCATGAGAAAAACCTAAGATGCTGGAAAGGGCCCAGCTTACAAAGACAAACATCTCTAGTTTTTGAGGTCCTCAAGGTGCTCAAGGCAAACAATGGCTGACCACTTGAAAATGTCGAGCAGCTGCTTGGAAGGTTTCCCAGTGAAGAGCTCCGTGGTCCCATGTTCTGCCAGTAGTCACGAGCACCTTGACTTCCCTCCTCACGTTCAGGATCTTCTCCTTTTGGTAAACTGCCTGGACAGAGATGCCATTGCTTCCTGATCCTGAAGTCAGTCTGCTGGCTTCACCTTGCCTAGTTACTCTCTCTCCCAGGATGCTCCCTGGGTCATGCACATAGAGCACAAGCTGACCTCCCCGGGGGCCAAGCCATGCCAGTTCTTGTATCTTCCGTCCAATTTGCAGCAAGTCTCTGGTTTAGGATAGTGTTTCTCAAGTTATCCATAGTGAAGGATTACATTGGTTTTCTTTTTATGTCCAATTCATCATGGACTGATACCTTTTTTTTTTTGAGGAAGATTAGCTCTGAGCTAACATCTACCGCCAATCCTCCTCTTTTTGCTGAGGAAGACTGGCCCTGCACTAACATCCGCGCCCAGCTTCCTCTACTTTATATGTGAGACACCCACCACAGCATGCCCTGACAAGTGGTGCCATGTCCACACCCAGGATCCAAACCAGCGAACTCCGGGCAGCCAAAGTGGAACGCGCTAACTTAATTCATGCACCACCGGGATGGCCCCTGGATTATTTCTTTTTTCCTAAAATATAATGAATATCAATTGCTATAAAAATGAAATGGGAAATAAAGACGAAGACATACGAAATACAAGCTCCAATCTTTCTTATTAGATTCAAAAGATATAAGAATACTCTGCCAATGTGCTACAGAAGTTTCTAGATGCTTACTGTCAGTTTTGGCACTTTGTTGAGGACTCATAGCAAAGAGTTCCTGGACTGGCACCGGTCCACTGTCCACACTCTGAGTAGTTGGTTTAGGCTCTTGCTCTGAGGACCTTGACACATATTTTTGGAAAGTGTTTTGTATTTGGGGGCATTACCTGTGTTCCTACTGTATTTGTGTGTGTGTGTGTGGGGGGGATGGTGGTGATGCTGATGGTCTCTCTCCCTCCTACCTCTCTTTAAACTGATTACTTCTGTTTAAGTGGAACCTTCAGGAACGTTTTCGAACAGCACAGCACTGCTTCTGCCAAGTGCTCGTGAACCACCAAAGGCCTCTCACATGCTAGAATTCTAATTGTTCACACCTGGGCACAGCCTTCCCTGTTGGAACAGAGCCTGCTTTTCCAAACCCAAAGGAATGTGACTAGAATGTTCCTGGAAGTATAATTTGCACAAAGATTACAAGTGCACAACACATGGTGGACAGCATTTTTGGTATTTGTCTTGTTCAGTATTGCCCTCCCCAGTGTGGCATCATTAAACTATTGTCTGTCAACTTCAAAACCCCCTTCTACAGTTGGCTCTGTGATGCTGGGACTCGGTGCACCCCAATTCTGCTTTGCCGTTTGGCTCCATGTTATTTTCTGCCAAGATGGGGCGCTGGGGGTGGGGAGGAGACTGGGAGCCTGGAGAGGGAAGAAGGGCTTGTTCTTTCCTATTTGTGCCCCGTGAGTTTCCTCTTTTCTTCTTGGATGCTTGCTGTTCCTGTGACTGTCACCCCAGCATCATTTCTTTCCTCTCCATAGCATCGGTGTCTTCCCATAGCAGCAGCTAAATCTGTTTAGATGTTTGTTCAGTGCTTGCAAAAGTAGCACACCATGTACCCGCAGAGACACCAGCTGCACAGAGTCCCCTCCTCTGAGGTGCTGGGACCCTCTCTCAAGTTGATACTGAGCCTCTTTATCTCAAGTTTGCGTGCCTGATGCGCAGTAAACCCTCACTGAGCCCTCAGCGCTTGGAGGTGGAGAAAGGCTTTATTTGAATTGGCTAAAACGAGAAGGTGGGAGGATTGGTTCTCTCAAATTTGCCTTAACAAGAGAAGAAAGCAGGGGGTTTATAGAGCTAAGGGGCTTGGCAGGAAGAGTTTCAGAGAAATGAAGAGATAATCTTTCAGTCCAGAGAAGCTGCTGGGCAACCTGGCCAGTCATTCAGGGTGACGGCAGCCTCCCTGAAGGCATTCTCTTTCTCCTGCAAAGCAAGCTCACAAATCCTCTAGACCCTGAGTCACCTCCAGTTTAAAACAAGAAAACTTAGCGAATATCTGCAGTTAACTGTCAGGGACCTGGCTTCAAAGCTTCGAAGTTTTGACAATTCCAACACCGTCCTTTTGTTCTCTCAGCCTTAAGGTTGTAGCAGTTTATTGCACCTCTTACCCTTATGACATCTTAGTCTTCTCTTCTTGCCTTTCTGGTTATCTAGTTAACAACTTTATTGTGGCCTAACATTTCTTTATATTAACTGTTGTGGTTTCTGTTTCCAGACTGAATCCTGACAGGAGCATAGCAAAGGACAAAGGCAAGGACCTTTGGTGGTTAAGTTTGTGTGCTTTGAGTATGCCCAATAATGCTTATTTGAACTTGAGCTTGAGCTAAGTTAGGTGTCATGAAAGGCGATAACATAGAATGAAACTGGTTTTGGCATTCCTGAGCCTGGGTGAGTCCGTACAGTTGTTGAGCTGATAGCTATTTTCACTGTTTCCTTGATTTTTTCCGCTTTCTTTTAACCTTATTTATTGCTGTCATTTCACATAATCCATCTCAGTTACACTCACCAATCCTTATTGCATCCAATTAGGACAATTGTTACAAATTCTAAACTAAGTCGGTCCCTGCCCTCAATTACATGGGGAGAGTGTGGCGCCATGTGGCAAACCAAACTCCAAAATGGCCCCCAGTGATCCCTGCCACCCGGCATTCATGTAGTCACCTTCTACACGGAATAGGGCTGAACTGTGTAATTAATAGAGTGTTGTCGAGATGATGGAGTGTGACTTCTGAACTGAGGTCATAAAAGACGTTGTGACTTCTGTCTCACTCTCTCTGGATCACTGGCCATGGGAGACGTCAGTTTCCATATCTTCAAGCAGCCCTGTGAAGAGGTCCAGGTGGTGGAACCAAAGACCCTCACAAACAGCCAGCACTAACTTTCCAACCATACGAGTGAGTTGCCTTGGAAAGCAGTCCTTCCAGTCCTAGGCAAGCCTTCCGATGACCACAGTCCCAGTCGACATCTTCACTGCAGTCTTCTGATAGACCCAGAGCTGGCACCACCCAGCTAAGCTGCTCCTGAATTGTTGACCCACAGAGGCTGTGAGATAATATATGTGATTGTTTTGGGACACTAAGTTTTGAGGCAATTTGTTATGCACCAATAGATAACAAATACAGACCGTTGCATAACCAGTATGTAACTTTTATCTGTGTGACGGATTACGGTAGAGTTAGATCCAAGGGATGGTACACACACAGACGATGCAGTAGTAACTCTGCCACAGACAAGGCTGCAGTGCAGGTCTGTGTGTATTCTGTGAGCCTGCTGATCACTTGTTGATTGCAAAATGATCAGAAACGGAAGTATTTCTTTCTTTGTTTGGAGGCAACCAAGCATATTTTCTTGTATGAAGGTCTAAAAGTGAGGACAACATAATTTTTCAAGTTGAGTTTGCCTTTTAACCAAGAGGCTAGATTCCCAAATTAATGTTTCTCTTTATTTTTCAAGGTTAGAAAAGTAACCAACAATACAAGTGGTCAAATAAAAAGCTTTCAAACAAAATATTTTAAAGAACTTTAACTCATTGATCTCCCCCCACCTCAAGAAATTCTTTAATAAACTGGAATGCCTCATCTTTCACAGAACTCTTGTAGGGACTATGCTGTCATTTTGGCTAACCTAGTATTAATGTCAGCTCAGACTCTGTATCTGACAGTTCTTGAACATTCTGGATATTCCTTCTTTCCCCATGCTTAATTATGCTAGTTTGTCTGCATGGGGAAGGATTGGGGGAATTGCTAGTGCATATATTTACTGTGTCGTGCGTCTTTTTGGATGAGGACCTAGCCTCCCCTTCAAGTGATGCATTCTGGACTTGAGAATTGCCTCAAGTTTGGGAACTGGTTGGAGCAATCGTGATTTTCCGTTGTGGCAGTTGACATCAGCCTTTGACCCAGCTATTAATACTATTTCTTTGATGTATAGGTCAAGCAGGACCCTATCCATTGCAGCTCCAGGTATACCATGACCTGTTGACCATCGCAGATCCCTGTAGGTCAGAGCCCTCTGGTTGACATTCAGCCTGTTTGGATAATTACATCTGTCTCACATTCATGGTGAAGTGCTGCCTACTGGCTTCTGCTATTTCAGAATCCTATCATCCCCGTTGACACCAGGGAGTGTTCCTACTGTTATGCTTGGTATACAAAGCATAGACACTGCTCAGCTTCTCAGTGAGGCCAGTGCCTTCATCCCCAGCCCCACAACGTTGACGCACTTCTTGTTGCTTTAGTGAAAGGAGTGTCCCTTTTGGATCCCCCTGAGGAACATGGTCGCTTGGCAGGTTTTCCAGTCTTATAGATAGATCCATTCTAACACAGTCACCCCTCAGAGCCTCTTGACTGCTTTGGTACTCTGCCACACCAGTCCTTGCATCACCACCTCACATGTTGGAGGCCCTTATTTTTTTTCTCCTAAGCTTTGAGGAGCCATTCCAGTGGCACAGAACTGGCTCCAGGTGTCCTTCCCAGGGATTAAACCCTAAGTTACAGGAGATTGCACCCATTTCAACATCTTCTCCCTTGTATTGTGCTCCCTTGGTTTAGCATATCATGATTGATTTCCAACATCTTTTTCCAGTTTCTGCTGTACCTGTGAGCCAGTTTCTGTAGTCTTTTGGTGAATTATTTCCCTAGTTAAGCTGAGAGTTGAACTGACTTATTGGCCTAGGAGTTATGAGAGGAAGCAGGGGTATCTTAAGGGGAGTAGGTATTGTCTTATGAGGCGTTGACCCTGGTAACCGCCCTCGTGGTCTCCAGGAAGGAGAGGCTGCTCTCCTGCAGTGAGGGGGAAGTGGGCCGCTTCTTTAGGCCTAGCGGGTTGAGGAGAATCAGAGGTTCAAGGTTCTCAAGATGCTCCCCATTCAGTTTTAAGATCTTACCCCTTCCTGTCAGAGGCCTGATTTTAGTGTCAGAGATTTATGGGGGAACTATAGATGCAAGCTTCTCTGCAATTCAGCTAATCCCATAGTCAGATCCTAGGCTTGATTTTTAGCCCAATCTGTCCTCTGGTTGCAATGAAAGTTTATGACCAGAGGTAACCAGAGGAGATAAGGAAAAATTAAATGCTGTCACTGAAGTCTTGTGGTTTCCAGTCATGGTCTTAGTTGGTGATCGGCTGACTCAAGCCTGTCATTTCTTTTCTCCAGCATATTTATGCCACTTAACAATAACCAACTAAACCCACAGTCCTTATAGTTCCCATTGCCATCGTATCTCTCAGGTGCTAATGATATCGCACAAGGCAGTGCAAGCCCTGCAATCTACATCCCATCCCCATCCACTGCAGGAGACAGTGATTGCCGAGCGGGATTATTGCCTACTTACCACCAGTGTTCTAGTCGTCTATTGTGTAGCAGCTCAAAACACAAACATTTGTGTTCTCAAAGTTTCTGTGGGTCAGGAATCCAGGAGCAGCTCAGCTGGGTGGTTTGGTTCAGGGTCTGTCACAAAGCTGTGGTTGAGCGTTGGCCGGGGCTGCAGTCATCTCAGGGCTGGACCGGGAAGAATCCTCTTCCGATTTCACTCACATGGCTGCTGGCAGGCCTCAAAGGTGCACTTCCAAGCTAACTCAGGCCCTCTCCATAGGGCTGCTGCATGATGTGGCAGCTGGCTTCTCCCACAAAAAGCAATGCAAGAGAGAAGCTCCCACGATGGAAGCCATGGTCTTTTTAGAACCCAATTCCAGAAATAGTATCTCATCATTTCTGCTTTCAAAATGGAGTCAATAAGTCCAGCCCATATTTAAGGAGAGGGGATTACCCAGGGGTGTCGATACCAGGAGGTGGGGATCATGGGGTCCATTGTACCACAACCCACAATGATGTCCTTTTGCCATCTTGTTGACAAGTGATCCAATTCCAGAATCCTGTCTTAGGATCTGCTTCCTAGGACTCTTTCTGGTACCATCTGTCTTCGTTTGGGCTCCCCCAGAAGCAGGTCTCGAGACAAAAATTAGACCTTTACTAGTTTGATAACAAGATGAATGGCCACTAATAGAAAAGTAGGGAAGGTGATACAAGGAAGGGAAGGCTGCCAATAAAGAGTGCATATTTTTATTGTGATAAAACATACACGACATAAAATTTTCCACTTTAACCATTTTTAGGCACACAGTTCAGTGGCGTTAAGTAGATTCACATTGTTGTGCAACCGTCACCACCATCTATGTCCAGAGCTTTTTCACTCTTCCCAAACTCAAACTCCCTACACATGCAACACTAACTCCCTATTCTTCCCTCCTCGCAGCCCCTGGCAACCACCATTCTACTCTCCATCTCTGTGATTTTGACAACTCTAGGTACCTCATGTAAGTGGAATCATTCATTAATTATACTTTTTGACTATCTTATTTCATTTAGCATAATGTCTTCAACGTTCAACCATATTGTAGCATGTGTTGGAATATTTTCACTTTTAAGGCTGAATAATGTTCCATTGTATGTATACACCACATTTTGTTTATCCGTTCATCTATAAATTGACACTTGGGTTCCTTTCACTTTTTGACTATTGTGAATAATGCAACAAGGAATGTGGGTATAAGAGTGCCTTTTTAAAGCCGGTTGCCAAAGTGGGCAACTGGAGTTTAATCCCACAGGGATACTCTGTTGAGTATTTTATAGCAACTTCTGTCAGTCATTGGTTGACGCTGCTTGGGAGATGTAAATTTCCTGCCTCTCTGGCCTTCTTAACCAGGAGCTTCCAGAGCAACCATCTGTTGTTCTGGCAAAAGCTCTCAGACATGGGAACAGTAACTCCATCAGCAGAAGCCAACAGGATACAGGGAAAGTGGTAATGTCCCAGGGATATGGGTGAGCCACTGAGGGCCGCAGCCACAGGAATCTTGCACGTTCATCATAATCACATCCATTAGAGTTAGGTCCAAGGTTTTTCTCGAATCCGTCTTAACACACAGCGTCTCAATTGTTCTTCCTATTTCCCGTCTCTCTCCTTTCCACACTCTCCTCCTCAATGCTGGCAAAGTGATGTTTTTCTAAAACGCAGATTTAAACCTGCCAATCCTTCCCTTGAAAACCTGCTGTGATGATGCCTGGTCTACCCTAGAATTAAACTCTTCCTGCTTTTCACTGTCAGGTCCAGTCGTACCTCTCTCCCTACCTTCTCATATATGCCACGACAGACCACACTCTTTCACCACCTTGAACTTTTGCTCTTGCTGTTGTCTAGGTTCTCCATGCTCTTTCTCCATGTGGCAAAAATACAATGCCTTCATCAAGTCTCAGCTCAAAGGTCCCCTGCTCTCTGATGTTTTCTCTAATGTCTCCTAGGCAAGACTATTTTTTTTCTCCTGTTTACTGGTTGGCTATTCCTCTGCCTCAATGGTTATTATATTGTTTTAATTATTAGCATCTCTCTCTCTCTTCCTAGATGTTGAGCTATACCAGGCATTTCTGTGTCTCCAAGTCCATGTACGTTTACTCAGTAAATGTGTGTGGGTTGAATAACTGGTTAGTTAAATGACTGACTATGAAAGCTCATCAAAAGGCAATGAAAAGCTAGTGAACTTCTTTAGCATCCTGTCACTCACTCTAGCGGTTGGTCGTCTGGTGTATGAATGATGTTAGAAGGAAATAAGCGGGAGCAATAAACGTTGTTTTGAAATCGTAGTGTAGACCAGTATCAAATGTTCACCGTGAGAGACACTTCTAGTACTAGGTTACACCATTTAACAGGAAATCAAGCTGTGCGTATAGGATATGAAAACATTTTTAGCAGCTTGTGCCAACAACAATATAAAGCCTTCCTTGTGAAAATGCAGGAGCTTATGGTATCACTCGCCAGTTATCAGAGAACATTAACTGTCAGTAGTTCTGTAATCCAGCATCTGGATGCACATCACGTGTTAATAGAAGGCTTCTATAGTGTATAAATACACTTCATCTTACTATTGTTTGTGTGATAGCCCCGAATGTAATTATTCCTGGTTTTATGTCAAAATCTGAAAATGCTTAAGGTTTCTCATTATGGACTATAGTTCTCCTTGGAGGCTGGAGTGTGGGTCTGGGGATGGGGTGAGGCTTCCCAGAGGCCACAGCTGCTCTATGAGAGTGACGGTCTGGAGAAGTGCAGTGCCCGGTAATGGAAGGGAGGATTTTGCTTTGTGGTTGGAACAGGACACTTAAATGTGGGGAAGTGGGGGGCCTAGAGGCAGACCACAGAGTCTATTCACAGAAGTTTACAGGGCCAATGTGAGGAGTCAAATGTGGCCTTGAGGCAGCAACAACAGTGAATGGGAATACAGCAATGTGGACAGTTACCAATACTTGCGTAATATTTTTGATCATGTATCAACGGAAAGGAGAAAACGTCTACATTTGTGATAGGGTTAGAGAGAATTTTGCAATGAGCTGCAATATAAAGAAGCATTCAAGGTAGCTTAAAGAATCGGGCTTTATTGGATCAAAGTGCAGGCACAGTTTACAGCAAAACATTGTTGGGCAAACTCAGACTTCCCAAGACCCAAAGACTTCTCCAAGTTCTTACTGTAGTAAGACTAATTTTGGAGGCAGAACAGGAGGATGCCTCAGCGGCCCTCAGGGAATAGAAGAGCTGAGCAGTGTTGGGCATGGAAGTTGCAGCTCAGACTTGGGAAGATGGAGGAAGAAAGTGTCACTTCCTTGTTAGAAGCAGCATCCCTGACAGAAGCTTCTGAGTCTTCTGTTTTTGTCAAAATGCTCTTTATGATGAGTGGCAGCCCACAAAGATCCAGGGCCCCTCTCTGATTCTAACGCAGGGAACACATTGAAGAGAATACACAACCCGTTTTCTGTTTCTAGTGGGAGGAGAAAAGACCCTGAGGACAACCATGGTTGTGCCAAGAGTTGAGAGTAACTCATCAGGCACCCCGCCCCCAAATCCATTAGTTGGCATTTCAGGTAATTATTTCTTCCCTTGCATAGTTACCGGTTCTCTCATTAGGACTTAAAGCGCTCTGGGAGGTTAGGAGTTGAACCCACTGAGGGAGAGCCCCTGCTCCCATTGGTGGCATAGCTTGGAAGAGAATGAATAGGTTTGATAGCGCCTGTCCCCTCTATTTGCAGGAGGCAGGCAGCCTGAAGGGAAAGACAGTGTGCCCGCCTATTGCTGCTTCTTCTCAGTTCAGAATCAGAGCCTCACAAGAGCTCCTTAACACCACGTGATAGCCAAGATGGAGAGAGAAGCTGAGGATGGAGCCCACCTTTCTGGCCAACCTTAAATCCTAAAGCTACTGGGTTTAGGCAGAAAAGATGACATTCCATTTCCTGGTCTCCCAAGGTCTGACAAAGTCTGCTGACACGTGAGGTTCCCTGTCTGATCCAGTGGCTTCAGATCTAGGGGAGTCCAAGCTGAGGAGAAGAGTCTTTGACTAGGAAGGGGGCTCCTGTCATGTGGATGGGGGGAGAGGGTTGGGATGAGACCCTCTATGTCTAGGGGATAGGGAAGAAAGTCATATGCCAAGCAGGCTGTGGGAATCCTGGTTCGAGGAGAATTAAGAGGGGCTTGGGTGGAGAGGCAGGGGGCTTGAGGAGAAGGACTGGACGCCGCAAATCACCACTGGATCTTGTGTTTCCCTCATCCTCTTCTTGGAGGAAAGATTCTATGGGACACATTAGTAAGGGACTACACAATTATCCCCTCCCTCTGTGGAGAGTGGAATAAAAAGCAGTTTTGTTGTTTAATACCCCAACTGCCTCCTAGGGAGTGGATCTTGACAAATAACAATACTCAAGTCTCTGCCCTGCCCCTGCCCTGTTTTTTTTATGCTGAATCCCTAGATGGCTTAGTGATGAAGCCAGGTAATAAGAACTGCTGAGGGCTAAATTGTCCCGGCCAACTGAGGAAGAATTTGAAGTTCCTTTGCTAATCCAGGAGTGATGAGGTGAGCTCCATAGAGATATTAGAAGTGAGGGTTTGAGGCTGGGTTATGTAAGACGAAATACCAGAAGTTTCCCTGGGGTGAGTTGTATGAAGAATGCAATACTTATGTTCAACCGGAATGTATTGAAGTTGATGTAATGAAGACCCTCCTCTTCCATCAGCTTCAATGTGGATGTTCAGTAAACTCATGACTGGCGAGTTTCGTTTCTTTGGTGTGAAGTGGACGGAGCCTCAGGGGATGGGAGAGACACAGTGTGCAAGGATCCAGGAGCCCAGAGCTGGAGGCAGCCATGAAAATGGGAGTCTCCTCGTTGACTTTGTTTGTTTGAAGGGTCTGCAATTGAGTGATTCAGTCAGCCTGAATCTAGCTGTACAAGGGAGGACGACCCTGGGTGACACTGGGTCAGATAAGAACAATTTCGATGAAGTGGTGAGGGCAGAAGCCAGATATGAGCTGCCCGCTCCTGAACGAGTCAGAGGCAAGAAAAGAGAAACAGCGTCGTGTGGGTAGTTCTTCTAAGTCACGAAAATTATACAGAATGCAATTTAGCTGGTGAAATCTTGCATACATTACACTGCAGATCTTGCATACGTTACATTGTACTTAAAGTAACAGGACACAGCGTATGCTAAAAGAAAGAAAGGAAAAAACAGTTGAAATGTTTCCAAAGCAACATTTCTGTTTCGGATTTCACATTTTCACTTTGTAGACCAGTAAGTAAGTTCGATTCCCTTCCCTTCAGGTTAGGTGAGAAGTGTGTGGATTAAATCAGTTGGGAGACTTTTCAAAATGACGTGGAGCTCCAAGGGCAAGGAATGTGTATGCAGGCTTATACCCTTGTGGGGAACGCCAATGCCCAGTTATGGCTGGTGTCTGGTTTGTGGGCCAGTATAGGTGTCAGAATTTAGAATTCTAGAGATAATTTCCCCTTTGAAACAGAACAACAACAAAGACTACAATGGGTTCTTTACAGACTATGGACTTAAATGTGGGCTAAAATTAAATGAGCTAACTTCATTAGTTAAGGTGTCCTGTAAAAAAAAAGCCAAATTGGAAGTAAAATGCTAGTGGTAAGGGTAGGTGAGCACCTAAGTGTTTTCGGGATTACATGTTTTATAAACTTGGAATAAAACAAAACACAGAGGGGAAGGAGAGGCTTTGCAAATTCTTGAACCCCTTTCAATTGTCTGTATGTGGCTTTCAGCTGTGACTTCCCTTCCACTGCCTCCTCCCCCGACCACACACCCTTTCTCTTAGCCCCAAACACTCAGGCATGAAAATTATGTGCGTAACTTGCCATTTTCCGGTTTTCATTAATTCAACTGCTTCATTGATTTTATCAAGATTCAGAGTATGGGTAATTAGTGGATCTAGATTAAACTTCTTTGCCATGTAATCAGAAACCAGTTTAGAGACGTTCTCTCTGCTTTTCCAGCCTGGAAATACACAAATTAACAACAGATTTCACCCACAGGAGTCACTATAGAGGAAGGGCCATACAAGGTAACTACGGGCGGTGTTGGCTTCAGCTGAGAAAATCTAAGGATTCCCATTAACTTGTCTCACTCATCAGGAGGATGCCTGTCCCAACCATATACCCTGTGTAGAAGGCTGTTATCCTGAAGGAGGCATTTGGTAGTATGGAGGAGAATTTAATTAAAGCAAGTGGAACATGGACCTTGTATTAGATGTTCTTGGTGTCAGGCTGCACCACCTGGGGGGCTATACATCCATGTCTAATGTATAAAAATGGCCGAGGTCTTGGGAACCATTAAAGGAATCAATACAAAGGTTAGAAATAGAACGCTTCCTTTGTGTGTGTGTGTGTGTGTTCATCTTCAGCTTGATGAAAGAGCCAAATATCTTAAGGGAAGAAAAGAACTTTTACCATGGCAGTGATTTCAGTGTCAGCTTTTGGAAAAAGAATGTGTACAAAGCAAGATAAGAAAAAAATGTGCCTGCTGGAAGTGAGAATTGCACAGGGAAAGATAGCATCAGCTAAGGTAACATAAGCTTAGCCCTGTATTTTCCCTATTCTCATGATTTTCAAGAAATTCTATCCTTATATTTAGCACTGTGCTGAGCAACATGTCCAGAGAGTTACCATGCAGAATTTGGTGGCCTGTTGGTTTCTGGGAAGGGTGAGTGTGGTGCAATTATACAAGGTGGCTACAGGGTCCTAAGCAGCTTGTTCTGCCACAGAATCTTGGCAGTTCCTTGCTTTTCTTGGTTCCAGCCTGGGCCAGGTTCTCCAGCCTTCCCACTTATTCTCAAAACTACGGAAAACTCTTCCAATCAATTTATTTTCTATTTATATTGGTTTCTGCTGTATGAAATCAAGAATTCTAACTGGTATTCTATGTCATGACACTATGGGCTAGTGTATTTTTCTGCTTGTTTTAAAAAAAAATTGGGATATAATCAACATGACATTGTATTAGTTTTAGGTGCACAACATAATGATTTGACATACAGTCATGCGCTGCATAATGACATTTTGGTCAATGATGGACCATATATACAACGGTGGTCGCATAAGATGAGTACCGTATAGGCTTGGTGTGTAGTAGGCTATACCATCTAGGTTTGTGTAAGTGCACTCTACGATGTTCACACAATGAGGAAATTGCATAACACGCATTTCTCAGAACGTATCCTCATCATTAAGCGACACATGATTGTATGCGTAAGTGGTGAAATGATTACTACTAAACTACCACTAAGGTAAGTTCAGTTAACGTCTATCACCACAAATTTCTTTTTCTTGTGATGGCAACTTTTAAGATCTGTCTTAGCTTTTACTTTTTGATGGGTGATCTGCTAAAGCATTTTCATGTCTACGTAAGGAAAATTTTCACTTGTTTTTGTTTCTTCTTTCAACCAAACAAAGGGTCCAGGACCACAGACTAGGCTGAGCAGTGTTTCTTAACAGGAGAACTAAATGGCATTTTGGGTGGGGAAAACTCTTCATTGTGTACAGTGTAGGAGGTTTAGCAAGCTGTCCAACAACCACTAAATGCTCCTTCATTGAAAACTACTAAACTAGAGGATTATACTATCTAAGGAAGGAATTAATTTACGTTAATGTTCACTATATGAATATTTAAGTGGCCAGTGAAATAGTTTCTTTATGAGGATTATTTAAAATATTGGTGCTCCTATCATACAAGAGTTAGCTGAGTATGGGTATTTGGAATCAACAGTTATCCTACATAAATACAACAAAGGGAAATAGCAATGGGTATGTCCAATTACCCCAAATGGAGGAACTGAAAATTACAGTTTAAACTGGACTATTACATTTTTTTAAAAGGTTTTATTTTATTTTTCCTTTTTCTCCCCAAAGCACCCCCAGTGCATAGCTGTATATTCTTCGTTGTGGGTCCTTCTAGTTGTGGCATGTGGGACGCTGCCTCAGCGTGGTTTGATGAGCAGTGCCATGTCCGCGCCCAGGATTCGAACCAGTGAAACACTGGGCCGGCTGCAGCGGAGCGCGTGAACTGAACCACCTGCCCATGGGACCAGCCCCTGGAATATTACTTTTTTTATGCTGGCCCTGCCATTTATCTACTCTTCATAAATGAATTGGGTAAGACTCTTAATATCTGTAGAAATACACCGCCATAGCTAATTTGGAGACCACAGATAGCTCAGTAGTCCAAATGATTCAGATAGCTCCTAATTCTGACATCTTTTGCCCAAGAATTCAGATTGCTCAAAATTGCTAGATAAACACGTTTAGTTTTAAATTTCAGATTACTTGTTTATGAGCCAAGAATCCTAAGCAGATATATTTAATTTTGTTTGTTTTCTACGTTCTCAATGAAAGATTCTTCTAAAGTCTATAAAAACTATGAGCTCTAAGACAGATTTAAAAAATGGAAAATCAAAGGATTCTATTAAAAATATTGTTTTCCTCTAGAAAAAAATAATTCTCATTTGCTTTTAGTCAATAGTATTTCTTTTCAATCATAAATCCATTATGTCTAATGTTTTGAGCTGGTGTAATGACCACTCAATTGGTTCAGAAAAGATTTACGTTAGGTGAACAATGACTACTAGTGGGTCAGTATATCCTCCAAAGAATCCCAGTTGGCAAGTATATAACTCAACTGGAGTATAGTTATTGATCACAATATTGCCTTTTCTTTTCAAGTTAGAATTTGCATTAAACTTTGGACACTGGTTTCTTCACCTATCAATTTATAAAAATCTCTTCTCTCCTTTTGCAAGAGAAAAAGCTTACCAAGAAGCAACTGTGTACATCCAATACCTATCTCCTTCCCTTTGATATTTCCGTGTTGAAACAAGAAGTGTAATCTAAAGCTCTTGTTTATATTCCTTCTCAAGCATTTATGACACATTTCTCTATCTCTCACCTCCAAAACCCCATGGATTTTCACTCTTCCCTATTTCATCCATACCTCCAAAAACAGACCCCTTCAAAGAACGTCCTGAGAAGAACAACCAGCCACTGATGTTGAGCTGGGTACCAGCAGCCAGGAGCCCAACAATCACGCAGACCCCATGGCTCTCGTGGCAGGAGGCGAGGGCAGCGGCCTGTCGTAAAGCAAGACAAGTCAATGCAGGGGTTAAAGTAGGTACTGGAGAGATGGACCTAAATCTGAACCTCAGCTTGACTGCTGAATGGTCTGTGGCCTTTTCTGATTCTCCCTGTTCTCATTTGAAAGAATGTTTATTTTATAAGGACGAGCTAAAGCATAAAGAAAACATTGTGTGCTACCCAGTAGAGTATCCGTCACTTTAGGACTTCATAAATGGAAATTAAAAAGTGAAAATGCTAAAGGCACCCATGGTAGTAACAACAATAATAATAATAACCATAATAAATTTTATAAGAACCATTGCTGACACTGGTGGTTGGTTAGAGCTGACATTTTCTTTTAGACATTGAAGAGTACAGTTGGATATTTGCACAGTGTAACGTATTAGCAAATTGATAAGCAGCTATGTTCCCATTGGTTATCTTCAAAGGCTGTTTCTCAGAGCAAGACTATCTGTGGGACAGACTGCGAGAAAGGTTTGCTACAGCTTTTTACAGACAAGGGAATTTATGTGTAGTGAGGAGTGAAAACACTTTGTAAACTGAGGAAAGGACCCAGATTGGAAGAGACAGTTCTTGAGTTTCCATCCAGCTGCCTAGAAATGAAGCCATGCAACTGAATGATATGCTATTTCTACAAATCCCCAAAGAGAGCAAGTGAATTTCAGATTGTGAAATAACTTCCTCTCCATTTATATTCTCTCTTATAAACCATGTTCACCCAGAAAAACACCATTTTTTTTCTTCATTTTTGAAGTGAACCCATTTAGTGAAGATTTGTAAATATTTTGCTTGAAAGCTTATCGCAGATCCAACATGAAAGACTTTGCTGAATGTGCAAAGCTCACTGCTCGTAGGGTCATTAAACCAATATTGTCCTATTTTTGCTTGCATGCTCTGGCTTAAATTCTAGTTACCAGGTAGCTGCGTGTTACGACATAATTCGGGGAGAACCCTTCCCAAAGCCTTTGTGTCCTGCCTGTTGGAGGTTGTCTGCTTATTTGAAGGATCGGTCTGATGGAACAGAAGGAGAAGGAAACTCAGTGAGGGGGGTCATTGTTTGGGATGGTGACTAGACTTGTAGGAGTGGACAGAGGGGACCAGCTGGGATGTCATGGAACACAAGGAAAATTAAAGAGAAGAATGTGGAGGGAATTTCAGAATTTTCCTTCAATTAATATCTTAAATGATGACTGCTAGGAATATAGGTAATTTTCACTCCAGAGGATCACATACCACAGTTGCTGGATTTCCAATGGCCTCAAAGCAAAATTCCACACCAGCACCTGTCATATCAAATAAAACTTCCTGGATGGGTTTCTCGAAGTCCTGAGGGTTGATGCACTCAGTGGCACCCACTTCCTTTGCTTTCTCAAATTTGTCTTTGTTGACGTCCACCCCAATGATCCTGGCTGCTCCTGCTGCTTTACAGCCCATGATAACAGACAGGCCTACTCCTCCAAGGCCAAACACAGCACAGCTGGAGCCTGGGGTCACCTGAGCACACAAAGGCAGAAAACAAAAGGAAAGAGGACATGTACATTTACTCAGTTGGAAAGACCAAGTCTGTATATACTTTTCATGAGACAGAAGCAAAGGACATTTTCAAAGAAAACACAGTTTAACTAGAGAGTTTTAGATTCTCAAGATATTTCTCAGTATGGGTTACTTTTTGCCAGATAAGCACAACCTGCCTGCAAATAGAGGGTTTCAAGTCCCAGGAACCAGCGTGAGGAGAAGAAGTTTAATGAAATTTCATTGAATCTTAAGACTTATTTGACAGAGTATTTGATTCCAGACATTTTTGAATTCTTTTACACCATCCCCATCTTCCTGCAGCCCTTCCTTTCTCTTTCCTTTTGGGCATCTGTAAACTTTGCATTACTTACAATGTCAATGCCTTATGAAGGCAAAGTCTTATTTTTTATTGGGTCCAAAATGAGGCTAATTTAAGTTGAACCACTTCCATCCTATCTGTGTAGTATTGAGACTAATGGATGTTGGGAAAAACAAAGAGCCAGAATTCAACAGCCACTTAAAGAAGGGAGCTGGGAAAGTTTGTGTGATGTTCCAGAAATAGCCTGTTAACAGGAACCCAAGCTATTGGTGTGAGATTGCCTGACCATTCTGTCTAATATAGCAACACCCCCTCCATCACTTGATCTCTTTGTTCTTCTTTTCTTTTTACGAGCACTCATCAGCACATGCTAGATTATAAAACAGAACAGAAGCTCCATGCGTTTTACTAGCTGCTGAATCCAAGCACCTGGATCAGAGAACGGCTCCATAAATGTTTGTTGCATAAACCAAAGAATGGACTGGAATGTGGAAGGACACATAGTCATTTTGCGACTGTGTTATGTTTAACTCCCAGGAATTCCTCATGTCTCCACTTGTGAATGGCATCCAGACTTAATTTGCCACTTACTACTGATCAAGAGGGCATGGGAAAGATGTTGAAGGGGGCGTGGGATCACTAGGCAGATAGTAAAGAACTCAAGGATGTTTAGAGGCAGGTTTGTGATTCTTTCTGAGGTTGTGTGATGAGCCATGGGCCAGATGCATGAGGCCTTTCAACTCCATATGCCAAGAATTCCGTTCATCGTGGGTACAATCACTCCTCACCTTGGCTGTAGTGATTGCAGCACCATAGCCCGTGGAAAAACCACAGCTAATGAGGCAGACTTTCTCCAGAGGTGCGACTGCATCAATCTTGGTAACCGAGATTTCTTTTATCACTGTGTATTCGGAAAAGGTGCTTGTATTCCCAAAGTGATATACTGGTTTTCCTTTGCAGGTAAACCTGCTGGTACCATCAGACATCAGGCCGGTTTTTGATTGTCTTTTATAGACAAGAAAACAAACAAAAATTTTTATTTTGAATTAGAAACCACTTCCAAGGAAATTGAATTGATTTTTCACAAAAGAAAATACTAGTAAAGACTTACTTGAATTGTACACAAAAATTGCCCCCAGGATTAAGGCAAGAGGCACATTCTCCACACTGTGGTAGAAAGAGTGTGATAACTTTATCACCTAAGAGAGAAAGATCATTGATTAAGTCCTTATTTTTTAAAGCAAAGAGATAGCTGTCTCTCAGGACTTCAACAACAAGGCACCCAAGAAAATACGCTAAGTGGAATTATTTCCACATTTAACTGTGCTTGATACTATGGGGAATACCAAATACTTACAAAAAGAGGGGCTATCTTCAGCATATGGGTCTAGCCCTGGCTAAGGGACTGAATCCCAAGGTGCCAGGTTTGCCTCCTTTTTAAGTTCCACTTAAAGCACTAAACAGTTTTGTCAGGTAGCCATTGAGCCAAGTCTTGTCTTACATTTTCTCCACTAACTTCTGCTGTCAGGGATCGGATTTAAAATAGTTCCGCTACCACGCACTCATAGAATAAGCTTCTGGATCAGGGAGAAAGGCTGGTGTGTACCCTGCCCTCTGTATTTTGCCTCAGTCCTTCTCCTTGCCATGGAGCCCAAAAGTAGGAGATTTCTCTAGTAATGTTCACAGTATAAGGAGAAGATTAGAACAACTTGCCTGGGCTGGACTGACTGACTGCCCCATTGTCTAGCACTGTAAACCAGAGCAACTCATTTTATATTTTTAGTTAAAAATCTTTGTAGGATTTAGGCTTTTCTGTTGTATTTAATTTTAGTTTTTAAAAAGTAATCCATATATATGGTAAAATTTAAATTGCATAAAAATGAAAATTGACTGCCTTGTCTCCAGTCCCCCTTTCCCCACTGCAGCAACAATTACTGTGATCAGTATCTGTGGTATCTTTCAGAGATAAACGCCTTTACAAACACAAAGGCTAGCCTACTGTTGACCGCATCGTAGGCCTTGCTTTTTTACTTAACACTGTATCTTGGAGATTTCTCATTTCAGTATGGAAAGCACTCTATCGTTTTGCTTACTAGTTACATAGTGTTGTGCTGTATAGATATATCATAATTTATTTAACCAGTCCCCCAGCCACTGAGAGGTATTTAGGTCGTTTCCTGTTTTTTTTTTTTTTTTATTTTTTTCCCCCGACATGGAAAACAACAATGCAGTGAATAGTTTGTGCCCACATGGGCTGTGGTTGGCACGATTTTTAAATAGCCCCCCAGAGGTGTCCTGTCCTAATCCTCAGAAACTGAACATGTTGAGTTATCACGCCTATGAATATGTCGCATGGAAAGAGGGACTTTGCAGCTGTAATTAAGGTTACTAATCAATTGACATTAAAATAGGGAGGTTATCCTGGATTATTTAGATAGACCTAAGGTAATCACAGAGCCCTTGAAAGGAGGCAAGAGGAAAGCAGAAGAGGAAGACAAAGCGAGTCAAAGCACAAGAAAGACTTGATGTGTCATTGCTGCTTTGAGGCTGGAAGGGGGCGAGGGGGCCACACAAGAAACAACGAGAGCAGCTTCAAGGAGCTGCAGGCAGCCCCAGCTGACAGCCGGTTCCCTGAGGTTGAGGACCTCAGTCCTACAGCCTCAAGGAATTGGATTCTGGCAACAACTTGAATGAGCTTACAAGTGGAGCATTCTCCAGAGTCTCCAGATAAGAACCAGCTGGCCAGTTCCTTGATTTTGACCCTGCAAAACCCTAAGCTGAGAACCCAGCAAACCCACCCCGACGTCTGACCTATAGAAACTGCGAGAGAATACATTCGTTTTGTTTTAAGCTGCTAAATTTGTGGTGAGTTTTTACACCAACAATAGAAAGCTAGTACATGGGTATATATGTATGAAATAACTGTCTAGAATTGAAAGTATTGGGTCTGAAACATATTCATTTAAATGACGTTACCTATTGCCTCACTTAGAGTTGTGCAAATTTACTTTCCAAATAGTAAGGTCTGAGGGGGTTGTTTGCCTACCCTCTGTCAACCTTATGTACTATTGAACTTTTAAATCTTTGGTAATGTTAGGTAAAAAGTGTTTTTAAAATTGTGTTTTAAAACTTTATTTAATGTGTTTGAGGTTGCGCATCTTTTCATATGCTTAAAAACATTGGTATGCGTGTTTATATCTATCTATCTATATATGTATTTTTTTCTCTCCGAACTAGATGTGTATTTATTTTGCTCATTTCTACTGGGTTATTTTTTAAAATTGCTTTTGAAGGATTCTTTATGTATTAGGGAAATCTGTCCATTGTCATATTGGTTTGTTGATTTTTGGGAGGCATTTTTGGTACAGAGAATTTTAAGAAATTTTTATGTTGTCAAATTTATCTCTATATTATTATGTGTCTTCTGGCTTTTTGGTGTTCATTAAAACTTCCTGCCCTTCTCTGAGGTAATACAATGTTCTCTCATGGTATCTTACGACACTTCTCTGGTTTCCCTTCACTTGGATTCACACAGTATTTTTTGGGGATAAAGAAAGCAATAGCAACTCAGCTTATTCTTTTCCCCCGATGACTATCCCGTTGTTTCAACATCATTTGTTGAATAATCCGTATTTCCCCCCTCACATTGGAAAGACAAACCGAATCCTGCACTAAATTCCTGTTCGTGTTCGATCCAGTCCTGGCATTCTCCCCTATTTGGTTCCACTAATAGGTTCGACTCTTTATCAGATGCTTCATTTAAATAACTGTTCCACAGTTTCTATTTGTAAATTTTTCTCTCATTTGCACTTTCAGTTCTGTTGCAGTGCATTCTGTTTCTTGTTCTTATTAATATTAAAATTTAAACGCAAAGAATACAATATATTTAGTGTTTTTGTGTAACTCGTAAGTATCCCTCCTTTTCTAAGAAATGGGCAACGTTTCACCTTTTATTTCACTTGATCTTAAGATATTTAAAGGATACTTTTTATTTTCCTGATGTGGGTTCCAAGTTGCTGCTGTCTCCTAACTCCAGGTGCCCGTTCATACCTGTTTTCACCGTGCTCACTCCTTCTCCCACACTCTCGACTATTCCAGCCCCTTCATGGCCCAAAATGATGGGATAGTTGTTGTGAGAGTTTGGATTCGCCAACATTTTCATCTCTGTACCACAGAGCCCCGTGGCCATGATCTGTATGGGAGGAAAGAGTAATACGGCTCTTTCTGCCTCAGATAAAGGTGTTTTAGAGTTGTTAATGCTTTAGAACTTTTTGCTAGTTTGGTATGCTGCGTTAACATTAATGCATTTATTTCTTAGTTTTAATTCTAGATGAGGATCCATAGTAATTTATTTCAAGCAATGTAATGATTTTCATTATCTAATGTCAGAATCGAAATGATGATGTTAAAACTTAGTGGGGACGGCAGATGGGTTCAGAAGAGAGTTGTAAAACCAGAGTGTGACATCAAATGTCTCACTTTGTCCTTCATTGGAGCTTGTGGATGGGAGTGTGGGGGAGAAAGACCAATGATAGAAATGGAGGGATTAGAACACAGGAAGGGAAGGGATAATGTTTCCTATGACAATTGAGGCCTTAGTTTATTTCACATGAAGCCTTTAGAGTTGTGCTATTGGTACAATCATAATCCCACTTTTTTTTGTCAATCAGACAGACAATTTAAATGGAGGCAATCTAGAGCAGTGGTCAAAAGTTTAAGGCTGAAATCCTGGCTCTGGCTTTTCTTAGCTGTGTGACCTGGGGCCAAATCCTCCTGCGTGAGGCTCAGTTTCTTCATTTCTAAAATGGGTATGAAGTTGGCACACACACACATAACTAACTCGAGGATTGAAACCTATTGCAATTTGCTCACATAAAAGGGACATTATTGGAAGAATACCATACAATTGCTAGCTACCTGACTGTGGGAAGTGCAGTCAGACCTCACGGATCTAGGAATCCATCAAGTGGCCTTTGTCTTCCTCTCCCTACTTTGATTTGACATGTGCATAGCTATTATTTTCTGCAGACAGGCTTTCTCTTACTCATCATGGTCACATGATCACCTGACAGTTAAAAATGGCTACCAGGCCTGAGTCCATCCCGTCTCTCCAGTGGCCACAATCCCTGCCTTGCTCTGTCTCTATTTTGTTCAAATTCACGAGTGAGAGATTCAGGTCTGTAGCTTGTCAGGTAATGGTTGGATGTCTTGGAGTCAGTGTCCAAATCTGATGTGTGAGTTGTGACCCTGTGGGTGGAGAGTGGATGAGGCTAGCCAGATGGCCCACCGTACACTCCTCAGGGGATGTAGGCCAGGGAAGGCTCTCTGAGAAGAGGGCATGGGTTGTGCAGGTAAGGTAACCTAGAAATGACTGTCCATTTGTAAGCCATTAATAAAGAGTACTTATTCATCATTGTTAAAATTAAATAATAACAGTTAAGTCACCCTGAACTAGGAGTCAGGTGAACTATGTTCTGGTCTGGAGGTCCCCTGATAGAATCACCTGGCGGAGATTTAAAAACCTTAGGACCAGCCTGCACCCCAGACCAATTAAATCACAAATTCAGATTGTCTGGGGGTGACACCCAGTTATCAGCATTTCCAAAGCTCCCAGATGATTCCAAATGTGTAACCAAGGGTGAGAAAACCTGTTGCAGTCTGTGTTCTTACTGTACTTAGCTGTGTGAACAGTCACTACGCCCCAGTGGATTTCAATCTTCTCATCTGTAAAATCAGTTTCCCCTGGGTCCCTTCTAGCTCTAACCTGAATTTCCAGGATTCAGACTTGATTTATCCGTAATCACATTTTTCATACAACATATTTCAAGGTAACTTAAATATTATAAAGAATGTTATTAAGGAATTTAAAAGTACAGATTAGAATATGGTTTGTGGGTAGAAACTTCTTTTATTTCGTAATTAGTACTATAGCTGCAAATAAGTATCCTTTGGGGGTATTCAGCCTATTCCAAACCTGTTTCACCTGTTCTTTGGCTGTATTTAAAGACTGATGGAAATGTTTAACGAAGAGGAAATAGAAGAGAATGTAGTTTTCTTTCAGAATTGAACATTGTGAAAAGAATTTATAACAAAGTGAACAGCTCTGATTTTTGGTGTGGACATGATGTGGAATTTTCTTTTTACCTTTATGCGAACTTCCTTTGCCTTTGGTGGGGCCACTTCTATTTCCTCAATGGCAAGTGGTGCACCAGGCTTCCAGTGTGTAGCTGCTCTGCACCTGATAACCTGGCAAATAGAATATGGGGTCAAAAGGGGAAACTCCTTAGGCTTGGGAGATGGAAGACACCTGTGTTAATGATTTTTAGGGGGCTTCCTCACTCAAACCAAAACAAAGAAAAAATCATTGCTTTAATATGTGCCGTATGTAGCCTCTCAAACCTCAATCCAACTCTTTTGTACTCTCAGTCTCTGTATTCAAATTAGATTTTCAATACTAATTACGTGCACATACTGTGACACAACCAAGAGGATAGATGTCCCACTTTTGCTCTTACCATGAATGATGTTGTGTAGTGGCTGTTTCAGGGAAGGGATGGCATTGCAGTGTGGGAGTTATTTATGATCCTGGGTATGGGACACAGTCCGCTTTGGGGTGGAGGGGTATGGAGCAGGGAATGAAGACCATCTGGTTGTGGCAATTCCTCAAATGGTGGTGGTCATTTTCAGATTGAGGTTGGAGAGGTTGTTGGTGGCAGGGTAGTTCTTAGGGCTTCTGATTTCAGCCCACCGCTGTCCTCCCTATAAATTCTCTTTCCATGTGGTCTCATCTATTTTTATAGATTCAACCACTACCTTTATGAAAATGACGTTCACAGTCTGCATCTGTGAACAGACTTGTCCCTAAGCTTTAGACGTATTTATTCATCTGCTGTTTGAATGCGCTACAGGTACCTCAAACACAACATGTTAAAACATGAACACATCATTCTTTCTTTCTCCTGTCTTCCCCACCCCCACACCAGCGGTGGACACAATCTACTCCTCCCACTGCGTTCTCTATTTCAGTGAGTGGCCATGTAACCTATTCACTCACCCAAGAAAGAAACCCTGGAAGTAGACTTAAGTTCTCGCTCTCCTTCAACCTCTATGATCTAAAATTTTTTGGAATCTGTCCCCTCTTCTCCATTCTTCATACTACTGTATGGTCCAGGTCCTCATGCCTTTCACCTGGCTTGAGTTCATCACCTTGAAATCCATCCTCTATCTCATTGCCATCTGAACTATAATCCTGATCATGCTAATCCCCTACCTAAAAATGATATTGCTACCAATTGTTAATGAGGATCTGTTGATATGGTCTACAAGGCTTTCCATGATCTTCTCCCTGTCAGCCTCTCCAGCCTTATTTCTGGTCACTTCCTGCCTCAGACTTTACCCTCCAGGCACAAAAAATATTCTGGAGATTCTCATATAGGATATTTTTCTTGCTTCTATGTTTCTCCTCATCTTGTTTCTTCCCCCTGTACAACCGTCTCCTCTTTTACTTGGTGAATTCTTAGCGCTACAAGTTTCCTCTTAGGTGTTGTCTTCCCTGGGAAGCCAAGCCAGGTTAGGAGTACTTCTCCTCTCTCTCTTTTACTACCCTTGCACACTCTTTTATAACTGTGCTTTTATAATTACTCTGTCTCTTTGTGAGATCCTTGGAGGAGGCGACATGTATCTGACTCTGGAAAATTGGATAGAGGGCTTGATATATTGCTTATTGAAGGACTGAGAAAACTGAGGAAAGGCAAAGTGCATACAGGGAACGAAGGAGAGGTACTAAGCCCGAGAGCCTCTCACCTGGAGGGGTGCTGTACAGAGACTAGGTGGGCGATGAGCTGTTGGTAAATAAGCAAGCACACAGACTGACACAACAAAGACGTGACATAAAGGAGAAGACTGCACTTACTTTCCCTGTAGTATTCATGCTGACTTTCTTAGTGTTCTTGACACAGAGGAATATATTGAGAAAGGGAGACTCTCGTTACAACTTTCACTGTGGAAAGTCCAAGAGTACACAGGTCACTGATCAGTAGAGACTGAGTCCTGAGCTTTTTGTTTAATTAGGTAATTATTATCCCTGTTGCCTAGAAACTCAGATTGTCCTGTTTCTTGAGGGAGGTTCCAAAGTATAATCTGAAATAGATGTAGCTGAGTGAAAGGGCACAAAGTGTGAAATTGTGCAAAGGTTTTATTCCTTCTTCTCTCAATCATGAAGTTCTCCTCTTAGCACCCACTCTATTGAGGTTTAAATTTGGTCTTTTTTTTTGCTGAGGAAGATTAGCCCTGAGGTAACATTCATGCCAATCTTCCCCCTCTCTATATGTGGGACGCTGCCACAGCATGGCTTGACGGATGGTGTGTAGGTACACACCTGGGATCTGAACCTAAAAACTCCAGGCCGCCAAGCAGCATGCGTGAACCCAACCACCACGCCACTGAGTCAGCCCCTAAATTTGGTCTTTTACATGCTCAAGTTCAGAATTTCTAACAGAGTCTATAAAATTGCCTCTTTTATGTTGTTTCTCACATGCAGATATGATCATCTGTGTCTCTAAACTTGAGTAGTCCTTTTGATTTTCTAAACCTGTGTCTCATTGTTGCGGAATTAGGATGTTACTAGAGAGTTTTTTCTAGTAGTGTAGCGTAAGCTCCTCATGTCTTGGTGTGCTGAGCTGATTACTCAGAGGAAGTGAAACCAATTTGCATAAGGAGCCTGACCATCAGGATTTGGATTTGAGAAAACCTCTGTATGTGAACTAAGAGAGTGTTGGCCAGGACCCAAGACCCTGATGAACAAGAGGCACAAGGAAATGCATTTCCAATGAAAGGCAACAGCGGTGGGCAGGTTTTAGCTAGAAGGGAAGAGAAGAAGAGAAAATGGTCTTTCTGTGACAACTGGTACTGTCGTATGATTTTTCTTCTTTAGCATGTTGATGTGGTGGATTAAATTGATTAATTCCAAATGTTGAACCAGTCTTAACAGACCTGGAAAAAATCCCCCTTGCTAATTCCTTTTATATATTACTGGATTAATTTTGCTAATTTTTTTTAAAGATTTCTGAGTCTATATTTATGAGAGTTATTGGTGTTAGTTTTCTTTCTTTTCACTGTCTTCATCTGATTTTGGTGTCATGGTAATACAATTTCATAAACTCGACCTCCTCCTCTGAGGAATTAGTCCATTTCATACAGGCCGTCAAATTTATGTAAGTAGAGCTGTGCTCTCTCTCTTTGTTTTAAAAAACAGCTTTATTAAGACACAATACACCTACTATACAATTCATCCATTTAAAGTGCACAGTTTAACTTTTTGTGTATTCACAGATATGTGCAACCATCACTACAATCAATTTTTGAATACTTTCATCAACTCAGAAAGCGCTCCCATACCTCCCTGTGCCTTCATTCCACCCCCGCCTCCCCACCAGCCCTCCACAACCACTCACGTACTGTTTGTCTCCATAGATTTACCTATTCTGAACATTTTACATGAATGGAATCATATGATATGTGTTATTTTATGACTGGCTTCTTTCACTTAGCATAATGTTTTCAAGGTTCATCTGTGTTATAGCATGTATCCATATTTCATTCCTTTTTATGGTCAAAAAAATTCCATTGTATGGATACACTACATTATCCATTCATCAGTTGATGCACATTTGGGGTTGTTTGCACTTTTTTGGATATTATGAATCATGCTGCTATCATCATTCCTGTACAAGTTTTTGTGTAGATGTATCTTTTTATTTTTCTTGGGTATATACTTAGAAATTGAATTGCTGGGTTACATGGTAGGAATCTATGTTTAATTGTTTGAGACACTGCCAGCCTTGATTCCAAGAGTGGCTGCACCATTTTACATTCCTACCAGCAGTGTGTGAGGGTTCCAGGTTTTCCACATCCTCATCAACATTTGATATTATCTTTTTTTTTATTATAGCCATCCTATATAGCATCCTGTGGGTATAAAGTGGTATCTCATTGTGATTTTGATTTGCGTTTCCCTGATATCTAATGATGTCAAGCATCTTTTCACATGCCTATTGGCCATCTATATATCTCCTTTGGAGAAATGTCAATTCAGATCATTTACCCGCTTTTAATTGAGCTCTTTGTCTTCTTCTTATTAAATTGTAAGAATTCTTTATTCTATATATACATCTGTTATCAGGTATATGACTTGAGAATATTTTCTCCCATCCTGAGTTGTCTTTTCACTTTCTCTATAGGATCCTTTGTAGCACAAAAACTTTTAACTTGGTGAAGTCCAATTTCTCTACTTTCTTTTTTGGTTTTATAACTAGGAAATTATTGCCTAATCCAACGTTACAAAGATTAACACTGATAATTTTTTCTAAGAGTTTGATAGTTTAGCTTTGACATTTAGGTCTTTGATCCATTTTGATTTAATTTGTATATGATGTGAGGTGAGGGCCCAGCTTTGTTCTTTTGTGTAGATATCCAGTT
This sequence comes from Equus asinus, assembly GCF_041296235.1. Lineage (NCBI taxonomy): Eukaryota > Metazoa > Chordata > Mammalia > Perissodactyla > Equidae > Equus > Equus asinus. The sequence continues at coordinate 82,135,330 of NC_091792.1, read as the reverse complement.
GTCCCAGCACCATTTGTCAAAAAGAATATTCTTCAACAACTTGAATGTCTGGTACCCTTGTCAAAAATCAATAGACTATAGATAGATGAGTTTGTTTATGGACTCTCCATTCTATTCTAGGTCCTTGCATTTCTATAGAATTTTAGAATCAACCTGTCAATTTTTATTTTTTTTGAGGAAGATTGGCCCTGAGCTCACATCTGTTGCCAATCTTCCTCTTTTTGCTTGAAGAAGATGGTCGCTGAGGAGGTTGGTGTCAAGATGGCAGCATAGGCAGACCCTGAGTTCACCTCGTCCCATGAACGCAACCGAGTTAGAACTTTTCTTGGAATAATTGCCCCTGAAAGAGAACTGAAAACTGGAAAAAAACAAAGAACCACCACAACAAGTGACAAGAATCCCCACCTTCTGACTGAGGCAGAAGAGGCTGAAATTCCTTTCTCAAGAGAAAAAAGCCACCTTTGCGAGCCACGGATCTTCAGTGTTGGCCAGGAGAAATCCTAAGGTACACAGCCTTTCCTGCCAGAGTGGGGACCTGAGCGGGGGCACATTACCACTATAAGCATCCTTTGGACTCAGCACAACTGACATGAGTCTCATAATATCTAGCTTTGCTGGCTATGAATTACAACAAGGAATACCCCTAGAAAATCTTTTGGATATAAGTGGAATAAAGCCAGCTCTTAAAGGGCCCACATCATCTGTGTCTCTAAACTTGAGTAGTCCTTTTGATTTTCTAAACCTGTTTCTCATTGTTGACACAACTCATCTGTTTCACCACACACAAATTCATCTGTTTCATAAAGCAACCTGAAATCACCAGAAGGAAATATGCACAGTCATTGGGGAAAAGAGACTCACCTAATAGTCTCTTGGTGCATCTTGGTGAGAGGTGAGACCTCTCCAGGGACTAAGACATTGACATCAGCCATTATTTTTACCTATGACAAGTGTGCTGGCACAGAGGCAGGCAGACACCATTGGAGCTCTTCCCCTGGCCTGTTAGCCCAGAGTCTGCCCCGGCCACTAGATTTAATCCAGCTTAGCCAGGGCAGTCAGCCTGCCCTAGGGACTGGTCCCACCCAACAGCAAGCCCTGGAGCAACTCTTTGGCCTGCATAGACTGGGAGCCTGGATCCGCTGCAGGCAGGCAAGTGGCTCTGGCTCTGTGGGGCATGGTGGAATGTGTGGGGCATTGGAGGAGGGTGTAGGGGCCACTGTGATGGGGTCACTGGGTCTGCTCCAGGGAGTTGGGATGTGTTCATGGGCCAGGACTGTGTTGACGGTGTGTGTGGACCTGTGGGCCATGGGGCTTATCAGCAGCAGAAGACCTCTGCTTCTCAAACAGCTACATAGGGAATCAGCCCCACCTTCCAAAGCCCTAAACAATTAGGTGCTCCCCTGCCTGGGTCCAGCTTCACTCAGCAGCAATCCTGAGAGAGTTGACAACAGCCTTGCAGGCCAGAGGCCTACAGCATTTGTAAGCACCTAAGCCTAGCAACCAGCCATGCTGGGCACCTACTCACTTTACAGAAAAACTGCAACAGGAATGTGCTATTGGACCTTGCAGCCAACTGTGCTGGGGCTCCCCAAATCTGATAAAGTGACTGAAGAGTCCATAGCAGCCCCCCTGTAGCTCAGCATTACAACCAGCTGGCCAGGGGGACAGCCTAGACTCCCTGGGCACCTGCAGCAAGAGCAACCCTGCCACCACAGAAGGACACATGTAGCCCACATGGGGGTCAGTCTTGGAACATTTGGAACTGGTGACAGGAGGGAAGAACACTGCTGGGCCTCAAAAGGCAGCTCTTACATAAGGCTGCTTCTCCAAGAGCAGCAGACGTAGCTGACCCACCTAACACATAGGTATAAGCACAGAGAAAGAGGCAAAATGAGGAGGCAAGGGAATATATTCCAAGCAAGGGAACAGGACAAAACCCTAGAAAAAGAACTAAATGAAAGAGAAATAAACAATCTACCCAACAAAAAGTTCAAACAAAAAGTCATAAGGATCCTCACTGATCTTGGGAGAAGAATGGGTGAACAAAGTGAGTACATAAACAAAGAATTAGAAAATATAAAAAAGAACCAATCAGAAATGAAGAATACAATACTGGAAAAGAAAAACTCCCTAGAAGGACTCAATCGCAAAGTGGGTGATACAGAAGAACGGATCAGCGAGCTGGGAGAAAGACTAGAGCAAATCACACAAGCTGAACAGGTAAAAGAAGAAAAGAATGTAAAAGAATCAGAATAGTCTAAGAGACCTCTGGGACAACATCGAGCACACTAACATTCATTTTATAGGTGTCCCAGAAGGAGAAGAAAGAGACAAAGGGGCAGAGATTGTCACTGAGCTAGCATCTGCGTCAATTGTCTGCTATCTTATGTGGGATGCTGCCACAGTGTGGCTTGGTGAGTGATGCTATGTCTGTGCCTGGGATCCAAACCTGTGATGTCCATGCCACCAAAACAGAGTATGCTACATTAACCACTATACCACCAGGCTTGCCCCAAGAATCAACATGTCAGGGCTGGTCCATGGCCGAGTGGTTAAGTTTGTGTGCTCTGCTTCAGTGGCCCAGGATTTAGCAGGTTTAGATCCTGGGCATGGACATGGCACTGTCATCAGGCCATGATGAGGTGGCATCCCACATAACAAAACCAGGGGGACCTCCAGCTACAATATACAACTATGTACTGGGGGGCTTTGGGGAGGAGAAGAAGAAAGAAAGATTGGCAACAGATGTTAGTGCAGATTGGTTTATTGTAACCTATCATTAAAGGAAAAAAAAGGAAGTAGAGAAAGAAAACAATTAAGAAAAAAAGAATCAACCTGTAAATTTTTATAAAAAGCCAGCTTAACTATTACAGGGCTGTGTCAAATCTGACATCACTTCGGGAGGTATTGCCATCTAACCATATTAAGTTTTCCAATCCATGAACATGAGCTATCTTGCCATTATTTAGATCTTTGAGTTCTTTTAAGAGTATTTTATAATTTCAAATAATAAGTTTTGCTTTACTTTTGTTTAATTTATTCCTAGATATTTTGTTCTTTTTGATGTTATTGTAAATGGAATTATTTTCTTAATAGAAACACCACAATTGACTTTTATATATTGATCGTGTGTCTCATAACTTTGTTATAGATGTATTATTAGTTCTAATAGTTTTCTAGTGGATTCATTAGGATTTTTTTTGTATGCAAGCTCATCTTATCTGCAATTAGAAATAGTTTTCTGAGCAAGGTCTGATGGCCTAGTAGTTCAAGTTTGGTGCATGCTCCTTTAGCAGCCTGCGTTTATTTAGTTCATGCATGTGGAACCACACCATTTGTCTCTCAGTAGCCATGCTGTGGTGGTGGCTCACATAGAAGAAGTAGAAGGACTTACAACTAGTATATCCAACTATGCACTATTGCTTTGGGGATGGAAACAAAAGGAGAGAAAGATTGGTAACAGATCTTAGCTCAGGACAAATCTTTCCCAGCAAAAAAAAAAAAGAAAAAAGAAAAAAAAGTAAAAGTTTTTCTTCTTTCTTTCCAATCCAATGCCTTTTTTTTAACTTCTTGCCTAACTGTATTGGATAGAACTTCCAGACAATGTTGAATAGAAATGGCAAAAGTGGACATCTTGGTCTTCTTTCTCATCATAGGGGGAAAGCATCCAGTCTTTGATTATTAAGTATAATGTTTGCTGTGGGCTTTTCATAGAAGCTCTTTATCAGTTTGAAGAAGTTCCCTTCTACTCTTAGTTTGTTGAATCTTTCTATCATGAAATGGTTGTGCATTTTGTTAGTTTTCTGTCTCTATTAAGATTATCATGTGGCTTTTGATTCTTATTTTATTGCTGTGGTGGATAGCATTAAGTGATTTTTGGATGTGAAACCAGTCTTGCATACCTGGGATGTATCTCACTTGGTCATTGTACATGATTCTTTTCATACGTTGCTAGATTTAGTTTACTCGTATTTTGTTGAGAATTTTTTGTCCTTATTCATAAGAAATGAAGATATGATTTTCTTTTCTTGTGATGTATTTGTCTGGTTTTGGTATCAGGATAATCCTGGCTTCGTAGAAAGAGTTGGCAAGTGTTGTTCTCTCCTTTTATATTTTTTGGAAGAATTTGTGGAAAATTGGTATTAATTTTTCATTAAAGCTTTTGTGGAATCACCAGTGAAGACTTCTGGGCTTGGGCCTGTCTTTGTGTCAAGCTGATTAGAAATTTAATTTCTTCACTTGTTATAGGTCTATTTAGACTGTCTATTCCTTCTTGAGTTAGTTTTTGTAGTTTTTGTCTTCCTAGAAATTTATCCATTTCACCTGAGTTATCTAACTTGTTGGCATACCATTGCTCATAGCAATTTTTTTATAATCCTTTTTATTTCTATGAGGATGGCAGTAAAGTCTGTAGTGATTTGAGTCTTATGTCTTGGTCAGTCTAGCTAAAAGTTTGTTAATTTTGTTGATCATTTCAAAAGAACCAGCTTTTGGGGTTTCATCAATTTTCTCCACTATTTTTCTATTTATTTCATTAATTTTAGTTCTAATCTTCACCATTCCTCTCCTTTTGCTTGATTTTGGTGTAGTTTGCTCTTTGGTTTCCAGTGTCTTAAGGTGGAAAGTTTGGTTATTGACTTAAGATTTTTCTTCTTTTTAAACACAGGCCTTTATAGCAATAAATTTTCTTCTAAGCATGGTTTTAGCTACAGCCCATAAGTTTTGATGTGCTGTCTCTTCATTTTCATTCTTCTCTTCTTAGAGTATTTTCTAATCTCCTTTTTCATTTGTCCTTTGACCCATTGATTATTTAGGAGTATGTTCTTTAAAATCTCCATATTTGTCAGTTTCTCAAATTTCTTTCTGTTTTTGATTTTTAATTTCATTCCATTATGTGGTCAGAGATCATACTTTCTAGTACTATCCTTTTAAATTTATAGAGGTTTGTTTTATGACCTAGCATATGGTTTATTGTGGAGAATGTTTCACGTACACTTGAGAAGAATGTATATTCTGCTGTTATTGGCTGGAGTGTTCTTTAGATGCGTTCTAGGTCTGGTTGCTTTATAGACTTGTTCAAATCTATTTCCTTGCTGACCTTCTGTCTACTTCAATCAAATATTGAAAGTCAGGTATCGAGGTCTCCAACTGTTATTGTTGAATTGTCTACTTGTCCCTTAATTTCTATCCTTTTTTTTCATGGGCTTTGATGCTCTGTTGTTAGATTCACATGAGTTTTTTAATTGTAATATGTTCTTGATGAATCTAGCTTTTAATCATTATTAAATCTTCCACTTTATATCTAGTAACACTTTAAATAGTCTATTTTGTTTAATATTAGTATAGTGTCTCCAGCTAACTTGTGGTCACTGTTTGCATGTTATCTTTTACAAGCCTCTTCTTTCAATGTATTTATGTCTCTGAACACCGTCATGCACCACATGATGACATTTTAGTCAATGATGGACCATATATAACTGTGGTGCCATAAGATTAGTACCATATAACCTAGGTGTGTAGTAGGTTATACCGCCTAGGTCTGTGTAAGTACACTCTACGATGAACTACAATGATGAACTTGCCTAACGATGCATTTCTCAGAACGCATCCCCATCATTAAGTGACACACGATTGTATGTAAATGTAGACAGCACATACTTGGATCTTGTTTGTTTATCCAGTGTGACAATCCCTGTCTCTTGATTTGGTTGTTCAATCCATTCATATTTAATGTTATTATTAATATAGTTGGGCATACACTTGCCATTTTACTTTTAATTTTCTGTATGTTTCATGTCTTTTTTCTTTCTATTTCTCTTTACTGCTTTCTTTTTTACTAAATCAATGAGTCTAATGTGGAATTTAAATTTCTTTAATGATTTTTCTCACTATATTTTTTGAGTTATTTCCTTAGTGGTTGCTCTAGGCCTTGTATACACATTAACTTATCAGAATCAGCTTCAGATTACTACTAAGGTAATGCCAGGGAGGTATAGAAATGTTGCTACATTTTAGCTGTATCCCCTTCATCGTTTTTGTCATATTCTTTTTATATATATTGTGTGTATAAATGTTAGAAAACTAATAATACATTGTTATAAATATTATTTTATATAATTTTATGTTGTTTAAAGAAGCTGAGAGGAGTAAGGTGAGCAAGTATATGTTTATAGCTTTTGATATATTAAACTTTCGATTTATTATTTTTGGTTCTCTTTATCTATTCCTGTGATTGAGTTACAAGCTGAAATCTTTTCCTTAGCCCAATACACCTTTGTTCCCGCCCATCTCCTTGGTGCTGTTATTGGCAAAGATACTACATTCTGTATATATCACAGACCCAAGAACACATTATACACATATTATGTTATGCAATTGCTTTTTAAGTCAGCTGAGAGGAGATAAATAAGCCTTTATAATTTCATAACTACCTAAACACTGCTCTTTTCCCCCCTCCCTGTGGATTCAAATTCCTGTCTGGAGTCACTTGCTTTCAGCCTAAAGAACCTCCTTTTGCTTTATCTGTTTACTTTTTAGGTTAGATGGCCTGTTTCCCCCCCAGCTCTATTGAGATATAGTTGACATATAATATTGTGTAAGATTAAGATGTACAATGCGATGATTTGATACACATACATATTGTGAAATGTTTACCACAATGGTGGTTAACACATCCTTCCCCTCACATAATTGTCATTTTTAGTTATTGTTTTTTTTAAATTTTTTAAAAATTTTTTATTTTATTTTTTTTTCGGATGTACATCATATTTCAAATTCTGGATACACTACCTCATGTTCACAACCAGAACACGAATTATAGTGCATCCCCTCACACGTGACCCTCATCACCCCTTTTGCCTTCCCCCTCCCCCCTTCGCCAATGGTAACCACCAGTCCAATCTCCAATGCTATGTATTTTTTTTTGTCGTTTTTATCTTCTACTTATGAGTGAGATAGTATGGTATTTGACTTTCTCCCTCTGACTTATTTCACTCAGCATAATACCCTCAAGGTCCATCCATGTTGTCACAAATGGCTGGATTTCATAATTTCTCATGGCTGAGTAGTAGTCCATAGTGTATAAATACCACACCTTCTTTATCCATTTGTCCCTTGATGGGCACCTAGGTTGCTTCCGAGTCTTGGCTATTGTGTATAATGCCGCAATGAACATAGGGGTGCAAGTATCTTTATGCCTTTGTGTTTTCAAGATCTTTGGATAAATACCCAGCAGTGGAATAGCTGGATCATATGGTAGATCTATCTTTAATTTTCTGAGGATACTCCAAACTGCTTTCCATAGTGGCCGCACCAATTTGCACTGCCACCAGCAATGAACAAGTGCTCCCTTCTCTCCACACCCTCTCCAACATTTGTTGTTTCTTGTCTTGTTAATTATAGCCATTCTGACCAGAGTGAGGTGATACCTCATTGCAGTTTTGATTTGCAATTCCCTGATAGCTAATGATGTTGAGCATCTTTTCATATGCCTGTTGGCCATCTGTCTTTCTTCTTTGGAGAAATCTCTGTTCAGATCTTTTGCCCATTTTCTAATTGGGTTGTTGGTTTTTTTGTTGTTGAGCTGTATGAGTTCTTTGTGTATTTTGGATATTAACCCCTTATCTGATATGTGGGTTGCAAATATCTTCTCCCAATTGTTAGGTTGTCTTTTCGTTTTGTTGATCGTTTCCTTTGCTGTGCAGAAACTTTTTAGTTTGATGTAGTCCCATTTGTTCATTTTTTCTTTTGTTTCTCTTGCCCGGTCAGACATGGGACTTGAAAATATCCTGCTCAGACCAATGTCATAGAGCGTACTGCCTATGTTTTCTTCTAGAAGTCTCATGGTTTCGGGTCTTACATTCAAGTCTTTAATCCATTTTGAGTTGATTTTTGTGCATGGTGTAAGGGAATGGTCTACTTTCATTCTTTTGCATGTGGCTGTCCAGTTTTCCCAACACCATTTATTGAAGAGACTCTCCTTTCTCCATCGTATGCTCTTGGCTCCCTTGTCGAATATTAGCTGTCCATAAACGTGTGGGTTTACTTCTGGGCTCTCAATTTTGTTCCATGGATCTGTGTGTCTGTTTTTGTGCCAGTACCATGCTGTTTTGGTTGCTATGGCTTTGTAGTATAATTTGAAATCAGGGAGTGTGATACCTCCAGCTTTGTTCTTTTTTCTCAGGAATCCTTTGGCTATTCGGGGTCTTTTGTTGTTCCATATAAATTTTAGGATTCTTTGTTCTATTTCTGTAAAAAATGTTGTTGGAACTTTGATAGGGATTGCGTTGAATCTATAGATTGCTTTAGGAAGTATGGACATTTTATCAATGTTAATTCTTCCAATCCAAGAGCACTGGAATATCTTTCCATTTCTTTGTGTCTTCTTCGATTTCTTGCAACAATGTTTTATAGTTTTCGGTGTACAGATCTTTCACCTCTTTCGTTAAGTTTATTCCTGGGTATTTTATTCTTTTTGTTGCAATTGTAAATGGGATGGTATTCTTAATTTCTCTTTCTGCTACTTCGCTGTTAGTGTATAGAAACGCCACGGATTTTTGTACATTGATTTTGTATCCTGCAACTTGACTGTATTCCTTTATTATTTCTAAAAGTTTTTTAGTGGACTCTTTAGGGTTTTCTAGATATAAAATCATGTCATCTGCAAAGAGTGACAGTTTCACTTCTTCTTTTCCAATGTGGATCCCTTTTATTTCTTTTTCTTGCCTGATTGCTGTGGCTAGAACTTCCAATACTATGTTAAATAAGAGTGGTGACAGTGGGCATCCTTGTCTGGTTCCTGTTCTTAGAGGGATAGCTTTCAGTTTTTCTCCATTGAGAATGATATTTGCTGTGGGTTTGTCATATATGGCCTTTATTATGTGGAGGTATTTTCCTTCTATACCAAATTTATTTAAAGTTTTTATCATAAATGGATGCTCTATCTTGTCAAATGCTTTCTCTGCATCTATTGAGATGATAATGAGATTTTTATTCTTCATTTTGTTAATGTGGTGTATCACGTTGATAGATTTGCGGATGTTGAACCATCCCTGCATCCCCGGAATGAAACCCACTTGATCATGATGTATGATCTTTTTAATGTATTCTTGTATTCGATTTGCTAGTATTTTGTTGAGGATTTTTGCATCAATGTTCATCAGTGATATTGGCCTGTAATTTTCTTTTTTTGTGTTGTCCTTGTCTGGTTTTGGTATCAGGATAATGTTTGCTTTGAAGAAAGAGTTAGGAAGCCTCCCCTCCTCTTCACTTTAGTGGAAGAATTTGAGAAGGATAGGTATTAAGTCTTCTTTGAATGTTTGGTAGAATTCACCAGGGAAGCCATCCGGTCCTGGACTTTTACTTTTTGGGAGGATTTTAATTGCTGTTTCGATCTCCTTACTGGTGATTGGTCTATTCAAATTTTCTACATCTTCTTGGTCCAGTTTTGGAAGGTTGTATGTTTCTAAGAATTTATCCATTTCTTCTAGATTATCCAATTTGTTGGTGTATAGCTTTTCATAGTATTCTCTTATTATCTTTTGTATTTCTGAGGTGTCCGTTGTAATCTCTCCTCTTTCGTTTCTGATTTTATTTATTTGAGCCTTCTCTCTTTTTTTCTTGGTGAATGTAGCTAAGGGTTTGTCAATTTTGTTTACCTTTTTGAAGAACCAGCTCTTGGTTTCATTAATTTTTTCTATTTTGTTTTAGTCTCTATTTCATTTATTTCTGCTCTGATTTTTATTATTTCCTTCCTTCTGCTGATTTTGGGCTTTGTTTGTTGTTCTTTTTCCAGTACCTTTAGGTGCACTTTTAGATTGTCTATTTGGGATTTTTCTTCTTTGTTGAGGTAGGCATGAATTGCTATAAACTTCCCTCGTAGAACCGCTTTTGCTGTATCCCACAGATTTTGGCATGTCATGTTTTCATTTTCATTTGTCTCCAGGAATTTTTTTATTTCTTCTTTGATTTCTTCATTGACCCAATCATTGTTCAGTAGCATTTTGTTCAATCTCCACATTTTTGTGGCTTTTCTGGTTTTCTTTCTGTAGTTGATTTCCAGTTTCATACCTTTGTGGTCAGAAAAGATGCATGGTATTATTTCAATCTTCTTAAATTTATTGAGACTTGTTTTGTGGCCTAATATGTGATCAATCCTGGAGAATGTTCCGTGGGCATTTGAAAAGAATTGTATTCTGTGGTTTTTGGATGGAATGTTCTGTATATATCTACGAAGTCCATCTGGCCCAATGTGTCCTTTAAGGCCAGTGTTTCCTTATTGATCTTCTGTTTGGATGATCTATCCATTGGTGTAAGTGGAATGTTAAAGTTCCCTACTATTATTGTGTTACTGTCTATTTCTCCTCTTATGTCTGTTAATAATTGTTTTATGTATTTAGGTGCTACTACTTTGGGTGCGTAGGTATTTATAAGTGTTATATTTTCTTGTTGGATTGTTCCCTTTATCATTATGTAGTGCCCGTCTTTGTCTCTTATTACAGCTTTTGATTTAAAGTCTATTTTGTCTGATATAAGGATTGCTACCCCTGCTTTCTTTTCTTTGCTATTTGCATGGAATATCTTTTTCCATCCTTTCACTTTCAGTTTGTGAGTTTCTGTAGGTCTGAAGTGTGTCTCTTGTATGCAGCATATACCTGGATCTTGTTTTTTTATCCAGTTGGCCACCCTATGGCATTTGATTGGAGCATTTAATCCATTGACATTTAAAGTAGCTATTGATAAATATGTATTTATTGCCATTTTGTCACTTTTTCTTTTTTTTGGGTGTTTTAGTAGCTCTTCTCAGTTCCTTTCTTTTTCTCTTGCTCTCTTCACTTGTGGTTTGATGGCTATCTTTGGTAATATGTTTGATTTACTTTGTCTTACTTTTTTTCCTGCTTGTTATAGGTTTCTGGTTACCATGAGGATCCTATTTAATACACTATGCATATAACAGTCTATATTGAGTAGATAGACTCTTTAGCTTGACCTCTTTCTAAAAGCTCTACTTTTTCACTCCCCTCCTCCCACGTTATATGTTTTTCACATCATATATAGTCTTTTGTTTAGTGTGTGTATATCCATTACCCTCTTATCATTGAAATAGATAATTTTAGTACATTTGTCTTTTAACCTTCATATTACCTTCATAGGTAGTTGATCTGTTGCCTTTACTATACTTTTACCTTGCAAGTGATTTTATTGCCTGTTTTTTCTTGTTGTTGTTTTGGGTTTTTTTGATAATTTTTTTGTTTTATCTCTATTTGTGGTCATTACTTTCCCACTTAAATAAGTCCCTTCAGCATTTCTTGTAGAACTGGTTTCTTAGTGATAAACTCCTTTAATTTTTGCTTGCCTGGCAAGCTCTTTATCTTTCCTTCCATTCTGAACGACAGCCTTTATGGATAGAGTATTCTTGGTTGTAGGTTTTTTCCTTTTAGCACTTCAAATATGTCGTGCCATTCTCTTCTCGCCTGTAGGGTCTCGGCTGAGAAGTCTGCTGACAGCCTGATGGGCTTCCCTTTATATGTCACTTGTGGCCTTTCTCTTGCTGCTTTTAGGATTCTCTCTTTGTCTTTAAATTTAGACATTTTGATTATAATATGTCTTCGTGGGGGCCTCTTTGGGCTTCTCTTGTTTGGAGCTCTCTGTGCTTCCTGAACTTGGATGTCTGTTTCCTTCCTCAGGTGAGGAAAATTTTCCTCTATTATTTCGACAAATAAATTTTCTGCCCTTTTGTCTCTCTCTTCTCCTTCTGGGACCCCTATAATCCGAATGTTAGGATGCTTGATATTGTCCCAGAGTTCCCTTACACTGTTCTCATTCTGTCTAATTCTTTTTTCCCTTTTCTGTTCTGCTTGGGTGATTTCCTCTAATCTTTCATCTAGCTCGCTGATCCATTCTTCTGCTTCCTCTACTCTGCTATTGAGTCCCTCTAGTGAATTTCTCATTTCAAGTATTGTATTCTTCATTTCTGATTGGTTCTTTTTTATATCTTCCAGTTCTTTGCTGATGTGCTCACTGTGTTCATCCATTCTTCTCTGCATATCTGTGAGCATCCTCATTATATTTTGTTTGAATTCCTTGTCAAGGAGGTAGCTAGTTTCTGTTTCACTTAGTTCTTTTTCTGGTGTTTTGTAGTGTTCCCTTGCTTGGAAAGTATTCCTTTGCCTCCTCATTATGCCTCTTTCTCTGTGCTATTTTCTTTGTACTAGGTGAGTCAGCTATGTCTCCTGACCTTGGAGAAGTGGCCTTATGTATGAGATGCCTTATGAGGCCCAACAGTGTGCTTCCCTCTCATCACCAGACCATAAGAACCAGGATTGTCCCCTTTGTGGGCTACTTGTGTTCTTCTGCTGTGGCAGGGTTGCTCCCACTGCAGGTACCCAGGGAGTCTAGTCTTTCCTTCCCTAGCCAGCTGTTTGTAAATCTGGTTTGGAGGGGCCTCAGCACTGTTGGCTACAAAGTCTATTAGCACACTCTTATTGCAAGTGTCCTCTTAATTGAGTTGGTACCCAGTGTAGCTGGTTGCTAGGCTCAGGGGCGTACAGTTGTGATAGGCGTGAGGCCAACAAGGCTGATGTCAGTTCTCTTAGGAGTACAGCTGAGTGGGGCTAGCCCTTGGCATGGAGGCACTCAGTTGTTTCAGGCTTTGGAAGGTGGGGCTGATCCTTTTTATGGCTATTTGCAAAGCACAAGTCTTCTGCCCCTGATAAGCCTCAACCCCCTCTGGACCACATACACCGTCAACGCAGTCCTGGTCCGTGCACACTTCTCAACCCCCTGGAGTGTACCCCACCACCACACTGCAGAGGCTCCCACCTCTGCCCCAATGCCCCCCACAGTTCGCCTGGTCCTCACACAAGCCCTACCCACAGAGGCAGACACCTTTGCCTGCCTGTAGATGATCAAGGCACTCAGTCAATGCAGGCTGAAAAGTAGCCTGAGGGCTTGCTGTTAGGTGGGGCCAGTCCCTAGGGTGGGTTGCCTGCCCTGGCTGAACTGGATTAAATCTGTGCTCTAGTGGGTGTGGCAGAACCCTGGGCTGAGAGCCCAAGGGACGCACCTCAATGGCCCCAGCCGGTGTCCGTATCAGCATGCCTGGACCAGCTCAGAACAATGGCTCCCACCAATGTCTCAGTCTCAGGAGAGGATCCTCCTCTCACCAAGATGCCCCCAGAGCTCACCAGGTGAGTCTTGATTCACCAAAAGACAGTCAGCCTTCTCTCTGGTGATTTTAGGTTGCTGCCATGAGTGAGTTTGTGCGTGGGCCCTGTAAGACCTGGATCTTTTCGGCTTTCAGATGATAGCTTTTCTGGGGTGTCCTTGCTGCAGTTAATAGCGAGCAAAGCCAGATAGTAAGACCCCCATCTGAGTTGGGCCGAGTCCGAAGGATGGTTATAGCAGTATTGCCCCCGCTCTGGACCTCACTCCTCCAGGGAGGGCTGCGTACCTTAGGTTGGCTCCCGCCTGGCCAGCTGAGAAGCTCCGCTGCTCCCAAAGGTGGCTTTTTTCCTCTCTGGCCGGAGTTCCTGCCTCTTCTGCTTTTGGCAGGACTGTCCTTTGTCGTGGGGGTTCTTTTTATCCAGTTTTCAGTTTTCAATCCAGGGTGATTCTTTCCAAAATTGTTGTAACCTGGTTGTGTTCGTGGGAGGTGGTGAGTTCAACGTCTGCTCACAGCGCCATCTTGACGAGAACTCTTTTGCTATTGTTTTGATGAGAACATTTCAGATCTACTCTCATAGCAACTTTGATGTATACAATACAGTATTGTTAACTTTAGTGACCGTTTTGTGCGTTAGATCCCAGGAACTAATTTATCTGATAACTGAAAGTTTGTCCCCTTTGACCAACATCTCCCCATTTCCCTTCCCCCTAAGCCCTGGGAGCCATCATATTTATCCTCTGTTTCTATGAATCTGATGTTTTTAGATTCAACATATAAGTGAGATCATAAAGTGTTTGCCATTTTCTTTTTGACATTTCATTTAGCATATGCCCTCAAGGTCCATCCATGTTGTAGCAAATAGCAGGATTTCCTTCATTTTTATGGTTGAATAATATTCCATGGCATGTGCATGCCCGTGTGTGTGCACACACACAAGCACACACCCCATTTTCTTTATTCGTCCATGGATGCACAGTTATGTTGTTTCCATGTCTTGGTTATTGTGAATAGTGCTCCAATGAACATAGGAGTGCAGAGATCTCTTTGAGATAGTGGTTTGATTTCTTTTGGATGTATACCCAGAAGTGGGATTCTTGTATCATATGGTAGTTCTGTTTTCAATTTTTTTAGGAATCTCCATGCTGTTTTCCATAGTGGCTGCACCAATCTACAGTTCCACCAAGAGTACACCAGGGCTCTCTTTGCTCCATGTCCTCACCAGCATTTATTAGCACTTGTCTTTTGATCATAGCCATCCTAAGAGATGTGAGGTGACATCTCTCTTGGATTTTGTTTTGCATTTTGCTGATGATTAGTGATGTTGAGCACCTTTTCAAGTACTTTCTGGTCATTTGTTTGTCTTCTTTGGAAAAATGTCCATCCAGGTCCTTTGGCTCATGTTTAATCAGATTATTTGGGTTTTTTTTGCTATTGAGTTATATGAGTTTCTTATATATTCTGGATATTAACCTCTTATCAGACACATGGTTTACAAATATTTTCTCTCATTCTGTAGGTTGCCTTTTCATTTTGTAGACTGTTTCTTTTGCCATATGGACACTTTTTAGTTTGATGTAGTCCCACTTGTTGATTTTTGCTTTGTTGTGTGTGCTTTTGGTGTTAGATCACAAAATTCCTTGCTAAGACTGATGTCAAGGAGATTTTCCCCACGTTTTTTTCTAGGGGTTTTATGGTTTCAGGTCTTACATCCAAATTCTTAACCCATTTTGAGTTAATTTTAATGAGTGATGCAAGATACAGGTTCAGTTTCATTCTTTTGCTTGAAATTGCGTGTGAATATCAGTTTTTTCATCATCATTTATTGAAGAGACTATCCTTTCCCCATTGAGTATTCTTGGCACCCTTGTCAAATATTTGTTGGCCGTAGACATTTGGGTTTACTTTTGGACTCTTGATTCTGTTACATTCGTCTATGTATGTTTTTATGCCCATACCATAAAGTAAAAGCATCCTTGTCTTGTTCCTGACCTCAGAGGGAAAACTTTCAACCTTTCACCATTGAGTATGATGGGTTTGTCATATATGGCCTGTATTATTTTGAGCTATGTTCCTTCTATACCTAATTTGTTCAGAGTTTTGATCATTAACGGATGTTGAATTTTGTCAAATGCTTTTACTGCATCTACTGAGATGACTCTACAATTTTTATCATTTATTCTATTAATTTAGTATATCACATTTATTGACTTGCATATGTTGAACCATCCTTGCATCCCAGGGATAATTCCCCCTTCATCATGGTGTATGATCCTTTTAATGACTGTTGAATTCAGTTTAGTAGTATTTTACTGAGAATTTTTGCATCTATATTTGTCAGGGATATTGGCCTGTAGTGTTCTTTTCTTGTAGTATTCTTATTCAGCTTTGGTAACAGGATAATGCTGGCCTCGTAAAATAAGCTTGGGAGTATCCCTTTCTCCTTAAACTTTTGGAAGATTTGGAGAAGAAATGGTGTTAATTCTTCTTAAATGTTTGGTAGAATTCACCATTGAAGCTATCTGGTGCTGGGCTTTTCCTTATTGGGATATTTTTAATTACTGATTGAATCTCCTTACTTATTATAGGTATGTCCAGATTTTCTATGATTCTGGATAGGTTGTGTGTTTCTAGGAATTTATCTTTTTCTCCTAGGTTGTAGAATTTGTTGGTATATAATTGTTCATAGTAGTCTCTTGTGATGCTTTGCATTTGCGTGATATCAGTTATAATGTTTCTTGTTTCATTGACAGTTTTATTGGAATGCTCTCTCTTTCATTCTTGGTAAGTGTAGCTAAAGGTTTGTCAATTTTGTTTATCTTTTCAACAAACTAACTCTTCGTTTCATTCATCTTTCCTGTTGTTTTTCTATTCTCAATTTCACTGATTTCTGCTCTGATTTTTCTTATCTCCTTCTTTCTGTTGACTTTGGGCTTAGTTTGTTCTTTTTCTAGTTCTTTGAGGTGTGAAGTTAGGTTGTTTATTTGGGAGCTCTCTCTTTTTTAATATAGGCATTTATTGCTATCAACCTCCCTCTTAACACGGCTTTTGCTGCATCCCGTAAGTTTTGGTATGTTGTATTTCCACTTTCATTGTTTTCAAGATAGCTTTTTAATTTCCCTTTGGATCCATTTCTGACTCATTGGTTGTTCAGGACTGTGTTGTTTAATTTTCACATATTTGTTAATTTCCACTTTCCCTCCTATTACTGATTTCTAGTTTCCTACCACATTGGTTAAAAAGATACTTGGTATGATTTCAGTATTTTCAAATTTGCTAAGACTTGTTTTGTGACCTAAAATACGATCTTTCTGGGAAAATGTGTTGTGTGCACTTGTAAAGGATAGAATTCTGCTGTTTTTGGAAGGAATGTTCTGTATCTGACTGTTGAGTCCATTTGGTGTAAAGTATAATCCAAGTCTAGTGTTTCCTCAGTGGTTTTCTGTTTGGATGGTCTCTCTATGGTTGAAAGTGAGGTATTGAAGGCCTCTATTATTATTGCATTGTTGTCTATTTCTCCCTTCAGAACTGTTGGTATTTGCTTAATACCCAGGTGCTATGATGTTGGAGGGATATTTTCACAATTCTTTTATCCTCTTGATGAATTGACCCCTGTTTCATCATAATGACCTTCTTTGCCTCCTGTTCCAATTTTTGATTTAAATCTATTTTGGCCGATATATATTTTTTTACCCCTACTTTTTTATTGGTTTCTATTTGCGTGAAATATCTTTTTCCATTCCTGAACTTTGAGCCTGTGTGTCCTTAAAGCTGAAGTATCTCTTCTAGGCAGCATTTAGTTGAGTCCTCTTTTTTTTTTAATCCATAAAGCCACCCTATGCCTTTTGATTGGGTAATTTAATCCATTTTCATTTAGAGTAATTATTGATAAGTAAGGACTTACTATTGCCATCTTGTTAATTGTTTTCTGGCTGTATTGTAGTTCCTTCTTTCCTTTCTTCCTCTCTTGTTGTCATTTTCTTTTGGGGGGGGGAACTGATGACTTTCCATAGCAGTATACTTTGATTTCCTTCTCTTTATTTTGCATGTATCTATGATAGGTTTTTGTTTTGTAGTTATTTGAAATATCTCATAGATGTTGCAGTCTATTTTAAGATGATAACAACAACTTCTATTGCAAACAAAAACTGCCCTTATACTCTTCTTCCAACAGTTTTTTCATAACATGGTTTGCCTATTTTATATTGCATATCCATTAAATATTATTATTGCTTTAGCTACTTTTAATGCTTTTGTCCTCTTACCTTAATGCTAGAGTATACTATGCTTTCACGTTACTAATTAGCGTCCTTTCATTTCAAGTTTAAGAACTTCTTTCAGAATTTCTTGTAAGGCAAGTCTAGTGGTGCAGAACTTCCTTAGCTTTTGTTTGTTTAGGAAAGTCTTTTACTTTCCTTTATTTCTGAAAGACGACTTTGCTGGGTAAAGTATTCTTCATTGGCAGTCTTTTTCTTTCAGTACATTACTTTTAAAATTTTACCTATTTATTTAAACATTGGCTTATAGCATTATATAAATTTCAGGTGTGCATCATTCTATTTCAGTTTCTCTGTAGACTACGTCATGTTCACCACCCAAAGACTATTTACCATCCATCACAGTACATGCTTGCCCTGTCTCCCCATTCCCCCTCCTCCCTTCTCCCTTCCCCTCTGAAAACCCAATCTAATTTCTGTATCTATGTGTTTGTTTATTTGTTGTTGTTGTTGATTTTATCTTCCACCTATAAATGAGTTCATACTGTATTTGACTTTCTCTGTCTGACTTTTTTCACTTAGCGTAATACTCTCAAGTTCCATTCATGTTGTCACAAATGGCAAGATTTCATCTTTTTTTTTTATAGCTGAGTAGTATTTCATTTTGCATATATGCCTCATCTTCCTCATCCATTCATCCCTTGATGGGAACCTATGTTGTTTCCAAGTTTTGGGTATTGTGAATCGTGCTGCAATGAACATAGGGGTGCATGTATCTTTACACATTCATGTTTTTGTATTCCTTGGATAAATACCCAGAAGTGGAATATCCGGATCATATGGTAGTTCTCTTCTTAATTTTTTTTTGAGCATCTCCATACTGTGTTCCATAGTGGCTGCACCTGTTTGCATTCCCATCAGCCATGTATGAGAGTTCCCTTTCCTCCACATCCCCTCCAACACTTGTTATCTCTTGTTTTGTGAACAATAGTTTTCTGATGTGTGTGAGGTGATAACTCATTGTAGTTTTGATTAGCATTTCCCTAATAATTTGTGATGTTGAACATCTTTTCATGTGCCTGTTGGCCATCTGTATATCTTCTTTGGAAAAATGTCTGTTCAGATCTTTTGTCCACGTTTTAATTGGGTTGTTGTTTCTTTGTTGTTGAGATCTACAAGTTTTTGATATATTTTGTATAATAACCCTTATCAGATATGTGGTTTGAAAATGCCTTTTCCCAATTATTAGGTTGTCTTTTCATTTTATTGATGGTTTCCTTTGATGTGCAGAAGATTTTTAGGTTGATATAGTCACATTTGTTTATTTTTTCTTTTGTTTTCCTAACATCCTGCTGAGTCTGATGTCAAAGAGCATATTATCTATGTTTTCTTGAAGAAGTTTTATGGTTTCAGGTCTTACATTCAGGTCTTTAATCCATTTCAAGTTAACTTCTGTGTATGGTGTGAGATAATGGTCTACTCTCATTCTTTTTCCTGTGGCTGTTCAGTTTTCCCAACACCATTTACTGAAGAGAGTTTCCTTTCTCTATTGTATGTTCTTGGCTCCTTTGTTGAAGATTAGCTGTCCATAGATGTGTGGTTCTATTTCTGGGCTTTCAGTTCTGTTCTATTGATCTGTGTGTCTGTTTTTGAGCCAGAACGATGCTGCTTTGATTACTATAGCTTTGTAGTATGTTTGAAATCAGGCAGTGAGGTATCTCCAGCTTTGTTCTTTTTTCTCAGGATTCCTTTGGCTATTCAGGGTCTTTTGTTGTTCCATATAAAATTTAGGATTCTTTGCTCTATTTCTGTGAAAAATGTTGTTGGAAGTTTGACAGTGGTTGCATTGAATCAGTACATAGCTTTAGGTAGCACCAACATTTTACCTTTATCTATTCTTCCAATCCAAGAGCAAGGAATATCTTTTTATTTCTTTGTGTCTTCTTCAGTTTCTTTCAACACTGTTTGATAGATTTCATGGTACAAGTCTTTCACCTCTTTGGTTAAATTTATTCCTAGCTATTTTATTCCTTTTTTTTTTTTGCAACTGTAAATGGAATTGTATTCTTAATTTCTCTTTCTGCTACTTAGTCATTAGTGTATAGAAATACAACAGATTTTTGTATGTTGTTTTTGTATCCTGCAACTTTATTGTATTTGTTTGTTATTTCTACTAGGTTTTTGGTAGATTTTTAAGGATTCTGTTTATATAAAATCATGTCATCTGCAAATAATGACAATTTTACTTCTTCCTTTCCAATTTGGATCCCTTGTATATCTTTTTCTTGCTTGATTGCTCTGGTTAGGACTTCCAATACTATGTTAAGTAAGAGTGGCAAAAGTGGGCATCCTTGTCTGCTTCCTGTTCTTAGAGGGATAGCTTTCAGTTTTTCACCATTGAATATGCTATTAGCTGCGGGTTTGTCATATATAGCCTTTATTATGTTGAGATACTTTCCTTCTATATCCATTTGATTCAGAGTTTTTATCATAAATGGAAGCTGTATCTTGTCAAATGCTTTCTCTGCATCTATTGAGATGATCATGTGATTTTTGTTCTTCATGTTTTTAATGTGGTGTATCACATTGATTGATTTGCAGATGTTGAACCATTGCTGTATCCCTGGAATAAATCCCACTTGATCATGCTGTATGATATTTTAATGTACTGTATTTGATTTGCCAGTATTTTGGTGATGATTTTTGCATCTACACTCATCAGTCATATTGGCCTATAATTTTCTTTTTCTGTGTTTTTCTTGACAGGTTTTGGTATCAGTTTAATGCTGGCTTTGTAGAATGAGTTAGGAAGTTTCCATTCCTCTTCAATTTTTTGGAAGAGTTTGAGAAGGATAGGTATGAAGTCTTATTTGAATGTTTGGTAGAATTCACTGGGCAAGCCATCTGCGCTGTTCTTTTGTTTTTTTGGGGGGAGTTGTTTACTGTTTTGATCTCCTTACTGGTGATTGGTCTATTCAAATTCTCTGTTTCTTCTTGATTCAGTTTTTGAAAGCTGTATGATCCTAAGAATTTATCCACTTCTTCTAAAGTATCCAATGTTTTGGCATATAGATTGTGTAGTCTTCTTTACAGTCTTTACAGTCCTTTTTATTTCTGAGGTATCTGTTGTAATGTCTCCTCTTTCATTTCGATTTTATTTATCTGAGAATCCTCTCTTTTTTTCTTGGTGAGTTTAGCTAAAGGTTTTTCAATTTTACTTATCTTTTCAAAGAACTGGCTCTTAGTTTCACTGATTTTTTCTATTGTTTTTTAAATCTCTATTTCATGTATTTTCTCTCTGATTTTTTGTTGTTGTTGTTGAGGGAGATTACCCTGAACTAACATCTGTGCCAATCTTCCTCCACTTTATATGTGGGTTTCCACCACAGCAGGGCTACCAAGTGGTGTACGTCCATGCCCAGGATCCAAACCCATGAACCCAAGCCGCTGAAGTGGAGTGTGCTGAACTTTAACAACTATGCCAACGGGCTGGTCTCCCTGCTCTGATTTCTATTATTGCCTTCCTTCTACTAATTTTGGGCTTTGTTTATTCTTATTTTTCTAGGTGTAATGTTAGATGGTTTATTCGAGATTTTTCTTCTTTGTTGAGGTAGGCCCGAGTTGCTGTAAACTTCCCGCTTCGTATAGCTTTTGCTGTATCTTGTTAGTTTTGGCTTGTTGTAGGTTCATTTTCATTTGTCTCTAGGTAACTTTTCATTTCTCCTTTGATTTCTTCATTGACCCAATTGTTGTTCAGTAGCGTTTTGTTTAATCTCCACATGTTTGTGACTTTTTCAGTCTTCTTCTTGTAGTTGATTTCTATTTCCATATTGTTGTTGTCAGAAAAGCTTCTTGATATTATTTTGATCTTCTTAAGTTTATTGAGACTTCTTTGTGGCCTATTATGTGATCTATCCTGGAGAATGTTCCATGTGCATTTGAAAAGCGTGTGTATTCTGTGGTTTTTGGATGGAATGTTCTGTATATATCTCCTAAACAATCTGGTCGATCTGATTTATTTTGTCATTTAATGACAATGTTTCCTTATGGATCTTCTGTTTGGATGATTTATCTGTTGATGTAAGTGTAGTGTTAAAGTCCCTTACTATTTTTGTGTTACTGTCTATTTCTCCTCTTATGTCTGTTAGTAATTGGTTTATATATTTAGGTGCTCTTATGTTGGGTGCATAGATATTTACAAGTGTTATAACCTCTTGTTGGATTGTTCCCTTTATCATTATGTAGTGCCCTTCTTTGTCTCTTGTTAGAGTGTTGTAAAGTCTATTTTTTCTGATGTAAGTATTGTTACCCCTGCTTTCATTTCACTGCCATTTGCATGGAGTATCTTCTTCCATCGCTTCGCTTTCAGTTTGTGAGTGTCTGTAGGTCTGCAGTATGTCTCTTGTGTGCAGCATTTATAGGAGTCCTGTTTTTTTAATCCATTCAGCCACCGTATGCCTTGTGATTGGAGCTTTAGTCCATTGCTATTAAGAGTAGCTATTGGTAAGTATGTACTTATTGCTATTTTGTTCCTTTTGTCTGGGTGTTTTAGTAGTTCTTCTCTGTTCCTTTTTTCTCTTGTTCTCTTCCCTTGTGATTTGCTTACTTTCTTTACTATCATTTTTTGATTCTTTTCTCTTAATTTTTTGTGTATTTATTATAGGTTTCTGGTTTGTGATTACCATAAAGTTTACATATAATAGCCTATGTAATTAGCAATCTATATTAAGTTGATGATCTCTTAAGTTTGAGCTCTTACTAAAAGTCCTACTCTTTTACTCCTCTCCTCCCACATTTTATATTTTAAATATCATATTTAAACACTTTTTTGTGTGTTTGATCCCTTAACCTCTTATCATGGAAATAGATAATTTTAGTGCTTTTTGTTTTAATCTTCATTTTAGGTTCATAGGTGGTTGATCAGCTACCTTTCTTGTATATTTGCCTGTACCAGTGATTTTTTTCTTTGATAATTTTCTTATTCTCATTTATGGTCTCTTCTTTTCCACTTAAATAAGTCCCTTTAATATTTCTTGTAAGCCTGGTTTATCCATGCTAAACTCCATTAGTTTTTGCTTGTCTGGAAAACTCTTTATCTCTCCTTCTATTCTGATTGATAACCTTGCTGGGTAGAGTATTCTTGGCTTGGCTGCAGCTTCTTCCCTTTCAAGACTCTAAATACATTGTGCCACTGCTTTCTAGCCTGTAAGCTTTCTGCTGAGAAGTCAGCTGATAGCCTTACGGGTTTTGGTTTGTATGTAACTTGTTGCCTTTCTCTTGCAGCTTTTAGGATTCTCTCTTTATCTTTAAATCTTGACATTTTAAGAATAATGTGTCTTGGTGTGGGCCCTTCTGGATTTTTCTTGTTTGATGCTCTCTTTGCTTCCTGTACCTTGTTGCCTGTTTACTTCCTTAGGTTAGGAAGGTTTTCAGCTATTATTTCTTCAACAAGGTTCTCTGCCCCTTTATCTCTCTTTTCTCCTCTGGGACACCTATAACATGGATCTTGGTGTGGTTGATGTTGTCCCAGAGGTCCTTTAGACTGTCCTCATTCTTTTAAATTCTTTTTCTTTTATCTGTTCAGCTTGGATGATTTCCTCTACTCTATCATCCAGCTCATTGATCTGTTCTTCTGTGTTATCTACTTTGCTATTGAGTCCCTCTAGTGAATTGTTCATTTACATTATTGTATCTTTCTGTTCAGATTGTTTTCTTTTTATATTTTCCAATTCTTTGTTGAAGTTCTCACTGTGTTCATCTAATCTCCCAAGATCAGTAAGCATCCTTATGAGTATTAGTTTATGCTCTTTATCACTTAGATTGTTCATTTCTCTTTCATTTAGTTTATTTTAATGAGAATTAGTCATATTTCCTTATTTGGAACATGTTCCTTTGTCTCCACATTTTGCCTATTTCTCTGTGCTTATATCTATGATTCAGGAAGATCAGCTACATCTCCCAGTTTTGGAGATGTGGCCTTATGTAAGAGATAGCTTATGAGGGCCAGCAATGTGCTTCCCTCTTGTCACCAGTTCCAAATGTTCCAGAAGTGTCCCTTGTGTGGGTTACATGTGCCCTTCTATTGTGATGGGATTGCTTTTGCTGCAGGTGCGTGAATAGGCTAGGCTGGCCCCCTTGCTGGCTAGTTGTAAGGCTCAGCTGAGTGCAGCTGCTACTGTCACTTTAGTTACCTTATGAGGCAGGATGAATCCCAACACAGCTGGCTGCAAAGTCTAACAGCACACACTTGCTTCTCTTTTTCTGTTAAGTGAGTCAGGCTTGCACTCTGACTTGTTGCTAGGCTCAGGGGCTGACAATAGCTGTAGCCTCTGAAGCTGTGGTAGCCTCTGGCCTGTGAAGCTGTTGTCAGTTCTCTCAGGAGTGCAACTTGGTGGATCTTGCCCCCAGCATGGCAGCACACAGTGGTTTCAGGTGTTGGAAGGTGGGGCAGATCCCTTATGTGGCTGTTTGAGAACGCCAGCAGTACAAGTCAGCTGCAGCTGACAAGCCCCACTACCCACGGGCTCACACACCCCATCAACATGGTCCTACCCTGTGTGTATGCCCTGCTCCACTGAGGAGGCCCCATTCAGCCTGCTGCAGAGGTCCCACACACTTGGCAATGCAGGCCTGCCCCTTGGGCATACCCTGCCCCACAGAGGTGGGCCCACTCTCTGTGCTGTAGAGGCCTCACATAGCCCATCTACAAGGGCCCACAAATTCCCCATGGGCTTGCGGGTGGGCAGAGCCAGTCCATAGGGCAGGTTTCCTGCCCTAGCTGAGCTGGATTAAACTGGTGCTCTGGTGGGTGAGCGAACTCCTACACAACAGGCCCAGGGAAGTAATCCAATGGCATCTGCCAGCATATGTGTCAGCACACCTCTGCTAGGTCACAATAATGGCTGCTGCCAGTGTCTTATTCCCTGCGGAGTTGGTTTCAGCCACCTGCTGCCTCTCTGAGATGCACTCAAAACTTATCAAGTGAGTCTCTTTCACCAAAGGACTCTGCACATGTCTTTCTGGTGATTTTGTGTTTCCTTCTAGAATTCTGAGTGAATTTGTGCATGGGCCCTTTAAGGACAGGCTTTTTTTTCTCTCGTGTTTGACAGCTTTTCTGAGGGTATTCCCTGTTGGTTTTAATAGCCAGAAATACCAGACATTATGGCACTTGTGTCAGTTGTGCTGAATTCAGAGGCTGTTTGTTGTGGCATAGCTCTCCACTCAGATACCCTGCTCCCCCAGGGAAAGCTTCATACCTTAACATGGCTCCTGGCCGTGAAACACCATGGCTGAATGTGGTTTTATCTTTAGCAGAAGGGTGTTTCTGCCTCTTCCAGCTCAGTAGTGTCGTCTTTTGTTGTGGGAGTTCTTTTTATCCAGTTTCCAGTGCTCTCTCAGTGTTAATTTCTCCACAGGTAGTTGTAAATTTACTGTGTCCATGGCAGGGGAAGAGTTCAGAGCCCTCCTATGCCACCATAGCAGGCCATCTTCCCAGCAATCTCCAGCACTTTGAATGTATCATCCCCCAGTGTCCTGGCCTGTGAGGTTCCTCTTGAGAAATCCAATAATAGACTTCGTTGAGTTCCCTTGTATGAGAGCATTTTCTTCTCTTTCTGCTTTTAAAACTCTCACTTGGTCTTTGACTTTAGACAGCTTGATCATAATGTGCCTTGGAGAAGCTCATTTGGGTTGAAATTGTGGTGTGACTTATTAGCTTCCTGAACTGGGGTGTCCAGATCTCTACTCAGGCTTGAGAGTTCCTAGACAGTATTTCTACTGTAAGCTTTCCGCCCCTTCTTCCTCTCTTCTCTTTCTGGGACATCAATGGTGCATAAATTGTTTCCCTTATTGGTGTCTCATAAGTCCCATAGGTTTTCTTCATTCCTTTTCTTTTTTTCCTGGATAATTTCAAGTGACCTGTCTTTAAGTTAGTTCACTGATTCTTTCTTCTGCTTGGTCCAGTCTGCTGTTGAACGTCTCTGTGGAATTCTTCATTTCAGTCATTATATTCTTCTGCTCCAAAATTTGTTTGTTTTTAAAAGTTTCTCTTTCTTGTTGAACTTCTCACTTTGCTCTTGTATTTTTTTCCTGATTTTGTTAAATTATTTATCTATGTTATTTTCTGACTCTGTCAGCATCTTTGGGAAAATCATTTTGAGTTTTTTGTCAGATAATTCATGTATACCCAATTTTGGGGGATCCGTTACTGGAAGTTCATTGTGTTTCCTTGGGGGCATCATATTTCCCTGATTCTTTGTGATTCCTGTAGCCTTACATAAGTGTCGGTGCATTTGAAGAAGCAGTCCCCTCTTTCTGACTTTATGGACTGACTTCAGTAAGAAAAGACTCACCTGTGGGTGGGGCACATTGGAGCATGCTGTGACTCCAGTTCTCGTGGTGCAGGGAAGTAAGTGCAGGAGCATATTGTGGCTCTGGGTCCTGGTGTGGTGTGATGTCTCATTGGCTCAGGCTGCTGGAGTACACAATGTTGCCAATTACATGGGCCTGGCAAGTGCCATGATATAGCTGAAAGAGCTATTGGGGTCTTTAGCAGCACCTGTAGGTCCCGTGGCTAGGGACCAGGGCAGGCAATGCTGGTGTTCAGTAGTGGTCTTGTAGACACACTCAGCTGTGGGGGCCAGCTTCAGGTACCTGTGTCCTGGGAGGGGCTGTTGCAGATACACATAATGTAGTGGTGTGGGCCAGTGCCAGCAGCAAGGGCTGGGACCAACCATGGGTGCACTTATAGCTGTGGGGGCCTTGGCTGTTGGCATGTATTCCTCTGGTGCAGGGTTTCACCATAGGCATGTGTGCAGCAGGGGAGGCTGGTGACAGGTGTCAGGCTGGTGTGGTGCAGTTGTGCAGGTAGATGGGCCAGCTGTAGGTGAGATCAGTGGTGCAGGCCAGTGACATGAGTCAAAGTCAGATCCAGGCAGACAAGCAGCTGTAGGGGCCCTAGCTGTTGTGGTGTGCACGCCTGTGCTGTAGGGTCTTGCAATGGGCCCATGGCAGTGGAGGCAGGTGACAGAACTTGATCCAGCAGAGTGCAGGTGCATAGCTGGAGGGCCTAGCTGCAGGGAATCCCAGCAGTACAGGCCCGTGACTGGACATAGGTCCAAATCAAGAC
The DNA here is from genome assembly GCF_041296235.1 of Equus asinus. Classification (NCBI taxonomy): domain Eukaryota; kingdom Metazoa; phylum Chordata; class Mammalia; order Perissodactyla; family Equidae; genus Equus; species Equus asinus. Next base: position 82,108,824 of record NC_091792.1, on the reverse strand, counting down.
CAGAAGCAGCTGTCGGGGCCTTGGATGTTGGCTTGCATGCACCTGGCTGCAGGGTTGTGCCATAGTACGCACATGGCAGTGGAGGCCTGTAATGGGAGGCAGGTTGGTAGCATGCAGGTGCATGGCTGGAGAGGCTAGCCCTCAGCACATGCACAGCAGTGGGGGCTAGCCATGGGAGTCTAGGCTAGTGTCTTACACTTGCACAGTCACAGAGGCTGGGGCTGGCTGCCAGTGTGGATGCCAGGCTCTGGTAGGGGAGGAAGCAGGACAAGAGTCAGGTGGCTGGGTTCTGCTAATATGAAAATCTGTGGGGCAGAAACTTGTGAAATCTGCAGGTGATCCGTAATGGCTGTGCTGGCTGGGGTATCTCAGTGGTAAAAGCTGCTGGGATTCTCTGCAGAGCAGGTTACAGGGGACTGTGGTCACTTCTGGCACATAGCTGATACAGGTGGTCTCCATACAGCTCAGCTGTGCTGGTCTCTGGGTGGGATCAAACCAAAGCAGGTCCTTTGTGCAGTGCCCTGAAAGGCCGTGGATGCTGGTCACTCATCCCACTCTCTGTTTCTCAGAGAGGGGAACTATTTCTGGCTGGGGAGCTTCCTTTTCGTGTTGAGCAGTGCTGGCTTGGGGGATGGAATGATGCAGGCAAAATAAAGCTGCCTTCTTTCACTTTTCGTGTGGGTATCCTCATGTTTTCAGTTCCATCATGTTGCTGAAGTTTCTTAAATGGACTTCTGAGCTCTCCCAGAGTGATTTTTGTTTTTGTGGATAGCTGTCTAATTGTTGATCTTTGTGGTGGGATAGAGGCTAGGGTCGCCTACTCCGCCACTTTGGTGATATCACCACAACTTCCTTTTAGTGTTTCTTGTAAGGCCAGTCTGCTAGCAAGAAATTTTCTGGATATAGGATCCTTGGTTGACAGTTTATTTTTTTAGCTGCTTTACCATATTATGCTATGCCTTTTGGCCTCCACTATTTCTGATGAGAAGGCAGCTGTTAGCTGTATGGGGCTTTCCTTGTAAGCAAAAAGCCATTTTTCTCTTGCTGCTCTTGAGATTTTCCTCTTCTCTTTGGCTCTCACCATTTTTACTATGATATGTCTATTTGTGGATCTTTGTGTTTATCCTCCTTGCAGTTTCTGTGGCTTCCTGGATGGGCTGATTAATGTTTTTCATTAGTCATGTGCCACATAACAACATTTCAGTCCATCATGGACCACACATGCGCTGGTGGTCTCATACGCTTATAAGGGTGCTGAAAAATTTCTATCACCTGTGATGTTGCAGCCATCATAAGTTGTAGTGCAATGTGTTCCTCATGTGTTTCTGGTGATGCTGATGTAAATGAACCTACTGTGCTGCCAGATGTAGAAAAGTATAGCACGTACAATTATGTACAGTAGAGAATACTTGGTGGTGATAAACGAGCCATGTTACTGCTTTATATCTTTACTATATTGTACTTTTTATGATTATTTTAGAGTGTACACTTTCTACTTATCAGAAAACGTTTACTGTAAAACAGTATGCCCTATTGTGCCGGCAGCAGTCTCATACATTTCATGTTTTTTTTAAAAAACATTGAGGTAACGTTGGTTTATAATGTTATATAGCTTTCCAGGTGTGCATTAAGATATTTCGACTTCTGTGTAGACTACATTGTGTTCACTACCAAAAGTCTAGTGGGCGTCTGTCACCGTAAGAATGTCTTCCTTTACCCTTTTTTCTCTCCCTCCACCCCCTTCCCCTCTGGTAACCACCAATCTATTCTCTATATCTATGTATTTGTTCCTTTGTCTTCCACGTGAGTGAGATCATATGGTATTTGACTTTCTCCATCTGATTTATTTTGCTTAGCATAGTACCTTCAAGCTCCATCCATGTTGTTGCAAATGGAAAGATTTCCTCTTTTTTATGGCTGAGTAGTATTCCATTGTGTATATAAACCACATCTTCTTCATCCATTCTTCTGTTCATGAGCACTTGTGTTGGTTCCAAGTCTTTGTTATTGTCAGTAATGCTCCAGTGAACATTAAAGTGTAGATATCTTTCCAAATTAGTGTTTTCATGTACTCGGATAAATACCCAGAAGTGGAATAGCTGTATCACATAGTAGTTCTCTTTTTAATATTTTGAAGGATCTCTATACTGTTTTCCATAGTGGCTGCACCAATTTACATTCCCACCAGAAGTGTATGAGGGTTCCCTTTTCTCCACATACTCTATGACACTGGTTACTTCTTGTCTGTTTGAAAATAGCCCTTCTGACAGGTGGGAGGTGATATCTCATTGTGGTTTTCATTTACATTTCCCTAATAATTAGTGATGTTGAACATCTTTCCATGTGCCATCTCGTGTTTACCGTGTCTCTTGATTCCATCATTTTCTCCTGTGCTTGATTTAATCTTGAAGACACTGATGCCATTCTGGAAGGATTACAACATCTATGACTCCATCAATTAGCTTGCTTGGGCTTAGGGTGATGTCACCAAGAAGTGTACTAATAGTATCTGGAAGAAGACACTCAAGAGGTTTGTCCATGACTTCCAAGGATTTCCCAAGGATGAAGAGGTTGCAGAAATCTACAAAGCTATGGTTGAGATGACAAACAACTTTAACCTGGATGTGAATGAGGATGATATTGAGGAACTCCTCGATGTGGTTCCTGAGTAATTGACTAATGAGCAGTTATTAGAATTGGAACAGAATGCATAGGTGAAGAAGAGGCAAGAGAAAAGGAAACTGGAGGGGAAGAAAAAGAAGAACCCTCTGGAAAATTCACACTAAAGAGTTTAGCAGAAGCTTTTGCAGACCTCAACAAGCTCCTCAAAACGTTTGAAAACATGGATCCCAACACCAAAAGCTTTCCATGAATAGAGAGGAATGTTCAAGGTGCATTATCTTCTTTCAAGCAAATCTAAGAGGAAAAAAGACAAATCAAGCAAACCACCATGGACATGTTTCTGAAAAGCGTGACAGCTCCTCCAGAAGAGCCTCCAGGCAGGTCCTTCAGGAGGTGTTCCAGAAGAAGGCATTGTCACGTAGAGGATGACGGCTCCATGCGTGTTATTGCCTTTGAAGAACTTCCAGGGGGACAAGATGTGGTGGTGGAGGACAGTGGTATTGATGATCCTGACCTTGCATAGGCCTAGGCTAATGTGTCTTAGTTTTTAACAAAAACATTTAAAAAGCAAAAATAAAAAAATTTCAAAAGTAGAAAAAAGCTTATAGAATTAGGATACAAAGAAAAACATTTTTGTTTCGCTGTAGATTGATATGATGCTCTATGGCGTATGTTTGGTAATTTTTCAGCCTTATTGCTTAAAATATTTCTTCCTGCTTCTTACCTTACCTCTCCTTTTGGCACTCTGTTACACATATGTTGTTCTATTTAATGGTGTCCCACGTTTCTCTGAGGCTCTGTCCGTTTTTCTTTATTCCCTTTTATTCTCTCTTGGTCAAGTTGCATAATGTATGGATCTGTCTTTATATTGGTTGATTCTTTCTTCTGCCAGTTCAAATTCAGTGTTGAGCCACTCTCAAGAAACTTTTTTCCGGTTTTTGTACTTTTTAACCCCAGAACTTCCATTTGGTCCTCCTCCTCCTTCTTCTCTTTAAATAACTTCCATCTTTTCAGTGATGTTCTCTATTGATGAGACATCATCATCACGCCTTCCTTTAATTCTTTAGTCATGCTTTCCTTTAGTTCTCTGAAAACACGTATAATGGCATTTTAAAGGCTGGTAAATCTGACACCTGGTCATGCTCACAGGCAGTTTCTTTTGCTTGCTTTTTCTCTGGTATATGGATCAGAATGCGTGTTTCTTTCGTGTCTTGTGAGTTTTCTCATTTGTAACTCGACATTTTAGATAATATATTGTAGCAATTCTGGGTACTGAGCTCTCCCTTTGGGATTGGTACTGGCTTGTTTCTGTTTTTAGTGACAGGCTGAAATGTTTTAGTAAAGTCCATCCCCCAGCCCCAGTGGAAGTCTGTGAAGTTGCTCCTTAGGGCACACAGCCCCAGTATGGTCACGGTCACCCTGGGAGGACAGTGGTTTTGCTGTGACTCGGTGTGGCTGTTTCCCTGCCACGCCTGCCTGTTAAGCTCTACTAGTTGTTAGTTGATTGCTTTGTTCTTTGCAACAATGCCTGGAGCATAAATTGCTCGAGAGGCTGATATAATTCAGTTTGGATTCCTTTGAAGTGCTAGTTTTGAAGTCAGCGTTAGATTTATTTGGAGTCCAGGAAGCGCCCTCCTAGCTGACGCTCTTTCCCCAGTCCTCTCTGATAAACCAGCTGTCTCTGGCAGGGGAAGGGGAGACTGTCTCATTGCTGTGAGCAGGGGTAGAATTCAGGTTCCCCACTCAGCCTGCAGCAACTCCTGAGGGGGGCGTTGCTCCTGATTACCTCCGGGCAGAGGTGAGAACTCCAACTCCCCACTAGGATTCCACTGACACCTCCCTGGTTGGAAAGATAGTTGTGTCTTGTTACTGCTACCCAATGGCCTGTATGGACACTTTGGGGAGTGAGCGGGTGGGGCGTGTGTGTGGAAGAGCAGCCTCATTATTGTTGGGTGGTGAGAGTTCTGCCCCTTCACCAGGCCTCCTCTAACACCACCTTAGGGAACAGCGGGTGGGGGCACCGCATTACTGCAGGGTGTGCATGCAAGTCTAGGCTGCCAGTGACACTGTGTGCTGGGTGCTCATTACCTCAAGGTAGGGTTGAAATGGCCAGCCCTGCTGGTCTAGTGGTTAAGATTCAGCACTCTCACCACCATGGCCCAGGTTTACTTCCTGTCAGGAAACCACACCACCCACCTGTTGGTTGTCATCCTGTGGTGGCTGTGTTGCTGTGATGCTGAAAGCTATGCCACTAGTATTTCAAATACTACCAGGGTGGACAGGTTTCTGTGGAGCTTCCAGACCCAGACAGACTAGGAAGAAGGACCTGGCCACTCACTTCCAAAAAAATTGGCCGTGAAAACCCTATGAATAATAGCAGAGCATCGTCTGATACAGGCCCAGGAGATGAGAGGATGGTGCAAGAAGACTGTGCAGGGTCCTGCTCTCCTGTCCCCAGGGTCACTAAGGAGTTGATGGCACTAGCCAACACAAGGGTTGAAATTTCCGGATCTTTCCTTTGCCTTCTTTGACAGCACCTGGTGGGTGGGTGGGGGTCTGGGGCCTCTTTACAGTCTGAAGTTGGATGCCTAAGCTCCCTGCTGAGACTTTGCCTCATGGGTGGGGCTGGTGCCATGGTTCTCCATGGCGTTTGGTGGGGTTAGAGCGGTTATTGTCTAAGAGCTCTGGGTCCTACCAGGCTGCCCCCTCCCTAACTCTCTGGCTCGAGAGAGCAGGCTTTGGTTGGGGCCTCTTGTCGTCTGCACCCGTGGGTGTTTCAAGGTTTCTGGCTTCTTCAGCTCCAAGTCTTGGATACATGAGGCATAAGGAGGACCCAAGGAGCTCACACCCATATGCTGCCTCGGATCTCAGGTCTCTAGCCTTTCTGCGTCCTTTCCTCCAGCTTTCTGAGTCTTCTTAGGTTTGTTTTATGTATGACGTCCAGGATATTTTATTGTACTTATTGGAAGGACTAGTGAACATGTCTATTCCGTGTTCCCATGGTGGAAGTCCTCTATGAAATCATCTTTAAAAATTCAATGTGTCATCATCAATGAAAGATATTATTCTTTTGATACTTGAATTGTCCTAAATTTGACCAGTGGGAGTAACATTCTGCTGGCTCCTAGTCGTCTTGCCATGGTCTTCTTGGTCTGTGAGCATTTCAGCCACAACAATTCTGCCAGGCTCCCTTTGTACCTGTATCTGTTTTACGGCCAAACACTTGATTTAAAACAAACTTGATATATTTACTTACTTATATTATCATTTAATATTATAATTATTAAATATTAAAGATCATATTATCCATGTTACTACTAACAATAAACCTGCTTATTAGAGTCTAACATTTATTTGCAGTTCTCTTTTGTACTAGGGAGTTTAATCCATTCACGTTATTTTGAATGCTGATATTTTTAGAAGTCTTGATATATTTCCTTACTTTCTTTTCATTCTGCCTTTTCTACCCCTTTTCATTTTGTCCTTTCATGACTTGTTTTGAATTGATTGAACTTCGGATTCACAATCTCAAAATATATTTTTAGTCAGGTGACCTAGAATGTGACCTACTTAGAACCATTACAATAAAATTCCCTGGCTTGGGGTTTCCACCTACCAATCAGTTAGAATAAATTCCAATTGAATTCATCTGAGGGCACATATATTTTTGAGGCAGGAACCAGCCTAAGGAGACGGGGTCATCTGCAAGACCCTGGCCTAACAAGATAAGGCCCCTAACACATCTGCAAGCTGGGGGAATCAGATGGAGGCCACCAAGATCCACATTCTGCAGCCTCGGGACTTTCCTGCCGAACGCATGAGCCCGAGCACCCAGGAGTCCCCTGAAGGTGACCCTAGCCCCATGAGCATAGTAGAAGTCACACCCAGGGAGGGAGAGCTGGCCTGCTAATGATACATGCTACACAGGAGGTGGCATGTCGAACAACAGCACAGACGCAAGCACAATCCCACCTCTACATGCTGTGACAAGGCACTCCTGCCCAGCCTTTGCCTAATAAAAGCCTCATGATCCTGCTCCCTAAGGACCGGGTCACCTGCCCTGTTCCTTTCCACACAGGCCCCCTTGTGCCTCCCTTGTGCAGAAGCTAATAAACTTTTACTTGTCTACTCCCGTTTGTTGTGTCTCTTGATTTCTATCCTGGGGGACAAGAACCCAGGGCGCGGGAATATTTTCACAAAGTATGATACGAGAATTTTCCCTCTCTAAGGCTATTAAAAAAAATAGTCCCTGTTGTTTCCTTTTGCCGTGGGTGGAATATTTACTAGCCCCTCTGGTTTATTTGAGGTCATAGCCCTTGGAAGATGTGGGGTGTGCATGAGTTTCCATTCCAGCTCCCCACATTGAGCCAGCTCCAAGGCTGCATGTTCCTTGCTTTGCCCTTATTACCCCACCACACCGGTTCTTGGATCAGTAAAAGCCATGAGGTCAGATGCAACTTCACTGCTCATTGCTAATTTGCCTTCCTGCTCCCCTGGAGCACCGCACCCCCTCTTTTTAGGTCAAACATGGATTTGAAGGGATGTTTGTTGCATATTATTTTACATTTCTTGGGGTTTCCTACCAGGAATGTCTTTCACATAATCTAGCCAAAGATATAGCCAAAGTGTAGAGCCAACAATTAATTCTTTATAATTTTTGTGACTCTGCTATCATTAAAGAATTTGAGTGGCAATTTTTTGCCTGAGTCCTGCCAGCTACCCTCTCTTTATCCCATGGTTCTGCTTGATGGAATTGACACAGCAAAACCGCAGCCATTTGGCACCAAATTTCATTCGTAATCAGTGGCCAGATTTAACTGTTCAATCACAGGCTGGGGAAATGGAGCAGAGAAAGGGAATGACCAATGGCTCAGCACCGTCCCCAAAACTGCAGTCCCACCATGTGAGAACAGCATATTGAGAAAAATGGAAAGATTTGTTTTTGCTTGAGAAAGGCAGGTAAGATTGAGTGTCATGGAGGTTTACCACTTTTGAAGCATAGTTATCAACCCTTCCATCCTCCAGCTAGGAAAATATGGCCCAATGTATGTCAAGCTCACACTCAAAGAGTTAGTTACCTTTCTTCCCACTACTTGCCCATGAAGGCAGACTATGGGTAGAAGTTCTTTCCATAACAGGACAACTCAGCCACGTGTAGAACACTGGAGAAGGATTCCATACTGAAAATAGACTTTCAAAAATTACAAGCTGTCCATTGAGGCTTATTCATAATATAACAACTATAAAGTGAAATCAGATCATTAGCATGGATAGAAAACCCTTTTCATCACTAATTCTTCATTCTTCTCTTCAAGTGTTTGGCTGAAATGTAAACGTCAGTTTTCAAGTAGTTTATTTTATTATACTTGTTCCATTTCTAAAATTCCAGAAGGGCCCTCTTTCCAATCTTGGGTTCGACATGTTGCAATTCAGTCATCAAAGTGTTGAAAAAGGCAGAAAAGAGTGCTGCTGTGCATGTTCATGCTCCATTTTTACTATCTGGGATCTCAAAACGAGAGGACGCAGCGGATGCTGAAACACAAGAAATCAAACATGGAAATGACTGACTTCCTTGCATAAATGGGCTAGGACAAAATAATCACAGTGTGAGTATTTTAAAAGACAAGTTGTCTACCCATGCCCATTTGTTATCTCTACATTTATCTCCCTGTTTCCCCCACAGGCACCAGAGAACGTCTCCTGAATCAAGTCCGTGGGTAACTGGCAACCCTGGGGTCTGATTTGGGTAATGGAGGCAAACATAAGGGAAGACAGCTTGTGAGCCCTGAGCAGCCATCTCATTTGGGCCCACAGTTAGAGTCTCCTCACTCCATGACTTCTAATCGCCCTTCCTCGGGCCATGAGCTGTGCTGGTGGGAAAGGGGGACTCCTCTAGCCTCTCTCTGTTTTCTCGTGGTGAGTGGCTGCCTGGGGCCCATCCCAGTATTCCACTTCAAATGGTGTTTTCCTAGTTTTGTTCCTCATCTGCTGTGGTGCTACACCTGCACTTTCAATAGCTGTGAAAGAGTTCTCTGTTAGGAAGAATAATAGGCATTGAACATTGTACATTGACAGCCTCCCTAGATGTGTGCAGTATTCTAATTCCTCTGCTCTGAACACGTTAGAGCCCTTGGCTCATTAATTCTTGTTCTTATTTATTCATTCATTCAACAAAATTGTGTTACTGCGCAACTCCCATGTTTCAGGCATTGTGCTTGATGCTGGGGTAGCAATGATAAATGAGATATTCAAAAAACCCACAGTCTAATGATGCAAGCTTATCACTAATCAGGTAGGTAGATTACAGTGTTGGCCATGTCATAACGGGGGAAGCCGCAGGTGCAATGGGGACAGAGAGGAAGTATATGTCACCTCGATTTCTGGGAGCTCGGAGGCCTTGCTAAACTGTGATTTGGACCATGGCTGGGAGTTAAGGAACGTGGAGTGTGGAGGGGGTGGGCATTGGGCACTGATGGGTTTCGGGACAAGGAAATAGGTGTGTGAAGGCTCAGAGACAAGGGAGCCTGTGCCATCCTTTGAGGGGCAGGGACTGGGGGGAAGACTGGAGGCAGCTCAGTGTGGTTGACGGATTGTGTGCAAGGGTGCAATGACAAGACGCGAGAGGAGCATGGAAGATGTAGAGAAAGAGCAGTAAGAGTGCAGGAGAATTTGCTCAGCTGGACACTGGCGATGTGATCCTGGTGGTCACTGCACTGCATGGCCCTGGGTCTTGATTTTCCTCCTCATAAAGCGAAAGTGACAGCCAAATGACCTCAGAGGTCACAATGCTCCTACCCCATAAAAGCTAAGTTCAACAGGTCCCTCTGCACAAAGGTTTCTACAAATGGCCCCTGCTGATGGGTGGGGAGGGTTAATAATCATCCAGCCCAGGGGTCTTTGTGTAAAACCCAGAGGCTTGGTCTGCATTTTTTTCCTCAGGAAAGACTATCTCAGGTTCATTGCCCCCTGTTATGTTCTATTACCACATACACTGTAAATATTACAAAGGGTCAAGTTAATATATTTACCATTGGTGCCAAAGCCTAATGTTCCTAAATCATAAATAATTATCGAGCCAATTCCAATAAAATAAATATAAAGAGAAGGAACATTGCCTGACGGTCCAAGTCAGCAAGATTGCTTGAGGACTTTGTGAATAAGCTGGAGCAAACTGCCTTCTTTCAGGGTCAAGTTGTGAAATTGGTTTCAAGATAAGGAAGATGATGATTGTAAATTAAGATCTGGGGTTTATTTGCAGTCTCCACCTGTTAGTCATAGTTAACGTGAAGGGCAGAAATGGCAGCTTTTCTGATCTTTTGACGTGCTTGTGCACTCTGCAAAAGTGGCCATCTGATAAATAAATGCTAGCTCGCCATCCACTTAGCACCCGTGCCTATCTCATCTCCTCAGGAAATTAGATCCACCTTTTGCATTTTCCCCCACAATTTTGGTGACCTTGGTCTTTAATTTTTTTGAGAATACTAAGTTAAAAATGCTTGACAATCTATGTGTTCTCCAGCTTTCAGTTTAGATTTTCTCACATACACCATTGTATGAAACACTGTGTGAACTTCATGCTGCAAATGGAGAACAATCCTGCAATTTTGCTAAACCCTCAGCATGCTTTTCTTTTTCCTATGAAGGTGAAGCTTCTAGTCCACTGTCAGTAATGTGGGGACTGTCTCTTGTTTTTCCAGGGCTAGCGGTCAACAGATTTCAATACTCTCTCGCTATAAATCTGCTTGGGTCACAGCGCTCTAGAACCCATAATCCTGGTCTCCTCAGCTCTGAACTCCAAATACATAGAAGCACAGCTGTCATCACAGAGCTGCAAAGCGGCTTCAAGGTCAAACAACCCAACACGTGTGTTTTTCAGGTGGTTTGGAACTCGACTGATTTCAGTCAGTCTACTCAGTGCACGTCAATAACTTCAACCAAGGTGCTGTTGATTCCTGTCAGTCCCTACTGGGTGGGACTTCATAGCAATGTCGCAGAGGGAGGCCCAGGAAAGGCAAGATAATATCCTAGGGAAACTCAGTGTTCTTTAGATTCAGCCTTCTCGCACTCTTACTTGTTTCCACAGAAACCATTCTGCGATCAGGACTTTACACTCACTGCCCTCTGGAAACACAATCGGGTCCTTGCAGACTGGATGGTTTGCTGATTACTACAGGCAAGTTTTGTTCTGTCTTCTATGGGCTCTTGTACACAGTTCCCATTTCTACGGCGCCTGTTCCCCAGACGTCAGGTCGCAGCTCTATCAGCTCCCAGGCCCAGCTCAGGGGTGGCCCCTCCGAGGCTCCCCCACCTCCCAGTGAGAAAGGAGCTCTCCAGGTCTTGAAGGCGGAGTCTGGGGTCTTCTGACCAGACATCATAGCCAGCCCTAAATTGGGGTTATTTATGTATGCAGTGCCTTACGCTCCAGTCCAGGACCACGAGTGACCTGAAGACAGTGCTTACATTCAATTCTGTTTCTGCAGTGAGACCAGCACAGTGTTGCCATTAGTCACTTAATGAATGTTTGGTGACTAGAAATACTTGTGAAATATCCAATGGTAAGCTGTTGATTGAAAATAAAAAGCAGCACAAATTGTATCTTGTAAATAAATAACTAATTTTCTGGTGGAAGTTAGCTCATTTCAAAGTTGTATTAGTCATCCCAGGTTGCTAATTAAGTTGTAATTTAATTTTTTGGTCATAAGCAAATAATGAAAATTTTATTATAATGTATTTTTGTACTACTCTTTCTTTATTGGTGTTTCCTTTTTATTTTCACATTTGATCTTAATAGTGGTCTCTCAAGAGAGGAGATATCATTATCCCCATTTTATAGATGAGGACAGTGACCTGGGCAAAGGTAGCCATTTTAGGTCACACACTGACTGAATAAAGGGCTGAGGGCTCCTCACAAGTGACTTAAAGCTCTTTTATTGTCTTTCTCTGAACTGTTTCCCACAACCACCCTCTTTTGACTTGGTCTGAAAACTCATTCTTCATAAGATTTTGGATGTAAGAGTCACACATCTCAGATATCTCACACAGATACATCTTACACACACACCCCACCCACACAAATACTCACCATTTTCCACCTTGGAGCAATTCAAATGCCTCATTGATCCTTTCAAAAGGCAACTTATGCGTTATGAGTGGGTCTATGTTGATTTTTTTTTGCAGGTAGTCAGTCACCAGTTTGGGAATAGAGTCTCTGGTTTTATACTCTGTAGGAGGAAAGGTCAACAATAATGAGAACTGAAAAAATCAAAACTAACCAAAGAATCAAAGGCACTGTTTCTGTATAAAACTGGCAAAAGCATTCATGGGCGAGAGTAAACTATTTACCTCTTGACCCTTTTCCTGATCATCAGAGCAAGGGAACTGGTTCCATGGCAGAACCCAGATCCCGCTCAGGAGTGCTGAGATTACCTAGTATCGCGGAGGAGCCTCTGCGGGCTACAGTGGACTGTGGAGTAGACCCAGCTCTGTCGTGATCACGGACCGACAACTGCAGCTTTCCATTGCCTTCAGGCACTGATGATTTCCTATAACCGCTTACCCTCCATCTGGCTTGATTTGAGTTACCAAGTTCTCCCTCCACCTGAGGCTCTAGATAAATCTTCACAAACCTAGCACTTCAAACTCAGAGATAGGTATCTCTACTTCTTTAGCAGTGTTTTGGAGAGTAAGTGCAGCACAATAGTTGCTGAAGATGCTGGTGGCAAGCTGCCTGGATCCCACTGACGATTTGATCACCGTGAGCAAGGCAGACACAGGCCTTATTTCCCCCATGTCTCTAACTCTGAGGGGACTGAGCTTTAGAGAGGTTAAGTATTTTTCACTGATTGTATTTCTTGTGTCTTTCATTTTCTGTAGTTTATGATGCTTTGGTATCTCAGGCCTTGTGGACGTGGGGAGGGACTGGCCCTCCCAGGGTTACCTAAGTTCTAGGCACAGCACACAGCTTGCTTCAGTGCGCCTTTGATATGCAAACCAACCAATCCCCATCCCCCTCCTTTTATCAGGTGTCAGCAGTCTGGGACACTATTCTCCTGCCCTAAATCACCCCAGGTCAGTTCCCCCACAACTGGGGGCCAACCCTACAGCCCAGACCCTGCTGAAGCTCGCTTGGCTTGCCTAGCCTGCCTTGGCTGTTCCTTTTCAGGAAAACCACAGCAAAGTCTCTGGCCCATGTTTTCTCCTAGCTCTTTCTGCCCCCCCGAGTGACGCTGGGTCTTCCCCATTTGGCCCTGCATGGCGTGGCATGCCCTCTTCTCCTGGGAACTATGATTAATAAACTCTCCTTTCAAGGCAGTTGTCTCTGGGTCTGTCATTTTACAAAATCTGATAAATCAAATCCTGAGTATATTTTAAAACACTGATGCACACCCAGAATGTGGCAAAGCTGAAGCTAGAACCCAGGTCTTTATATTCCCAGCAGACTTCTGTTTCTATAACGTGATGTTCTTTATAAATGCCATGTAAAATTGCATTTAAGGCTATTATGAAATCTTAAGATATGGTAAGAAAAGAAGTTTGAATTGTGTTTTAAAGAGATAGTTGGTACTCTTTATCAGAGCCCTGGCTACAAATATTTTATGTTGCCTAATAGTACAATTCATAGTAAAAGACCTGGGTATTGCGTCATTGGTATGCAGGATTTTGAGTAACATAAAATCTTTTCTGCAAGGAAGTGAATGAGAGGGAAAAACCATCACAGATTTTTCCATCCAGAATGAGAGTTTTGTTAAGGGTGATTTTCCTCAGTCTGTTTGCATATAGTGAGGGAGGAAGGAGACCTGACAGACGCATGATGAAGAGTATTAGAAAATGTGAATAAATTCCTCCATCGAAGCCAAGGACGGCTGGCACTGAGCAGAAATATCAGTGTCAATTACGCTTACGCATTCCAAGCAGCAGCCTAAGCACCTTGAAATAGTTCAATTTTTAAATTGAGCTTTTATTCAAATTGGAAAATTCAGACATCTAGAGTTTCTAGAAAAAAAGAAAAATTTATAATGGGAGGTTGGTCCAGGGTAAAATTTTCTCTAGTATTTGACATCCATGTACTAATCTGATTTTATTTACATTCGGTCAACTCATGCAAAGCAGCACCAGTGAAGAAAGGAAGGAGCACCCAGATATTTTAAACCAGCAAAAAATCCTCCAGTACCATTTGCAATACACGTGCCTTCCTCCTCATCTGTTGTCTGGGCCAATAAACTGCTCTTAATCGTTGTTGTTACTGCTAGAACTCAACGTTAATTTTGTGGCTAATATGTGTCAGTTTATTTTTCCAGGGCTTTACTTGCATTTTCTCGTTTAGCTCTCACTATATTAAATAAGAAAGGAACTATTATCTACCCTATTTTTCAGATGATAAGATGGTGATTAACATGGGGCTGGCCCCGTGGCCGAGTGGTTAAGTTCGCGCGCTCTGCTGCAGGCGGCCCAGTGTTTCGTTAGTTCGAATCCTGGGCGCGGACATGGCACTGCTCGTCGGACCACGCTGAGGCAGCGTCCCACATGCCACAACTAGAAGAACCCACAACGAAGAATACACAACTATGTACCGGGGGGCTTTGGGGAGAAAAAGGAAAAAATAAAATCTAAAAAAAAAAAAAAAAAAAAAGATGGTGATTAACAAGTTTAAATAACTTGCTAAGGTCACACATCTAGTAAGTGATCTAACAGCAAAACTCATGTTTTTAGGCTCCATGCCCCCCTCAAATTAATGTGATCTGAGCGTTCTAGCAAAAGTCAACTGTGCTAATAGAGTGGCTATTTAGATAGATACTTTAAATAAATTTAAAATATTTGAGTATTTAAATTTAAATTAATTAAAATTAAATCTAATTAAAAAGTCAGTTTTCCAGTTGCACTAGGCATACGTCAGGTGTTCAATAGCTACATATGGCTTATGGCTACTGAGCTGGCCAACACAGCTATAGAACATTTTCATCATCACAGAAAATTCTCTTCGACAGTGCTGATCTGGAAGCATACTGGGAGTGGGTTGAGGTGTGGTGAGAGAAGAATTTGGGGGTGTTGTTTGGGAAAGAGAGATTCAAATAGCAGATCACATTAGAGTGGTCTGTTTTGTTCTTAGATAGCAAATTAGTCTGATTGTTAAGGCGAGAATTGAGGGTCAATACAGTGAGAACTTCTTCCAGTCCTATCTTGTGCTGGGGAATGACCCAGGGATGTGAGATGACTCCTCACCAATTATGAAGATCCAGTTGCCAGCGAGCACCCTGAAATGTGGCTCTTCTGCATCTTACTAACAATGGCAAAATATAGTCTATTTTTGGTCGCACAGGTAGTAAACACCTATAGGGAAGGTAAAGGAGTGCTTTTGTGTTTCACACATTGTCTTCTATTTCCTTTCATAGATGAGTGTTTTTCCTAGCTTTTCCCCACTCCATTTCTTGCCAAGCAGAATGCAGCTGGTCAGGTTTCTGGCAAAGGCCATGTGGAATCAAAGACCTACTTCCCAGAATGCCGCCTTTCAGGGTTCTCCCAGCGAGAATCAGCATTGGGTCAAAGGAGAGTTGTGAATCGGAAGGTGCTGCTCCGATAATCACGCACACCCCGTAGCTCAGATGGCAGGACTCCAGAGACGCGACCTAATTTCAGAAAGAGACTGAGGAGAATCTCAGCACCCCAAATCACACTTCTTCTGACTCACAAGCTTAAAACATACTTTTAGGGTAGCTACATGGGAGAAATAACATGGAATAGCATAGTATGTGATATCCCCCTGTGAGATCTCAGGCAAGCTGCTTTAACTTATTGACAACTGAGATTTTCAATCTTGAAAATGAGGATTAATACTTATTTCATAAAATGATATGAAGATTTAATGCGAAAAAGTATGTAAATATTTCCGCACAGTACAAGGCATGTAAGATGTGCTCAAAAATACCAGTTAAGATGTGGCCCAGATGGCACAGTGGTTAAATTTGCACATTCCACTTTGGCGGCCCGGGGTTCGCTGGTTCGGATCCCGGGTTTGGATCCCGGGTGCGCACACGTTACCACTTGGCAAGCCATGCTGTGGTAGGCGTCACAGATATAAAGTAGAGAAAGATGGGCATGGATGGTAGCTCAGGGCCAGTCTTCCTCAGCAAAAAGAGGAGGATTGGAAGCTGTTAGCTCAGGGCTAATCTTTCTCAAAAAAGTAAAAATAAAATAAATAAATAAAAAATGACCAGTTAAAAATGACAATAATTTTGTGTCTTCATGAAGATAATTTAAGGTGTCCCCACATGTTGACAGGCAGCTCCCATTCACCGTGCCCCAAGCCCACATACCATGGTATCGATGAGTCCCACGGCCTCAAAGGCAAAGTCGACACCAAAGCCCGTCATTTCCACCACCACCTGCTGGACGGGCTTCTTGAGCTTCCGAGGGTTGAGACAGTCAGTGACGCCTAGCGCTCTTGCCCGGGGAAATTTCTCCTCATTGACGTCAACCCCGATGATCCTAGAGGCACCAGAGGCTTTGCAGGCCATGACGACGGCCGAGCCGATTCCTCCAAGTCCAAAGACCACACAGGTGGAGCCGGGGGTGACCTGCAAATCCACAACATAAACTTCCATGAGTCGTCCAGAGCTGATGCTCCTGTGTTAATAGGAAGGAAAAAGGCCACTTTGTTTTCTCTCTCACGGGAGAAGCTCTCTGACCACATGGCTCCCAGCATGTGGATAGAGCCACTGAAAAACAGCACGAGAGTGCATGCCCACCTTTGCGGTGTTGAACACAGCTCCAAAGCCTGTAGGCACCTCACAGCTCATGATACAGACTTTATCCATGGGAGCAGCAGCATCGATTTTCCCCACTGCAATCTCATGCACAACAGTGTATTCAGTGAACGTGCTGGTGCCATAAAGATGATAAATCTTCTTTCCTCTGCAGGTGAATCTGCTGGTTCCATCTAACATTAATCCATTTGGAGAAAGAACACTATTTCACAGATACAGAAAGTGACAAGAAGAGAAATACAGGATTTTAGCTCCCAGTCAATACCTGTACCAGTGAAACCAAATTGGGTGAAAGGAGGTCAAAGAAAGTGCCACTAACTTTTCTTTCAAGCACAAGTTGCCCTTGGGGTGTAAGCAGGAGCTGCATTCTCTGCACTCTGGAAGAGGGAACATTAAGACTTTGTCTCCTGAGGAAAGAAGAACAAAGAAAGTGATGACCAGCTTGGGTGTAGGGATGGAGTGCAAGAAACACCATATTTATCGACAGGACCTTGTTTGTAGTAGGTGTTAGCAATTCGCTCTAATGATAGTTCCTATCTTTGGAAGTTAATCATCATTTCACTTTGGAATGGAAACAAATCCATTTTAATGCAAGTGCATCTTCAAAATACAAAATAATAGAGAGCTAAGTCGGAGAATGAGAGCAACATCTGTGGCATGAGGCTTGTCTATCTTGGTTAGTGTTCTATGCCAGGAGCCTAGCAGTGTTTCACCTGACACGTGCTTAATAAACATTTGTTGAAAAAATGAATTAATACCCTAGTGTTAGTGGGAGAATTAATACTCATGATAAGATATTATATCATTGATTAAGAGCCCCGAATTTGAGGTAAGGCAGCCTGTGTTTTCATCCTAGCTTTCCATTAAGTAGCTAAACCAGCTGAATGGGAATTAATTTGCCAGTTTCTATTTTCTCATACATAAATGGGCATAAAATATCTATGACATATGTTTGTTGTTAGAATAGTGCGTGATCTTGTAAAGCATCTTGCAAAGTGTTTGAAACATGAATTATATCCAATGTGGAAGACAGAACTACAAATTCTGGAGGAAACTTTATTATAGGTGATGCCTACTTCAGACAATTTAAACGGTTAGTACGTGTGTTTGTGACAATGTGCGGGGTTGTGCGTGTGCGTATGTGTGTAAGAAATGCTCTTAATCGTACATACTTTTAATCTCAGGATATTCCAATATATTGTATAGATTTGCAATGTTTAGTTCTATTTGGGAAAGGTAGACTAGAAGATTCTTTTTCTGTGAGTCCTTTCAGTCAAACACAAAACTGCAAGCTTCTGCATCTTAGGCTACCTCATTTTTTATATCTGGTGTGTGACTGCATTTACATTTTTTTGTCTATATGTGATGAGTTTGGCGATCTTTGTGGTGGTTTTGGGGAAATGTTAGGAGTGAGTTAGGAAAGAATTTACTGGGTTGGTACAGATCTTGGCCAGCGACCTACCTGGTTTCACACTAGTTACACTGTCTCCAGTACTCTCAACGATTCCAGCTCCCTCATGGCCCAAAATCATAGGAAAAGGAACTCTGAGTTTGCCTTCTAGGATGTGCAGATCTGTACCACAGAGCCCAGAAGACAGAATCTGAAAGGTGATTAAATGATTGGAGATAAATGCCCTGTCATAAATTAGATCTTTCTGACGAACGCGGTATTTCCAAGTCTGGAGGCAGAGCATGTTCTTGAAGGCCTGGGCTGTAAATTCAACACGTTATTGATTGTGCCCATGTAGTACAGCTGTTTCAGAAAAAGGACCAAAACACATAGTTTGCCTCTGTCTTTATAATTTTCCCTAGGTCTCTTTAACATCACAAACAGCAGTGAAGTATTTTCTAGCTTTTTGCCAAGGAGAGCTGTGTGTTCTGTGGGATGTGATAACGCAAACAACTCAAACTTCATGGTCTGTTTTGATACCTGTTCTTAAATATAGGGAACCCCTGGGTAATGCCAAACTCATGCTTCTCCCCCTGCATCGCCCCTGCTTCCCCGCGCCCCCAAAAGAAGAAGCCTAAACAGAAGTGTTTTCAGGTCTAGTTCCCTGTCCTGATCCTGGCACATTAGTTCATGACTTCCAGCTAATATCCCAAAGGACAGGAGGGGAGGCCCTTTCTTGGAAGACTGTGCCTTGGTTCACAGTTTTCTTTCTTTTTCCTGCTTATGACTGGTTTCCTTCCCTAGGGATTCCAGCAGAAAATGTCAGTCAGCTTTCCTCCATGCGAGGAGATTCCACAACTGAATGGAGCTGGTGGGAAATCGCACGTTATTCTTACGTCCACACTGTTCACTTGGCACATGTTTAAAGCACTAACGAGTTCTGTCTAGATATTTTCCTTACTATGTTTTTTCCCACTCAGCATACGTCGATCCTTGGAGCTCTGATACTTTTTCCAGTCCGATTGTTCAGTAGAACGCTGACTTACTTCTTTTATTCCTTTCTGATCTTTGGAGGTGGAAGACATGTATGTGTATGTCTTCCTGATCTGTTTCCTCAAGTTTTTGGTCAGAATAGCTGTCCTGGCCAGCTCATGTCTCTCCACCTTGGTTCTGACCATAGGAAATCTCAGACTGATCACATGTCCAGGTTATTGGTATTCGATCCTTTATCCAGTTCTCTGAGCCAATATAGCTGTCCAGTAACAGTTGCTGGTTCCACCTCCCCTAACCAAAATCATCCTCCTGTCTACCCTTTTTGTTTTCCAAACTGTTTTAGGCTGTTCTCCCATCTTTTGTACTCTGAATGAACTTCATGTTCTGTTCTTTTCCTATTTCAATTAACTAGTTTAAAAAATTAACACTGGGTACCTCATTTGTAAAATTAGAACAATCGTACTTAACTTGTAAGATTGTCGTCAAGTATAAGTTAAAAGTTATACACAGGTAGTTCAGCTTCCTGCATGGTGTGGTAGCCTCTTTCAGATTTGACTCCCCACTAAGGACATGTAGAAAAGCTGGGCGCAACATTGAAAAAAGAACACTAGCAATGGATAAATAAAAATCATGTATCGACTGATAGGACGCAACGATAAAACTTCAGTGACACCCTTGCCAGAAGTCATTACCTGGTCTACCTGGGAAATAGCAAACCAGCTGAACAGAGGGACGTTCTACAGAATCTATGCTCTATAATCTTCAACAGTGTCAGGGCCATGATAACCAAGGACAGATTGAGGAATGGCTCTAGATTGGAGACTCAACTGATATGAAAACTAAATGTAATGTGGGATGTTAAGCTGGGTCCTTTATGAAAGTGGAGGTTATTCGGTCAATTGGCAAAACTTGAATTGAGTCTATGATAACATATTCGTAATGTATCAATGTTAAGTTTGTAATTTTACTGGTTTATTTTGATGGTGTATAATTATGTAGGAAAATTTTCTTATTTTCTTGAATTACACAAGAAGTAGGGGTTCTTAACCAGGGATTCTCAATGAGATATGGAATTCAGCAAGAGATCATAATCAAAAAGAAAACCTCATAAAGCTTTTTAGACTTGAATGCTGTATGATGGACAGTGATTAAGCAGCCCCATTAACAGTTCCTTAGGGGGTCAGTCAGTGCCACAAAGCAGTGTGTATAAAGCTGGTGTTCTTTGGGCTGAGCTTATACTCAGAATTTAATGAGAGGTGGGGGGAGGGGCATTGATAATTGATAAGCACTGCATTGCATGGAGAGGACGACAATTGGCTGACGATGTCAACTCTCCTCTTTCTATTATCTCCTAAATCCTCCCGTTCTGTGCTGCTGAGTAACTTTGAAAAATGAACAAATTTGCTGCTACACTCCATTGCAAAACATGGATTCTGTATTTTAGAAGGGAATTATACAGTGAAAGCTCCCGTTGAGCATTATGCCCTTCCATTTTATTCTTTATCTGAACACGGCTGACAATCCATTGTGGCAATTTCTGAAGATGAGGTTTGAGATGGAAGAGGAAGATTCGAGGCCTAATTCTGCTGACAATTTTGGTAAGGTTGTGATGAAGAATTACAACAATCTGAGTAATTTCATTGCAATAGTGCAAAATGCCCAGGATAGTCAAGGAAAGTTGAAGAACAAACTATGGGGCTAATTCTGTAAGATACCAAGACTTATTATAAATCTATCATAATAAGACCATTTAGTTTTGGTGCAAGGATAAAAAAAATAGACCAATAGATCAATGGAGCAGAATAAAACACATGAAAGAGATCCAAACACGCTGGGTCACTTGAATTATGACAAAGAGGGCACTGCAGTGCAGTGAGATGAGCAGAGTTTTCAAATGATGCAGGTCAACTTGATGGGTAAGTAGAAAGAAGATGACACCAAGACCTCTGCCTCACAAGAAACACAATACAATCACTCCTGGGTGATTTAAATTTATAAATCTCAATGTGAAATGAAAATTAGTTAAGATTCTAGACAAAAGCAAGGAAATGATCTTCAAGACTTTGGGGCAGGCAATGATTTCTTAATTGGGACAGGAGCAATACTAGCCGTTAGGGAAAAGGTGTATCAATGGGCTGCTGTAAAATTAGGAAATTCCTTTCATAAATATAAGCCAGTAAGAGAGTGGAAAAGCAAGCCACAGATTGGAAGAAGGTATTTGTAACACTTACAGTCAACTGAATGGGTTGTATGCAGAATATATATGTTAAAAAACAACAAATCAATAAGAAAAAGGCGACAACTTGTTAGAAAACAAATAGGCAAGTGACATCATCTGCTTCACAATGAAGGATATCCAAATGGCCAAATAGCATATGAAAGGTGCTCAAACTCATTAGTTATCGGGCAAATGCAAATTTAAATCATAATGCAATATCACTACACTCCCAGTAGAAAAACTAAGATAAAATGACTGATAATATCAAATGTCAGATGTGTACAAACTAGAAGACTTGCATTCCTGGCAGGAAGGTCATTTTATGTATTTTTATCAGTTATGGACCAATTCTCCGTAGCGTGTTGGGCACCAGATCTTGGTAGCAGACAGGCTAGTACACGCCATGATAAGCATGAGAAAGGTGAGAAGAAACGTGCCATCTGTCTGTCTCCCTCACTATTGTGACATGGTCACAAGATGACAGGGCTGATTGAAGAAAGAAATGGCTCCTCTTTCTAAACATTTTAATTCTTGCAGAACATATTACTACTTTGTTAGTTAGGTTAGGCGATGCCCAGTCTGTTACAAAGTTTAAAGAAAAGCATATTGCCTCCCTATATCTAACACAAATAAAGTGAAAAGGAAATAAAATTCCTTAAATGCTGCTACTGAGAACTTTTCATAACATTACACAGAAAGTGTTCTAGCCAAGGTCAATGGTAAAAACTTTTTCAAACCTGACTCTGGCAGAAAGTGACATTTTCCACCAAAGTGTGTTTAAAATGGATCGATCATTGTCAATGACTGTGAAAGATGCCAAGGAGACGAGAGAAACAAAGAGCTCAGACGCGAGAGAGTACGAAATGATTTACCCCTGCTAGAGGGGTAAAGCACGCAGCCAGGTTTCTGTGGCATGTATTGGATGGAAATAAATTTTTCTTGGGTAACAATTGACTGTGGACCAGTTCATAAAATGCTACATTTTGAGCAAACGTGGTATGAGGAATAACGAAGGTTTGGAATCAAGAGGGGACATCCCAGTGCAGATGGTACTGGGGTCATGATCGGACACGATATAGTGCAGTTCTTTGGAACTTGAAAGAAGCATCTCAGCTGAGCATCCCCGCTAACAACATTTAGCCATGATGTTGAAAGGTGGCAGTGAACTAGCGTCTAACTGGAGATTCTTATAGCTCATGTGTTTGTTGTCAACCACGTAGCCACAGTTTTAAAATTTCAGCCTGTGGGTTCAGTTATGACCAACGAGTGGGCTGCCAAGTGTATTTGACATCTGAAGTGGATATTTTTAAATATTCCTTCATCCACTAAAAGTTTGAACTTTGATCCTTTGGTTATATTCAGATATAATAATGTTTTATAATATCATAATGTTTTATGTCAATTTTTTTCAGTAACTAAATGAATTTTAATAAAAGTGGAGCATCTGCAAAAGGTTGAATTTAGGCTGTTATTAAATCCTACCACTGATGGATATTTTATTATCTGGATTTGTGCTTTAGTTTAAAAACAAATAATAATTAAAAAAAGAAGAAGAAAGGTTAATTTTAAGGATATCTTTAACTTAGATTCAGTGAAATATTTCATGTATGAAGTAAAATTTGCACTTAACAAGCAAAATTATTACACTCTGCAATTCAGCCTGAAGGACTTCCTTGAATATTTCTTGTACGTCAAGTCTGCTCGCAGCATATCATCTCCGTCTTTTTAAAATCTGGGAATGTACTTCACCTTCCCTTTGATAGTTTTGCTGGAGCTTTGGCTGGTAGTTTTTTCCCTTAAGCACTTTGACTGTGTCACCCCAGTGCCCTCTGGGCTGCATTGTTTCCAATGTTCATTGTTAGTCTTATTGGGGTTTCCTTGTATGTGACGTGTCATTTTTCTCTCTCTCATTTCAAGATTTTCTCTTTGCTTTTGTCTTTGAACGTAGACTTTGACTATGATGCGGCTGGGTGTTCATCTCTGTTCATTCTAGTTGGAATTCATGAGGGTCTTAGATATGTAGATTGATGTTTTTCAGCACATTTCGGAATGTTTTCAGCAACTGTCTCTTTCAATATTTTTTTCTGCCCCTTTTTCTCTCTTTTCTCCTTCTGGGACACCCACTATGCATCTGTGGACATGCTCGGTGGCTTTCCACAGGTCTGTGAGGGTCTGTTTAGTTTTCATCACTCATTTTACTTTTGCTCTTCAGGTTGTGTAATCTCTAATGATCTGTCTTCAAGTTTGCTGATTACTTCTTCTGCCAGTAGATTATTTCAAATCTACTCCAGTGAGTACCTCCAGTACATTTTTCATTTCATTGATTAAACTTTTCCACTCCATGTTTTTCAATTTCTGTTTCTTTATTGATATTCTCTTTTTCGCTGAGTCATAGCCATCATGCTTTCTTTTAACTATTTCAGCATGGTTTTCTTTAATTCTTAGAACATATTTACAATAGCTGATTTGAAGGCTTTGCTAAATCCAATCTCTGGGGCCCCTCAAAGGTCATTTTGATTGTCTGCTGTCTTTCTTGTTTAAAGGTCACACTGTCCTGTTTCTTTATAGGTTGTAATCTTTTGTTCAAAACTGGACATTTTAGGTAATATATTTTAGCATCTCTGGATTCTGATTAGTCTCCCCTCCATCCAATCTTCCCTCTGGGACTTGTTGATGCCACTGTTCTCGTTAGTCCATTTAGTGGCTCATGTAGGCTAGTTCTGTGAAGTCCATGCCCCTCTCCCCCACTCTCCACCAATGTAGTATCTCTGACGTCATGCTCAGGTTACCAGTTTTTTCCATTGGTATGTTTTTAAATAAAATAAAACCCAGAAGTTGTCCTTGGATCAACGCGGCTTCAAGCCTGCTAGTGCCTGATCCAAGGTTGTGCTCAAGCCCCTGAAGCTAGCAAGGCTTTTATTCTTTGTTGATGTGTCTGTGTGTATCTTGGGGAATGCCTTCGATCTGCCCCAGGTTCAGGCAGTGACTCGAGTTCTCAAGTGCCTACTCTGGTTGCTCCTAAGGCATGCTCACCGCCTCTGGGAACCCCAGGGACAGAAGTGATCTTGGCAGGGCTCCTTTTAACTGTCTCTTTCCCTGGTTCTCTCTGCTCAACTTGCTGCTACTAGTTTCCTGGAGCTTTAGGCCTTGTCTTATTTGCTTTTCGCTATGATCTCTATTGTTTTTGACACTGCCTTAAGTCACGACTTCCTCCACACTGTCTTCCAAAGAAAGTCAGCCCTCTCAGCAGAGCTGCAGCTATATATGGTCCTCCTTTCTTGCCTTTCTCCCTGATTGGAACTTCTACACTGTCGCATCACAGTTGTGGGAGAGGATGGTGGCTGGCTTGCTTCTTCTCGAGTGACAATTTTGCCCTATGAGTGGGCAAATGGTAGCCTGAGTTCTTTCCATCTTGCCCTTCCCAGTGTGGAACCTACCAGGGAGGGCTGGCAAGGAAGGGGGCGATCTGGGCTCCAGTATTCGAGGTCAGTCCTGTGGAGTAGAGCCTCTATGGGTGGGAGCTGGGGGTGGGGAGGGAGCATTGTCTTCTCAGCCATGGCCACTGGGAATAGAGTGCCTGCTCTATCAGATAGCTGCATATCAGAATAACTTTATAATTGTGAAAAAAACAAGAAGTTTATGGGTGGATAATTTCCTCTGTTGATTTTTGAAGTGTTTAAAAACAACAGTGTATCTAAAACATTTAATATTTCAGCTTTTAGACATATTTGTGCCACTTTAACAAAATGAAATGACCTCACTATTATATATGGTAATATCGATCTAAGTATAAAGCAGAAGGAATCTTAATTATCTTTAAGTAGAAAATGCCATTTGTAAAATTATTGTAAACACACGTATCCACATCCATACCTACTAAAAGTCTCATTTATATTTACCTTAATTCGAACCTCTCCAGCCTTTGGTGGGTCCACTTTGACCTCTTCAATGGACAGGGGAGCATTTGCTGTCCAGGCAATGGCTGCCTGGCATGTGATAACCTGTTAAAAATGTAATAAAAAGATGAAGTGGGCTTATTGCTATTAAATAAAATTGGGTGACATACACAGTTAAATTCACTTCTACCATGCTAACTGGTTGCTCTGATGATCTCACTTTGAAATGCAGATGATCTCCTTCATTCCTTGAAAGCAGTCACGCACACAGACACATATATATCTGAATGAGAATATAAAATGCTGTAATAGGAAATCAGTGATATCCATCTGTAGAGAAATGTATATATATAGCTCTCTACATAGCTCATGTCATCTATGAGATAGATAGATAGTCAGCCTTGGTTTAAAAAGTTATTTTATGCCAGGCATGTGATGCATTTTATTCTTAGAGGATTTCTTTTCTGCATTCCAAATGACACAAGATGTTAATGTTGGCCAAATGATCTATGGAGCAAAGTTCAGTTTATAGAGTCAAAATTTATGCATTATAATTTCTAATATTAATCATTTATTTAAAATGGAGAAGATTAGAATTCATCATGCAAAGAAAATTATAAGAAACGATGGATGTTACCTTGGATATAGGACAAAAGAAACAATATTAATTTTGCTCCTTTAGTCAAATTCATTCTTAGAGAATATCATGTGGAACATTTTATCATACCTGAGTACGTAGTTTCTGTGTCTTATAACTCTTGTTCATTTATTGCATTTTTGTTTTTAAATCTCTATGCAGTTCAAGTTTAGATATTCATTGACTGATTTTTTCCTATATTAATAGGTGGCTGCCTTTGGAGGATGATTTTAACTTTGTAGGAGAATATTTTTACTTTACAGAAAGATGGATTGTTTCTTTAAACAACAATAGTTCTTATTTCATCACAGTTGTGATCTTATTTCCTAAACCCTGACTTACAAATTACCAGGAATATTTCCATTGCATACAGCATGGTACACATATTCCCATGGCAACTTCAACACGGCCTTGGATAATAAAGTCTTACCCGCTAAGATCATAGAAAGGACTACACTTCAGAAAAGAGCAAACAGTGACTTACTTTGCCAGCCATTTCCGTGGAGAGTTGAGCTTGCTCCATCATCCCCTCTGGCCGCTGCAGACGTGACAGCTCCTCTGCCTCTTCTCACCTGTTCAGAGTAAGTACCACAGTATTCTCACACCCAGAGTGACTCACAGCTGCCACACACCAATCAGGGAGGGAGGGAGGAGGAGAAGGGAGGGGAGAAAGGAAAACTGAAGGAGAGAGGGAGAAGGAAGATGGGAGATGTGAGGTGGGGAGAGGAAGCATGAGGATGAGAACAATTTGAAGAGAAAGGAAGGAGGATTATTGAAAGAAAAAGGAAAGTCAATGGAGTTTTAGAAAGTAAAATAAAACAGATGAAGTAAAATTGTCAACCTCTCCTATAATCTATATGGCGCTTCATGGTTTGTGATGTCTACGTTCATAACCTCATCTTATCCTTAACCCAACCTCTAGGCTAATTGTTCACATCAACCCTTTATAAATGAGGAGACTGACTTTCATAAACATTAATTTTAGCTAGAGCTCAAATGAGATTTCTGATTTCAAATGTCATGATTTGGGGGGAAGAATAATGAAGAGAGATTTAAGAAATGATGAGAAGAGAGAAAAATTTAGAAAGAATGATGAAGATTGGTGAAAGGTAGCAGAAAAGGAATGGGCATAAAAGAAGGAACAAAATTAGAGAGACAGTTTAGAAAGGAATTGTCCTAGGCAGGCCAGAACCTACCTCAAACTGCTTTATGCAACACTGGATATTTAGAGGCTCAGGTAACCCAATAATCCATGTTATCTGGTTTGAGGAACAGAAGGATCTAGAAGAAGGTTTCTTAACCTTGGCACTCAGTTTTTAAACATACGTTTACTGGTTGCTTGTTTTTTCTCAGGTATTCATTGTGCTGACAGAAACAGTGGTGAGTAAAAATGGTGTAAACAAGTTTCTCTCTTTCTCTGGTTAAAACTTGCCTCGATGTTGGCTTTATCTTAAAAGTCATCTATGTTATCTCATTTTTCAATTTACCATTTTATCTTCCTGTCTCAGTATTTTTGTTTTAAACTTTCATTCTCTTCTTTCTTTTCTCTTTATGCTTACTCTTTTTCTTTTTTTAAAGGAAGAATTTTAAACAATTAAATAGGACTTAATTTTTTTAGAAATTATACATGATCATTGCATAAAAAAACCCAATTCTTAGAATACAAGTATAAAGGTTAGACTTAGCTGAAACTTCACAATACTAACATAGGCACTATTGACTTTTGAGTGAACATCCTTTCGGAACACTTTTTCTCTATCATCTATCTATCTATCCGCTGTCTATTTATCATCTATCTATCATCATCTCATCTCTCTCTATCTAATCTATGTCATGAATCTATCTAGATATGTATCCATGAAAAAGATATATAGCCTTACATAAATGGGATTATACTTAAATCAGGGTTCCCCAAAATGCTCTTTGGCAAGACCAGCCTGAGAGCACCCAGGTTTACTGGGATCTGCCTCAGGCTAATGAACAGAATCCCGAGGTCTCAGGTTTTAGACAGCCCACCTTCAACTTCCCATTTAAACCTTATCACTTTCTTTTTTGTTATATTTTTTTTGAGGAAGATTAGTGCTGAGCTAACATCTGCTGCCAATCCTTTTCTTTTTGCTCAGGAAGATTGGCCCCAAGCTAACATCAGTGCCCACCTTCCTCTATTTTATATGTGGGACACCTGCCACAGCATCGCTTGATAAGTGGTGCATAGGTCCACACCTTGGATCCCAACCAGTGAACCCTGGGCCTCCAAAGTGGAACGTGCAAACTTAACTTCTGTGCCCCCGGGCCAGCCCCATCACTTTCTTTTTTTATTAAGAAATATAGTGCATTTTTTATTAAGTAAGATAAGTGCATAAGAAAAAACAAAATAGAACAGCAGGTCTTATAATGAGACAACAATTTATCACTCAAAACTTCACTAAACAGAGGCATGAACCCTTAAAATTTCCTGTTTTCAAGCTCTTCTGATAGTTCTTCTGAAGAATGAAATATGTCTATACTTTATTTGATTTATCAGTTTTAAAGAAAATATACTAATATATTGTGAAAGATATAGCCAATTCTCCCTTTTTTCTATTTCTTTATAGCTTTTCATCATTATATTAGTTTTATTTCTTCTATTGGCTCATTACAATTTTAAATTGACATGATCTGTAAGATTACTAGTATTTAGTCCTTTCATTTTTTTATTCACAACCCAAGGTAGGAGAAACCATATTTTTCAAGAAAAAACAGAAATATGAATGAAAAATGAAAGGACACGAGAGGAAATAAGAAGAGATTGGGAGAGTAATGTGAAGATCAGATGCAAGTAGGGACCAAATAGGTCAGGAGTAGGTTCCGCCATCACCGCTCATTTGCTACCTCTGGAGACATAATGAGATGTCATCCTCAGATGCAGAAGCATAAAATTTTATAGGATAGTACAAATTAGATTTATGACTTCTTTCACATTATATTTGAAAATTACAGTTTATGCCAATTTGTAACAAGTAGACTAGCTAATGGAACAATCTCTTGAATCCTCAGAGGAATGTCTTATAACATATTTTATGGATTATATAATTTACAACAATTTTCATAAAAATGCAGCAAGCTGAACACTTGCTTCATTTTTCCAAAACCTTATATCCATTGAAAACTATGACGATTTGATGTGACTTTCCTTATGATGCTAAACATTTCATTATTCAGGTTTCCTCACTTCTTATTTTACTTTGATTGAGTTTGATCCACCTAGATGAGAGATGAGATAGGCGTTAGGGCCAGATTAAGTCTTTGTTCACTCTACTTGAGAAACAAAAATAATAGCACCCTAATTTCTCTCTCATTTTTTCTTTTATTCACTTTTTTATTGTGTCAATTAGTATATGCCACACCTTGGGTTAGTCACTGGCGAAAAAAATGGTTAATAAGAAAGTCACAATGGCTACTCACCATGGACCTTTGGCCAGGTTTTTATTTGAGGACTTGAGCCAATATATGTATGACTTCATACAAAATACCCAAGGGATGTGGGCCCTGCAAACCTGTGACCCAGGAGCTGTCTGTCTGAAAGTTTCATCCTCTGTGTAAGTAGGAGGTTGCACCAGATGCTCTGTGAGGAATCGGATCTTATTTTACTATGCGTTTTACCGAATCTAGTGCAAATGTAGGTACTCATGGATTGAGTCACCTGACACTTTTTCCCCCCAGTTCCTTCATTAAATAGAACAAAGCTGCCAGAACATCCTTATTGAAGCCATTATCCATTTTTCTTGTAATTTCAAGTCCTGTCATTCCCTGTATTGGTGACTTTTTTAATCTTTTGATAAAATCCTGTTAGTAGTTTCCTTTCAGCTTGTCCTTCCTTGCCTTGACAAATATGTACTGAGGACCTACTCACCTCCTCTATGTGTGAGCCACACGTAGAGCTGAGGGAAGAGTTTCAAGCAGAAGAAACCATTGCAAAAACTTGAGGTGTCGATGTGCTTGGTACATTAGACGGATTCAGAGAACGTGTCCTAGAGAGCTTGCAGAAAGAGCAAGGAAGAGCATGGTGGGAAGTGAGGTCACAAGATAGGAACTTCTTTGGTGCAAGCACCAGCCTGACACCCTGGAGGCATCCCAGGGCATCAGTCCCCACACCATCAGACTTTAGATTGCATACTCCCCGAACTTCATCTAAGGACTTGTGTTTATGGACTCCTGAGTCTTCTCACGCTAATAAATACTTTGTGTCTTTCCTCATTTGCTTTCATCTCTCATTGCAAGGTGAGCAGTAATAATACCCTAGTATTCCTCTTGGATTTTGTTTGATCAACCCTTCATTTTGATCCAGTAGGTTGCCTATGTTATATATATATTGCCTAACATTCTATATAAACTTTTAAATTACATTTCACAAAAGTCTTTGATAAGAAAGTTGAAATCATAGGGTCAGGGACTTAGATACAGACACTATAAAGCATTTCTATATCGTTAGCACTCCGTAGTCAAGTTTGGGCAGGTCTTATTCTCTAGATGTTTTAATAACATTATAAAAAGAGTAGAGAAAAATGAGGTTGCAGGACAAGAATTGCCAGCCTTACCCATTCACTCACCACAGGCATTTTAAAGGCAAAATCACTTTAAAGGAAAGTCCTCTTGGCCTGAACAGGCAGTTTCTACCTGTAGGGTTGTGGATAGAGAGGACTTTCTACCCCAGGTCTGTTCTGTCCTCTGTTTAAGGCTGCCAGAGTCAGTTTTCAATTATATTAGCTCCTTGAAGAGAAACTTTGTTTCAAAGCAACATCAACTAGCAACAGGGAAGTTATTTAGTCTTGAAGTTACAGATGCAATTTCATTTAATGAGAATTCCCAGTTGATTCCCAAAATTGAGTTTGCTGTGTTACTAGAAGAGTCCTCTCCCAACTGACTTTCACAGCTAAGAAGTGGACTTTTCCCTGATAACTTACTCCGTCAGTTTTAATTTTAACATTGAAAACTTCAGTAGAGATTCTTAGAAAATTAATTTCTGTTGGAAGAAAGAAGCATGCTTTAACTATTGACGCTATTTGAGGAAATAAGAAGTTGGGACCAGCACAAGACCACTCTGGATGCTCATGTTATTGTTTTCTCAATAGGCAACAGACATCCTTTTGATTCGGCCACCCGACTTCTCACTTATTAACCTGTACCTCATCTATTTCCTTTCCTTTCCTTTTGCTCTTCTTTTCAGTCAGGCAGGCTCAGGATCTCAATGTCACTTCAAACTCCTCCCTCTCTGCTGCTTCTTGTATCATCTCATCTGTTTCCAGGCTGCTTGTTCTACTTTTGAGACGATTTCTCCTGCCATCCTCTTGTCTGCACTTCAGTGCCACTACTCTAGTTCATGCTTTCTCCCTTAGACTACTATAATAGACTGATAATTGGGCTCCTCGTTATCAGCCCCTCCTCACTCCAGTTATCCATCTCTCTGTCATCAGTTTAATTTTCTCCAGGCATCTGTTCAGTTATGTCATCCTACTGTGAACCTCCCCGCCCTGCTCCCCCAACAGTCTCACATCAAAAGGGGAACTCCTTCAAGGGACTGCCATTGAATGCATTTATTTATTCATTCTATTTTGCCTTTTGCTCTTTAAAAATATGCAATACTCACTATATCCACAAGGATATACATAAAAATACTACAGTGAACCATCAGTGTCCAATACCTGGATTAAGAAATAAGACATTACCAGATACAGTTGAGCTCCTCTCTGATTTTACCCCTCTTTCCCACAGGTGTAATCACCATAGTGAACTTGGTTAGTCATTATTCACGTTTGTATTCTTGGACCCAAGCTAAGAAGAATTCTTTTTTTTTTTTTTTTGAGGAAGATTAGCCATGAGCTATCTACTGCCAATCCTCCCCTTTTTGCTGAGGAAGACTGGCCCTGAGCTAAGATCCATGTCCATCTTCCTCTACTTTATACTTGGGACACCTACCACAGCATGGCTTGCAATGCAGTGCCATGTCTACACCCGGGATCCGAACCGGCGAACCCCGGGCCACTGAGAAGCGGAATGTGCCAACTTAACTGCTGCGCCACCAGGCTGGGCCCAGAAGAATTCATTTAATCCCAATATACACCTAAGCAGCCTTAAACAAAGTCTTCACTAGAGTCCCATGAGGATGGAAGTATCATTAGCTCAATTAGGAAAAACCCAAGAGACAGGTCAGTTAGATTATCCACTAAAGGTGAAGCAAAGACCAAATCTTCACATGCTTGACTCAAAGTTCCATTTTTGATAAAGTCTCCTTCGGTTTCTCTCTGATGAGTTCTGCCCTTTTAGCAAAGAATCTCTTTTTTGCCTGCATATCGTTTGTGCAGACAGTATCCTTGTAAATTCTCAATCTCCAGCATAGCATGACTCCTTGAGGAGACCAGCCGGCCATTTGGTGGCAAGTCTCTTTCATCCCGGAAGTTGGGTCTCTTTCATCCTAGAAGCGGCAGTGATTTGTTATCCCAGGGATAGATACCTAATTCCAGGTATGGGTTTGGCTGTCCAGCCTACAGATCCTCAGCCTGAAACACTATCTGGGACCTTAAGGAATATCTGACCCACAGGTGTGAATTCCACACAACATCGTCTCCGGCCAGGGGACTCTCTTCCCAGTAATGGAGGTAGAGGAGTAGGCCCATGATTTTGAGAACCACTTCTTGTCTTACGGACCACCCAATCCAGAGGCAGCTGGCCTCAGAGAGTGCTGGAATGGCTTGCTGTGGGCAATATTCTGCAGGAATGAGGTGCCGTTCTTCATGATATAGTGTATGCATGAAATCAGAAACCTCCAAATGGTGCTCTGACTTCAATACAAAGTCTACCTGGGGCCAGGAACCAAGAGGCAGAAGCATTTACCATGACTTTGAATGGCCCACTAGGGGCATTGTGCTTCCCATTTCAACAGTTCTGGGTTCCTACAGGGTTGGAGGTCTGGGCTTCCAAAGGGGGCATGCTTTTATCAGCAGAAACAGCAAGAGTCGCCATGAACCATAAGCTCTGCTTGTCACCAGGGCACTTTACATTCCTGTGTTTAGGGACAAGCAGGCATGAAAAGGAGTCACTGCACTGCCAAGGGGAGCTGATTTTGATCAGCAGGAGGATGTAGGGCTACTCTTTTGTTTCCCATTGGTATATCAAGCTATATTTATTGCACCCCTAGAAAGGCCACTGTGGGTCCACTAGTGGATAAAATGGACAAAGCCCTTGTCTTCACGGAGCTTACATTCTGGAGGGGAGACAAACAATTGGTTGGTGATCGTGGCTTATACACGACCAGACTCAGGCCAGAAGGACCTCTGGACTCAGGGAGTAAGGGAAACAGTAGGGCACCCCTGAGCAGGTGAAGGCTGGCAGGTCATTTGCTGCTTCTACATGGACTGTTGATTGATAAGCCAAGAACAACTTTGCGACTTTTCAAGCCCGCTTTTAGCTTTTCCTCTAATGGAGATGGAGCAGAATTTTGAATCCCATGGTCATCTACCCATATATTAACCCTCATTTGCCAGTCAAATTATTCTGATCCCCAAAAGTATTTTTCTAGAGAGATGTTTTCATCTTTAAAGATTTGTCTTATTTTGTCATAAAAGACTACTTGAAAGAATTTTCTGGAAACTGTCTTATCTTCTTCAGTCTTCATTTTCATGTACTCTGTGTCTGCTCCTCTGCTAGGCCCCAGGAATATATGGTCACCTTGATGAACAAGGCCCTTGCTCACCAGGAGCTTATAGTTTAATGGAGAGACAGAGAGAGAGAGGGAGAGAACAAGTTAAAAAGCAGATAAATGCATAATTTCATATACAGGTAAGTGCTATGACACAGGGTACTGAGGTGGCCTTGAGGGTGAGGTTTGGATCGGAGGTGGGGGAAAGCTTCTTTGGAGAGATGACATTTGAACTGAGACCCGAACGCCCAGAAGGAGGCAGCTTTGCAAAATTTTAGGGGAAAGGACACTAGGCAGAAAGTTACCCCTTGTTGATGGGTTACTTTAGTTTGCTACTTCTTGAGTCAATTTTAAGTAATCTATATTTTCTCTGAAAATCAATTATTCATCAAGAGTTTCAAACATACTCACATAAAAATGTACATAGCATTTTCTTATAATGAAAAGAAAATGTCCATCTTTGCGTAGTTTTCTTTCCTCACTCTTAATCCTGGGTATTTGGTTTTCTCTCTTTTTTTTTGATTTGTTTTGCTAAGGTTTGCTGAGGATGATGTTGGCCCTAGTGAAAATGACTTTTCAGGCCCTCTAGAATGAGCAGACTGGCTTGGAATCTTTCCATGGGATCTGTATCGATATTTTTACACAGTCAGGCCTGAGGCTCTGGTAATTTGTGCCAGCTCCCTTCCCATCACTTCAACCCAGGCCTTCCCAGTTTTGTCTGTGCTATTGTGTAGGGCTCTTTTTCCATAATGTGGTCAGGGAGGAGCATGTATGGCACTCATGTGATCCCCTCGAACATCTCCTGCTATTCGATTGTCCGATTCTAACTGTGAATGGACACACGCAGCGATCTTGGCTCAGGAAGGCTATGATTTCCAAGTGCTCTGAGCCCTCAGGAATAAAGATTTGGGTCCGACACTAGGGAGCTGACTGCAGCTTACTGAGGTGATGGCTGAGACTGAGGGAAATTTAGAATGGACAGGGAAGGTGGGCACAGTGAGTGGCAGTTGCAGTTCTGAGATGAGCTGCAGCAATGGGAACTCTAGTCATCCAATTAGTGTCTCTCTTCTTAGTTTCCCCTTGGGAACAAAGGCATGGGAACCATAGTGGAGCTGCTCCCGATCATGCAAGGAGAAATGGACGTGTGTGGTGCAAGGGGCAGACTGTGGTAGCCATGGAGGTGCACTGTCACATCTCCTTCGGAGAACCTGCTGTAGGGAGCATAGTAGATGGAAGCCCCTGGTTGCCATCCCCACAAATTCTGACACTCTACTTCCCCCTAGACGCTCCCGGAGATTCCTTTAGTACACTGGCTAGCAAATTGCAGCTCACAGGTCAAATCTGGCCTGCTACAAGTTTCTGCAAATGAAGTTTTATTGGAATTCAGCCATGCGATCCATTTATGTATTGCTTATGGCTGCTTTAGTGGTACAATGGCAGACCTGGGTAATTGTGACAGAGCCCATAGGGCATTCAAAGCCCAACATACTTACTATTTGGCTGTATTAGTTTCCTAGGGCTACTGTAACAACGTGCCACAAACTTGGGGGCTTAAAACACAGAAATTTATTGTCTCACAGTTCTGGAAGCTGGAAGGCTAAAATCAAGATGTCAAGAGGCCATGCTCCTTCTGAAAACTGTACTGGAATTCCTTCCTCGTGTCTTCCAAATTTCTTGTGATTGCTGGCAACCTTTGGCCACCATAGCATCCTGGGTTCCTTGGCTTGTAGCTGCTGAACTCTAGTCTCTGCCTTCATCAACACACGCATCCTCTGCCTTCACATGGCTGTCTTGTTAAAAGGACACCACTCATATAGAATGAGGCACCCACTCTACTACAGTGTGACCTCATCTCAACTTAACTAATCACATCTGCAACCCCATATCCAAGCAAGGTCACGTTCTGAGATACCGTGTTTTAGGATCTCAGCATAGTTCTTTCCTGGGGGTACATAGATCAATCTATAACACTGGTTCTTTAAGAGAAAGACTAGTGCCAACCCCTGCTGTAAATGGAAACTTTTTGCTGGGGATGTGGCATTGGCATGCCCAAGATTTTCATGAAACCACACTATGGTTTAAGGTTCTTCCCACTCAGTCCTTCCCTCCCCCTCTTCTCTAACTGGTGTTGGGTCAGCACTGCATTCCCGAGGCCCTTCCTGCCTACTCCTGCTCCTTTCCACTTTGTCCTTCACAAGTGTGTCACCAATCAAAATCTAATCCTGTCTCAATAGCTACTTCTTGGAAGATCCAAAGCGACACATTCTCTAAGATTTTCAAACAAAGTTGAGGCATTGAGGAGATCAATGAACATTGCTCTCAACAATTTCCAGTTCAGGGTAATTCAAAGTCTTCATTGGTTCTGTCCAAAGGCAACCCATGGGTTATAAGTGAGCTTGTGTTGATTCTCTTTGCATGTAGTCAGGCATCGCTTTGATAATACAGTCAATGGTTTTAACAGTCTTTGAAAGAAAAAAGCAAACAGCAATACACGGCGAAGAAAGTAGACCCATCAAAAAGATAATAAAATGTACCATATTATGTATTAAATTGGTGCAGAATCATTAATGAGAGATGAGGGAGACATTCTACTTTTAATTGGAGTAGGAGAGTCTGACTCCATTTTGGATGTTTGACTGCTATCTGCTTTTAAGCCCTCACTCACCCCTATCCCCTCCTTCCCCACGTCTGATCAAAATTATAAGAAATCCTGCACACTCTCTCCTTTGGTATTGGAAAGTTCAAACCACACATCCTGGCTTGCCTTCACCCTGACCCACCCATTAACCACCATAAAGGTCAAAGCCAGTCACTACACCATGTCCTCTCAAGCCATTTTTGAACCTGCTTGAGAGCATGCCCTGCTCTCCCCAGGAAGCCTATTATGTGAGTCCTAAAACTTTTCATGCCCTCTTGGTATGTGTGTGACATCATCAGTCCACATTTGAACAGATTTTGGGTGTGACGTTGATCCCATCTCAGTGGGGTGTGTGATAACAGTTGATGCAGCAAGCAATATGTCTCTGTGATGACCACCACCGCTGGAGGTCTTTTCTCGCTTTGGCTTGCTAATTGGCTCTGCTGCCAGCTGGTGAGCTTGTACTTGGAGCTGATGCTTGCTTGCTATTCTGCTCTGTGAGCTGTGTTGCAGGCTGCTGGCTGGCTTCTACTTTGAGTTATGCCGCCTAGTGCTGCATTGGCTGAGTCCTATGGAGCTTCTGTTATAGTTTTAACAGCCCTAAATCAGAAGTGTGGATAGCTTGCATCTGGGGAGAAGAGTTTGGAATTGAGATGCCAGCATAACCCATGGCTGATGCTGAGGTGACTTGTTCTGTGGCTATGATTGTGTGCCTCAGCCAGGTGTTGGAGCCATTCTACAGAGAACTCGGGAGAAGAATTGATACTCTGGTCAATATACAGGCCCATTGGGTGGTTGCTTACGCGGAGGAAGAGCAGTTACCATATGGTGTGCTCAGGTCCTCATTCCCAAAAGCAGATTACTCACCAGCACCCTACAAAATGCTGTGCTGCTGCTGCTGTTCATGCTTTCGTCACTGACAAGGATCCTTTTTCTCGGCTTTATGAGGAAAAACATGTACGGCACAGCCAAGGTGTGAAATCAAACCCAACTACAGCCAGGGGGCCTTAACCCCTATCAAGCAACCATTGCTATGGGAGAGGCTCCCAATTCTGACAATACTGACTTGAGACTCTCTGGAGGAAGAAATCTACAAATATAAACGGGGTCCATGGAGAGGACTCCCTTAAGGAATAGCCAGTAACTACCAAAAAGACAGCCATAATTTGACCCAATCAGAAGTTCAAAATTACTAAAAGCTTTATACAACAGAAAAACGAAGTTCTTGTGCCCCTGTAATGTAGGTCTAAATTAACATCTGCTGAGATGCACCAATTGGCAAACTTTCATGGATTTAATCAATACTAGGGCTCAAGGTATAGTTATAGCTGGGGATCCCACCACATTTAAACAATGTACCCTATACATGGTGAGATCCCACTAAATTTAAAGAAAACACCCTTTATACTCTTAGGGGAGTTACCAAATATGAAATAGAGGAAAATTAGGTATTCCTCACCCTAACCATCAGATCTATTGCCTTGCTTAAATCTTCCATGGTCATATACCATTCTTTCCGTAAAATATCTCCTAGTGGGCATGCATACTCTGGCCCAACAAGTAATAAATTAAATTAAATTAAACCTCTAGCAATTACAGTTTGCGTGACAAAATAACCTTTCAGCCCTAGTTAAAATAGTTTACATGGCACAAAATAAATTAGAACAGGGCTTTTAAGGATTGGAACCCATTATACAAGACCTATTTAAAGAGGAGATGCTGATTCCCTACTATTTCTCCATTTTACAGCCCAATTTGACTTGTTCTCAATCTTGACCTGAAACAATGGCTGCACATGGTGGATTTCCTCAAATAGAATGTTGTTGGCATACCCACTAAGGCCTCTATACCAACATTATTGAACTTCATGACTACGTGCACGGAGCATCTGGAAAATATTTTGATATGATGGCTTTGGCTAATACATTCTGTTCAGTGACTATTTCAACCACCTCTGTGGGGAGAGTAGGCATCCTTTTCTTGTTCCTGTTCTTAGTGGGATAGCTTTCAGTTTTTCACCATTGAGGATGATGTTACCTGCGAATTTGTCATGTATGGCCTTTATTATGTTGAGGTGCTTTACTTCTTTACCCATTTTATTGAGAGTTTTTATCATAATGCTGAATCTTGTCAAATTCTTTCTCTGCATCTATTGAGATGATTATGTGATTTTTTTTCCTCGCTTTGATAGTGTAGTGTATCACATTGATTGATTTGCAGATGTTGAAGCATCCTTGCTTCCCTGGAATAAATCCCACTTGACTATGGTGTATGATCCTTTTAATGTATTGTTGCATTCTATCTGGTAATATTTTGTCAAGGATTTTTGTATCAATGTTCGTTCACAACATTGGCCTGTAATTTTCTATTTTTGTGCTGTCCTTCTCTGGTTGGTATCAGGGTAATGTTGGCCTCATAAAATGAGTTAGGAAGCATCCCCTTCTCTTCAATGTTCCGGAAGCGTTTGAGAAGAGTAGGTATTAAATCTTCTTTGAATGTATGGTAGAATTTACCAGAGATGTCTGGTCCCTGACTTTTGCTTTTTGTGAAGTTTTTGATTGTTGCAATTTCATTACTGGTGATTGGTCTACTCAGATTCTCTATTTCTTCCTGATTGAGCTTCGGGAGGTTGTACTATTCTAATAATTTTCCATTTGCTTGTAGGTTATCCAATTTGTTGACATACAGCTTTTCATAGTATTCTCTTATAATCCTTTGTATTTCTGTGGTATTCACTGTAATTTCTCCTTTTTCATTTCTGATTTTATTTATTTGAGCATTCCCTCTTTATTTCTTAGTGAATCTAGCTAAAGATTTGTCAATTTTGTTTTCTTTTCATAGAACCAGCTCTTAGTTTAATTGATGTTTTCTAAAATCTTTTTATTCTCTATTTTATTTATTTCCACTCTGATTTTTATTATTTCCTTCCTTCTACTGACTTTGGGCTCCATTTGTTCTTCTTTGTCTAATTCCTTTAGGTATAACATTAGATTGTTTATTTGAGATTTTTCTTGTTTCTTGAGGTAGGCTTGTATTGCTATAAATATCCCTCTTAGTACCACTTTTGCTGCATCTCATAGATTTTGGTCTGTTGTGTTCTTTTATTTTCATTTGTCTCCAAGTATTTTTTGATTTCTTCTTTGATCTAATACTTGTTCAGTAGCGTGTTGTTTAGTCTCCACATATTTGTGACCTTTCCAGCTTTCTTCTTGTAGCTGACTTTTAGTTTCATACCATTGTACTCAAAACAGATGTTTGATATGATTTCAGTCTTCTTAAATCTATTGAAGCTTGCCTTGTCTCCCAGCTTATGGTCTAATTGTGAGAATGGTCCATGTGCATTTGAGAAGAATGTGTATTCTACTGCTTTTAGACGGAATATTCTATATATCAAGTCCATCTGGTCTAATGTTTCATCTAAGGCTGGTGTTTCCTTGTTGACTTTCTGTCTGGATGGTCTATCCAGTGTTGTAAGTATGGTATTAAAGTCCCCTACTATTATTGCGTTGCTGTCAATATCCCCTTTAGGTCTGCTAAAACTTGCTTTATATACTTTGGTGCTCCTATGTTAGGTACATATATATTAATAAATGTTATGTCTTCTTGATGGATTGTCTCCTTTATCATTATACGATGCCCATCTTCATCTCTTCTTCTCTTTTTTGTCATGCAGCCTACTTTGTCTGATGTAAGTATGGCAACATCTGCTTTCTTTTGGTTGCCACATGCTTGGAGTATCATTTTTCATCCATTTACTCTGAGCCTATGTTTGTCTTTAAAGCTGAGATGGGTCTACTGGAGGCAGCATATTGTTGGGTCTTATTCTTTAACCCACCCAGCCACTCTGTTTTGCTTGTTGTTGAGGAAGATTGGCCCTGAGGTAACATCTGTTCCCAATCTTCCTCTTTTTGCTTGAGGAAGATTATTGCTGAGCTGACACCTGTGCCAATCTTCCACCATTTAGCATGTGAGATGCCACCACAGCAAGGCTTGATGAGTGACGTGTAGTTCTACACCCAGGATCTGAACCCTAGAACACTGGGGCACCAAAGTGGAGCATGTGAACTTAACCACTGTACCACCGGGCCAGCCCGCTGCTCTGTGATTTTTTGATTGGTGAATTCAATTCATTTACGTTTTGAATGATTATTGATGTATGAGGTCTTAATACAGTCATTTTATCTTTGGTTTCTGGTGGCTGTATATTTTCATTGTTTCTTTTTATTTGTGTTTCTGTCTGTCACATTGGTTTGGTGATTTTCTGTCATGTGTTCCTCAGGTTCCTCTTTTTTATGTTTTCGACTCTGCTCTGAGTGTTCTTTTTGTGGCTACCACGAGGTTTGTATAAAAGATCTCCTAGATGTGATAGTCCTTTTCCTGCTGAGAGCATCCATCTCTATTTGCCCATGCAGGTTCCATCCTTTTCCTCTTCCCCTTCTTCGTTCATGCTGTCACAAATATCCCTTTTTGTACTATGAGTTTGTTACCAAATTGAAGTGGCTATAGTTATTTCTAATGCTTTCTTTCCCCTTGGCTTAATGTTATAATTAAGTGTTTGCTAACCTATTCTGATATAGAGGAGCAATTCTCTGATTCTGTCTATCCATTTATCACCTTGCTCAAAGCTTCGTCTTTTCCTTTCAGGTAAGAGGGCTTCTTTCAACATTTCTGTAATGCAGGTCTAGTGGCAATGAACTCTCTCAGCTTTTATTTGTCTGGGAAAGCCTTTCCTTGTCTTTCATATCTGAAAGATAATTTTGCTGAATAGAGCATTCTTGGCTGACAGTGTTTATCTTTCCATATTTTGAACATATCATTTCACTCTCTCCTGCTTTGTAGAGTTTCTGCTGAGAACTCTGCTGACAGCCCGATGGGGGTTCTGTTGTAGGTTATTGGTTATTTTTTTTATTAAGATTATGATAGTTAACAACCTTGTGAAATTTCAGTTGTACACTATTGTTAGTCATATTGTAGGTACACCACTTGACGCTTTGTGCTCTCTCCCCACCCCCCCTTTCCCCTGGTAACCACCAATCAGTTCTCCTTGTCTATATGTTAACTACCACCTATGAGTGCAGTCATACAGAGTTCGTCTTTCTCTGTCTGGCTTATTTCACTGAACATAATACCCTCAAGGTCCAACCATGTTGTCGTGAATGGGACGACTTTGACCTTTTTTATGGCTGAGTAGTATTCCATTGTATATATATACCATATCTTCTTTATCCAATCATCAGTTGCTGGGCACTTAGGTTGGTTCCACGACTTGGCTATTGTGAATAATGTTGTGATGAACATAGGGGTGCATGGGACTTTTGGAATTGCTGATTTCAGGTTCTTAGGATAGATGCCCAGTAGTGGGATGGCTGGTCCATAAGGTATTTCTATTTTTAACTTTTTGAGAAATCTCCATACTGTTTTCCATAGTGGCTGCACCAGTTTGCATTCCCACCAACAGTGTATGAGGGTTCCTTTTTCTCCACAACTTTTCCAACATTTGTCACTCTTGGTTTTGGATATTTTTGCCATTCTAACAGGTGTAAGGTGATATCTTAGTGTAGTTTTGATTTGCGTTTCCCTGATGATTAGTGATGATGAGCATCTTTTCATGTGTCTATTGGCCATCTGTATATCTTCTTTGGAGAAATGTCTGTTCATGTCCTCTGCCCATTTGTTGATCGGGTTGTTTGATTTTTTGTTGTTGAGCTGTGAGAGTTCTTTATATATTATGGAGATTAATCCTTTGTCAGGTAAATAACTTGTAAATATTTTTCCCAATTATTGGGCTGTTTATTTTGTTTCAATCCTGTTTTCCCTTGCCTTGAAGAAGCTCTTTAGTCTGATGAAGTCCCGTTTGTTTATTCTTTCTATTGTTTCCCTCATCTGAGGGGTTATGGTGTCCGAAAAGATTCTTTTGAAACTGATGTCAGAGAGTGTACTGCCTATATTCTCTTCTAGAAGACTTATTGTTTCAGGCCTAATCTTTAGGTCTTTGTTCTATTTTGAGTTTACTTTTGTGAATGGTGAAAAAGAATAGTCAATTTTCATTCCTTTACATGTGGCTGTCCAGTTTTCCCAGCACCATTTGTCGAGGAGACTTTCTTTCCTCCATTGTAGGCCCTCAGCTCCTTTGTCGAAGATTAGCTGTCCATAGACGTGTTTTATTTCTGGGCTTTCAATTCTGTTCCATTGATCTGTGCACCTGTTTTTGTACCAGTACCATGCTGTTTTGATTACTGTAGCTTTGTAGTATGCTTTGAAGTCAGGATTGTGATGCCTCCGGCTTTGCTCTTCCTTCTCAGGATTGCTTTAGCAATTTGGGGTCTTTTGTTGCCCCATATGAATTTTAGGATTCTTTGTTCAATTTCTGTAAAAAATGACATTGGCATTCTGATTGGGATAGCCTTGAATCTGTAGATTGCTTTAGGTAGTATGGACATTTTAACTATATTTAGTTTTCCAGTCCATGTGCATGGAATGTCTTTCCATCTCTTTATGTCATCATCAATTTCTTTCAAGAAAGTCTTGTAGTTTTCATTGTATAGATCTTTCACTTCCTTGGTTAAATTTATGCCAAGGTAGTTTATTCTTTTTGTTGCAATTATGAATGGGATTGACTTCTTGAGTTCTTTTTCTGTTAGTTCATTGTTAGTGTATAGAAATGCTACTGATTATGTAGGTTGATTTTATACCCTGCAACTTTGCTGTAGCTGTTGATTGTTTCTAATACTTTTCCTATGGATTATTTGGGGTTTACTCTATATAAGATCATGTCATCTGCAAACAGCGAGAATTTTACTTCTACATTGCCTATTTGGATTCCTTTTATTTCTTTTTCCTGCTGAATTGCTCTGGCCAACACCTCCAGTACTACGTTGAATAAGAGTGGTGAAAATGGACACCCTTGTCTTGTTCCTGTTCTCAGAGGGATGGCTTTCAGTTTTTGTCCATTGAGTATGATGTTAGCTGTGGGTTTGTCATAGATGGCCTTTATTATGTTGAGGTACTTTCTTTCTATACCCATTATTTTGAGGGTTTTTTTTTATCATAAATGGATGTTGGATCTTGTCGAATGCTTTCTCTGCATCTATTGAGATGATCATGTGGTTTTTGTGTCTCATTTTGTTAATGTAGCGAATCATGTTGATTGACTTGAGGATGCTGAACCATCCCTGTGTCCCTGGTATAATCCCACTTGATCATGGTGTATAATCTTTTTGATGTGTTGCTGTATTCGGTTTGCCAAAATGTTGTTGTGAATTTTTGCATCTATGTTCATCAGTGATACTGGCCTGTAGTTTTTCTTCTTTGTGTTGTCCTTGTCAGGTTTGGGGATCAGGGTGATGTTAGCTTCATAGAATGTGTTAGGGAATGCTCCATCTTCCTCAATTTTCTGGAATAGTTTCAGAAGGTTAGGTATTAAATCTTCTTTGAATGTTTGCTAGAATTCTCCAGAGGAGCCGTTTGGTCCTGGACTCTTAGTTTGGGGTAGCTTTTTGATTGCTGTTTCTATTTCTTTACTTGTGATTGGTCTATTCAGATTCTCTATTTCTTCCTGATTCAGTTTGGGGAGGTTGTAAGAGTCTAGGAATTTATCCATTTCTTCTAGGTTGTTCAATTTGTTGGCATATAGTTTTTCATAGTATTCTCTTATGATCCTTTGTATTTCTTCATTATCTGTTGTGATTTCTCCTCTCTCATTTCTAATTTTATTTATTTGAGACTTCTGTCTTTCTTTCTTAGCGGGTCTGGCTAAGGGCTTATCGATTTCATTAATTTTTTCAAAGAACCAGCTCTTTGTTTCATTGATCCTTTCTACTATCTTTTTTGTTTCAATATAGTTTATTTCTGCTCTAATTTTTGTTATTTTCATCCTTCTACTGACTTTGGGCTTTGTTTGTTCTTCTTTTTCTAATTCTGTTAGGTGTCGTTTGAGGTTGTTTATGTGAGATTTTTCTTGCTTATTGAGGTGAGCCTGTATTGCAATGAATTTCCCTCTTAGGACTGCTTTTGCCGCATCCCAAGTGAGTTGGTATGGCGTGTTTTCATTTTCATTTGCCTCCAAAGAATATGTGATTTCTTCTTTAATTTCTTCAATAATCTATTGTTTGTTCAGTAGCATGTTGTTTAGTCTCCACATTTTTGCCCCTTTCCCAGCTTTATTCTTGTAGTTGATTTCTAGTTTCATAGCATTATAATCAGAAAAGATGCTCGATATTATTTCAGCCCTCTTGAATTTATTGATGCTTGCTTTGTTTCCCAAGATATGGTCTATCCTTGAGAATGTTCCATGCACACTTGAGAAGAATGTGTAACCTGCTGTTTTTGGATGAAGTGTTCTATATATATCTATTAAGTCCATCTTGTCTAATTTTTCATTTAATTCTATAATTTCCTCATTGACTTTCTGTCTGGATGATCTATCCATTGGTGTTAATGGGGTGTTGAGGTCCCGTACTATTATTGTATTGTTGTTGATGTCTCCTTTTAATTTCGTTAATAGTTGCTTTACATATTTTGGTGCTCCTGTGTTGTGTGTTTATATATTTATGTGTTATGTCTTCTTGGTGGAGTGTCCCTTTTATCCTTATGAACTGCCCCTCTTTGTCTCTCTTTATCTGTTTTGCTTTGAAGTCTACTTTTTCTGATATAAGTATGGCAACACCTGCTTTCTTATGTTCATTATTAGCTTGGAGTATTGTCTTCCATCCCTTCACTCTGAGTCTGTATTAGTCTTTGGGACTGAGGTGTGTTTCCTGGTGGCAGTATATTGTTGGGTCTTGTTCTTTGATCCATCCTGCCACTCTGT
Source organism: Equus asinus (assembly GCF_041296235.1). Lineage (NCBI taxonomy): Eukaryota > Metazoa > Chordata > Mammalia > Perissodactyla > Equidae > Equus > Equus asinus. The sequence continues at coordinate 82,064,186 of NC_091792.1, read as the reverse complement.
GTCTTTTGATCGAAGGGTTAAATCCATTTACATTTAGATGATTATTGAAACGTGGGGGCCTACCCCTGCCATTTTATGACCTGTTTTCCAGTTCTCTTGCATTTCCTTTGTTTCTCGTCCCATGATTTTTGGATTACTAATTCAGGTAGGTAAATTTCTGTATTGGCTTTCTTCTTATTTGTAATTTGTGTCTTTATTCTTGTTATTTGTTTAGTGGTTACCAGGTGGTTTGTACACCACATCTCGTAGATGAGGTAGTCCTTTTTCTGGTAGCCTCTTATTTCCTTAAATTAAAACGTTCCATCCCGTTTCTCTTCCCCTTTAGGTTGTTATTGTCATATTTTTTTTCTCTTCTTTCTTGTGTTGTGAGTTTGTGGTTAAAATGACAAGATTATATTTATTCTTGGTGTTTCCCTTCCTTTTATCTTTAATGTTTTATTTAACTTTTGCTAACTTGTTCTGATGGAGAGCTGCTACTTTCTGTTATTGTCCTTCTACTTATTTCCTTTGTTCTGGCTCTTATAACCCCTTTCCTTTTTTTGATTTTTCAGGTATGAGGGTCTTCCTGAGCATTTCTTGAAGAGGAGGTCTTGTGTCAATGAACTCCCTTAACTTTTGTTTATCGGGAAAGCTTTTATTTCTCCATTGTAGTTGAAGGTTATTTTTGCTGGGTAGAGTATTCTTGGCTGCAGGTTTTTGTCCTTCAGAGTTTTGAATATATCATTCCATTCTCTTCTAGCCTGTAAGGTATCTGCTGTGAAATCTGCTGAGTGCCTTATGGGGGTTCCTTTGTAGGTTATTTTCTTCTGCCTGGCTGCCCATAGTATTTTCTCTTTGTTGTTGACTTTTACTAGCTTCACTACTATATGCCTTGGGGTTGGTCTTCTTACATTGATAAATTTTGGTGATCTATTGGCTTCTGTCACATGAAGTTCCACCTCTCTCCCCAGGTTTGGAAAGTTCTCAGCCATTATTTCTTTGAACAGGCTTTCGGCTCCCTTCTCCTTCTCTTCTCCCTCTGATATACCTATAATCCTTATGTTGCATCTCCTGATTGAGTCTGATAATTCTCGGAGAGTTTCTTCCTTTCTTTTTAGTTTTAGTTCTCTCTGCTCCTCTGTCTGCAGCATTTCTATATTCCTATCCTCCAAATTGCTAATTCTGTCCTCCATATTATCGACCCTACTGTTCAGAGTCCAGATTTTTCTTAATCTCCCCCATTGTGTTCTTCATCTCCAGTATTTCTGATTGGTTCTTCTTTATAGTATCAAGCTCTTTTGTGACATAACTCCTGAACTTGTTGAGTTGTCTATCTGAATTCTCTTTTAACTCATTGAGTTTTTTAATAATGGCTGTTTTGAATTCATCATCATTTAGGTTATAGATTTTATTGTCTTTGGGATTGTTGTCTGGGTACTTGTCATTTTCCTTCTGTTCTGGAGATTTAATATATTTTGTCATACTGTTTAATGGCATGGATTTGTGCCTCCATATAGAGATAGAGTTTAGTTACTGCTTCTACTTGTTTCAACTGGTGTCAGGGGGAGCAGCTGTTTAGACGGCACCGACCAGGAACCCTGGCATCTGTTACTGACTGGACCTGGGCCTCTCCTTGTAGTCACAGTGGTCCTGTGGGTTCCCTCGTCAGCTGTGGGGGCAATCGCAAGGGGGCCTCAGGCTGCTTGTGCCTACTGTTGCAGACCACCAAGACGCGCTCCCTCCTAGGGGTCTGCAGTGGTGTTATGGGCTTTCCCAGTGGCCGGGAGCAGGATCACCTATATTTGCAGCTCTGTTACTGTCAGAGCCCACAAGAGCTCACTTGTCCACTATAGGTCCCAGCAGAGCTATGGTATCTTCTAAAGTCTGTGGTTAGCTCACCTAGCTGTGCTACTTTTGCCCCAGGACCTTCCAGCCTTGTGATTGCTGGTAGGGGCCTCTCCACTAGTGCTGTGCAGAGGCTTTCACTGAGGCTGCTGTGGGAACCTGGAGTTTCCCCCTGGGCCATGGAGCCGGGCTGCTGAAGCTCCACCCAGCCCCAGACCACTCCCACAGAATCTCTGGGAGCCCCTTGCCCCATCTGAGACACAGCTGGAGTCCATGAGTCCGGCTGCGGCTGGTGGGCTGCTGCCTTGCCCAGGGTCTTGCACTTTGGGAGCCTCCCGGTGTTCTGAATGCTGGGTGGGGCTTCTCTGCTAATGGCAAGCAGAGGCTTTCCCTGCCGCCGGTGTGGGACCCTGGAGTTTCCTCCTGGGCCATGGAGCTGGGCTGCTGGAGCTCCACCCAGGCCCTGACCACACCCACAGGGTCTCTGGGTGCCTCTTGCACCCTCTGGGGCACACCCAGTGTCTGTGAGTCTGGCGGCAGCTGGTGGGCTGCTGCCTTGCCCGGGATCTTGCTCTTTGGGAGCCTCTGGGTGTTCTGAATGCTGGTCAGGGCCTCTCTGCTAATGGCGAGCAGAGGCTTTCCCTGCTGCTGGTGCAGTACCCTGGAGTTTCCCGCTGGGCTCAGGTGTAATCATGGGGAGCTTAGGTAGGGCTGAAGTCACCTGTTTCCACCATTGTTCCGCCGGTACATGCACACTCCCGCCCTTGGTGCATGGCAATGCTATGGGGGAGTCTGCTGGAAGAGAGTTGCTTGCAGGTACTAGGCTGTCTGGGGGTCGGAGAGTTTTCACCTATGTCCACCTCCTCCCAGGGGGAAGTCCGTCCGCCTTCTGATATATAGCAGCATGGGTCTCTCAGGTGTCCTGAGATGCTATATGGATATCCTTTGTTAACTGATGAATGTCCAATTAGTTGTAGATTTGAATCAGGAGAGATAGAGAAGACTACTCACTCTGCCATCTTGGTCCTGCCAGGTTATTGGTTATTTTTTCCCTAGCTGCCTTTGACATTCTTTCCTTCTTATTGACTTTTGACAGCCTTATTATCTTGTGGAGAAGGTCTTCTTGCATTGAGATAAAGGAGTGTTCTATTAGCTTCACATACTTGTATCTAGTTTCTTCCCAGGTTTAAGAAGTTCTCAGCTATTATTTCTTTAAATAAGCTCTCCACTCCCTTCTCTGTCTCTACTCCAGGAATGCCCATTATCCTTATGTTGCCCATTCTAATGGAGTCAGATAATTCTCATAGAATTTCTACATTTTTTAAAAATGTTAGTTTTCTATCCTCTTCTACCTGCTTCATTTCTGAGTTTCTATTTTTGTGCCTGGTTAATTCTCTCTGCCTTATGTTATGCTCTATTTCCAATGCTTTGAAATGCATTCTTCATCTTATTTGTTGAGTTCTTCAGTTTCAGAATTTCTGTTTCATTCTTTTTTAGAGTCTCAGCCTTTGGTAAGGTACTCCTTCTGATCGTTGATTTTATTCCTGAGCTCATTGAATTGGCCTTCTGAGTTTTCTTGTAGTTCATCGAGTTTCTTCATGACAGTGATTTTAAATTCTTTATCAGTTAGGTCACAGACTTCATGACTTTATGTTTGGTCTCTGGAGAACTGTTATTTTCTTTTTGTGATGCCATGTTACTATGGCTTTTTGTGGTGCTCACTGAGTTATTCCTCTGCTGGTGCAATGTCATATTTAGGTAGAGCTTTGTTTGTTTTGAGTCAAACTTTTTAAGTGGTTGGAGATGAGCAACCTCTCATTTGTTTTTTAAAAGACACTGCTAAAGTGCTAGTATTTGGTTTCCGTTACCTGAGCTGCTTTTGACTGTATTTTAGGATCTGCATGTTCCACCCTCAACTGCCTCTATTTCAGATGTTTGGGGTACTTGCATTGTCTCTGTCTGCTCCTCTGGGGGTCACTGATGGCTTGTGGTTTCTGGTGTCACTGTGGTTGCCCACTTTCCCTTTGGGACTATGGGGAGGGCTGACAACTCTACTGCATCTGGGATCACATGTTTGTTGTGTGACAGTGTGAAGGGGACTGTCAGGGGTGAACTGACTTTGGGGGGCATTGCTTCTGCTGTTGCCTGTTACCCTGTGGTTGCAGGCACTGCTCCAGATGGGATGTTGGAGTCCTGTGTATGCCTCTGCTGCTGCTACCAGGCTCTGAGCTATGGCCAGTGGCCCAGGAACTTTCAGCTGTCTCTGCTGCTTCTCCACTCCCATGGCCACAGGTGCCACATGGCTTGCTGGCTGGAGTCACACACATGCCTCTGCTGCTGCCCACTGGGTTCTCTGGGGCTGGGGTCTGCTGGCTCAGCTACCACAGCTCGGGGTCCAGAGTCCTTGGCACTGCCTCTGCTGTTCCCCTGGTTAGCCTCCTCTATGTGCTCCAATTCACCCACATTCCTATGTATTGATGTATGGATTGCTCTGGCATTCTGGCATTTTGGGCAATGTGGCCTTTGTTGGGTTATGGATGTTTTACTTGCTGTAGATTGAAGGGGAGACAAAGGGATCCTCTCACGCTGCCATGATGATGACTAAGCACTATTATGTCTTTAAACAAGACTCCTGCCACTTTCTCTCTCTCTCTCCTTTTTGGGATGCCCAAACTACAAACATTATTTCACTTGATGGTGTCCCATGATTCCTGTAAACTTTCTTCACTTTTTCATTTCTTTTCTATGACTGAATAATTTCCAATGACCTGTGTCTGAGTTCAGATTCTTTTGTCTGTTTGATTGAGTTTGCTGTTGATGCTCTGTATTGCATTTTTCATTTCATTCATTGTATTCTTCACCTCCAGAATTTCTGTTTGGTTCTCTTTTTATGATTTCTATCATTTTGTTGAAACTCTCATTTTGCTTATGTATCATTTTCCTCATTTCCTTGAATTGTCTCTATCTGTGTTCCCGTGTAGCTTGCTAAGCTTCCCTCAAACATTATCTTATTTGTCAGGTAATTTGTATATCCCCACTTCTTTGAGGGTTGTTACTGGAAAATTATTGTGTTCTTTTGGTGGTGTCATGTTTCCTTGATTTTTTATGTTCCCTGGGGTCTTGTGTTGCTGTCTTCACATTTGAAGAAGCAGTCACCACCTTCGGTTTCTACTGACTGGCTTTGGGGAGAGATGCCTTCCTCTGTTATTCCAGCCAGGTATTTTGAGACTTTCTCAGACCTTTCTATCGAGGCTCCTGATCCACATTTCTTGCTCTCTCTTGGTAGAGGGAAATTCTTAAGATTGCTTGCCTTCTCTCATTCTTGCAAAACCAGGCTGGGTGTTGAGAACCTCCCCTTGTTTTCCTAGGAAGGCGCCCTGAAATGCCTATGTTTGTGAGCCTTCTCTCCATCTTGCAGAGTTTGGCAAGCTTTCTGTGCTTGCTCATTGAGTGTCTGCAAATGCTTCTCTTTCTGGCCATGGTTGGGGGGAGAGCAAATAGGGTGTGTGCGAGGTGCTTGGGGTGTTTGGTATGCCCAGGGGCCTGTTGGAGGTATACAAGCCAGGTATCCCTAGCTGCCTGTGGTCAGGCTTCCTGATGGAGCCCATGAACTGGTTAGTAGAAAGAACCACAAGGTGCTCAGTAGAGGCCCTTTGATAATTTCTGAGCCCTGGCTGCTGTGCTTTCAGCCTCTCCCAGCCCCTTGCTTTGCAGATTACTTCAGTAATCTGGGTTAAATGAGAAAGAAGTGGATGTCTGGGAAAGTGTCCCACATGGCTGGGGAAGCTTGGTGTCCACTCACCTGCTCCCACTTTCTCCCTTGGGAGATATTGCCTGCTGCAGAGTTCTCTCCTGGGCCCAAGCTGTGCTGCCTCAGAGGAGGAGTAATGCAGATGTAGTGAAAACGTCTGTTTCAACCTCTTCACTGTGTCTGTTCTTCGATGTTTTCCCTCCAGTAGTGTCCTGGACTTCTCTAGGGGACTCCCAGACTCCCATGAAGGTACTGTCACCCCCAGGTGACTGGCAAAATCGGTGTGGTATGGGAAGACGATGGTAAAGAACGCCTATTCTGCCATATTGCTGACATCACTCTCAGACAGCCCTGTCTTTTCTTAGCATATCAGTTCTTACTTTTTTAGCGGTTGTCCTATGGTTTGCAATATACATTTACAGCTGATCCAAGTCAACCTTCAAATAACACTATACTGCCTCATTTGTATGAATACCTTATAATAACAAATTCCGTCCTCCTTTCCCTTGTATCAATGCTGCCATTAATTTCACTTGTATATAAGCATATGAAGTGTATACAGAAGCACATATAGTTGAATACATTTTTGCCATTATTATTTTGAACAGACTGTTATCTGCTATTTCATTTCAGAAAAAGTTAAATAAAACGTTTTGTTTTTCCTTTATTTACTCAGTCTCTGATGCTCTTCTTTTCTTTATGTATACCCAAGTCTGTAATTTTCCTTCTCTCATAAGAATATCTTTTAACACCTCTTGCAAGACTGGTCTATGGACAAAGAATTCCTTCAATTTTTGTTTGTCAGAGAAAGTTTTATTTGGCCTCAAACGTTTTCTGTGGATGTTTTTCTGGGCTCGTGCAGGTGAAGTGATAATTAGAGAGATTTGCCAGTTTCTTGTTTCAGGAGCTTGTTATGTCTTATTTCCTCTGGTGTCTGTCTGCGGCTCTGCAAGGTCTCTGGCTCTATAGCAGCAAGACACTCTGCTCTCCCTGGTTCTCAGTGCACCAGGCAGCCCCCTGTCAGTGCCCTGAGTTAGGCCAGGGAGAGTTCAGTCCCTTGGCTAGTTTTCTGAAACGCCTGATCGCTGGATGCACGCTCCGCTTCTCTTCTTCTCTCTCACTCTGAGTGAGGAGCGAGACAAGACAAAACCAGTCCCTGGGGCTGCCCTCAGAAAAGTTCGTATGTTGGAAGCACACTGCTCTCCACTTCCTCTCTCCTGGAGGAGAAGTCTCAGGTCGTGCACCTCCTCCCAACTGTACCAAGTCATGGCAGCTGCTTCAAGAACATCCTTCTCTGGTTCTCCACTGCCCCTAGCCTGTCAAACTGTCCTGCTTCCATCAGCTGTCTGACTGAAGTGTGAGGCAAGACAGAATCTAGACAGTCAGGCAGCTTTCAGAAAATTCAGGACATTGGAGGCCTGCTCCTTTCTTCTCTCATCCTCTTAGGTTGAGGGATTTATTCCAGTTTTGCAAGGCTGGGATGGCTGCAGCTATTCATTATTCTCAGCTGCCTCTGGGCCCCCAACCCATGGTAATTCTGTCAGTGGTCCAGGTGAAGAGTGAGGCGAGACAGAAACCAGGGCTCTGAAAGACCAGTGTTGGATGCAGGGTCCACTGCCTCTTTCTCCACAAAGGAGAAGTTGCAGATTGAGGTTTCTCTCTTGACACTGAGCTGTTAGCTTGGGGGCAGGGCTGATGCAGGTAAAGTGAAATTGCTGTCTTTACCCGTTTCAGTGCAGCTGTTCTTGGCTTCTGCTGACTAATGGTCGTGCAACTTAACTGAGACTTGGAATTCACACGAAGGGACTTGGGTCTGTATGTTATTGTTACATTGGTGTTTCTGTGGGGGAACAAGCACCAGAACTTCCTATTTTGCCGTCTGGCTGGCCTCACTCTCTGGGAGAAGGTTTTTCCTTTTAATCCCAGGACTTCTTTTCAGAGTTGCATGTTACAGACAATGTGTAATTAGCTAGAATGTGGGTTCAAACTTTGTCTTGGTGTCTAATACGAGAACATTACTCAGCTAATAACCTGAGTTATTATGGAAAAATTTGTTGTTTTTAAAGTATCAGTTTTTAATCTGTAAAATTTGATTTTTGTGCTTAGGACAGTTACATGAGAGAGTTTATAGCAAGCGCTTCATAAGCTTCTTGGCTCAGAAGCTGGCCTGAAAAAGACCATTTACTATAATCAGAAAATTTGTGTCTACACTAGATTAATTCAACATGTGGTCACAATTGATATTTGATTCCTTCTCTTTGTCCCAAAACAATATTCAATAATATCGATGAGTTTGGTGGCCTCAGATGCAAAATCAGTGCCCAAGCCAGTCATTTCCACCATCACCTGATGGATGGGCATTTTGAAGTTCTGAGGGTTGAGGCAATCCTTTAAAGCTCTCAGCATGGAAACGTTCTCCTCATTGATGTCAGCAATGATGATCCCAGTGGAAGCACCAGGTGCTCTGCACCCCAAGATGATGGCTGAACAAACTTCCCCATGGTCACTGGTCATACAGGTGGAGCATGGGACCTGAGCATCAGAAGTTCCCTTGTTCAACCTGCCTTGCTGGATGGACCTGTCTCATCAGCAAAACCACCACCACTTTGACTGATTAGGCATCGTTTGTTCATTGTAGGCACAATGTCTCTGAAGCACTCAGGCATCTTGACCTTAGCTCTGTAGCACGTGGACAACTCACTCATTTTACTCCTGTACTCCCTATCAGATGACATATGCTGTGAACATTCTTATGCCACAAAAGTGTTAAAAATAATTTTCCTCTGAAAATAAATCTACTAGTTGCATCCCATCCATCCAGCAAGAGGGAATTTAATTTTATGCAATGATACAGAAACACAGAGTTACAAGAGGTAAATAAAACAGCTTGGCTCTGGGTAAATACTTGAGACCAAGTATGCAAATTTGATCAGAAATTGCCAAAGGAAGAAACCAACTCTTTATTTTTAAGGAAAAGTCACCTGGGGGGCTTAAAGATGAGGTGTACTCTCTGCACCATCAAAGAGGAGACGTGGGGATGCTATCAACGAAGCAAGAAGAGGAAAGTGTAAGGTGATTACCACTTTGAACTGATTGAAGAGATTAATAAAATTATTTAAATACTGTAAATTTTGTACAGTGGATCCATCCATTAGCTTTTAAGATTATAATGACATATGACCACATAGCCATCTCTGCTCTTTTGAAGTTAACCTGGGCTAATAGATTTCAATAGAAATCAATGTTCTAATTACAAAAGAAGTTGATATTTATGTAAATTATCTTCCTGAAGGTCACGGGAAACCAAACCCAAGATTGACACCCTCCTTCCATGGCAGGTGGGCAGGCACCCCATATGTTTTGTCCATTGGTACAACTTCTAGACCTACTTAGCTCATAAAAGGTGCTAAATGCATATTCAGAACAAATGAATGCACACTGTAGTGGTGCTTTCTCTTGGTAATCTAGTTTAGTGCTAGAAGCACAGACTTGGGAGCCAGAAAGGCTTGGGCTTAAAGCCCAACTCTGCCATTAGCTAATAGCCTGACCTTGAATAATACATTTAATTTTCTAGAGCTTTTGTTTCTTCATATGTAGAGTGAAGACTACTTCCATCATAAGGCTTTTGTCAGGATGACCAGAGTGGTCCATAAAGCACTTGGCATAGTATGTGAAGCCTCAAAGCATCCAAGAAGTGGAAGCTACTGGAAATATCGAATGAAGCTGTTCTACAGGTGGCATCTGTCCCTAGGGACTTGGTAGTTTATAACATTTCTTTGTAGAGAAAAGACCTCTTAATCATAGAGACTAGAGATGGAGAAGTGAGATGATTCTAGTTACTATTTTAAGTTTCCCATATTGTTCAGAGAATGCTAAAGATAGTTTATAAGTATGCATATTAAAATGTTTAATAAAACTTAAAAACTAGCAGACAGAAGGAAATGGTGTGAGGGACTCAGTCAAAAAAGAAGAAAGGTAAGAAACAGACATAGAAAAGATGACCCAATGTAGAAAGCAAGCACATAAATGATGAAGAAATGCAATCAAGTATCAGTAATTCTAGTAAGTGTAAATAGATTGTCACCGGTAATTCAGTCACATATCTATCGAGCAACTTGGTGTACCAGGCGCCATGTGATGAGGATGCAGCCTCTGGCCGTCTCTTGGATTGCCTTTCCTGTGAGTTGGTTTCACTCTTAGGCCAGTTGTTTTTGCTGCCAGAAGCTGCCTGGAAATGTTCTACCAACTCAGCAGCCTTAGCAGAAATGGCTCACCTCTTTCCCGGAGCTCCAGCAGAGGTCCTGGGACAAATTCTCAAGAGCCTTGCTCAGGCCAGAAAGCAGACCACCAAAGGGGAGGCGTGTGTTGCTCTAAAGACAAACTGGTCTCATCACCAGTTTGAGTGGCAAATACATCCCAGGCAGGCCCAAACTGCAGATATCTGCAACGCTGGTGTTCTCTTGAAATATGTAAGTGTCACCAATATTGAAGTAAAATATGAGTGATGATTACTGAGTGTAGCCCAAAGGAAATCAACTAAATATTAGGTGTGGCCAGGGACGTTGGTAGTGTCTGAGCTCTCGGTGATAAATTCTTTTGCACAGGATCCGCGTCCTGGATCTCTGGATCTCTCCCAGACTCCTATGGCCCTTCCTTCCAATCTGGATATTGCGAGGTTGAGAAAACAGGTTGCAAACAATTTCCATTACAAGTTTGAAGCCATCTTAATTCTTTTCTAGCACTAATGTAGCTAATAAGAGATATGAAGTCAGTCTGATTTAGAATTTTTATTCACTTATTTATTTCATTAATTTCTTATTTATTGAATGATGTGCTTTTTTCTCTCTGGAAGATTTTTTTTTTTCTAAAACTTCTTTCTGACTTGGTGTTCTGAAATGGCGTAATGGTGTCTCAGTTGTGGGTATTTTTCCTTTGATTCTTCTGAGAACTTGATGATGAGCATTCCTTTTGGAAGTATTCTATATCTTCAGGTATAGGACATAGTCTATTTTTTTCTTTCCTAATTTCCTGACTTTTAGTTCTTCTGTCTTTGAAATTTCAATTAGTTGCTTGTTTTATATCCTATGTTGCTCCCCTTCATTCTTTCCTGTCATAATTTCTTTGATCTTTTTCTCTTTTTTAGAAGATTTTCTTGAATAGCTCTTCAAAGCTTTCCACTGTTTTTATTACAATTTTAGAAATCATGTTTTATCTCGGTAGGAACTCTTCTCTGTTCCTTTTTCTTAGCATCCTCTTCTTGTTTCATAAAATTAATATCATCTGTATCCTCTCTAAGCACATACATTAGAGTTTTAAATTTTAGTCTTCTTCTATGTGCTACCTTTCTCTTTTTTAGTGGCTAGTTTTTTCCTTATCCTTTATGCAGCTAGTTATACATTTTTGCTTCTGGCCTATCTCGATTCAAGCACAAAAGACTAGCCTGCTTATGACAGGGACTGTTCTTGTCTTCCTTTACTTTTGTGCAGGTTGATGTGTTTCCCCACTAGCTTTTCTCCTGATTGAGAAGGCTGACTGGAGCTTTGTATAAATGTGTGTGTGTGTTGCTTTAATATCCACAGCCAGGGAGGGGCCTCAGTGCAAAGCACCAAGCCTAAGCCCGGAGGAGAACCAGGTGGTGATGCTTCTCCCAATACAGTAACAGGAGAAAGTGAACGAAAGGGCTTGTAGTTAGGCATTTGGCATTGTTTTTCTACCATTGCTTTTCTAGTACTGTGAAGTTATTCTGCGGTTTATTCCACCTAATGGAATGGCCAACTTGAAGCTTTGCTCCACTCCTGATCCTCACAGTGGGAGACAGAGAGGAGCCACCTAGAGAAGGGCCAATCCCACATGGGAGGATATCTGAGAGAGCATAGCTCGTTCACTGAAGAGACTTTTACAAAATGTCCCAAACCTGTACTCACCAAGAATGAAGAACTTAAGAAGACGAGCCACCACTTTAAGCCAAGAAAAGCATCTTTCCCTTCAACAGTCTTGGAGCACCGAAAGGTGCCTGAGGCCAGGCTTCTCTCTTTTCTCTACCCAGCAGAGGAGAAGGAAGCCGTTTTGGATAGCTGGAGCGCCTGAAATGAACTTTAAATACACTTTTGGAGTCTCACTCTGGTTCATATAAGAACCGTATTGAATTACGAGAATATTACTGAAAGAAACGCATTTACTTAGGTGTGAACACTCTTTTCCTATATTTCCAAACTCTTTTCATTTTCTAGAGATGCAGTGACTTGAAGTGATTGTTTATGATTTCCCACCCTGCACTCTTAGGACTGTTTGTATCTTGATTGGTCCAAAGCAAACAAGTTCTTTTGTGGTGTTATCAGCTGGATGCAGAGTGGAAAATCTATTAATGGGAAGTTTGAGGTCAATATTTTGATAAACTTGAATTTCCGACTGTTAATATGCTTTCTAAATTCTAGCCAAATCTCTTAAAAAGTCTAAATCATTTGAGTCGGCCCGGAGGGATGGTGAGTAAGTTCATGTGCTCTGCTTTGGAGGCCGAGAGTTCGTGGGTTCAGATCATGGACACGGACCTACTCACCACTCATTAAGCTATGCCATGGTGGTGTCCCACATACAAAATGGAGTAAGATGGGTATAGATATTAGCTCAGCAACAATCTTCTTCATCAAAAAGAAAGGAAAAAAGAAGAAAAAATTTAAACCATTTGTATTAAATACCGAAAGGAAGGAAGACAAACCAATTCCAAAATGTATTTTTTAACCCATGTGATAAACATAATGCAAAACATTCGAAATTAGAATATGCTACCATGATTAATCATATTAGGTACTCATCTTCTAATCATCACAAACCTGTTGACTTTAACACTGCTGGACCTTCTTGTTTACTTGAATACTTGGAAGAAATAAAGTAACACAAAAGTGAACAGAAGATTAGGTTTCTAAATAGCCAATGAAATACATGGAGTTTGAAAAGTGTCTGCAACTTGTACCAATTTCTAAGTTGGAATGATTAGGTAGAATGGCTAGTTTTCCAATTCAAAATATTGTCAAGTTGTTGGAGGGTTAACTAGCTACACACCACATATCTTCTTTGTAAAGAGAGGCAGACTAAATTTAGATTCCCCTATCTGTGTCACCTTGGGCAATTCTCCTTATCTCTTACCTTCCAATGTTCTCATTTGAAAAAGGGGGCTAATAACACCCTCCTCTTTATGTGCTTATGGTGGTTGAAATATGGCAAGTTATGTTGACAGCTGCATTTCTTTTCTATTACTGTGTAAAAGACAAACAGAAAACCTCAGAAACTTTGTGGCTTAAAGCGGTACCCCTTTATTAGCTCATAGCTCTGTAGGCGAGAAGTCTAAGCAGCCTCAACTGGGTCCTCCACAAGACCAGTGTCAAGGTGTTGTCTGGGCTAGGTCTTATCTGGAGGTTACGGGGAAGAATCTTCTTCCAAGCTCATTCAGGTTATAGAGAGTCTAGTCCCTTGTGGTCATAGGACTGAGGTTTCCATTTCTGTGATGGTAGTCACCCAGTGGTCACTCTCAGCAATTAGAGGCTGCTCTCCAATCCTTGCAAGTGGCCTGTCCCTCTTCAAGCCAGCAATGGTGCTTTGAATCCCTGTGTTTCAATCTCTGATTCCCCCTCTGCTTTTAAGGGCTCTTGTAATTAGACTAGGGCAATTTTGATAATCTGCTCTTCCCGTGGAAGAGAATCATGGATACCACGTCCATCGTGCTCACAGTCCCAAGGATTAGGGCGGGAAATCTTGGTGACAGGGTGTGAGATGCATTTTAGAATTCTGCCTGCCACACTGGCTTAGCAACATGCCTGGCAATAAATAAAAAATAACTGCTACTTCTCCTCACCACTTTTCACATCCTAGCATTCACAGCACGTCTGTATGATTGACAATTAGAGCAGCTTTGTCAGCCATTTGGTTTATGGAGGTTGAGATTTGGCTTTTTTCCATCTCAGGAAATCCAACATGGTTCAACTCAACATTTCTGTGCCTGTTTCATGCTAAGTACAGCAAAACCACCAAAAGGAAACTGATGAAAGTAAATTCTTTTCAGGAAGCAATTCTACAAGTGATTCAATTCTGATGAAGAGACTATCACTGTGAACTGGGAGTCAAGAGGCCTGAGCTCTGGTTCAGACTCACTTTTAATTAATTCTTCCCATTGGACAGGGTTCTTAACATTTCAGGTCTTCAACTTCTTTGTCTATGAAACAAGGATACCGGAGTGTAGTATCTTTACTTTTCTTCCAGCTCTAACAATTCTATGCTTCTGGGCTTGCCTGGCGGCATAGTGGTAAGTTCACAGGCTCCACTTCAGTGGCCCAGGGTTCATAGTTGTAGATCCTGGGCATGGGCCTACACCCAGTTCATCAGGCCATGCTGTGGTGGCGTCCCACATGCAAAATAGAGGAAGATTGGCACAGATGCTAGTGATCCTGAGCAAAGGGCTCCCTCTGCTTGCTGCAGTCTGAGCCAGTTAAGCATGAGTTAGGGATGGAGAAAGGAAGTTTAATTAGATTAGCCAGCATATGGGAAGACGGGTGACTAATGTCTCAGGAAGCCATCTTCAAGGATTACAGAATCTTGAGGCAGTTCAACAGGGAAAATGGGCAGTAAGGAGGGGGTTTCCTTCAGACATGACAGACTCCAGGTTCTTTTATTACTCCATCCTTCTGCCAGCTGTGATGGATACCTGGCCGGTGTGTTTGCCACCTGTGGTCAGCATGTTCATGGAGAGAAACTCATAGAACAGAGTTTTAATTTATCAAGCTGTCAGGGACTACATAATGAAGTGGGAGGCTGTAAATTAGGAGAGCGTGTGAATTTTTTGGAGTAGGTGCAGAGCAGCAAGTAGTCACACAGAAGAGGGGCTGGGGCCATTTACAGAAACAAGAAGGCCTCACTTTTGCTCACCTACGTTGGCTCAGGGCCAATCTTGCTCACCAAAAAAATATTTAAAAAGCAAAAAATTCTATGCTTCTATGTGATGCTTTTCGGTGTTTACAAGTTTTTCAATTATTAGACCCAGAATCCTGAATATGTTTACATTCATTTTTTGTCTTTATTCTTACACACTTACACACACACACACATTTATTGACCATCCAATCAAGAATAGTTTTCTCAGACATTCTCTGGCACATCACCCTCTGTTGTTTTCTTTATAACTCTTTTCACAATCTCTTCACTTATTTATTTGCTTGTTCCTTATGTCACTCTGATATACCCAGAAAATAAGACTGGTAACCTTATTTTTCTTGTTGACCACCATATCTACAGTGCTAGTACAATGCAGTATATGTATTTATTAAGTGTATGGCAATTAATAAATTAAACAATTGAATGTCAGATAGTTTTGGCAAATATCTGTGTTACTAACATTGGTCTTGTGTTTTAACACCACCGTATTTTCTATGAAAATTGATGTTTTAATAATTGAAAATATGGTAATAATCACATTTACTTTGTGTCAGGTGTTATGCTAAAATTTTCATATTCCCTCATTTAAATTATCTGGAATGCTTTGCCTTTTAATAATTTTCAACGTCTAAAATTTGATAGTTTAAACTGTTCAGACTATGACTGACCTTCTGCCAGTGTATTAGATAGGATATTTGTGGCTGCTCTAACATAAATACCCCAAATTATAGGAGCTTAAACAAGATGAAAGCTTATTTCTCTCTCGTGTCTGTCCTGTAGGCTGTCGGAAGCTCTCAAGGCAGCCCCATAAGCATCGGGGACCCAGACTCCCTACTATTATGCTGCTCTGTCATCTTCAACATGCGCTTCTGTCTGTGGCCAGGACGGCTGCTCTAGCTCCTTATGACGATCTCTCTCCCGGCTTCTCAGAAGAGGAGATGACGGAAAAGTGCTCTCCCCTTTAAGAGCACAGGACTTCATTCACTACTTCTGCTGAAATCCCATTGACCAGAATTTGGTCACACTACCATAACTGTTAGTGAGGCGGACCAATGTGGTTATTATTCTAGAAAGCTAAATTTCTATGCTTTTATTGTTAAAAGAAGAATAGACATAAGGGATAATTAGTGGTCTCTACCCTGATGAATGAATAGGGTTAACGTTTTCTCCACTCTGGGAAGACACTAAGAGATGAATATCCATGACTTTTGTAGGGATTGCTAGTGACCATGTGGTTAGTTTGGGCACATGTTAGGAGCTAAGAAACAAGAGATATACATCATCCACATTCAACCCAAAATTAAGGGAGAAGTTCTATCAAAATTTCTAACGTGTAGATGCTTAAAGAATTCCATTACTGGATTTCCAGGTAGCTTCTAGGCTTGATTGCAGATATTGTTCACTCCACTTCAGAAAAAGCGACCTAGGCACTTTCATAGATTCATTAATTCATTATTGCAAATAATTTTTAATCACCTCCTATAGCCAGATTCTGTTGCTCATATTTAACAGGTAAACAAAATAGGCAAGTTTGCTATTCCTTACAGACACTTCCCCAGGTTTTTCTTGAGGACTTGAGCCAATATTAGTATAACATCCCAGAAATTGACTTTAGCTAATTGGGTAATTTAAAGCCATGGTGTGTGGGAGGCATCCTCTGCACTAGTTAGTGAAGTCAATGGAGGGTTGTTGCGGTCCCTTCCACTTAAAATAGTTCACAATCTTGTTTTTCTTTTAAACTGTTCATTTGGCTGTCCAATTCTCTATTGCTCTTTCTACAGCTATAACTATGTTGCAAACTTTTGAAAGTCAATACAGTATTTGGTACAGTGCCATGCCCTAAAAACAGTACTTGCTTATAATTCAAGGCTACATATATTTAAATAGATATCCATGTGCTCATTTTTTGTTTTCCCATCATTTATATATACATCAACTGTACATTTTCATACTAAAATTCAAATAGTGCACAGGAAGTAAAATGCAAGGTAAAAGTTCCCTTTCTACTCGCTCTCTAATCTCCCCTCTCACCCCAGGTTAGTGGAATGCAAAAACGGTTTTGTTCTGTATCAGACAGCCAGCTTAAGGCCAGCTGGAAACACCAGCATTATCAGCCCCTCACGGGTTTGTCGCAGATGTTGAATATCGACAAGGAGAGAGGAGGCAAGTCAGAGTGGAGTCATACGTGCTGTTTTCTTTCCCCCTTCATTCTGTCTCTGTGCCTCTCAGATTCCAATAACGAGAGGTAAGAAATGGGAGTTAGCTGTCCCGATTCTAGCGTATGGTCTTCTCTCCCGTGAGCTTGGGAAGGATGCTTGGCTAGTCAGGATTCCCATATCCATCTACTCAGCCAGGCCGGACTTTAATAGCAGAGCTCCCAGAACATCAAGCCTCAGCGCCTTCCATTTTTAAATTCGAGATATGGGAAACCCTCTCTGACTGCCTATTTCCTCCATTCTCCACCATTCGGTTTGCTTCACAACCCGAAATGAGTTCATCCATTTTTTCACAATCTATGCAGAGTTTCTGGAGCTCTGGTACCAGCACATCAAATCTTTTTTGCTTCCCTCATAACAATTTGTTTATACCACTAAAATAGGATTTATAATAATAAATAATAGCCTTATATGTTTATGAACTCCTTGCAAAGTGGTCATGGAGAAAAATGATTAAAGGGCACAGATTCTATGATTCTATTGCCCAGACTTTAGTCTTTGTTTTGTCACCTATTTGATGTTGAGCACATTAGTCCATCTCTCTGTGCGTCAGTTATTTCACTGTGACGTGGACATAATATGTCCTGATACACAGAGCTCAGCTGAGGATTACATGATGCATGCAAAGCACTTAGCCTAGTGACTGGCCCTTAGTCAGTACTCAAGGGTACTCTGGGGGCCTATTTAGGGAGGGATCATGTCATATTATTCTTTGAACTTCCAGCATCTATTAGATCGACTGTGTGGTGGTGTAAGTCACCAGGATGATAATGTTTTTCGTCTTACTTTGAAAACTAACAATGGGTACAGATCCTCACCCATTCCAGAGTCTTGTCCCGTCATCTCTCCTGCTTGCATCTTTATTATTCTGGTGTTGTCTGAATTGGAGATTTTTAGACTGTTGTCCTCCTTCTTTATCCCTCCCTTTTCTTCCTTCTCTTTGAAAATGATCATTGTTTTAGCGTACAGCATTGAACAAAATGTCTTAATCTGGCATTCAGATTTCTGAGTTATTCTTTCAACAAAGTTTACTGAGCACTTACTTTGTGTTAGATACAGAGAGGAAAGGCTCAGGACTGCCCTGAAGGATAACCATCACTAATAAAGTGTGGTGGTGCTGTGACCTCACAGGAGAAATAATGGCCCCAGGGCTCTTTCACTTCTTGAAATCCAAGAAAGCTGTTTAACAGTGGTACATAAGAAATGTCATGAAATTCATAATTCTTTATCCTAGGGAAATTGTCTGATTCTAATCTGTTTTTATTTTCAAAAGCAAACAAGACATAAAACGTACCCAACTATCCTAGGGAGGATAGAACATGAGGTCACTGGATGAAGAGTTGCTGTTTTCACGAATAAATAACTGGAGTCATCTGAAGCCAGTATTGGAAATAGAACCACCCTAAGAGCTATGAGGCAGACAGCAGATATACTGAGGTGGCAGAAACACAGCTAAGAATCTGCTTTTATAAAATTGTCCAAAGGTCAATCACAGAGGAAACGACCAATAAGAGGAGGCAACAATTTTTATGCAAATGTTTGGCAGGCAAAGAAGAGATATGGCAGAGACTGCACGCCGAAGAAAGATGAAAAGTCTGGGCTAGCCTACAGCTCTAGATTAGGATGGCCCTGAGTTCCTTATGAAGGAGAAATTGGAAATATACATCAAAATCTCATAGTATAGCATCTGTGTTCCACTATACAAAATACATTTTAGGAAATCAGATTGTTTTCTTTTCATAAGGCAATTCTAGTCCTTATGTACCAATGCATTTCTTCATTTTACAAAGTTCTGAATTAAGGTATTCCTCTGGATATTGTCAAGATGCCTGCAGCGGGTAGACTCTATTTGGTGAGAAGTTCTTAGGAGGGAAATGATGCACACCTGGCCTGGGTAATGGGGCAGCGCTGATGGAAGGAAACCTACAGACATTACAGCGTCAACCTGGTGCAGGTGCTCCACAGCTGAACCCTCAGTGTTTCTGCAGAATTCATCAACAACTGAAACTGTTTTCCTTGACAGTCCCAGTAAGCTTATACAAAAGGACAAGATTGTGCAGACCGACCTCTCTGCTAGCTGCCTGCTAGTCAGTTTACCTCCCATAAGCAGATGCTATTCATTGCTCCCAGATTTGGTTTTCTGCAGAGTTTTTTCTCCTCTCTCCCCTGTCATTTATGTCTCATTTTTGCCTCGTCCCTTATTCCTTCTGACCAACTGACTCCCGCAAAGACAATTAAATACCCTCTTTGCAAAACAGCTAACTGTCTTTAAGCCATTCTTTGACAGTTTGCACCTGGAGCACCTCAGAGGTTCTGCCCACCCGGATCTACCATATCTGGGAGACAGCTATGTGGGAGAAAGGTCTTCGTGATATTTTTTTATTTTTTTTTATTTTTATTGAGTTATTGATAGGTTGCAATCTTGTGAAATTTCGGTTGTACATTAATGTTTGTCAGTCGTGTTGTAGGTGCACCACTTCACCCTTTGTGCCCACCCCCCACCCCACCTTTCCCCTGGTATCCACTAAACTGTTCTTAGTCCATAATTTTAAATACCTCATATGAGTGGAGTCATACACAGATTATCTTTCTCTCGCTGGCTTATTTCACTTAACATAATTCTCTCAAGGTCCATCCATGTTATTGCAAATGGAATGATTTTGTTCTGTTTTGCAGCTGAGTAGTATTCCATTGTATATATGTACCACATCTTCTTTATCCATTTGTCTGTTGCTGGACACTTAGGTTGCTTCCACGGCTTGGCTATTGTAAACAGTGCTTCAATAAACATTGGGGTGCATAGGACTTTTGGGATTGCTGACTTCAAGCTCTTTGGATAAATACCCAGTAGTGGGATGGCTGGATCGTATGGTAGTTCTATTTTTAATTTTTTGAGGAATCTCCATACTGTTTTCCATAGTGGCTGCACCAGTTTGCATTCCCACCAACAGTGTATGAGGGTTCCTTTTTGTCCGCAACCTCTCCAACATTTGTTGCTATTGTTTTAGATATTTTTGTCATTCTAACAGGTGTGAGGTGATATCTTAGTGTAGTTTTGATTTGCATTTCCCTGATGATCAGCGATGATGAGCATCTTTTCATGTGCCTATTGGCCATCAGTATATCTTCTTTGGGGAAATGTCTGTTCATGTCTCCAGTCCATTTTTTGATTGGGTTGTTTGATGTTTTGTGGTTGAGTTGCCAGAGTTCTTTATATATTATGGATATTAAGCCTTTGTCAGATATATGACTTGCAAATATTTTTTCCCAGTTAGTGGGTTGTTTTTTTGTTTCAATCCTGTTTTCATCTGCCTTGAAGAAGCTCTTTAATCTGATGAAGTCCCATTTGTTTGCTCTTTCTATTGTTTCCCTTCTCTGAGAAGGCATGGTGTCCGAAAAGATCCTTTTAATACTGATGTCAGAGAGTGTACTGCCTACGTTTTCTTCCAGAAGCCTTATGGTTTCAGGTCTCACCTTTAGGTCTTTAATCCATTTTGAGTTTATTTTGGTGAATGGTGAAAAAGAATGGTCAATTTTCATTCTTTTACACGTGGCTTTCCAGTTTTCCCAGCACCGTTTCTTGAACAGACTTTCTTTTCTCCATTGTATGCCCTCAGCTCCTTTGTCAAAGATAAGCTGTCCATAATGTGTGGTTTTATTTCTGGGCTTTCAATTCTGTTCCATTAATCTGTGCACCTGTTTTTGTACCAGTACCATGCTGTTTTGATTACTGTAGCTTTGTAGTATGTTTTGAAGTCAGGGATTGTGATGCCTCCCGTTTTGTTCTTTTTTCTCAGGATTGCTTTAGCAATTCGGGGTCTTTTTTTGCCCCATATGAATTTTAGGATTCTTTGTTCTAATTCTGTAAAGAATGTCATTGGGATTCTGATTGGGATGGCGTTGAATCTGTAGATTGCTTTAGGTAGAACGGACATTTTAACTATGTTTATTCTTCAAATCCATGTACATGGAATGTCTTTCCATCTCCTTATGTCGTCATCCAATTCTCTCAGAAAGGCCTTGTAATTTTCATTATATAGGTCCTTCACTTCCTTAGTTAAATTTACCCTGAGGTATTTTATTCTTTTTGTTGCGATTGTGAATGGTATTGTATTCTTGAGTTCTTTTTCTGTTGGTTCCTTACTGGAGTATAGAAATGCTACTGATTTATGCAAATTGATTTTATACCCTGCAACTTTGCTGTAGTTGTTGACTACTTCTAACAGTTTTCCAATGGATTCTTTGGGGTTTTCTATATATAAGGTCATGTCGTCTGCAAACAGCGAGAGTTCTCTTCTTCCCTCCCTATTTGGATTCCTTTTATTCCTTTTTTTTGCCTGATTGCTCTGGCCAGGACCTCCAGTACTATGTTAAATAAGAGTGGTGATAGAGGGCATCCTTGTCTCGTTCCTGTTTTCAGGGGGATGGTGCTCAGTTTTTGCCCACTGAGTATGATGTTGGCCATGGGTTTGTCATATACGGCCTTTATTATGTTGAGGTAGTTTCCTTCTATGCCCATTTTGTTCAGAGTTTTTATCATAAATGGCTGTTGGATCTTGTCAAATGCCTTCTCTGCATCTATTGAGATGATCATGTGGTTTTTATTCCTCAGTTTGTTGATGTGGTGTATCACGTTGATTGATTTGCAGATGTTGAACCATCCCTGTGTCCCTGGTATGAATCCCACCTGATCATGATGTATGATTCTTTTGATGAATTGCTGAATTCTGGTTGCCAAAATTTTGTTGAGAATTTTTGCATCTATGTTCATCAGTGATATTGGTCTGTAGTTCTCTTTTTTCGTGGTGTCCTTGTGAGGTTTTGGGATCAGCGTGATGTTGGCCTCACAGAATGTGTTAGGAAGTGTTCCATCTTCCCTAATTTTTTGGAATAGCTTGAAAAGGAGAGGTATTAAATCCTCTCTGAAAGTTTGGTAGAATTCCCCAGGAAAGCCATCTGGTCCTGGGGTTTTATTCTTTGGGATGTTTTTGATTGCTGTTTCAATCTCTTTCCTTGTGATTGGTCTGTTCAAATTGTCTGCCTCTTCTTGAGTGAGCTTTGGGAGATTGTAGGAGTCCAAGAATTTATCCATTTCCTCTAGGTTATCAATTCTGTTAGCATAGAGTTTTTTGTGGTATTCTCTTATAATCCATTGTATTTCTGCAGAGTCTGTTGTTATTTCTCCTCGCTCATTTCTGATTTTGTTTATTTGAGCTTTCTCCCTTTTTTTCTTTGTAAGTCTGGCTAGTGGTTTGTCAATTTTATTTATCTTCTCAAAAAACCAGCTCTTTGTCTCATTGATCCTTTCTACTGCCATTTTCGTTTCAGTAGTATTTATTTCTGCTCTGATTTTTATTATTTCTCTCCTTCTGCTGACTTTGGGCTTCATTTGTTCTTCTTTCTCTAGTTCAGTTAGGTGTGCTTTAAGGTTGCTTATTTGGGATTTTTCTTGTTTGTTAAGATGTGCCTGTGTTGCGATGAATTTTCCTCTTAATACAGCTTTTGCTGTATCCCATATGAGTCGGTATGGCATGCTGTCATTTTCATTTGTTTCCAAGTATTTTTTTATTTCTTCTTTAATTTCTTCAATGATCCATTGCTTGTTCAGTAGTGTGTTGTTTAGTCTCTACATCTTTGTGCCTTTCTCAGCTTTTTTCTTGTAATTAATTTCTAGCCTTATAGCACTATGATCTGAGAAGATGCTTGTTATTATTTCAATTTTTTTAAATTTGTAGAGGCTTGCCTTGTTTCCCAACATATGGTCTATCCTAGAGAATGTTCCACGTGCACTTGAGAAGAATGTGTATTCAGCTCTTTCAGGGTGGAGTGATCTATATATGTCTATTAAGTCCAATTGTTTTAGTTTTTTGTTTAGCTCCACTATTTCCTTGTTGATTTTCTGTCTGAATGATCTGTCCATTGATGTGAGTGGGGTGTTGAGGTCCCCTACCATTATTGTGTTGTTTTTAACATCTTCCTTTAGGTCTGTTAATAGTTGCTTTATGAATCTTGGTGCTCCTGTGTTGGGTGCATAGATATTTATAAGCGTTATTTCTTCTAGATGAAGTGTCCCTTTGATCATTATATATTGTCCCTCTGTGTCTCTCTTTTCCTGTCTTATTTTGAAATCCACTTGGTCTTATATTAAAATCGCAACACCTGCCTTTTTTTCCTTGCTATTTGCTTCAAGTATTGTCCTCCACCCCTTCACCCTGAGTCTGTGTTTGTCCTTGGGGCTGAGGTGCGTTTCCTGGAGGCAACAAATTGTTGGATCGTGTTCTTTGATCCATTTTGCCACTCTGTGTCTTTTTATTGGAGAGTTCAATCCATTTACATTGAGAGTGATTATTGATGCATGTGGACTTAACGCTGTTAATCTGTCGCTCACTATCTTGTTTTCCTGTGTTTCTCTTCCTGTTTGCTTTAGCCTACCCATTTAATACTGCAATTTCTTATGCTGGGTTTCTTAGAATTTTCCTTATTTATGATTTGTGATTCTGTTCTGTACTTTATTTTAGTGTCTACCTTGAAGTTTGTATTTAGAATCTCGTGTATAATACAGTCTATTCTCTGGTGGTCTCTTACCTACTTGACCAATACTGATTTAGTCCCTTTGCTCTTCACCTCCTAAATAATTATTTTCATTTTTTATTCCAACTTGTCTTATTCATTTGTAGTTAGAGTGCAAAGATCGCCCTTGTTTTGGTAGTTTCCTTACCTTTACCCTAATGCTATAATTGAATATTTGCTATCCTGTTCTGGTTCCGTCCATCGGTCTCCCTAGTCTTTGGATTGTGTCCCCTTTCTCCCTTTTTTCTTTTTTCAAGTATGAGAGCCTTCTTGAGGATTTCTTGTAATGGAGGGCTTTTAGTTACAAATTCCCTTAACTTTTGTTTGTCTGGAAAAGATTTAATTTCTCCCTCATATCTGAAGGAAATTCTTGCTGGATAGAGTATTCTTGGCTGAAGGTTTTTATCCTTTAAAGCTTTGAATATATCACTCCATTCTCTCCTAGCTTGTAGGGTTTCTGTAGAGAAATCCGCTGACAGTCTGATAGGGGCTCCTTTATAGGTTATTCTCTTTTTTTCCTTACTTCCCTGAGTATTCTCTCCTTATCATTCCCGTTTGCCAACTTTACTACTATGTGCCTTGGGGTAGCTCTTTTTACACTGACAAATCTAGGAGATCTAAAACCCTCCTCTACACACATTTCTCCGTTGATCCCTAGATTTGGGAAGTTTTCTTCAATAATTTCATTAAGCACACTCTCTGCTCCATTTTCCTTTTCCATATTCTTGGGAATTCCTATGATCCTTATGTTCTTACTCCTCATTGAATCCATTATCTCTCAGAGATTTTCCTCATTTTTTTTAATTCTTAGTTCTCTTTTTTCCTCTGTCTGGTGCCATTCAGTCTGTCTGTCCTCGATTATGCTAATTTTCTCCTCTATGTTGTCTACACGGGCATTCAGGGAATCCGTACTCTGTTTTATCTGGTCCATTGTGTTTTTCATCTCAAGTAATTCTGCTTGATTCTTCTTTATGATTTCAATCTCTTTTGTGAAGTAACTCCAGAACTCGGCTTGTTTCTCTATCTTTCTCTCTACCTCATTGAGTTTTTTGATTATAGCTGCTCTGAATTCATTATCACTTAGTTTACCTAATTCCAAGTCCTCAGGACTTAATTCTATGTTTTTATTGTTTTCCTTCTGGTCTGGGGCTTTTATAAATTGCTGGATGGTAGAGGAGCGTTTTTTTCGCATGGTGGTAGAATTCAGTTGCAGTTACAGCCTGTCACCACTAGATGGGGGTCGAGAGTGGCGTTTTATGAGCTCTCCGCCTTGGGGCAAGATGGCTGCGCCCACTGGCTTTGCTGGGGGGGAGGGGCTGTTACTTGCATGCGCCAGTCTGGGTTCAGATCAGTTCTGTTCTCTGGTCTCCCAAGGCCCTTGATTTATAGGGTCCCATCGGATGGAAGCTTTCTCCCCCGTCAGCGGGTCTCCACTGAATCAGCGGCAGGAGTCCTGGATGATCCCCCGGTCACGCGGCCCCTCCCCTGTTCCCTCCCGACCCACGCCACAGCGATCGCAGACTCTAGGGGAGGGAGCGATCTTCTCTCCTACCGTTCCAGCACCTCCGAAGGTGTAAGCAAAGTTATGATCTCTGCCTTCTTGGAATTGTAGGTCTCTAACGAGCTGGCATTATTTTTGTTCTCTGAAATTCAGTTCTTCCAATCTTTTGTTGTATTTTGGAGGGGAGAGAATCCCGGGTCAGCTCACCCTGCCATTTTGCTCCCTTAATCCCCTTTCATGATATTTCTAATCAAGATGTTTTAAAACACCCCACCATCTTCTCACAAATCACTGTCCTCCATTAGCCAGAGATAGTCACTCTAACATCTGCCACAAAGACTCCCAGATTTATATAGACTTCTTTAAGCGATACTTTGTGGTGAGCAAGAGTGGCCTGGAGCCAATCTATTGCCAATCTTCCTCTTTTCTTTTTCCTCCTCAAAGCCCAAGCACATAGCTGTATGTAGTTCGCCGATGAGGAGAACCCTGGGCTGCTGTGCGTGCAGCGGGCAAACTGAACCACTCGGCCTGGGGCCGGCCCCCAGATTCATATGTTTATTTGTTTTCATTTAGTTATGATACAAAACAAGGTCCTAACGTACGTGTTGCTTTGCAGACTGCCTTAGATATCCACTTTGGTTTTTAAGCCTAATGATATATTGTTTATCTCTTTCTACAGAGCAAAAGGAGGACTATTTCATCATTTTGGAAAGCTGTGTGGCATAAGATTATGTGGATAAATCATAATTTACTTAATCAATTCACAACTGTTGGAAATGTAGGTTGTTTCTATTTTTCACCATGTTTATGTGACTATTCTTGCACAAATGTGTAACACAAGCTTCTTCAGGTCTGCCGCCTTCACACTTCTCTAGTCTCATCTGCCATCACTTCCAAATTCGTGCTCTACGTTCATAGCAAAATGAGCTTTACTTCCACATGTCTACCATGCATTCTCTCGCCTCTGAGCATTTGCACATTACTCTTTCTCCATAGAACACTCGTCCTAACCGCTCACTGTCAACCCAATTCCTACTCCACTGAGATCGTTTCCCCTGGGAATTTTCCTGACTCGTCGAGACTGGGTCACAGCATCGCTACATGCTCCAGGAGCACCCTGATTTCCCAGGCTGTTTTTTTACTAAATGTTTCACCCAAAGTCTCTCTTTCTTGTTTAACTCCCATGAGAGTTGGGGGCTGGGAGCAGAGCGTTCTGTTAACTGCTGATCCCACACATGTAGAGCCATGCATGGCACACAGTAGGTTCTCAAAAATATGTATGGAACTAAATGGAAACATCCGTGTATTTGGCTGTGTCCTTAGGATACAATGCTAGAAGACAATTTGCTGGGTTAGAGAATACTGAAGACTTTTGATAGATGATGGCAGATTGCCTCCAAATAGAAGCAAAAGTGCTCCTGCTTCTTTCCATCTTCAAATGTACTGAGTGCTGTGGACTGGGTTGTGTCCCCCCAACTTCATATGTTGAAACCTCAACCCAATGTGATGGTATTTGAAGGTGGGGCCTTTGGGAGGTAGTTCAGTTTAGGGGAGCTCGTGAGGGTGGGGCCCCCGTGACGGGATTAGTGCTCTGTCAAGAAGAGACACCAGAGAGCTTGCCCTCTGTCTCCGTCCCTGCCATGTGAGGACATGGTGAGAAGGCAGCCATCTACAAACCAGGAGGAGCGCTCTCCCCAGAGTCCGACTATGCTGGCACCTGGTCTTGCACTTCCAGCCTCCAGAACAGTGAGAAAACACATTTCTGTTGTTTAAGCCGCCCAGTCTATGGTATTTTGCTATGGCGGCCTGAGCTAAGACACTGAGTGTTCTCATTTATTTAATGTTTTCCCACCCTGATATGCAGAATTATCTCATTACTTTACTTAGTATTTTTTATTTGGCAAATTACTTGTTAATGATTTCTGTTCAATTTTCTGTTAGGATATTTATCACATTTTAATTTATTTATAAGTAATATTTATGCATCAAGATTTCTTATATAACATATCAATATTTGTTATGTATGTCACAGATAATTCCTCCCACTTTTTCCTGTATCTTTTGCTTCATTTATGACCTTTCTCTCTAAACCAAAGTTTTAATTTTTTGGTGGTCAAATATTTAAGCTTTCTCTTCATGGTTTCCACCTTCAGTGTCAAGCTGAGAATAGCCTTCTGTACCCTACTGTTGTAAAAGAATTTACCTTTACCATAACTTAGTACTTTTACCATTTAATTTTCACGTCTAAGCTTTAAATTTGTCTGGCGTTCAATTCTGAGTGAAGGGAGTGTAGTGAATGCAACTTCTCCCCCCCCCCCCACATCCCCCTTCACCCACTTGTCTCAAGCCAAGGATGTGCGTCTCTGTTGAAGTCCACAGGGGAGCTGCGTAACTTGGGGACAATAGGCTCAACTTGATGGCTCTCTAGTCCTGTCTGGGGCCCTGAGGCTCTCAGAGAAGGCCAAGGGACCACCTTGCCTAAGTGCTTCCTGCTCCTGGCCTTGCTGTGGGTTTCCGGTGTTTGCTTCCAGAGCTTCTCCACAAGCGCAAGGTCCTCCAGCTTGGGAAACAGTCCTTGGTGGCTGGGCATTTCCAA
Source organism: Equus asinus (assembly GCF_041296235.1). Taxonomy (NCBI): domain Eukaryota; kingdom Metazoa; phylum Chordata; class Mammalia; order Perissodactyla; family Equidae; genus Equus; species Equus asinus. The sequence continues at coordinate 82,036,806 of NC_091792.1, read as the reverse complement.
CCTCAAACTCCTGATAAAGATGCATCTCTGCTGCTGGAATCTTTTCTTGTTCTATTTGTGTTTTCTTAAGAATGCATTGTATTACTGTTTTCTTTCTCATGATTTTAGGTCACTTTCATAGCTTTTATACTTTATTTCAAATAGTTATCATTTTATTCTTTTGGAACTTAATTCCTCCTAGTCTTACTTGTCTTTTTATTCTTTAAAATGTTTTATTTTTTACTTTTTTTTGAGGAAGAGTGTCCCTGAGCTAAAATCTGTGCCAATCTTCCTTGATTTTGCTTGTGGGACGCCACCACAGCATGGCCTGATGAGCAGTGTGTGGGTCTGTGCCTGGGATCACAACCCGTGAACCCCAGACTGGGAAAGCAGAGTGCCACCCTAACAACTATGCCACCAGGCCAGCCCCTAAAATGTTTTAATTCTACCATTAATCTTTAGCTTTAATTTCTTATTTTAAAATGTTCTTTGCCTTATCTTTTTCCTTTCTGTAAATCCCAATTATGTTATTCCTTGAAAGTCTTAGAGATTTTCTATTTTATTTCTACATTTATACATGTGATCTCCAGTCTTAAAAATCATCCTACATCCTTGCTCCTATTTTCCCCATTTTACAACATGGCAGTTGGTACTCATAGAAGGAAGGGCTTATTATGGTGACAGACCTAGACTGGCAGGATCATATTTGAATTACTCACTTTTAAAAAATTTTCATATGTTTTCTTTAATTCTTGGACTTTCCCCCATTAAGTGAACTGGCCATTCTGGACTCAGATCTCAGGAAGGAATATTGCACTTGAAAGAGAATTGTCACAGGACTTCTCCTCTCAGCTTTTGTGTTTCAAAAGCTGAAGGATTAGGGCAATGGAAATGACTCAAGGACACATGAAAATTAGGAGAAGGAAAGGAGGATAAGAGGAGCTAAGTTTTTCCCTCTTCTCCCAATCTCACAAACCCCAATGAGGAATTGTTTATACTGGTTTAGCGAAAAGAGAAGATTTGAAAAGGAAGTTATGGGGTTGTCAATATGGATGAGTTCCTCTGAGAGGGTCCTATAGGTGCTCCCTAGGGGTGGAGGTGGCAAGATTTCCCAAATGTGTTCGTGTTTGAAAGTAGATGGGAACCATGTCTCAACATTTAATGGGTAGAAGCATAGGATGGTATGAAGACCTTAGGATAGAAAGTGGCTGTGTCCTGAGATAGCTTTCCAAAGATTCATGAGCCCCTGGCATGTTGTACAAGCAGCAAAATCATCACGTAAACCCTAGAGCGGCATCTAAGGTACAAAGAAATCTGTATATTATGAAGGTACCTTGAGGATGGGAACAAGGGGCAACTCAGTGACAACTTTGCTGGACTCATGACAGAAATCAGTTGGGTTGATGGTTGTAGCAAGAATATCATCAATTAATCCCCATTATTTCTCTTTTGAAGGTCACAGAGTGAATCATACAAGAACTGTTCTCTGAGAAGTTATTTCGTTATAATTACATTCAAGATACACATTTCATTTTGCACCATCTCGCTGTATTCCCATCTCTGTTGCTCCTCTTTCCACTGCACTGGAACAATCAGGAAGGTGAAACAGGAAAGGAAGGAAGTCCCCAAGGATGCCCTTGCCCCTTTTATCCTATGGGATCTCAGAAGAGCAGAACACAGTGGATGCTGAAACATAAAAGTGCAATAAGGAAATGATTGAATTGCTTGAGAAACAGCGATTTCAGCAAAGCAACTATGCATCGTATCCTGAGAGACTGCACTGCCTACCTATCTCCACTGCCAGCTCCACGTTCACCCTAGTTCACCCACACAAAATCTCACCATCTTGACTGGTGAAAGTAGGACCCAACATCAGCCGTGAGAGGAAGGCCTCAGCTTTGAGCACCATTCCCTCTGGTTGCATGATCACAGAGACTTTCAAACCTTCTGTGATGGCTTTGTATCAGCTTCTGTCAGCCCCAGAATGTAGCCCCATGTCTGATTAAAGGAGAAAACATGGGTTCCTTGGTTCCTTTCCTTTTGCAATGTGTCTACTGCCTGCTAGATCCCCTCTCCCCACCCTCCATGATCTGTTTCTAAAATTTCAGATGAGTTTTCCTGCCTCTTAATTCATGATTTAAATGGCCTTACATGTAAGGTAAAAATCGACAGGGGATAGCAGGGTATATTTAAAGACTCAGATTAAAAATTTCAAAAAAATCACTAAACAAGCAAAGGATGTAGATAGACTTGGGAGAGAATATGAAAGGGCGACGTGCTTGGGATCTGACTGAGAAAATCAAAGCATTCCTTTCAGGAGTAATTCTTCATTAACTGCTTCTTGCTTATTCTCCACTGTCTCCAGCACTTAGGATGGTCCTGGCAAACAGTGCACCATCGCCAAATACACGTTGAAGGAGTGAACGAACACATCGAGTGGACGCTCCATCCCTGCCATGTGCTGGCTGAAGCATCTGCCCATCTGTCAGAAGTGATCTGGAAAGAACTTCTGCCCTGCATGGAGCCTAACCCTCTGCCTGTGAGATTTCTTTCAAGATTTCATGACTCCAGTGATGTGAACTCATTTATTCTGGACCATTTCTCTAACCAGGAAAAGAAGACATAATGGCCCATGTGGGGTAGAGTAGTTCTTAGTGCTATACTGACTTAAACATTTCTCTGAAACAGGTTGATGTGGCTCTTTCCCAAAGAGGGGCCTGCAGGGAAGACTCTTTCTCATCCTGGCGACAGCAGGAAATAAGGTGGAGCATGCGGAAGATATTGAAGGACCAAGTAGCCATGTCTTTCTCACAAAACCACTGGGAAATGCTTAAGGGGTCATTTTCTCTGTGAGCACAGGGTACAGATCTTCAAATAAAACACTCACCTTTTTCCGGCATGGTACAACTTGAAAGCTTTGTGGAGCTGGTCAAAAGGCAGCTGATGTGTTATTAATGGATCTAGGTTAATTTTATTTTGCAGGTAATCAGTCACTAGTTGGGGAATACAGTCTCTGGTTTTATAACCTGCAAAACAAAAAGGCCATTGTAATGAGATTTGAGAAATACCAAATCAAAAAAAAAATCAAATACATCATGGAGATGCAGAAAGTATTCCTTTGAAAAATTGCCGTTGAACATGAAAGATAATTCATTTGTACATCAGAAGCCAATGACTGCTGTTGCTAAGTGTGGCTGCTACAGACAGTTCTGTTACCTAGAACTCCTTTGGAGAAAAATGGGGTCAATATTCACACATTACTGAGTTGCAACGTGGCCCTTTAAACTAGGAGTCTCCCACCAATCTCCTGGGCTTACCATTGCAGAACTGTCTCTCTGTTCACACACACAGAGATGGCCTGAGAAGTTACCATCGGAAGAGTGGGCAGAGATGGGAATGTTAATTTACTAAAGCTGTTGGTTGATATTTCTCAGAAACAAGGGCTTCTCTGGGAAGACAAAAACCAGTGCTGACACACCAGGCTGGTGCATATCATCACCCAAAAGGCACTGCTGTTGAAATTGTACAGTAAGCTTTGATGAACTAGTGCAGAACCGAAGCTCACTGAATTATTCCAAATGCTGGAACAAACCAAAAACTATTTTGCAGAAGGTAAAAATTTTATTTAAAGTTAAAAAACCCATTTAATGAAATTAACTAACATTGCTTTATAAGATGTGCCCATTCGTCGGAGGAGCAGTCTTTGGAGGCTTCAACCATTGGAGCTGTTCCCCAAGGAGAGGAATTCTGACCTCTATGTTTCCACAAATTGGCAAAAACTTTCACAAGAGAAGCCAACCGGTCGCTTCTGTTCGCTGACCTACCTCCCAAACACACGCCCTTCAGTGTCCGCCCCGAGACAACCATCAGTGCTTCAAGGGAAAGCTGTGAATTGGATGGAGCCAACCCAATGATCTGACAGATGCCGTAGCTCAGGTGGCAGGATTCCAAGCAGCAATCTGAGAAGCAGAACATCGACCATGAGCACATTCACATGCATCCCAACAGCTCCCGCCACAGCTGGAGCGAGTCATGGAGCTCCTAGTTTCGAACCCCTCCCTGCGCTGAGGCTGCTTCAACCTCCGCTTCCACCCCACCAGTGGCGGGATCTCATCAGAGAACCAGTAGAGTGTAGTGGTAGAGAGCACAGACTGTTAGCCGTGTGACCTCAGGCAAGTTACTCAACTCCCTATGCCTCAGTTTCCTCATTCGTAAGAAGAAGAGGAATGCTGCCTATTTCATAGAGTTGTTATGAGGATTAAGCGATTTATCATTCTTAAAACATTAGAACACTATCTGACATAACAAGTGCCACGTGTTTACTAAATAAAATTTCCTACTGTCTCAAAGGCCACACACTGTATTCTTCGCCTGACTCTCTCACTTTCCATGACTCTCTGTCCTGCTCATTTCTATTAAAACAAAACAAAACAAATATATACATATGTGTGTGTCTTGCCCCTTGCCTCCATTTTGCCTTGTTTCTCTCTTTCCTGTTGCCTATGTCACTCCTTCTACTCTGTTCTTCAGCAGAGTCCATTAGGCACACCCTGAAATGTGGTGAATGCCTACCTTCTCTCTTCTAAACCGGAAGATCCACGAATACGGTGCCTATTTACTCATCCTTGCATCCCTAGAACTTAACACATTGGTGCATTGGAGCTCATTTGTCAAATGAATTGATGGTTTTGATACAGGATACACGTACATATCATATGTGAAGTAAACAATGTGCGTACTTAAATATAAAAGCACAGATGAAGAAAGAGCTAGGAATAAAGAAAAGGGAATACTGCTATTGTGGCCTTTAGCATGTTTAAACGTTGTTTACTATAATGACGTATCTTTAAGTGTATACGGCGTTTCCTTTTAAAATGAATGCTGTCGAATGAATTTACATTCTCTTTTTAGATTTGGGGCCCTCAGTTCCAAAAGGTATATTCAGGAGAGTTTATAGTTACCTACATGAGGATATTCAACGTGTACCCACCCATTAAGCATCTACTCACCGTGCCCCAAGCCTACATACCACGGTCTCAATGAGTCCGATGGCCTCAAAGGCAAAGTCGACACCAAAGCCCGTCATTTCCACCACCACCTGCTGGACGGGCTCCTTGAGCTTCCAAGGGTTAAGACAGTCAGTGACGCCCAGCACTCTTGCCCGGGGAAATTTCTCCTCATTGATGTCAACCCCGATGATCCTAGAGGCACCAGAGGCTTTGCAGGCCATGACGACGGCCGAGCCGATTCCTCCAAGTCCAAAGACCACACAGGTGGAGCCGGGGGTGACCTGCAAGTCCACAAGACATGTTTGTATTAGGAACCACACCTGGACAGGACACGTGTGTAACTAGGAAAATAAACAAATCAACTGCACCATTGAGCCTTTTGAAACTATACACCGGTTGAAACATCTGGCCTGATCTGGCCTAGTTTGGATGTTTTGCAGGCAAATCTCTATGGCGCACACCAACACACAGGCAGCTCTCTCACCTTGGCCGAGTGAACAGCAGCCCCATAGCCTGCAGGCATCCCACAGCTTAGGAGACAAACTTTATCCATCGGAGCAGCGTCATCGATTTTGGCCACTGCAATCTCAGGCACAACAGTGTATTCAGCGAACGTGCTTGTGCGGAAAGCTTGATAAATCTCTTGTCCTTTGCAGGTAAATCTGCTAGTCCCATCCAGCATCAATCCAGAAGAAGGTAGAATGCTATTCCGCGGTGACACAGACGCAGGCACAGGCAATGGCACAGATGCGTGCAGTTGTAAAGAGAAAAGTCAGCACCCTTAGCTGCCGAGCGATGCTTGCCCGACATAAGCGATTTAATGAGAGTCAGGGGCAAATCTACTCACTCTTGCTTCTCACAGAAGTTTCCCTTGGGGGCCAAGCAGGAATTGCATTCTCTACACTGTGGAACAACAAGTGTGAGGACTTTGTCTCCTACATATGGAAAAAAGTAATGTGCTCATTAGTTTAATATAATATTGGAACAGAAACACAATAGCATGTTTGTGAAGAATTCATAGGACGGCTAGAAAACTTGCAGTGGACAGATTACGGCAGCCAGTATAATATTGCCCATGGTTGTTGTGAAGGAGAAGCCACATAACCAGGTTTCAGAAATTCCATTTTTCTTTGGGCGAAGGGTGAAAATGTGGCGAGATTCCCTGCTGGGTGGATCATTGGAGGTCTGCTTCTGCTGACTCTGGAAAGTGAATAATAAAACCAGGCATGAACCCTAGCGAGGTCTCTGGCTTGACCCTTTTGTTTGCCATTTGAAGGGTTTAAATTCCCACAGTGGCTGTCAGCCTCCTAAGGTGGCCCAGCTAGATAGCAGGATGGCTCTTTCACTGAGCTCCCACCCCGGGATGGCACGCTGACCCGCAGCAGGCCTCTGGCATGCTCTCTCCAGTGAGTTTAAGTTCTAAGACAGGGAGACTTCACAGAATAAAAGGAATCGCTCTCCCTGCAGAGTGAGGCTACTTCTGGAACACCTACAACAGAGGGTGGGTTTAGGTGTCAGAGTTCGGGATAGGATGTTGAGTATGTTTGTATCTGGTCATTAACTGGCCCTCCTGGGCCCTAGGGTGAAGAAAACTAATTGACACGGTCATCACAGATTTACAAAGGCCTGGTGAGAGGCCTACAATGTTGCCTTTATCTCGGTCCTTACAAAGTTTTATGACACACAAACGACTCGCCTTTGGCCTCTTGCAGGGCTTAGATGGCATTAGAAATCTCTCCTAAGCTTAGATAAGGCATATCCTACCTCCAGTGGCCCTAAAAATTTCCAAAGGTACTGGATCTCAAGCTCAGGAGAAGTTCTGCTCTCTTGTCCTTTCCCTTCAAACGCTCAGCATTTTCCACAAAACTTCCACTGGGGTTTTTCTAGTCGAAGAGAGCGTAGAGGATCTGTCCTTCCTATTCGTATCACGTTCTCGGAGATGTGGAGACCGTGCCTTTTGACTTCGGTCCCTCCCAGTATGCCTAGTGTCTGCCGCATGGCAGGCGCTCCAAAGCTGCTGGCTTAATGAGCACCCTGCTGACGGCTTGATGCATGTCCTGACCATGCACTTGCTTACAGCTCTTTGCGTGTGCCTGGCTCCAAACTGTGAGCTTCTGGGCTGTCTTGATCTGCGTGATTGCTCTTACCCACTCTGAGCATTTCAGACACGCTGACAACAGCCATGCCAAGATCCTTGTTGAAATGCCTGGGGAAGAGCATGTACTTGCTTCTTTGATTCTTTGAAATGTAGCTATCCTCCTGTCAATGAAAATTGAAGTCCTATGTTCTAGTTGATTAGAACCTGCATTCACTTGTCAAACATTCAGTGCCTTCTAACCGTGGGACAGGCACTATGCTAAGCATGTGAGGGACACAAACATATATAAGAAGCAGTTCCTGGCCCTAAGGGGCTTTCAATCTGTTAGAAGGACACTGGTCCTACCTTAGCTCTCCTTTGACTATGGATAGTCGCTTGGCTCAGCCACTGCCCCTCTGGGTTGCTCCAGATGACAGCAGGGAAACTGTGCAACTCTTGGAATCCCTGGACACATTTAATACCATGATATGTGATGAGTTAGAAGAAGCTGGAGGCAAACCATTTTATTTCTCCTGTAAACATGTTCCTGCATTTTAAGTTCGTCCTCTGTGCAAGGGAAGCTCTTGGGAAGACTGTTTGGTTTTGTGGCCCCATTTCCTACCTGGTTTCACTGAGCTTACTCCTTCACCAGTACTTTCCACAATTCCAGCTCCTTCATGGCCTGGGATTAAAGGAAAGTTCCCCGGGAGTGATCCTTTCAGTATGTGATTATCAGAACCACAGATCGCTGAAGATGTCATCTGCATAGGAATTAAGTGACCAAGGATCAATTGCTTTGGAAGTTTTCTTTGTCTTTTATGTGATACTGAACATTAAAAATCTTTTTCTTTTTTTTCCTGAAGAAGATTCACCCTGAGCTAACATCTGTGCCTATCTTCCTCTATTTCACATGTGGGTCACCACCACAGCATGCCTACGAATGAGTCGTGTAGATCCGTGCCTGGGAACTGAACCCAGGCCTCTGAAGCAGAGCACACCAAACTTAAACACCAGGCCACAGGGCTGGCCCCTTCAAAAACTTTTTTTAACATGAATTATCTCACTGGATTCCTATTACAACACAGAGGAACACAGGGCAAATCTTATCACCCCCAACTTAGAGATGACGAAAGGGAGAGTCCAAGATTTAGAATGACTTGCCCAAAGTCACAGGATGCACGCTCAGACCTGGAAATAAACTTAGCTCCTTTGACATCTACTCTGTGCAACCTATGTCACCAAGCAGTTTTGCAATGTGAGGGCCACTCATTTACAGCGAAGAACTTTTTGACCACATGTCAACAGACCACCATTGAGAAACACTGAATTTTAGGCTCAACATAGTGGAGCATTTCTCCACTGCTCTAGGAAATAGATTTTTGAAATTTTAAACTTGCACATTGAAAACATTCCTTAAGTTAATAGTGGAATATGAGTTTAAATTAAGGAAACTATCCATTGCAAAGTTGAACTGATGTTGAGAAGCTTTAAAACTTCTTAGTTCATGGCCTCAGTTTTTGTGTCTGTGGATAGGCCCCACCGAATTCCACTGATCATAAAAAGGAAGCATTTCATGTCCCATAGGCCCTGCATCATTGCTCTGCCTGGAATATGGCCAGAAAAGCCTACGCTCGAACATACTGACCAGTTTCCCAGTATCTGCAGTGGGGGAGCCAGCATTTTACTGCTAGAACCCTGGGAACACCCGTGGCCTGATTGTGGCAAGTGGGCGAGAAGATATGCTGGCGAGAAGTATGCTTTGCTTTTGGTTCCCACAGCACTAAAAGGTCTTCAATGCGTTATTGAAGGCTGGAAAAGTTATTTTAGGTAGACAGCATGCTAGAATCTCACTAGTCTTGTCCTACACACCAAACAAGAACGTGCAACTCTGTGAGAAGCCTCCATAGTGTAAGCTCGAGGGGGGCCGTCTGTCCTTGGGGGCAGACCCAGCCCTGAACCTCGATTGTCCAGGGCTCGGGGTGAGGTTGCTCAGGTCCTGGCTGCTGAGCTTCCCCCTTGGGGGCTGTTCTGCATTTGTTATTTAGGGTGTAACCTTTATAGTTAAGAAACATATCAGTATCAGAACAGAGACTATTGGCTAATTAACTAGTAAACATTTCATCAGATGGTGACCCCGTACACACAAGCACTAGTTAAATGCTGTTTGGATGGATGATAAATAGGAAAATACAGCTTCTGAATAGCACTCAGTTACTAGACTCCTTCCTTGGTGTACGATCTTGTCACTTTGCTCTTTCCCTTCTCTCCTTGGTGGAACAAAGTCCTTAGTGTGACACCAGACGTGGAGTTGATGTTTATCTAGTGTTAGTTCCCATATTCTCCTGCTTTGTCTTTCACTGAGCACCCATCTTTGTCTACTCCCCTCCTCCCCTCCATCACCTTTTCCTCCTGGCATCTTTCCAACTGCGTTCATGCCTTTTCTCTGTTAATCTTCTAACCGTCTTCCTATGCCTGCTGCTTTGATTAGATACCTATAGACTAGAAGCATACAGCTTTCAGTATTCATTGCATTCACCAAATCAAGTGTTGAATGTCCTGGTCTTAAATTAGGAGATAGGGAAATTTAATGTTTAGTAAGATGCTAAGCAATATACTCTTAACCTTGCATATTTAGTGATTTTGTAAACTTCGAGAGACATTGATTGAGAGGTTGATTTGAAAGTGGCAAGGGCCTTTGAGAGGTCAGTGTTTCCCCAGCGCTGGTCTGAGCTCTGTTCAAGAATTCATTGTTAACTCTTTCAAATCACCTTGAAGGCCATCCTGGATCCTAGTTGCTCACTCCTGGAAACCGAAATTTACCACATGGTCCACGTTTTCAAACAAATTCTGAGGTTATTTCAATGTACGAGCACAAAGTGATAGACACACATAATTAGTGTGTTGGTCACTGCACATGTGTTTGTTAACACCAACTTTGTATCACTGAAGTATAGGGAAATGCTTCCCTTGTCCTCTTCCCCTCAAAAATGAAGAGACCTTAACACTTAAAACTCCTTTTAAGTCACATTGTGAAGTATATAGGCATATGATGTCATATAATTTGAGTAAAACTTTCAATAATTAAAAAATAATTATAGGGCTGGCCCCATGGCCTAGTGGTTAAGTGTGGTGGGCTCTGCTTCAGCGGCCCAGGTTCTGTTCCCGGGTGCCGACCTACACCACTCGTCAGTGGCCATGCTGGGGCGGTGACCCACAAACCAAATAGAGGAAGATTGGCACAGATGTTAGCTCAGGGCAAATCTTCCTCAGCAAAAGAAATAAAGATGATAGCAGGTAAGTGAACTATCAATATTTTACAATTGTTAAGACTATTGCAAACATTCATTAACTCTATTCATTTATCTCAGTTTTAAAAATTCTTCTTTTACTAAAAAAAGTAGATAGACCAAAAATGTAAATTATATGTGTTTTATATACAAAGTGAAACAGGATTTCCTTTCATTTGCCTTCAATAGTAAAGGTGAAAAGAGTCCAATTTACCTTAATACGAACTTCCCCAGCCTTTGGTGGCTCAAGCTGCACTTCTTCAATGGAAAGAGGAGAATTTCTTTTCCAGGCAATGGCTGCCCGGCATGTGATTGTCTGTTGACACAGGGAAAATAAAATGACATCATTTGGTGATAACGTTTAACTTTTATTCTGATCCTACAAATAATGCTTATTTGTTATAATTTGTAAAAACGCAACCATCATAAAGAAACAGAACAGGGATCATTGCACGTTCAGACACAAGCTGCTTAAATTTTAGCGTATTTTCTTCTAGTCTCTTAAAATCACTTTTGTATAATTAAGATCAGGTCATATAAGCAATTTTGTATTAGCTTTTTTGCTATTAACTGCCACCATATGTTGAACATTTACCATTTACTTGCTCATAAGCACTTTCCCAGGACTTCAAAATGCTTTGTAATCATACTTTTATTCTATTTATTTATTTTTTTAAAGATTGGCACTTGAGCTAATATCACCCAAGAAATTTCTAGCCATTTATTTTCCCCGCAGTGGGACTCAGTGTCCATGAGTTTCCACAGGTGGGAAAACACTGGATATTGTCATCACATTCCATGAGAATCTGATTGGAGAAATGATGTCCTGACTTTCTTTCAATGTGCGCTTCTGGTGAAACTATTGAAGTCGATGTAGATATAATTTAAAGGCAGTACTTACTTTACCCAAAGTGTCCATGATGAATTTTCAGCTTCCTGTGGTGTCTTATAGGTATACCCAAGAGAACTTCACTTCTTCCACTCTGCTTCTGGGCAAACTAGATGGAATATTTATAGTTTTATACACCGAAAGTCATTAATAATTATTACACCATTGGAGATCAACATGCGGAAAAAGGAACCAGCAATTAATGATCTAGAATGTGCAGCTCTGAAACAGGGCCAAGGGTGCAGCTAGACAAACCTCTGCTGAAGAGGTCAGCTGTGTTTTTCACGGATCTAGTCAACTATCTGAGCAGAAGCCTGGAGTAGAAGTGAGGTTATCCAAGAAGGATCTGTGAAACTCCCTTCTATGTGACGTGTGGACCCTCTTGACAGACACAGAAAACGACGAGACTTTTGAGACTATTATCCCAGAGAAACACTGCCAATGTGGACCGAACGGGCCAGAGACAGGATGAAATGGAGAATGGCTGTCAGACTTCCAGGATTCCACTGCAAGACAAAGGGCGATAGAACTAGTCAGCTACAAACATGTGCTACCCTTCAAGACAAAGGAACAATGACTGAGGGTAGAGCTGTGGATGCAGAGGCCAGAGAGACAAGCCCAGAGGGTAGAGCCTCCTTGGAGCCAGAGGGCGAATCAAGCCCTAGAACATTATTCTCAGGCCTTGAAACCTAATGGACTTACCCTGCTGTGGTGAGACCTTTCTTTAGACCAGAGGTCCTTTATTCGTTCCATTTTCTCCCTTTCAGAATGGAAATGTCTATCCTATGCCCATCCTGCCATTGTGTCACTGACTAGTCACCCCAAGGAAGTCAAGGGTGGGTTTGGATATTTTGTCTTTCCAAATTGTTCCTTTTCCTTTTGTTATGTCAAGAGATGCAATCACCAACCACCCTGAACCAGACCAAGCCTCACCACAAGAGCTATGCCTATGGCCTTAGCCTTATTTTATTGCTAAGCTCTGTACAGGAGCTGAGGCCATATTACCGTAAGCTGCAGTCTATGTGGAAGCATGTCTTCCAGCTGAGCCTGTGCAAGCGAATACCCACCTCTCCCTTTTGAATATTCATTCCCCATCCAAAATAAATGCCCCTGCTTCCCTTTGTTCAGGGAGCCAGGACTGTGGAAATGATTCCTCAGGGTCTCCTATTTGCCACAAATACACCTTACTTTGCGAGACAACGACTTCTGGTGGAGGGTCTGATTGAACTCGCCAGGAGGGAACCCACTTTGGTTCGGTGACAATTGTACTTTGGAAGCCTGTAACCCATTGTCTGGTTTGACAGGTTCACAGATAGGGAGGAATTTTGCCCCAGGATGGATCATACCCAGAGTCTGGCCTATACCCAATTTACAGAGTAAGATTTGGAACTTTTGAGTTGAAGATATTTAGTTGAGAGTTAGAATTTAGAGTTGATTCGAAAATAGGTTAAGACTTTGGGGGATACTGGAGTGAGGTAACTGAATTTTACACATGGGATGGGGGTTGATACAATTTTCGGGAGGCCAGAGGAAGGACTATACTGGGTTGAATAGTGTCCCTCCTAAATTCACGTCTTCCTGGAATTTCACAATGTGGCCTTATTTGGAAATAGAGCCGTTGCAGACATAATTAGTTACATTAGGATAAAATGAGGTCACACGGGATTAGCAGGGGCCCCAAATCCATTATACCTGTTGTTTGTATAAGAAGAGGAGAGGACACACAGAGACACACACAGGAGAGAAGGCCGTGTGATGAGGTCTATTTGCATAGGCAACATTTTGCACAGTGCCTGGAAAATACTCAGTGCTTCAGAGACGTGAACTGCGTAATTACTGGTTTATAGAAAGAGATTTTTTAAAGTGAAAAGCACTAATATATAAAAAGAGAGAAATTGAACTGAGCCATAATAAGATACTCAGATAAATTTGGATTTCGGGCTATTATAATTTACTTGTTTTCTTCCAAAGGTATTAATTCCTAGCATTTCCTAAGGCTGTTCCATAAGTGGTCATCTAGCCACAACTGTGGGTCAGTGCGTGAGGGTCTATCTCCCCAACGTTTGGCCAATAAAAAGATGTTGTGTGTGTTTGTGTAGTCCCTAAGGCCCCTTGTTCAATTTTTTGCTTCAGCCAGACCAGTCTGTTTATTAGTCCGTGAATCTTTCCGTTTCCCTGCTTCTCTTTCTGTCTCCTGTTTGAGTGGGGGGCTTTCTCCTACACTCCTTGGATATGGGCTCCACCCTTCTTTGTCTCTCTCTTCATGCAACTAATGAGGGGATTTTTGTTTGTATAGTTCATTTGGAACTTAGCGTGCACACCCCTTTTTGTCATCTGTTTTCTGTGAAGAGGCCGGTTTCTAGGTTGGATTTGAGTTAAGAAACACAGAAGTCAAAACTACAGAGTAAAACTTTGTCTTCTTCTTCCCCTTTTTCTCCTCTTCCACTTCGATATAGGAGAACTGGGTTTGAATCTCTACCCAGGGCTGTTTAATGATAGTTAATTTATTTTTTAATGTTTTAGTTATTTATTGTTTTAAGGAAGATTAGCCCTGAGCTAACATCTGCTGCCAATTCTCCTCTTTTTGCTGAGGAAGACTGGCCCTGAGCTAAGATCCGTGCCCATCTTCCTCTACTTTATATGTGGGAAGCCTGCCACAGCGTGGCTTGACAAGCAGTGCTGTGTCCGAACCCAGGATCTGAAACGGCGAATCCTGGGCTGCAGAAACGGAATGTGTGAACTTAACACTTTGCCACCAGGCCGGCCCTAATGATAGTTAATTGAGGGATTACATTTGCCTAACTATTTTCAGTCCTGAACTTCAGTGTTGGGTTAAATTGACATTGATTCATATCAGTCCCTATTTTATTATGGTAGAGCTACTACCAGTCAAAACGTTTCAATAGAGAGATTGACATCTGCTCCAGCACTCTCTGTTTCACAGCAGAGAAGTCAAACACCAGTCAGTCACAGCAAAGGTGCTCTCTGTCCCTGGCATTTCTGCTCCATGAGATACAATACCAAGCAGCATTGACTGAGCGCCTCCCTGTTCTAGACACTCAGCTGGGTAGAGTGAGGTGACAGTGATGGGTAAGAGACTGCCTCTATCCATTCCAAGAGGCAGTATGGGGCAATGATTATGACATGGCCTTGGGTTCAGGCAGACCCTGTCCTTACTAGCTATGTGACCTTGGATTTATTATTTAACTGTCCTTGGCCATAGTTTCCTTATCTATAAAATGAGGACAACTAATAGGACCACCTGAAAGGGTAGTTTGATGAACAAATGAGATAATCCTCCTAAACCATTTATCAGGGAACGTGACAGATAGGACAACCCTCAATAAATATGAGCTACATTGATTATCCATAAAAGCAAGCTCACAATCTACAGAGAAAAAAGACATACAGACAACCAAGTCTTGTATGTGTCAGCCTCTCTGGGAAGGGCCGTGTTATGGGTATAAATTAGTGCTTTTGGAACAGAGAAGGAGGCGCTGTTCTGAATGAAGGACTCAGAGGAAGCTTTGTAGAGGAGCAGGCATTTGAGGTAGACTGGAATAATCTTGAAGAATGGGGGTCATTTCTACTGTCCTTTGTTCAGTGTAACTAGTGTGAGCACAGTTTCCAGAGAATAGCAGTTTGAGTTGTCTTTTACCCATATTTGGAGGCCTCATAAAACCCATCGTACAGTCAGCTATTTAATTAGATGTAGTCTGTCAAGGTGGACAAATTAACATAAAGGACATATTTCTCTACGATTGTGAAAGGAACAATTTCATGACTAGTTCACTGAGCTTTAATTATATGGTCACTGAGAAACGACTGAGGCCTGAGAACAGTCACCCACCAGAGAAGCAGGGTGGTCCCCTGATTTCAGATGGCTTCCAATTTGGAAAGGGCTGAAGAAAAGATGAAAGTCCCATGTCTCGTGTCTCTCATTCAAGGCCCTTCATAATTGGACGCTAACCTTCTCATCTACCTTACCCCTGCATATTCCCTAATACAGGGTCTAGGTTCTTTACAAGCTTGTGTCCACATTGTCCCCCGAGCAGAAATCCATTCCTCATTTAGCCCTATATCATCGTGTCATCATGTTCCTTCTCCTCTTTTATGTCCTCTTGGTCCATTCAAATCCTACTGAAACCTTGAGACATAGGTCAAAGTGCCCCACTATGGAGATATGGAGCTCCATCTCATAGTCATTCTTTCAGCACTAGCATTCCTCCTGTGACATTTGGGACCATTTGGGACTCTTCTGTTGCTCTTTATATTTAGTGCAGAGATCAATCTCTCAAATTTGACTGGAAATTTCTGGTCCAAGGCCTTCTTAAATTTCTCTTATGTTCTCAACTGCATTTCCAACCATGTATGCAACAGGTGTTTAATAAATAGCTGTTGAGTTCTTGTGCTCCCTCACCTTAAGGAGGGCCTATGCTAACCATGAGGAATCCCATAATGAGCACCATCCAGTGCCTCCTCTTTGAGTGCTTGCAGATTAGCAGTGGGGTCGGGATTCACTAGGTCCTCAGGACAGAGAAGCCCTCATACAAGTTAGGAAGTGGTCAGTGCCAGGAGAGTTCCAACATGGAATGCAGCAGAAGAAGACCCCACCCTGTGTTTTATTTGTGCATTCTCAGCAGTTACTCAATGCCTGGCAACATAGTGGGTGCTCAGATATTTGCTGACTAAATTGAAGGAGTGAATTATACTTTGAGAATCCAGGAAGCCTTGACAAACAATATTTTATTACGACTTATCTCAAAAGATGAATTGGAATTGAGAGATACAGATGGAATCAATAGCATGGACAACGAATCCTGAACTAATTATTTTCTCTTAATACCCTCTTTTATACATTTTCCTGTTATTCATCTCCCATACCTGGAGGCCTAGGGTTTGAAGGAATTATAGTCATTACCACCTTGCTTTTAAGGCCCGAATGATTTTGGAGCCCTGATGCCCAATCACGCCCTTCCATCACTCCACGAACACATGACTCTGTGACCTATGAAAACACATCAGGACAAACTCCACAGAGGCAGGCCATCTTTCTGATACCATCTGGCAAGTGCTCTGCTCTCATGTCTTGCCTTCAGGAATTTTAGATGGGCAGGAGGGACGAGCAAGGCACACACGATTGATGGTTGTCAGCATTCCAATATCAAGAAGGCCATAACAGTCCTGGAAGAACATCTGGAACGTCCTTAGTTAACCCTGTCAATCCCTAAAGGGTCACAGGGTATCACTCCCCTCTGCTTCTCTCTCTCTTTCCTTCTCTTTCTCTCTATAACCCAGCCCACCTCTTTGGAACATTTCAACACAAGCGCCATCTTCTAAGTTTAAATTCTCCAGCAAGAAGATATGATTGGTTCAGCGGGAGTTGGGGAGCCCCGCTGTGGAAGGCAGAATAATGGCATCCAAAGCAGTCTACTCCTAATCCCTGGAACCTATGAATATGTTGCCTTACACGCCAAAGGGCTTTGCAGCTGTGATTAAATCAGAGATTTGGAGATGAGGAGATTATCCAGGATTATCCAGGTGGACCCAGTCTAATCACAGGGCTTCTTAAAATACAGGACCTTTGCAGGCTGTGGTCAGAGAGGGTGATGTGACCACCACAGTCCCCAGGCGGCCATGTTATAACAGGGTGTGTATTAGTTTTCTATTGCTGTTGTAACAAATTACCACTTACGCTCCCGGAAGATAGACAGGAAGGCCAGGACAGGCGTCTCTGACAGTGGCACACAGCTACCAGTGAGCAGTGCTGGAATTTAATTCCAAAGCTGTGAGGGAAGAACCAGAGTTTCTGCAAGAGACCCTGCTGTCTCCTTTTCCCTAGAGGCCTTGTAATTTACAAGCAATCAAGAAAGAATATTCTAACTGGAAGGAAACAACCCTCCGTTCAAATCCTTCATTTGGGCACTTAAATTACTTGGCAAAATAGTGAGATTAATATTACTGTAAAAATATCTAGAGAGAAAAAACGTTAACATTTCACATATGTGCATCAATAGTCTGAAAACTTTAAAGCATGTTGAAAGATGAGGTGCAAAATGAAGAGTCGGGGAGGGAATTTGGGAGCAGTTAATAGAACTCTGGATCAAGATTTTAAATTCCAAGAGCAATTCAGAAAAACACCCACATTCAAAACCATTACTGCTCACTTAGCACTCCACGTTGACTTGAACACTGAAGCCGAAGATGTCACGGGAGCTGAAATGTTAGCCAAGGCTGCTGTGGCCGTGGAGCCTGGGCCTGCCAGCAAGAGCAGCATGAGGGCTTTTCGTTTGTTTAGCTCTCGAGGGTCTTGAGAAATAATCTAAGAGAAGCCAAATCCAAAACCACAAAGGCACACACTCCAGACTTCTCTGTGAGAGCCAAACTACAAACAATGGGAATGTCCCACAAATGCTTTGGTGACTTATTTTATATCATTTTGATGGTGTGCTTGGCAGAAGCAAAATATAATTACTGAGATGATGCAGAAACACCAAATGCTCATAATACTTTAAAATTATACAAAGTAACGCAAATGCCATGGTTGTAGCAATATAAAAATATCTTAAAACTAAAAAGCATTCTGCAGTGGAGAACTCAAAATTTAAAAATTTGGTTCTTTTCCATGAGAAACACAAATTGTTACTATCAATCAATATCCAATATTCGTGGAGTGCGTAATTTGCTGGGTACTTGGCGTACAATGTCTCATCTAATTCAATCCTTAAAATTAACACACGAGTTGGTATCATTGTCATGCACGTTTTACAGATGAGGCTTTTAAGGAGCTTATGAAAATGTCCTGAAGTAAAACACCCATGGCAGAGGTGGTGTTCCAGGAGGGCTAAGCAGAGTTTAATAAGCACCTAATAGTGGAGCAAAATGGTGGGGTGAGCTGACCCGGGACTCTCTGCCCTGCAAACTACAACAAAGGATTGGAAAAACTGAATTTCAGCCAATAATCCTAATGCCAGACCTTCAGAGAACCACAGAAACAATACCACGGAGGATGGAGAGGCTGTAGCCGGCCTCGGAGGAGCTGGAACGGGGTAGGAGAGAACTTCGCTCCCTCCCCTAGAGGCTGGGATCACTGCTGCGGGTGAGGGAAGGAGTGGGTGAGGGGCCATGCGCCTGGGGATCATCCAGGACTCCCGCTGCCAGTGCACTGGAAACCTGCTGATGGGGGAAAGTTTCCGTGTGTGGGGACCCCATCAAGCCAGGGCCCCAGGAGACCAGAGAACGAGAGCTGATCGGAATCCAGATTGGCAGGTGAGAGAAAGTGCCCCTCCTCCCCAAACTGCGCTGGGCGCCACCATCTTGTCTGAGGGCAGAGAGCTCAGAATGGGTGGCTCTTGACCCCCATCTATTGGCAACAGGCTGTAACTGCAACCAAATACTACCATCTTGCACAAAAACTGCTACTCTAACATCCAGCAATTTATAAAAGCTCCAGACAAGAATGAAAACAATAAAAACACAGAATTAAGTCCTGATACTTGGAAATAGGTAAACTAAGTGAAAATGAGTTCAGAGTAGCTATCATCAAAAAACTCAATGTGGTAGAGAGAAAGAGAGACAAACAAGTCAACGAGTTCTGGAGTTACTTCACAAAAGAGATTGAAACTATAATGGAGAAGCAAACAGATATACTAGAGATGAAAAATACGACGGATCAGATAAAACAGAATACGGATTCACTGAATGCCTGAGTAGACACCATAGAGGAGAAAATTAGCATAATCAAAGATAGACAGGCTGAATGGCTCCAGACAGAGAAAGAAAGAGAACTAAGAATTAAAAAGAATGAGGAAAATATCAGAGAAATAGTGGATTCAAAGAGGAGAAAGAATTTAAGGATCATTGGAATACCTGAGAACGTGGAAAAGGAAAATGGAGCAGAAAGTGTGCTTAAGGAAATTGTAGAAGAGAACTTCCCAAATCTAGGGATTGAGGGAGAAATGTGTGTAGAGGAAGCTCTCAGATCTCCTGGATTTGTCAATGTAAAAAGACCTACTGCAAGGCATATAGTAGTAAAAATGGCAAAAATGAAAGAGAAAGAAACAATACTCAGGGCAGCAAGACAGAAGAAAATAACCTAAAAAGGGACTCCTATCAGACTTTCAGCAGATTTCTCTACAGAACCCTTACAAGCTAGGAGAGATTGGAGTGACATGTTCAAAACTCTAAAAGATAAACATCTTCAGCCAAGAATACTCTATCCAGCAAAAATAGCAAAAATAGCCTTCAGATATGAGGGAGAAATTAAATCTTTTCCAGACAAACAAAAGTTTAGGGAATTTGTAACCAAAAGTCCTCCACTACAAGAAATCCTCAAGAAGGCTCTCATACCTGAAAAAAGAAAAAAAGGGAGAAAGGGGTCACAAACCACACAGTATGGAGACAGGTAGATAGAACCAGAATAGGCGAGCAAATATTCAACTATAGCATTAGGATAAAGGTAAAGAAACCACCAAAGTAAAGATGATCTTATTACTCTCACTACAAACTCATAACACGAGTTGGAATAAGAGATGAAAATAATAATTTAGGAGGGGAAGAGCAAAGGGACTAAATCAGTCTAGGCCAAGTAAGTAAGAGACCACCGGAGAACAGACTATATTATACACGAGACTCTAAACACAAATTTCAGGGTAGCCACTAAACTAAAAAACAGAACAGAGCCACAAAACATAAATCAGGAAAAATCTAGGAAACCCAGCATAAGAAATTGCAGAAGTCAATGGGTAGGCCAAAACACACAGGATGAGAAAAAAAGGTAACGCAGGAAAACCAGATAACGAGCAACAGAATGACAGCATTAAGCCCACATGTATCAATATACACCCTCAATGTAAACGGATTGAACTCTCCAATAAAAGGACACAGAGTGGCAAAATGGATTAAAGAACAAGATCCAACAATTTGTTGCCACTAGAAAACACACCTCAGCCCCAAGGACAAACAGAGGCTCAGAGTGAAGGGGTGGAAGACAATACTTCAAGCTCATCGCAAGCAAAAGAAAGCAGGTGTTGCAGTACTTACATCAGACAAAACGGAGTTCAAAATAAGGCAGATAAAGAGAGACACAGAGGGACAATATATAATGATCAAAGGGACACTGCATCAAGAAGAAATAATGCTTATAAATATCTATGCACCCAACACAGGAGCAACAATGTTCATAAACAACTATTAACAGACCTAAAGGAAGATGTTAAAAACAACACAATAATAGTAGGGGACCTCAACAACCAACTCACATCAATGGACAGATCATCCAGACAGAAAATCAACAAGGAAATAGTGGAGCTAAACAGAAAACTAAAACAATTGGACTTACTAGACATATATAGAACACTTCATCCAAAAGCAGCAGAATACACATTCTTCTCAAGTGCACATGGAACATTCTCAAGGATAGACCATATATTGGGAAACAAGGCAAGCCTCTATAAATTTTAAAAAATTGAAATAATAACAAGCATCTTCTTCAATCATAATGCTATAAGGCTAGACATTAATTACAAGAAAAAAGCTGAGAAAGGCACAAGGATGTGGAGACTAAACAATACGCTACTGAACAAGTGATGGATCATTGAAGAAATTAAAGAAGAAATCAAAAATCACCTGGAGACAAATGAAAAGGATAACATGCCATACCAACTCATATGGGATACAGCAAAAGCTGTATTAAGAGGAAAATTCATTGCAATACAGATACATCTTAACAAACAAGAAAAATCCCAAATAAGCAATCTTAAACTACACCTAACCAAATTAGGGAAAGAAGAACAAACACAGCTCAAAGTCAGAAGAAGGAGAGAAATAATAAAAATCAGAGCAGAAATAAATGCTATTGAAACGAAAAAGGTGGTAGAAAGGATCAATGAGACAAAGAGCTGGTTTTTTGAGAAGATAAATAAAATTGACAAACCACTAGCCAGACTTACAAAGAAAAAAAGGGAGAAAGCTCAAATAAACAAAATCAGAAATGAGCGAGGAGAAATAACAACAGACTCTGCAGAAATACAATGGATTATAAGAGAATACCACAAAAAACTCTATGCTAACAGAATTGATAACCTAGAGGAAATGGATAAATTCTTGGACTCCTACAATCTCCCAAAGCTCACTCAAGAAGAAGCAAACAATTTGGACAGACCAATCACAAGGAAAGAGATTGAAACAGCAATCAAAATCATCCCAAAGAATAAAACCCCAGGACCAGATGGCTTTCCTGGGGAATTCTACCAAACTTTCAGAGAGGATTTAATACCTATCCTTTTCAAGCTATTCCAAACAATTAGGGAGAATGGAACACTTCCGAACACATTCTACGAGGCCAACATCACGCTGATACCAAAGCCTGACAAGGAGACCACGAAAAAAGAGAACTGCAGGCCAAAATTGCTGATGAACACCAATGCAAAAATTCTAAACAAAATTTTGGCAACCAGAATTCAGCAATTCATCAAAAGGATCATACATCATGATCAAGGGGGATTCATATCAGGGACACAGGGATGGTTCAACATCCGCAAATCAATCAACGTGATACACCAAATCAACAAACTGAGGAATAAAAACTACATGATCATCTCAATAGATGCAGAGAAAGCATTTGACAAGATTCAACAGTCATTTATGGTAAAAGCTCTGAACAAAATGAGCATAGAAAGGAACTACGTCAACATAATAAAGGCCATATATGACAAACCCACAGCCAACATTATACTCCATGGGCAAAAACTGAGCATCATCCCCCTGAAATCAGGAATGAGACAAGGATACCCTCTATCGCAACTCTTATTTAACATAGTATTGGAGGTCCTGGCCAGAGCAATCAGGCAAGAAAAAGGAATAAGTGGAATCCAAATAGGGAGAGAAGAAGAGAAACTCTCGCTGTTTGCAGACGACATGATCTTATATATAGAAAACCCCAAAGAATCCACTGGAAAACTCTTAGAAGTAATCAATAACTACAGCAAAGTTGCAGGGTATAAAATTAATTTGCATAAATCAGTAGCATTTCTATCTTCTCATAATGAACTAACAGAAAAAGAACTCAAGAACACAATACCATTCACAATCACTACAAAAAGAATAAAATACCTAGGGGTGAATTTAACTAAGGAAGTGAAAGACCTATACAATGAAAATTACAAGGCCTTTCTGAGAGAATTGGAGGATGACATAAGGAGATGGAAAGACACTCCATGCACGTGGACTGGAAGAATAAACATAGTTAAAATGTCCGTTCTACCTAAAGCAATTTACAGATTCAATGTTATCCCACTCAGAATCCCAATGACATTCTTTACAGAATTAGAACAAAGAATCCTAAAATTCATATGGGGCAACAAAAGACCCCGAATTGCTAAAGCAATCCTGAGAAAAAAGAACAAAACGGGAGGCATCACAATCCCTGACTTCAAACATACTACAAAGCTACAGTAATCAAAACAACATGGTACTGGTACAAAAACAGGTGCACAGATCAATGGAACAGAATTGAAAGCCCAGAAATAAAACCACACATCTATGGACAGCTTATCTTCGACAAAGGAGCTGAGGGCATACAGTGGAGAAAAGAAAGTCTGTTCAAGAAACGGTGCTGGGAAAACTGGAAAGCCTTATGTAAAAGAATGAAAATTGACCATTCTTTCTCACCATTCACCAAAATAAACTCAAAATGGATCACAGACCTACAGGTGAGACCTGAAACCATAAGGCTTTTAGAAGAAAACGTAGGCAGTACACTCTTTGACATCAGTATTAAAAGGATCTCTTTGGACACCATGTCTTCTCAGAGAAGGGAAACAATAGAAAGAATAAACAAATGGGACTTCATCAGACTAAAGAGCTCCTTCAAGGCAAATGAAAACAGGATTGAAACAAAAAAACAACCCACTAACTGGGAAAAAATATTTGCAAGTCCTATATCTGACAAAGGCTTAATATCCAAAATATATAAAGAACTCACACAACTCAACAACAAAACATCAAACAACCCAATCAAAAAATGGGCTGGAGACATGAACACACATTTCTCCAAAGAAGATATATGGATGGCCAATAGGCACATGAAAAGATGTTCCTCATTGCTGATCATCAGGGAAATGCAAATCAAAACTACACTAAGATATCACCTTTTAGAATGACACCTTTTATAATATCACCCATTAGAATGACAAAAATATCTAAAACTAATAGTAAGAAATGTTGGAGAGGTTGTGGAGAAAAAGGAACCCTCATACACTGCTGGTGGGAATGCAAACTGGTGCAGACACTATGGAAAACAGTATGGGGATTCCTCAAAAAATCAAAAATAGAACTACCATAAGACCCAGCTATCCCACTACTGGGTATCTACCCAAAGAGCTTGAAGTCAGCAATTCCAAAAGTACCATGCACCCCAATGTTCATTGCAGCATTATTTACAATAGCCAAGACATGGAAGCAACCAAAGTGCCCATCAACAGATGATTGGATAAAGAAGATGTGGTATACATATACAATGGAATACTACTCTGCCATAAAACAGAACAAAATCGTCCCATTTGCAACAACATGGATGGACCTTGAGGGAACTATGTTAAGTGAAATAAGCCAGTTAGAGAAAGACAACCTCTGCATGACTCCACTCATATGAGGAATTTAAAAATGTAGACAAGAGAACAGATTAGTGGCTACCAGGGGAAAGGGGGGTGGGGGGTGGGCACAAAGGGAGAAGTAGTGCACCTACAACACGACTGACAAACAATAAGGTACTACTGAAATTTCACAATGGTAACCTATCATTAACTCAATAAAAAAATACTAATAATAATAAAAAAAGCACCTAATGATAACAACAAGACTAACAGCTAATACCTTTGCTGCTTTCACTATGTTCCAGGTACTTCTAAACGCTTTGCATTTGTCAATCGTTGAAGTCTCAAAATACTTCTGTGGTAGGTTCACTATTATCCCCATTTTCAAGCTGCATATTTTTCATTAAAGACACTTTTTGGGTTTTGTAGTACAGTTTTCTAGAAGACGTCAAATTTCCTTCCGTCACGTTGCTTGAGAGAAGTGTGTTTTCCAGCCAGAGCTGAGGCAGTCCTGGACATCATTGCCAGACGCACTTCCTCCTGGAGTCTTTGGCTTACTCCGTGTGGGCTGGTGCACTGCCCTCCAGGAGCTTCCCCACCCTTGCCCTGGGAATCCCTCAAGCTCTGCAGGGTGACAGCATCAGCTTCCTAGACCCTATGTCTTCCTCTTGAATAATTTATCGCTTTGGGGGAACTTCATCAGGTAGCTTCCTGAGGAAAGGGAAACTTGGGGGGGGTAAGTTTCTTGAGATCTTTTAAGTTTCTGTTGGATTTCCATTCCTGCTATGATAACTTTTAATTCTCAAGACCTCTTTTTTTATTACAAACTGTCCTTATTTCATGCATACAATATCTTTTTCTCGCTTTTAGGATAATAACAACTTTTTTGAAGATGTTTAAATTTTTTGTTTGCATGGATCATTTCTTTCGATTTCTTCCCTCTTGGCTTGCTTTGTCCTCCCTTACTTTAGAAAGCTAGACTCACTTCCGATGCCTGGTGGTTCTGGGTTGTCTGCTTCTGTTGAGGAACGGGACACGACCACGCTGTGGGGAGCTCTGAACACATGGATGGTGCTTTTGACTGTGGGATTTGCTGTGGAACTATCTGGTGGGTTTTATTCTTAGGGAATATGCTGTGTCAGTTTGTTGAGCTCTTTTCTCTTTGGGCTGGTCAGATTTTTCAGAGAAGGATTTTCTGATTTTCTGTGTGCAAGGTACATGCCCAGCAGCCACCATTCTGGAGTCCAAGAGGCAACTGAAGGTCCAAATAGAAGCCCCTTGAGAGAGAAAGGGCAGAATCCAGGACCATGCAGGTACCTCCAGAAAGTTTGTTTACATTAATCTTGTATGACTAGAAGCCAAACATCTGTTAGACCTTATAATCTCATGTTTAATACCTCTAAATGGTTTCTTTTAAGGCCGGTGAAAATTTTCAAATATCTAACCTTATGTATCTGATAATCTCAGGTTCCTAAATGATCCAGTAAGAAAAACATGTCTATGACTCTATGAGTAATGTGCAAAATGGACAAAGAGTTTTGAAACCTTCTAAAGGTTTTAGAGACATCTCAAAATAGTTCATAATATTTTGACAATTATTTGGCCAGAGCGTTTTTTCTTAAGCGAGAACAAAAATCACAGTAACCTCAAGTTATTTCAAAATTACACAGGACTGTGGGCAGCTGAAATCTTTATTTCATTTCTTTGCAGTTTCTTTGGGGGTCGTACAGTCATAAACCTCATGTAACAAGTGAAACCAAACGGCGGCAGTGAGAAATTTGACCTAGTTCTCCAGCGACCTTCAGTCCCAGGTTTCTGAGGGAAACGGCCTGTTTTGGACATTTCCTCACCGTTCCCCGGGCTCATACCAACCTATACGCCAATAAATGCGAGTTGTTTTGCTTTGTTTTGGTCTTTCACAAAAATGGGATCATACAACACACGTTACTCTGCTTTTTACATGTAAAGATATATCATATTCACCCCACTTCAAAGATATAATGTGTTCTTTTAAATATTCACTTAACATTCAAAATAAAGATTTATCATTCTTTATTCTGTCTGTTCGATTGTTCAAAGATATTTTATTTATTTTTTCTTCTAAAAGCAAGGCTGCACTAAATAACCTTTTCTTTATATCCGTGCTCCCAGACACTGTTATTTCCATGGCGTGGGTTTCCAAGTGTAGTACTCCTGGGGAGAGGACACTTATGTTTTAAAATTTTGATGAACAGTACCAATTGCTTTTCAGGAACCCACAGCAATTCACATTTTGTCAGTAGTGTAAACTAGTAAGTGAGTACGATGTCTCATTTGTTTAGTTTTCTCATTTGCTGACCATTATGAAGGTTCAGAACCATCTCATATGCCTGTTGGCCATCTGTATTTCCTCTGCTATGAATTCCCATTATTACCCACCTACCTATTGAGCTGTTTGTCTTCTTTTTAATATACTCACGCACTTGGATAGTAGAGATATTAGTTCTTTGTCAATCATATGCATTGCAAATATTTTCCTTGTATATTATTTCATTTTTGACTTTATTTCTTTACACCAAAATTTCAATTTTTCTCTATGCTCAGAATTTGATTTTAAACACTTTCATGAAATTATTGAAGTAGATCTCCCATTTTATTTGAATTTATATACCTCATGAGAAAGCAAAGATTCAAAGCAATATATTCTCACATACCATACACATTTCTCCTCTATCCTCTTTGCCCCATGCCTCTGTTACTCCTATAATCCTCTGTTTAATACCCATGACATCTGCCTACATCTGCTCCCTTTCTGTGGGAATACTCAATTATAGACCTAGCCAATAACTTTTGTGCTGGAATTCATATTTATATGTAAATATAATCTCTTGAACTATTTAATCAGTTAGCCCCATAGTAAAAACTGATTTATCCAATATTCTTGACAGTCTTGAAGAGAGGCATGGCAATCGAATTGCTGTCAATCACATTCTTTAGTAATTTTTAAGAACTTGATATTGAGGGTTTCTAGTTCTGAATTCTGTTGTTGTGTTGTGGTAGACAGAATTCTAAGATGGCTCCCAAGAATCCTGGCCCCTAGCATGCACATTTTATATAATCCCCTACACTTAAGTGTAGATGGAAGCTTTGAGTACGATGAGCTAGCCACTTCCTTGGTTAGGTTATGACATATGGCAAACGGGGATGGGAATTTCACTCCAAAGATTATGTCACGTTACATAAGGCTGGAGGGGGATTGGAAACCAGGAGATTGGAAGCATGAAAGGACATACAGAAGGAGCCACACTAAGATTCTTCCCGGCCTACAGCCAGCAAGAGAGTGCAAGCCTTAGGGACTGAATTTGGCCAATAACCATGGAACTCAGAAGAGGACTCCCAGCTCTGGAAAGGAACGCAGCCCACCTGACACCTTGATTTCAACCTTGAGAGACCCTGAGAAGAGTAAACTGTCCCAGACTGATGACCTATAGAAATGGTGAGATAACAAAGGATGTTGGTGAAAGCCGCTAATTTTATGCTAATTCGTCACATAGCAATTTCATGTTTTCATGTTTCATGTGATTATGAATCACCTACAACTGTGTTTGTTTTTTCAAGTACGTTTTCACAAATTTAGAGTACACTTTTATGTAGAATCAAGGGAGATCTTTAGAAAGGGAACTCTTTCCGCTAACGAGGACAGGCTCAGGGAGGAGAGGCAGTTCTTGGAACTTTTTGAATGATGTGAAGGAGGAAGGACACAGGGGAGTAGGGAAGGGAAAGTCACTGGGGAAGGTTGTGACCTGTGGGAAGGCATAGAAGAAACTAACAATAGAATCCTACTTGCTAAAAGTGATTAAAAATGGGAACTTTAATTGAAAATAGAAAAGATTATGATACAAGAATAGAACCAAGGTCCAAGATAATTTAGAAAGTCCAATATACTGGCTAAATGTTAAAATTATTTATTTCTACTTCTGACATTTATATAAAGGCATTTTAAGTGGAGTATTTAAGCAACAATTTTTGGAAATGTAAAGAGACCCTAAGCACTCCATTAACAGTCAGGGCCAGAGGTCCCTCCCGCCAACGATTACTAATGGTTGGCCCTATAGCAACTGTTCCTCAATTCCCCCAGTGTATCTAGAAGACCAGGCAAGGGAAGGGGGAATTGTCAGAGGCATGAGTTTGGTCCCAGGGGAGGGTGCTGCCCTTTCCCCTCCCTTCCTCTTTCCCAGCCTGTGGAGGGAGCTGTGAGACACCTGCTCTCCCAGAGGGTTGCAGAGACTTCTCCTTCTGCAAGTGAGGCACATCACATATTCATGACAGCTAAGTATTGCAAAAGTGCTATAAATCCTCAGATGTTGGAAGTCTATTATAGACATTTCCTCTCCCCCAAATGTCAGAAATAATTGAATATATTAAGTGACTTCTTTCAGACTCAATGGCTGACTTCTCAGTTAATGTTTAATTTGGCACCGGCTGGAAGACTCTGTGTCTCATGGGTCATTTTTCCTTGTTTCTCAATTTTCCAGTTGCCCAGGTTGTGGACTAGTTCATACCAAAAAATAAAATCATTTTTTCTTCACTTAGCAAACTAGAAAGAAATGTAATTCCTTTTGGTAACTGTTTTAGAGGAAATAAAAACTTTTGGTTACTTTGCAAGAATTCTCCTATCTTTAATGGTGTGTGGAGAACCACAGAATTGAGTGGAAATACACAACCTGGGCAGCAACAAGGCTCATTCCTGGGCTTAAACTTTAGTCTCAGTGTAATGGACATGATGAAATTTGACTACTCCACATTTATGTTATTTATTGCTGATTGCAGTGTCTACGTTGGCAAAAGATCATGATGCAAATCAACATTTACTGCTCCCCGACTATGTGTATTGCAGTGCGGTAGGTACCGGGGGAATTAACAAAACAAGGTCTTGACACAATAAGACACAGCCCTTGAAAAGTTATCTAGTAGTAAGAGATTTAAGTAAAAATTAGACATAATTCAGCATAATATTAAACATAATAAACATTATATTAAACTTAAGTTAAACATAATATTAAAGTTCTACGTAAAGTACCATGTGAACACTTGACATATAAGCTGTGGAACTATCTGTTGAGGAGTCAGAGGAAGAGAAATTTCTTACTGCCACATCTTGTGATGTCCATGTTCTCATTGTTGGGCAGCCCTTGTTACAATAAAGGAGCTCTGGTGTCTCTTACAGAAACATTTTAGTAGCTCAGTTTGTGTTCTCACTTTTCTGTTTCTCGTCGCACGTTGTTGATGGTAATAATAACAGCAATGATTTAACAGTAGCTTCCTATGTGCAGGCAGTGTGCCGTGGCAGGACCTTGGATGGCACTTCGTGTCTGGCAGGCTTACGTGAGGGAGGAGGAGTAGGCTAGGTAGTGGAGCTCAAGCTCCAGTTTTGGTGTGAGGGTTAGGAAGTCTAACGCACCCCTAAGAAGTGTATTGGCTGGAAATAGATCAAAGGCAAATAACCCAAAACCTGACTCAGCGTGGACTAAACACCTAGGGGTTATTTTCTTCCTAGTAATCAGAAATTGGAGGCAGGCATTGTCCTGAATGTGTTCAGCAGCACGATGACATCAAGGCCAGTGTTTCTGATATTACCGTAGCCTTTCCCCTGATTATTATCATTGGTTCCAAGATGGCTGCCTCAACTCCGGGTTTGACAACTACGTTTAAGGCAGGCAAAAGGGGGAAGGAGGAAAAAAGGGATAGTGCTAATCTTACTTGTTTCCTTCAGCCAAAAATGGCCAACTTCATCCCAGAAGACTCCATCAGAACCTTGCTGTGTCTCTATTGGCAAGAAGTATGTCATAGGGCCACTCTGAGCTGCAAGAAAGGCTGGGAAAGCGAGTATATAGCTCTCCTAAGCCCTATGGGGGAGACGGCAAGGTGGAAGTGGTTTGAAAATGTGTGCTGGTGTAGCAATGGATATTATGCGTCATGGGACAAAGAACTGCTGGGGCGAGAACATGTGATTTCCATGAACCGTCTCATTTAATCATAGCAACAATGTTGTAGATAGGGACTTTTACTATCCCCATTTTACAGATGAGAAAACAGAGGTTAGCTAATATGTACTAGCTATGTGCTAGTTTTTAAATTAGAGAGTTGCTGGAACCCAACCTACTTGTTGAGATTCAAACTTCTTCTGTTTTTTGACTGCAGAGTCCACGCTCTTATTCATTTGCACTATTACTGAGAACTTTAAAACTCAGATGTCACAGACTCTTATCACAATGCTTAAAAAGAATTCCTAACATATTTTGAGCAATGGTAACATGACTGGCATAAATGCATAATCTTCTAAAGATGATAAAAAAGCACCTTGTTTTTAATATGGTCACTTTTCGCACTTGGGAGAGAATCAATGCTGATCTTCTGCAGCACGCTCAGGGCAGTGGCTGCAGGGAGATCTGGCAGGATGGTGAGAACTGACCACTGGATCCTGAGGCCCCATAATCCTAGGAGAAAGCACTGCCTGAATCTTTCTATAAGGAAACTGGATGGATGGCACCCGTTGCCAATGGTCTCAAAAGGCTTGTAACATTCGTCGGATAGGAAAGAGTATAGGGTGTCATGAGGTTGGGAACAATTCGCTTTTCAATTTTTTGGGTAAGGTAAACATACATAATCTGACTCCACTGCATTCCAGTAATTTGAGTTGTGACTGTTTTCCTTACTTGCCTTTGAATCATGGTCATTTCCTGATGGATTTAGTTTAAATGCCAACAGTATAGGAGAAAGAAGGCTATCTATGGTCCTTTTGAATTTACTTACTTACTGATGGACCTCACAGAAAGAGCATCACCGATATGGTAGGTCCAGTGGGCACACTGTTTAAGCCGTGTGCCTTTAAACCCCGAACCCTCATTGATTTAATGTATATACAAATCAGAATTAGAAAGAGTCGTTCCTTGGGAGTTGGTCTATTTCGTGTGAAATATCTCACTCCCTTTTTTATAAAAATTGGCAGTATTCAGGAATTCATAAAGATGGATGCTCAGCTGGCAAATAAAAATTGTGAGTCTTCTCCTAGGGTCTCCATGAGCCATTTGTTGGGCAACTAATCAGTGGGTTGCACTGAAATGTTATAACTGGGTTGCCCAAATGGATAGGTAAGCTCTTTTTCCCACATCTGAAATCTGCATCCAGACTCTCAGAATCCCCTTGTCCACTTGGTAGTCTATTCATGTACCATCCTGGACTCATGTTTGTTATGTGTACCAGCCTCAGGAAGGCTTACAACGAAGGTGCTGTGTCCAGGGCAGCAGAAAGTGATCCTCACTGACATCAAAAGGATCCACATCTTGTGCTCTTACCCTAGGACGTAGTATTGTGTGATGTATAACTGCAACATGTTGTTGCAGGTGCGGTAGGTTGGTGACTACTGTGATAAGCAATCATCTTAGTTATTATTTTTTAATTTAGCTGTGTTAATAGCTCACGGTCCAAAATTTCCACCTACACTTATTAAGATCCAGTGGCTCCATGAGGGGGAAGGATAAATTTAATAAGACAGCTGCTACAGGCAATGTCCAGGCCACACATCATATTTTGGAAGTTCCCTTCTAGGATGTTTGGAATTTGGAAAGCTCTTCTCCATATGTGTAAATTATGGGGAAGATTAATCCCATATAAAAGATTTGCTTCATTATCTCAAAAATCTCCTTGTTCACATTCCTGGCTTTTATGTCTCTTGTGTGCTATATCCATCTCCCGTGTCTTCTGGGGCAATGTAATCTGTTATTCTTTAAAGTCTTTCATTCGTTTCTTCTCTACTGCACTGCCATGTTCATTTAGCCCTAAAAGGAACGTCCTCTCGGGCCTGTTGCTACTGCTGTTTTAGTCTGTTTGTCTCCCTTGTTAACGTTTCCCACATTTGCCTGTTTCTTCTGACAGCTCAACCCTTGCACTTCAGTGTTTATGCTGCTTGCTCCTCCTGGTCTCCTGTCTTCTCCAGAACTGCCACTTTCAGAGGTCAAAGGGAGGTCTTCCTCAGTTCTTGGTCCTCCCTAACCCAGGGTCTCCTGGTCATCTTCCTGTCTCCTCTGGCTACTCCTTCTCTCTCCTCCCCCAGAACTTCCTTCTTTCACTTCAAAGATGGGAATATATCCTAACAGTGGTCCTCTGCTCTCATTTTTATTTTCATGATTTTTACTATGACCTTTACCTGGAAAAACTGCCTCATCTCTCGTGCCATCTGGGACCTCAAGTCTCACGTCTCCTTACTGCACATCTTTAAAAGCCTCCTGTCACCTCAAAAACTCATTTTTCTAATAGATGGCCCAGTTTTTTAATCTATACCCCCATCTTTTTTGTTGCTCTCTATATGTCAAGAAGATTATCCTTCTTCACCACCCCTCCCCTGATGTCTAGACTTATGGTCATCTTTGGCTTTTGTCTCTCCGAACCAGTCTCAACGATCCTTCCTTTACAGTGTTTTGCATCCATCTCCTGTGATTTCCCCCTCATCTACCGCACTCAATGAAATTCTCTCCTAGTCGGTCTCCTTATCCAGCCTCAATCTCTTCTACTTACTACAGTTACCTTAATTTTCCAGCTTGGCACATTTGCTAAACCTTCATTGGCTCCTTTCTGTAGGAAAGGAGCCTGGCACTGAGGGTCTCTCCATAGGCTGTCTTCTCTCTTCAGGGCAGTCATATCTCCGAGTTCTCAGTCAACTGATTTACTCATGGTGCCGCAGGTATTAGTGCAAACACTTCTGGCCCTTGGCTGATACTTTCACCCTGACTGAAATGCTCCTTGCATTTCTCCTTCTATTTATTCCCCTAATGTCTTACTCTCTTTCCCTGGGCAATATTATCTATGCCCATGGATTCAGCTAACACCCCATTCTTGTCAAAGTGTTCATTGTTATAGACAACAGAGTCCACTTAAGCTCGTTTACCCAGAAGGGATTCTTGAAGGAGGTATGTAGCTCACAGAATCACTGAGATGGTAGAGCAAGCAGACTCTCGACTGAGCTTCCAAAAATGTCAGAACCTGGCTTTCCAAGGAAGCTGTGCCCTTGTATTGATCAGGGAGCTGCCAGGACAGCTCCTGACTCCCTCTCCAGGGCCTTTCCGCCCTTGCTGTAATCGGCACCAGCAGAATGGATGCTCCATACCCTGCCTCTGTTCACCAAATGCAGTTCTCCAGCATGGGCTCTGAAGAGTGTTTTTGATCGGCAGAGCTTAAATCACACTTTTGCGTCTTGTAATTCTTTTGGGGGGGGGGGGGCTGTGGGAGAATTCAATGCTAGGGAAGGAGGACTTTTATGGCGAGGAATTATTAAAATGGGAATCAACCCCAAATCTGTACATGTATCTCAGAACTTGATTCTCAGCTGCAGACGTGTATAGACAACTCCATCTGAAGATCTCAGAAGCACTCCACATTTGTCAAATCCAATATTAAACTTAACGATCTTCACCACAGATACCTGATCAGTTCGTTGATCCCAAACTGGTGAAGGGGTCAAAAGTCCCCACCCAGGTGTCATAACAGACACTTTGGAATCAGCCTCAATTCTGTCTCTTTCTCCCTTGCACCTGTAGGGGAGGAAGACAGTTGCTTTACCCACTCTGGGTACTTCTGGCTGGGCTGCGAATTAAAGCGACACGAGACAGAAAAGCAGGAGGAAAATCCAACAAGTTTAATCACGTGATACATGGGAGAAACCCAGGAAGACTGAGCAACTCGGCAATGTGGCCGTCTTAATATTTAAGATGCCACCTTAAATATTATCTTCAGTTGAAGGCAAAGGAGGATGTTGGGGGTAGTGGTCTGGGATTTCAGAGGGGAGGAAGACAATTTACATGGAGACAGGAATGCAAAGGTTTCTTAAACGAGTTTTGCTGGGCCAAGAATGGGCCTGTTGGTGCCTTTCTCTCACACCTATTTTACATTATCCTACAACTATCTTAGGGTATTAGCTCCTTCCTGGAACACGCCTTCCAGGTTAAATTCTTTTAGGCAGTTTTGGGGAGGATAAAATGTTCTCCCTGAGTCTTCTGAGCCTTTGTTGTCCTCAGCTCGAAATAATCCACATACCAGAGTGGCACATCTTGGGGCGGCCTGCCCCAAACCCCATCACCCCCTGGACTCCCTCAGTCTTGGGACCAAGTCACCTATACTTCCTATGAATAGGTCATTTATCTGAGCTGCTCCTTCCCCTTTGGCAGTGTCCTGAAACAGGCTCTGTTCTCTCTCTCTCTTTTTTTTTTTGAGGAAGATTAGCCCTGAGCTAACATCTGCTGGCAATCCTCCTCTTTTTGCTAAGGAAGACTGGTCCTGAGCTAACATTGTGCCCATCTTCCTCTACTTTATATGTGGGATGCTACCACAGCATGGCATGCCAAGCAGTGCCATGTCCGTACCTGGGATCTGAACCACCAAACGCCAGGCCGCTGAAGCAGAATGTGGACACTTAACTGCAATACTAAATGTTGATAATTCCCTAAACACATTCTGCTTTTTCATGCTGATCCATTTGTCTGGGAAGCAGTGCCCTAAATCTGCTTCTATCAAACTCCTCTTTATCCTTCATTAAGGCATAAATATTTAGCTCCAGGTAACAATCAACATAATCATAGAATGCAAGGTTCAGGTTAAGCTTTGACAACTTCCCTTTAGGTATCACTTTCGGCTGTAAGTGCTATCGTCTCCCCTTTCTTCTTCACTCCCTTCTTTCTCCTCAGGACCACTGGAGAGAGGAAGAATGAATAGCTCAGAGAGCCTCAAATCTCTCTCACGCTCAAAAGCCAAACAATATATTCTTCATTGTTCAGTCTTTGAATGTCCCTGAAGAAGGGGAAGGATCCAAATGTGAAATAAATGGCCGCTGACAACTCTAAATCTTTTCTGCTGTTCATTATAGTTTGAAGAGTTTGGAAAGATAAAACCAAATGCCTTAGTATTTCCTTCCATTAGTGATGGAATTTACTTCACTCTAGCTTTTCTTTCACTTCTAATTTTCTAAGGCTTGAGTTAGGGTTCAAAATGAAATAGAGACTAAAAAGAAAACAGGAAAGATCAATGAAACCAACAGCTAGTTCTTTAAAAAGATAAACACAGTTGACAAACCTTTAGCTAGACTCATCAAGAAAACAAGAGAGGGCTCAAATAAACAAAATCATAAATGAAAGAGGAGAGGTTACAACTGATAGCCCAGAAATTAAAAGGATCCTAAGAGACTACTCCAAACTATTGTATGCCAAAAAATTGGACAATCTAGAAGAAATGGATAAATTCCTAGAAACATACAAGCTTCCAAGACTGAACCAGGAAGAACTAGAAAATCTGAAAGACTAATTACTAGTAAGGAGATTGAATTAGTAATTAAAAACCTTCCTACAAATGAAAGTCCAGGACCAGATGGTTTCTCTGGTGAATTCTACCAAACACTCAAAGAAGAACTGATACCTATCCTTCTCCAACTTTTTCAAAAAACAGAAGAGGAGGGCACACTTCCAAACGCGTGTTTTGAGGCCAACATTTCCCTGATACCAAAACCAAACAAGGACACTACCAGAGAAGAAAATTGCAGGCCAATATTCCTCTTGAACATAGATGCAAAAATCTTCAACAAAATATTAGCAAACCAAATTCGACAATACGTTACAAGGATCGTACAACCAGATCAAGTGAAATTTATTCCTGGATGCAAGGATGATTCAGCATCTGCAAGTCAATCAGTGTGATACGCCACATTAACAACATAAAGAATAAAAAAATCACACGATCATCTCAATAAATGCAGAAAAAACATTTGACAAATTTCAACATCAACTTATGATGAAAACTCTCAAGAAAATGGGTATAGAGGGAATGTACCTCAACATAATAAAGGCCATATATGACAAGCTCACAGCTAACATCACACTCAATGGTAAAAACCTGAAATCTTTCCTGCTAAGATCAGGAATAAGATAAGGAGGCCCACTCTTACCACTTTTATTTGACATAGTGTTGGAAGTCCTAGCCAGAGCAATTAGGCAGGAAAAAGAAATAAAAGGCATCCAAATTGGAAAGAAAGAAGTAAAACTGTTACTATTTGCAGATGACATGATAGTATATATAGAAAACCCAAAAGACTCCACCAAAAAACTGTTAGAACTAATAAATGAATTCAGTAAAGCTTCAGGATACAAAATCAATATACAGCAATCTGTTGCATTCCTATACATTAATAATGAACTATCAGAAAGAGAAATTAAGAAAACAACTCCATTTACAATTGCATCAGAAAAAATAAAATACCTAGGAATAAATTTAACCAAATAAGTGAAAGACCTAAACGCTGAAAAGTATAAGTCATCAATGAAAGAAAATGAAGGCACAAATAAATGGTAAGATATTCCACGCTCATAGATTGGAAGAATTAATATTGTTAAAATGTCCATACTACCCAAAGCAATCTAGAGATGCAATGCAATTTTTATCAAAGTTCCAATGAAATTTGTCACAGAAATAGAACCAATTCTAAAATTTGTATGGAATCACAAAAGACCCCAAATAGCCAAAGAAATCTTGAGAAAGAAGAACGAAGTTGGAAGCCTCACACTCCCTGATTTCAAGCTATATTAGAAAGCTACAGTAACTAAAACAGGATGGTATTAGCATAAAAACAGACACAGACAACAATGGAACAGAATAGAGAGCCCAGAAATAAACCCATGCATATACAATCAATTAATTTATGACAAAGAAGCCAAAAATATGCAATGGGGGAAGAACAGTCCCTTCAATAAATGGTGTTGGGAAAACTGGACAGATACGTGCAAAAGAATGAAACTGGATCACTGTCTTCCCGAAACACAAAACCTAACTCCAGGTCCACGCTCCTGACCCTCAGTCGCATCGAAAGAGCGTGTGGCCCCCAGTATAGTGCTCCCATTCTGCTTTTATTCTGGCCCCACTGATTTTAACTGCTCTTCTTATGCAATGGCCCATTTCCTGAATATTGCTAGGTATTTGACAAATAGTGTTTAATGTACTTCAGTAAAATTGTTGCTTTAACATTTTCAGACAATACTTAACAGCAGTTATTTGTGCAATGATCATTTGCTAAGAGAATTAGGTAGTCAGTTTCTAAGGATGAAACTGTCAAATATAGGTTTGCTCTCACTCTACTTCAACTTCTGAGTCATTTCCTAATAATTCTGTCAAAATGGCTTTCTTCCTAATCCAAGGGCTGCTTGTGTGATCTGTAAAGCAGCAAAGGGTGAATTCAGAGTTCACTTACATCACTTCTTGTTGTTCATGTCCTATTTCCGGAGGGGCTAAGCTGTTGTATCAGAGCTATCACTTAAACCATCAACGTGAAATTCCCTTCAAACTTTGAAAATGTTCCTTGTTTCGACTAAGCTTCTCAGAGCTGGCTAAAAGTGAGTGCAAGCTGCAAACATTCACAGCTACATTGTTTTAAGGAGACCAGCAAATATGGAAATTCTTGTTCTAGAGTCAAAATTTTCATTGCTGCAGGCCAGCAGGACGCCCTGGCCATGTACACCATTACAGGGCTAACAAAATACCAGCCACTCTGTGATTCCGTTTTTCTTCTTTGATTTCAACCTGCCTCCTTCTCCGTCAGTGTCAATGTAAACAGAGCGCCAGCGCTGGGTCAGAGGCATCCACCCCACCTCCCCACACAGCCCTGGAGGACTGTGCCCCTCTGTGAGGGCACCGACAAGCCCACCTCCAACCTGCTGTCAGCCTACTCCCCACAACCCGAGAGGAAGGAGGGTTGGAGCTGGATGCAGGCCTCTGCACAACCTGCAGGATTATATGCCCGCTAATGTGATGTGGGCATTTAGGACCATCTCTTTTTCCTCTGGATCTCACACCATCGGCACCAATATATAAACATCGGAGCACCCAGCAACGGGGGACCCAGAGAGTCCCAAGATGTTATCTTAGGGGCATTCTGAAAGCTGCTTTGATCCTAAATATCTCCTTCAGCACTTTTGAAAAAACAATCAAACTATTCCCTACATTTACAGGGCACTTCAAAGTTGACAGCGCCGTTTCAGTAGCATCATCTCGTCTAATCTCCGTGAACCTGTAATGGGTTCGTAGAGCAATCTTTAAAACAAAGGATGGCGTCGGCTCAGAGAGGTTGAGTAACTTACTGAAGGTCACAAGGAAGTGGTAGCTCACTTGCTCTAAGTCTGCACTCCTTCCCACAGCATCCAACAAATCGTAGACATAGAAGGAACCCTTTTAGAGAGAGCTAAAACTCCTTAAAGCAGCAAGCTTTCGTTACGTATTTAGAGACAAAGCTCAAAATGCAAATCTTCCCCTGAGAATGGGAGAGCACTAACAAATGGGTACCATAGGCTCTCACACATCCAAGAATTAAACCAATTCCAGAGTTATCGACTTGATTTAAGACACGGTAGCTCATAGAAAAGTTCTAGATTGAAGATAATTTTTGAAAAAGTGTACATCTGTAAATGCACATGCCTCTATTTGGAAAGTATATTGCTTTGGACATTTGTGCCATTTCTTGGTTACCCATTTTACAGGCTGTGTCCATAGCTGCTTCATTCCTATCCCTACATTTAAGGCCATCACATTGCTTTTTAATTACCTTAAGACTCATTTTCAGTTAATTGTAATAATTAAGATTGTTTAACCAATAAAGCACTTCCATGAATAAAAATTACGGAGTTTTTAATACGGCCCTTTTCAAATTTAATACGACGTCGCATGAAACTGCTTTTATTTAAAAGAACGATCATATATCCACTGCCAACAGTATAAAAGCGATAAAGACACTTCCCTCCACCTTATAAAAATGTATGACATTTTCCTAAGAAATTCCCTGCCTTTAGAAGTTCTAGACCTGCTCCACTTATTAATCTGAGTGTATCTTTTCACAGTCTGTATTTTACTGTACGGCTTTGGTACCTTCATCAAAAGGCAAATACAGACAGTGGAAATGCATGTGGAAGGAGAAGGCTTAGAGCACAATAGCCCATCACGTGTATGCTGAGGGGCAAGTATCATGAGGACCCCCACCCCGGGCTTCAGTACTAAGGGTGCCCAAGACACAAATCGTGCAAGAAGTCAAAAGAAGTGCCTTCCCTCAACGGGAAAGGTGACAGGATTCAACGTGAGGAGAATGATTAAGAAGGAAAGTTTGTGGACTCAGTTACCCAGCTGATGGTTTCTCTAGCTCTCACTTGGATTTTAAACGTTTGCTTGAAAAGTGACTTCACATCAATTTTTGTTTCTTTTAGAAAGCTCCCAGCGGTAACTATTAATAGCATCTTTGAGGAACAGAATTATTGATGTTGTTTGGCTGATGATCCAGAGGATAGAGGAGCCAGAAGACGGCTACAAGTGCAGACATTTGTATGGTCTCAAAACGTCAGGATGGTACGGATACTGAAACAGGAAATAAAAGATGTCAATGGCTTTAACGTTTAGATCATTCAGTCTTCTGTGTGAGAGTCCGAGAGCACTTGACATGTCTCAGTGAAAAAGTGTCTGTTCCCTCCACTCCTTTCCCATGCCTTTGCACCCAAGTTGAGTCAAGTAAAAGGGCAGTTCATCTTGTCCTGGCTCTTGCATGTGTTTTCCCCAACCCTAAGCTCAAGAAAAACATCGTGAATTTGATGGCCATTTAGGCTTCTTTATATAGTAGCATCCTCAAAAAATCATTATTGAGCACCTACACGCCTGACATAATATTGAATACAAAACTACAATGGGTGATGGTATGGAAGCAGTTCTTGCTGTCTTTCACACACTCTGCAGATGCTTTTCATGCATTATGTCTTTTAAACCTCAAACAGCAATACCATGAGGCAG
The DNA here is from genome assembly GCF_041296235.1 of Equus asinus. Taxonomy (NCBI): domain Eukaryota; kingdom Metazoa; phylum Chordata; class Mammalia; order Perissodactyla; family Equidae; genus Equus; species Equus asinus. The sequence continues at coordinate 81,997,138 of NC_091792.1, read as the reverse complement.
GTTCTAATATGATTTCCACCTTTAAGATTACAAATACTGAGACCTAGAGAGCTTTGTAACTCGCTGTAGGTCACACGTCTAGTGTGGGATGCTGGGGTTTAAACCAAATACAAAGTTGTACAAACTACAAGATGAGAGGTCATTTGCTTGAAGGAACCGATAACGTAACAAAGTTAAGCTATGTTGGAGGTTTAATAGAGCTTTGACGAAGAAATGTTTCAGATTCTTAGAAGTAGATGATAAAGTTGATTTGTATTCAGAGAGGCTTCATTCTTGGGCAGATCAGACATGTAACATTTACACTAGAACCAATGTCCTTTCCAAAAACCATCTTCTGATGGAAAAATACTTTTATAAAATGAAGGTCTTTGTGTCTTTAAGAAATTATATGTCTGTATATACAGACATATGACAGGAGAAATATATGTACATAACTTAGAAACTCCAGGACAGTGTAAAGAAGAAAGTAACAGTAACCTGTAATCCCACAACCTGGAGATAATCAGTGTTAATATTTTCTTGAATTTTGGTCAACTTTTTTCTAGACACATGTAAATTTTTAGTGCTATTGTTGAAAACTTGGTATCATACTGTACATATGTTTATTTTCTCTATTCTATAACCTAAACTTACATCATGAGACTTTCCCACTTTTATGAAAGCGTTTCTTTTTGATGACTTCATTGATTTCTAGTACAAGGCTGGAACTTATTTAAGCATCTCCTTCATGTCACGCTTTCAGGATGTTTCCAACTTTTGATATTATAGATGATAGAGGAACATACTTAAATCGATGCGTGTTTGCATTTCTGACTACTTCAGTAGAATAGAGTCCCATAAATGGAACTCTGGGACAAAGGATCTAAGTTTTTTTAAGGTTTCTAATACAAATTACCAAATTGCTTTCCAGAAAGGATGGAAGCCAGTGCTCTTTGGATCCTAGTTTCTTTCCTTCCTCAATCATATTCATCACACTAAGCATCTAGTGTAATGTGTTATGTGTGTGGCTGCTTAAGAAATGCTGTTTAACGTTGAAAACCTCACGAGAAGAAGTGTGAGGCAGCGGAAAAGCAGGGACTCTGAAATGAGAAGGTGGAGTTAGATAGAACTGCCTTTTGCTAGTTCTGCCTTGTATGTTAACACAGGTGACACAATCCTTCCTTTTAAGTGGCTGTAAAAGTTAAATGTCACAGGTAGGAATTGGAATCAGCTTAATTTCCGAAGCTTTGAAGAAAAGACTTCAACATTTAAAATAGCATTTTGTACCCTTCCTCTCTAGAGTAATTTTTTTGTGTTTTTTTCGTGAGGAGGATTGTCCCTGAGCTTGCATCTGTGCCAATCTTCCTCTCTTTCCTATGTGGGATGCTGCCACAGCATGGATGATGAGCAGTGTGTAGGTTCGTGCCCAGGATCCAAAGATGCGAACCCCAGACCGCTGAAGCAGAGCGTGCAGACTTAACCACTACACCACCGGGCCAGCCCCCCATATACTAATTTTTATTTGCGAAAAATTCTTTGTAAATGGAAAGAAGAATTAACAACAGACTGTGATTTTTTTCTGAAAAAATTGTGGTATCTGTATAAAAAGCAATCCCATTGTAGCTCCACTTACTCCCATAGTGAATTTTTGGGATGTCCTGAATAGAATTTAAATTTATAGCCATTAATGGTCAACCTTTCTGGTGGCCAGGCAGAGGCTGCCATCACTCCTGGTTATAATTATGACCATGAGTCTCTGATTCTTTTTCCTTGCCCAGGGTGAGTGTTTTCTTGTGAAAAAGGCTGAGTGGCTCTGATCGTTTAGATTTGCTGTAACCAACATAATTTGGCTTCAGCAGAACAGGAAATGCAAAGCAACTGTTCTTGGCTTCTCACCATATAGTCCTAAATGTTCTACATGCAAAGATTGAACTGGTAATGGAAAACCAAGGCACTCTGTTTTTCTCATCCTTCCATCTTTTTTTCTCTCTTGGTCAAAACCCACCATAAAAAGCAACTTAAAACCTACCTCTTTCCAGAGCGAAGCAGGTCAAATCCTTCATTTATTTTTTCAAAAGGTAAAACATGGGTGATTAAAGGATCCAGTGCAAACTTTTTAGCCATAAAATCGGCCACAAGTTTGGGGACAGAATCTTTACTCTTAAAACCTGAAAATAAAGTGACATAGTTGTTGGCTTCAGCCAGGGGTAAGAGGAGAATTGGAGAGGAGACTTTCCAAAAAGAATGTAAATGAAAGTTTATGAAAAGTGCGGCATTCCACAAACCACTCTCCTGAACGTCATAGGAGAGTGTGCGTCAATATCCTTTCGCAGTGGTCTGGCCTTTGTTTAGATCGGGTCCTGGTTGTCAGTTCTCTCAGAGAGAAATTATGGTACAGACGGGCACTCCCACAGTGAAGGAGCAAATTTAGCAATTGTCTAAATGTGGGCGATGAATGCAGACATGAATTATTGCTATGGGTTCCTGGGTCTACTAGGTATTCCAGTGCCCTGCGCAGTCTCGAGTATAGAAAGAGGTGCTCAAAGCACCTACTTAGTTCATGGGGACACCAGAAAAGTCTATGTCGGGACCTTCTGCGTGCATTAGTTCTATATCTAGTTGATTTGGAGCCTAGAGATACAAAGGAATTTAAATTTGCTTTTAACCAGGATACTTTTTAAAAACTGGCCTTGCCACTTGTAAAAGGGAAGAAGTCCTGAGGTTAATAAGAATTTGGCCCTCTAGCTTAACAACATACCACCAAAAATAGCTCCTTTCCAGGTACGTCCACTCAGTAGCAACATGGGATTCATAGAGAGATTTTGGGAATCAGGAGGTACTCCTACGATGACGCTCACACCATATGCTTCTTGACAGCATGACAAGGCAGCCACCTGGAATAAAATCAATCCATCGCACCATCAAATTGGATTCTCTGGTAACCCCCACTCATGATGCACAGTATCACGCAATATTGATTTTGCTAGATCGTGAGTGTGTGGAGGGAAGAGATTGCATCTCTTGTTCCTCGGTTTTTCATGATTTCTTAAAGCCACTAGCTGTGGCTTTAGAAAACGCCCAGAGAATATTTCTTGAATAGGACAGTGGATGAATGAATTTGTGTGACCTTAATTCTTTCTTATAAAGTAATAAAGAGGCAAAAATCATTACAAACATACACATAAAAACTGATTGCTCAAATAAAGCTAACGTTTATCATCACATGACCGTCAAGCAATTTCAGTTGGTTAACTCACTTTTCATTTATTTATTAAGTAGATATTTTGAACTCAGTACTTTGAAGCAGGTTCTTTTGGGGGGTAGGGGGTGAAAGATTAGTCCTGAGCTAACATCTGTTGCCACTCTTCTCTATTTGCTGAGGAAGATTGGCCCTGAACTAACATCCAGGCCCATCTTTCCCTATTTTATGAGTGGCACACCTGCCACTGCATGGCTTGATAAGTGTGTGTAGGTACGCGCCCAGGATCCGAACCCGACAACCCCGGGCTGCCGAAGTGGAGCGTGAACTTAACTACTACACCACAGGCAGGCCCCTGAAGCAGGTACTTTGATGGTGAACAAGATATAAGGTCAATTACATCATCAAAATTTGTTTCTTGTCCATTTGATGGTCTCCTTTTTTAACGCATCCCCTTTCTACCATCCATTGCTAAAACGTACATGTTTTTCTGATTTATGTATTTTATTTTTTTCCACCTTTTTGAGGTATGGTTGAGAAATAACAATTGTATATATTCCGGTTGTACAATGCAATTGTTTTAGGTTGTACAACGTGACAATTTCATATACATATGCAGGGTGAAATGATTACCACGGTCAAGTTAATTAACACACCATCACCTCACATAGTTACCATTTGTGCCTGTGTGTGTGGTGAAAACACAAGATCTCTTCTCTTAGCAAATTTCAAGTGTACAATACAGTATTAGTAACTGTACTCACCACGCTCTACGTTAGATCCCCAGAACTTGCTCATCTTATAACTGAAAGTTTGTTCCTTTTGACCAACATCCACCCATTACCCCTGCTCCCCAGCCCCTGGCAACCACCATTCTACTCAATGGTTCTAAGAGTTTCTGTTTTAGATTCCACATATAAGTGATGTCGCACAGTGCTTGTGTTTCTGCATGGGGATTATTTCGCTTCACATATGTCCTCCAGATTCACCCATGTTGTTGCAAATGGCAGGATTTTCTTCTTTTTTATGGCTGAATAAATTGTTTATCTATCTACCTATCTGTCTATCTACACCACAATTCCTTATCCATTCATCTGCCAGTGCACATTTATTGACTCCACGTCTTGGCCCTTGTGAATAATGCGGCAATGAATGTGCGGTGCAGATATCGCTCTGAGAAAGTGATTTTATGTTCATTGCTTATCCACCCAGAAGCGGGATGGCTGGATCATCTGGTGGCTGCATTTTATATTTTTTGAGGAACTTCTATGCTGCTTTTCATAATCACTGTACTGATTTACATTCCCGTCAAGAGTGCACAAAAGTTCCCTTTCCTCCACCGCCTCCCCAACACTTATTATCTCTTGCCTTTTTGATAACAGCCATTCTAAAAGATGTGAGGTGGTGTCTTGTGACTTTGACTTTCATTTCCCTAACGACGAGCCATGTCGAGCACCTTTTCCATATAGTTGTTGGCCTAAAACTGACAGGTTTTAAATGTGCTTTTACCTCCCCAAAATGTTCATTGGTTTTACTTTAAACCATACCTCTTACTCTGGAATGTTGAAAGAAAGCCCTCCTCCTCCAGTCATGTTTTTACACATGTCCATCATAAGAAAATTGTTTAGGATGCCCTAGCAAGATGCAGTGATCTGTCCTTTGATTTTGAAGTATGAGATGTGGAAGACCAGATCACCTCAGGACATGTGGCATTGGACACTGGCGTCTTCAAATAAAGTAACAATCCAATTCCACGTCAGAAAATGCAGGGGAAACCACAGCAAAAGGGCATAAGGAGGAAAGATACAGCCTGGGAAAAGTTGGGTTCTCTTGGAACCTCAGCCACCCACGGCATATCGTCCCAGCTCAAGACCGCAAAGAGCTTCACTCTTCCTGTTTCTCACCGACACAGCTGGGATTTGCTGGAGAACCGCAAAAGAGGGACTTGCTGGTCTCTGGGGACTTTTTTCAGTAGGATTCTAGAGACTTCTGATTAAGTGGAATACAGTTGGAAATGTTTTCCCTCTTGCAATTGATGATATTTGTAATTATTTGAAAGTAATATCATGTATATTCCAAAGCTTCTGTAAGCACTGCAAGACTGGGAACAGTGTTTCATATTGATAACACCCACTGACATTTGTTAAGCGCTGACCACTTGACAGGTGGCACTGTGCTAAGAATGTTACATGTATTATCCATGGAATTTGGAAACAATGCTAGGAGATAGCTATCTCAAAGATTTTCAGTGCAAAACTCTGCTGACTTTTTAAAGCATTCAGTGCAACACCCGGGTTTGGGTGCTCGCTAGGAACCACTGCGCAGTCTGCTGTGGTAAAATAGCACATATTTTCTGTTCATAAAATGATTCAAAGCGTGAAATTGCTCACTATTTTCAGTGGCCAAAGTACGATATGTGGGAAAAATCAGAATTCATTAAAACAGAAAAATTGTTAAACAATTATTGTTCAGAAAATGGGGAAAAATCAAACGTGCCAACTTGAGAACAGAATTTATATCGTATATATTTGAGTTTGAATTTTTTAACTAAAGATTAACAAGATAAATTTGTAACGGCTCAATAAACAAACCTCCTCCCTCTACTAAGGGAAAAGATTAGTCATAACAGTTTTGCTTAACTGATGGAATGAAAGATTTCTCGTGATGATAAATTAAGCAATCAGATAACAAACAGGAGCTGGAAAATCACCACTCATAGCTTTAAAAATGTTCCTTGTATAGAATGTTTCTCTTCTGCGGCCTGAAAGCATCCTCCAGAACGCAGAAGCCGAACTCAGGGCATTCTGCAGTACATACCATAGTGTCGAGCCGACCAATGACTTCAAAGGAAAAATCCACACCTCCATTGCTCATTTCTGTCAGCACCTCCTGGATGGGTTTCTTGTAGTCCTGAGGGTTGACACACTCAGTGGCACCCACTTCTTTGGCCTTTGCAAACTTGTCTTTGTTGATGTCCACCCCAATGATCCTGGCCGCTCCAGCTGCTTTACAGCCCATGATAACGGACAGGCCCACTCCTCCAAGGCCAAACACGGCACAGGTGGAGCCCTGGGTGACCTGTGTTTTCAGAAAATGCAAAAATGGATCAAGTAATGATTGTTGGAGAGCTCCTAAGCTGTGGAAAGTGCTATGCCTTGTCTGCTTTCAGGAGCTGCTCAGACTATGTCCAACCTGCTGTCAAAGCCTCTTTTGGCTTCAATTGTTTCAGTGTTCAAGCTGAGGGGTTTGAACTAGATCTTTGCTGGACATTAGACATTAGACCCGGGGAACTTAAAAAAATCTCAATGGTCACAGCCCATAACCAATTAAATCAGAATCTGGGCAGGTGGGACCCAGCCCCCAGGTGACTCCAATGGGAAGCCCAGGCTGTGAGCTGGGAGCCTGGATGATCTTTGAGCTCTAAATGCTGGTGACTTCCCTCTTAAAGAGAGTCTAGAGGCTCAAATCTGTTGACAGCCAGCTTCAGCACATCACACATACATAAACACAATTTTTGGGAAATGAGATAATAAGTGGAAAACGTTATTCCAGGAGACTGAAAAAAATAGTCCAATTGAACCCTCAATAATTAACTCCTTGGTTGATTAACTTTCAGTAGTCATAACCAGTAGAATGAGAGCAGAAATTAGCTCTGAAACATGGAAGAATTATCCTGAGGTTAACACAAAACCTAAGGCCAGGGGAAGCTCACAGGTAACTTTAAGATAACACAGCTTGAGGCCAATGTGATCTTAGTGGGTCTTTCTCCCTGCTTTTTAACATACACTAAGGGACGGTAATGCAGTGAAAAGTTGGTCTATGTTAATAACGGATGAAATCCATTATTATGAGTGCCCTTGGCTGCTGCTCAATTAGAACACCTGCTCAAACAGATGATGCCATTGCACAAGGGCCTTCATGCAAGCACAGAAATTTGGAAAACACGTGCTCTCAATTGATTAAGGTGGCTAGGGACAGTTTACTAACCCTCGTCTGCTAGAGTCAGGCTTCAGTGAGGGTAAAATGCTCCTGCCGTACCGCGTAATCATTCCCTGGGGTACGGCTCCCCTCTTTGCCTTACTCAGGAAAATATGAGGCTTGTGACCATGACTTAAAAGTGCTGGTAATTATGTGTTACGATTTATGAATCAGCAGGAGTCTTGAGAGAGAGGTTCATTGCAGCTCTCATACGAAGCAGCTGTGAGATTTTGGACAAACAGCTTTATGTCTCTGGGCCTCAGTTTCATAAAACGAAAAGATGCTGGATTTCCAACCGTTTGCGGAAAGGAGCCTTTAGAGAACCTCTCCTTAGAATCTACCACTTCAGCAGTGTGTGTGTGTGTGTGTGTGTGTGTTCAGGGCAGAGGATGAGACATAGCAGTGGAATGAACGCATCACTGAAGCTTCCTCGCTTTCCTCATCGGGATCCACAGAGTGGGTGTGTTGATGGCCCTCGGTTTGGAGGGGTAGCAGGTAAGGCTTTGGAGTCTATTGTTAATCCTAATCCTGGGCGTGGAGGATCCCTGGACTAGATACTCCCCAAAGGCAACCCCTTCATTTCATTTACTTTTGCTGCCTCAGAACCCGGCAGACCCTACCGTGCCTGGTGCGTGTTGGTGCTGTCTCACTGTAGAATGAATGACTGAACGAGCGGCCAGCTCTAGAGTTTAGACATCCCAAAGAACAAATAAACAAGCATAATTATTGAAAACGACACCTTTACTGTTTCGTGACTAATTACCAACTGCTTTTGCATCAGTGATAAACAGATCAACGTTCTAGGATATGCTCTCCATTCCTTCCGAGGGCATTTTCCTACTCATCTTCGATACCCTCAATTCTGTGGAGTACGTCAATGTTCTTATGGGAGCAGGGGGAAAGCTACTAGTAAATGTATGAAGAATGATCTCTGATTCCTGTGAGAATCTGCTTTCCTTTTGGTTCCTGACAGTCTGAGTGTAACCGGTTTTATCACCCGTTGTCATTCCTACCTTGGCAACCTTGACTGCAGACCCATAACCAGTAGAAAATCCACAGCCAATGAGACAGACTTTCTCCAGCGGTGAGGCCGCATCGATCTTGGCCACTGAGATCTCATCTACCACGGTGTACTGAGAGAAGGTGCTGATGCCAAGGAAGTGGTGGATGGGCTTCCCTCTGCAGGTGAACCTGCTGGTACCATCCTGCATGGTTCCCCGAGGCGTGCTCAGACTAGTCAGTGCAACACACAGACACACAAGGCCATGAGACGGGCATAACCTACGTGCAAATCTATGGCTGCGTAAGGAGAGTAGCAGAAACTTACTCATTTTTCAAGCAGAAGTTGCCTTCAGGGTGTTTACAAACCCTGCATTTTCCACACTGGGGAGTAAAGAGTGGGATGACTTTATCACCTAGAGGAGGATAAAAGAAATTCTTCTTAAACTTCTATCCAGGAATTAATAGAGCAAGAAGTTAAAGCTTACGCGTGTGTATTAGAGACATGTCTTTCAAAAGTGTCCAAGAAATAGGATGCGGTCAGCAGCGTGCCATTGGCCATTGCCTGCTGGCATTGTTGATTTGGGTTTATACGTGCCCGAGGGTTGTCAAAAAGGAAGTGCAAGTGTGGGAAAACCATGGATGTTTAAAAGCGGTTCCACTGTATTAGTCGTTATCCTTTATTGTGTGCCCTTTCTCTCGGTGGTGTTATACATATCATCTCATTTAATCTTCATTAAACCTTCAATATTGTCACTGTAAGTATAAACATAAATTTTAGTTGTGAGTAGGCTGCCATATTTCTGCCAGATGTTGGGGAATCTAGTATTTTGTGACAGTTTGGGGTACAGTAAAAGTGAGAATTTTGACAACCATTTCTTGGCTTTTCAAAGTGACTATGCTTATCTTTACTATGAAATGAGTGCTTAGCTTTGAAATTTTATTCATTTTTTAAGGAAACTAACAAAAATGGGACAAAGAAGAATTCAAGAAATTCCTTTGAAAGCCTCAGTCCTCAACAATGAGTTCGATGCTTTCTTTAGAGTAAGAACTGCCTGTCAAATGTTTATGGCTGATCATTTGTGAATCATCTATTTCTCCTGCTACTGTGGAGGGGACAGGGGTGGAAAGTAAGGGCGTCATTCATTATTAATTGATTTCTAACTGAAGCAGATACTGAGAGCTAAAATGCAAGGCAGATAATTTATTTTATTCTTTTCTGTCCACATGGCCATTAAGTATTTGGTTAAGGGGGGAGGTTGAATATACTGGCTAAAGTCATTTTTTAGAGTTAAACACAATTTTTATTGTTAATCATCTATCCTCTCTATCCACAAGACCCAGAAAAATGGTTGGCCATAACATTTAATAGGTTAACTTTACATGGAGAAGATGACACAGAAATTTTCTATTTATTCACCCTTTACCTTTAAAAATATTTGCCTATACTATTATACAATAAAATTACAATAAAATAAATGTTAAAGATGAAATAGTACTTTGTAACCAGTCACATTGAACCCTGGTTAAAGATAATAAAACTGCCAGGTCTGCTAGGTCCCTTTCCTTTCCTTCCAAGTGGTCTGTTTCATTCCTTCTGGGTTCAAGAAGGGAGGCCAGGGCCGGCCCAGATGGCCTAGTGCTTAAAGTTTGGGGAGCTCCACTTCCCAACCCGGCTTGGGTTCGGAGCAGGAACCATACCACTCGTCTTTCAGTAGCCTCCCACAGAGGAACTGGAAGGACTTACAACTAGAATATACAGCTACTTACTGGGGCTTTGGGGAGGGAAAGATAAAGAGGAGATGGGCTACAGATGTTAGCTCAGGGTGAGTCTTTACCAGCAAAATAATATTAAAAACTTAAACAAACAGGAAGGGAGGCCATATTGGAAGAGGAAGCCAGTGGAGGGACTTCACTTCCAGCTCAGCAGAGATCGCACTATGATTCAGGCTTAGCCTCGTGGCCCCATTCTGTGAGCTGCTGGCGGCACAGAGCAGTTTCCACACACTGATCCAGAGGCTCAGGATGTGGACTGATGTCTTTCCCTGGTCTCGTTTGTGGTTCTCTTGGGCCATGACTGGCCGTGCTCAGTAACACTCAAATGGCAGTTGTTTGATTATGAACTTCGTTCTGGCAGGCACTGCGTGTCTTTTGGTCCTCACGCAGCCCAGGATCCAACCTGGCACCTGACATCTAGAAAGCACTCAGTAAACGCCTGCCAAGGAGAGACCGCAGGAGAGCGTGGCGCTGGAGCAAGGCAGGCAGGGAGGGGGAGGGGAAGGGAGCGGGGAGGGGAGGGGAGGGGAAGGGAGCGGGGAGGGGGAGGGGGAGGGGGACGGCCTCGGTTCAAGTCCCGGCTCCTCTGTGACCATCCACAGGGCCTTCTCCTCTCATGGCTTCAATTTCCTCATCCAGCCTGGATGATCTTGGGGGCCTTAACCAAGGCACACCCGCAAGCGTGAAATCTGTACCTGGTCTTACTGTAGTGACGCCTTCTCCAATGCTCTCCACAATGCCCGCTGCCTCATGGCCTGCGATCACAGGAAGAGGTGTGACAAGGGTTCCACTAACCACGTGGTCATCCGAGCGACAAATTCCTGTGGCCACCATCTACGGGGAAAGGGAGGAGGACTGGATTCAGTGAAGACTGTGGCCCTCACCTGGAACTTATATGCACTTTCCCGAAATTGGGCTTCTGAAGAGTTTTCATGGATTTTGCCGATAATCCCTTCTCTTCCCAGATACAAAACTTGTGGTTTATCCCCAAGATTATTCAGTCTAAAACCCTCCTCCACGATCCTTTCCTTTGTTAAACAATTTGGAATAATCTGTGAAATGATTGTTTCTGAAATATTTGTCTTATAAATATACAAGAGTGCATCCCTTTTATAGAAGTAAAAATAATTCAGATTAGCATCAAGAAAATAGTCACTTAAATTCCGCCATCTAATACCAATTGATTTTGAAATCTTGATATAAATCCCTTTGTACTTTTCTTCTGTACAAATAAGTACATTAATTTTTTTATGTTATTAGGATTATACTGTATATATTCTTTCGTTTCTTTTTTAAAATGTAGCTATTTATATCTTTCCTTGACAATAAATATAATTCCACTCTCTGGATGACCATATAAAAACTGCCTCTTGGGGCTGGCCCAGTGGCCTAGTGGTTAAGTTCAGGTTAAGTTCACATGCCCCGCTTCAGCAGCTGGTTCCGATCCTGGGTGTGGACCTATGCACTGCACATCAAGCCATGCTGTGGTGGGTGTCCCACATAAAATAGAGGAATATGGGCATGGATGTTAGCTCAAGGCCACTCTTCCTCAACAACAAGAGGAAGATTGGCAGCTGCTGTCAGCTCAGGGCTAATCTTCCTCAGCAAAAAACCCGAATACTGCCCCTTAATGGATTTTGGTTCTTTCCAGTTTTCCTGTTTTATTAATTTTCTAAACCTAAAATTCAGTACAAGTGGAAAAATGTTTCACCTTTATACGGACTTCATGGGCCTTCGGGGGTGCAACCACCACCTCCTCGATGGAAAATGGTTTCTTTTCCTCCCACAGCACAGCCGCTTTGCATTTTATTACCTGGAAATCGAACACAAAGATGACACCAGCTGTTCCCCACTCTTGAAGTCAAGGATTGAGTCTTTCATCTTTTTATGTGTGACATCTAGAGTCATGTCTGGAACCTACGTGTTCCGTAGAAATGAACAACCTCTGGTTTGCAAAGAGAGTAAAAATACCTTTATTTAAAAATGTGGAAAGCAAGAACATAGGAACAGAGAAACAGAATTAACTCTAATGACACATTGAGATAAAATGGAATATCTTCTTTTAGGCCACGCTTATGTTGTTTTTCTCTCCAGGTTGTTTATTGCTGATATTTCCTAAGGAGGTGCTGAAATTGGTTGCTTACCCACAACTGTTGGCTGGCACTTAAAGTTCTGAATCTCTGTTATTTTGCTGACAGATTCTGTTCATGTGAAATCTATTGCCCTCTTGCTCAATTCTCCGCTTAAGCACAAGCCATCGGACACATGATTCCCGTTCTCTACTTGCCTGCCTGCCTAGCAGACTTCTTCTCGATTTGCCTGTTCCCCTCCTTTGATTTTCTCTCCTGCTACTCTGTGTGCTGCTTGTTTGCACCACTCATATGAAAGTTCACTTCGGCAGCTCTGTTTCATTATCATCTTATGTGTAAAGATTCCTTCCAGATTAGATGTGAGCCAAAAATTTTAGAAATTAAAGCCACACACACACACACACACACACACACGTATTTTGAAATGGGAGAGCTGTGTGTTTGCCTTTCCAGCTAACATGGCTTACCCATAGACATTCTTAAAAATAAAAGTTGAACACATATTTTCAGTGCCTGGGAATGTAATATAAAACCTGTCTTGATTGCTATAAATGTATGTAGTTGAGAATGTTTTTCTAGAGAGAATTGACATCACTGCAAATATGATAAAAAATTCAACTGAAATTTATCTAACAATTCATTTTCATTATTTATATGTCAAATCGTCCCACTTTGCAATGTGCTTGTCGTGGTCAATGCCACATGAATGTGAGCGTCCTTGGAAGTAATACACCAGTGGTAGAGAGGTGTGGCTTATCGGGCGCTGTGATGCAGCAGGCGCATTGTGGCCTGTGCTGGGTGAGTTACATGCTCCGTCTGTAAACCTCACCAGGCAGTATTTTTGAATTATTGGTCTTATTTTACAGAAGAAAAGATCGAGGCTCAAATGATGCAGAACTTGACTGGGCAATTTTCCTAAAGTAACGAAGCTGGCTGTCTGGAGAATTGATATCAATCTACCTTTATCTTTTCACTACCTCATGCTGGTGAAAGATTAACAAAAGGTAACACAATAATAACAACAGTGATAGCGGTCACTAACATTTATTGAATTATTTCTCTGTAGCCTGCACTATTCTTACTGCTTGCCAGTATTAATTCATTACATTCTCACAACACCTAATAAAGGAGTATTATTGCTGTTGCCATTGAGCATGTGAAGACGATGTAGCACAGGACAGGGAGACATCAAGGAAGCGTTGTGACGGAGCTGGAAGTTAGGACATGGCAGCTGAGGGGAGGACTGAGTGCCTGTTACTTGTTGTTTTCATTACTACATTGGCTTTACTGTTTGGCTTTCTGAATTCATTGTTTCTCTTAAGCTGAGTTTTGGCAATTTTAATTTTTCTTCCCCCTAGTTAATCTTCATTTGCAATGTAAATGCCATTGTAAATGCTAATCAGTAACGAATGAAAATAAGACAGTTGGAATGAGAAAACTGGAAATTGGTTACCCATGTGGTTTCCATCCAATCTTCCTGATACAGGCCTGTTGTGTCACACAGTGTGTGTAGAAACCTCAGAACGTTAAACTGAGTTATCAGAGCAAGATGTTATAATGCGTGATTCTCTCCTATCACAACAAATGTCCTGGGAAGAGTTGACAGGCTGCTGTAATTGAGCAGGCAGACGGGAGGAATTGACGACGCTGAATGACCGCGTGCCTCTCTGGGCCTGGAAGCACTGAACACACACACTGACTCTGCAGAAGACCCAGGGCCCAGTCTCTGTGTTCCCAGCGCTCCTAAGTGATTCAAACTGCACTAGTATTAATGATTGTGTGAAATCACGTTGACTTTTGTACATAGAAGATAGTGTTCTGGAGGATTTCTCTGGGAGGGTCCTGAACTGTGCCATAACAGGACTCTTAGGTCGGAATTTGCATGTTGAACTTGGCTGGCTTACCCAGGATCATTCTGATGCTTTAGTTGGATCAAACTTCTGTCAGACTCAACTTTACGTATTCATAAAAGATACGATTATAAAGAATAACATTTAAATTATGGTTTCTTAATATAAAGATAACTTTCTTAACATACAGATGACTTCTTGACTAAAAACGTTTCCAACTTTTAGATTTGCGGATTACTCATGATCGGCTGTAACCACAGCACATTTATTTAACAGAGCACATAGAGACTTTGTAGGTACAAATGCTGCACATTCTGGCTGAAGATATTTAGGAATAGCCTTTTCCAATCGTAGTTCAATGTGTGTTGTGTAATGAAGCATACACTCTATGCTGTATTTCAGTATATATTGCTTCTAATTTAGACATGTATTTTAAATTGTTCATTAAACATTATCTGTCTGTGTATTATATTAATGAGAATAAAATTCTAAAAGTAAAACATTTTTCACTTACTTTTCCTGCTGTGCTCATGATGCCGTTTTCCCTGCAGGCCAGGAGTCTGACGAATCCTTGCGGAATCCCCTTTTGAGGACGTAAGCAGATGGACTGCACGGATGTTTTGTTTGCTTCAGTAACGCCCAGTTTCACACGTGTCATCTGGGGTCTTTAAGCCATGCCCATCAACGTTTTCTCATCCCAGGTGCTATCAGAATCAAAAGGCCACTGAACCAGCGCTCAAACATTGACTTTGTTTGCAATACACTGATTTTAGATAACATTGTGATTTCATTAGGTTAAATATTTCCTTACACATCTCCCTTTTTCCTGGATTCCATATTTCTCCTCTCTCAACTCCACCCAGGGTGTTCAGAGTTCTGTTTTCTCTTCGTGTGAACTAAGCCCCAACATGTTTTTTATTGAGGTATAAGTGACATATAACATTATATTAGTTTCAGGTGTTCAACATAATGATTCCATGTTTGGATACACTGTGAAATGATGACCACAGTTAATCTAGTCACCATCTGTCACCACACAAATTTACAAGAATTTTTTTTCTTGTGATAACAACTTTTAAGATTTAGTCTCTTAGCAACTTCAAATGTGCAATACAATAAAGACTTGAATGTGAGACCTGAGGCCATAAAACCCCTAGAACGAAACATAGGTGGTGAGCTCCTTGACGCTGGTCTTGGCAATGATTTTTTGGATCTGAGTTTAAAAGCAAAGGCAACAAAAGCAAAAATAAACAAGGCAGCCTACATCAAACTAAAAAGCTTCTTCACAGCAAAGAAAACCATCAACTTACACAACTAGAAGGACATGCAACTAAGATATACAACTATATGCCAGGGAGATTTGGGGAGATAAAGCAGAAAAAAAAAAGAAAGCCATCAACAAAATGAAAATGCAACCTACTGAGTGGGGGAAAATATTTGCAAATCATATATCTGATAGGAGATTAATATCCAACGCATGTAAAGAATTCATATAACTCAATGGCAAAAAGACAAACAATCCAACTTCTAACCCACATGATGAAGTTAGACATGAGGAGGAGTGAAAAAGGAGCAAAAATGGACAAGATCAGAGAGAGCTACAAGCCAGAGGAATGTGTTTGCTCCGGCACTTTCCTCCTCTTCATAGCAGAGAAGTCAGACAGCAATCAGTCATAGGAAAGACACTCACCATTCCTGGCATTTCTGCTCCACTCAGTACCGATCAGCACTGACTAAGCATCTCCCTGTTCCAGGCAGTCACCTGGGCAGGGTAGGGTAGCAATGATGGGTAAGAGACGTCCTCTTCCCGTTCCTAGAGGCGGTATGGGGCAGTCGTTATGCCATGGCCTTGGATTCAGGCAGACCCTATTCTTACTAGTTGTGTGAACTTGGATTTATTATTTAACTGTCTTTGGCCTTAGTTTCCTTATCTGTGAAGGGAGGGTGAGTAATAATACCTCCTGAAAGGGTTATTTGATGAGCAAATGAGATAATCCTTTTAAAGCATTTATCAGGGAGCCTGAAATAGGACAGCCTTCAATAAATATTAGCTGCAATGATTATCCATAAAAGTAAGCTCACAGTCTATGGTGAGGGGAGGGGGGGAGAGGCAGGTGACCCAGTCAGACCACCTGGGATTTCTCCATCACAGTGAGCGCATTCTGACTGAAGGACTCAGAGGAGGCTTTGTAGAGAGAAGGCATTTAAGGTAGAAAGTAAACAATGATCATTTTGGCAAATAGTGAAAAAAACCCACTTGTGCATTTCTGTTGTTCCTCGTTCAGGGCCATGAGTGTGAGGAAAAGTGTGAGTTTGATTTTCAATAAGTCTCCAGTCTTTTACCAACCTTTTACCACTCAACGACTTAAGTAGATATGGTTTGTCAACATGTGTATGTTAACATAAAGGGTAGGTTTCTCTAGAACTATCAACAGAACAAAACCGTTGTCTGTTTGCAACTTTACTAATGCAGGTGTAGAGAGCCGTCCTGGGGCTCAGAACATCCACCCAACAGAGAGGCAAGAAAGGTCTTCCATCTCCTCACGATGGTCTTACGACCACCCAGTAGGCACCACTTCTTGACAAGGGCCACCGCCCTACTCTCCCACCCACCCACCTTAACCTGTGGACAGCAGTGCAAAGAAAGGGAGTCTGGCACTTTTCAGAGACTGGTGGTATCAGGGGGCTCATATGTCCCAGTCAATTTGAAGGACTCATCGGATTGGTGTGTTTATAGAGTGACGGAGGGATAGGGTACCAGGAATGACTTGAATTCTTAATAAATTGGTGGTTTATTTGGGAGACAGAAATTTACAGGAAGCTAATGGCTGTGATTTATTAAGCACATACTATGTTTCCAGAACTCTACTGGTGGTTTTTCATACATTATTACGTATCATCCTCAGAGCAATCCTACAAGGAAGGTACTATTATTATTCCCATTTTACAGATGAGGTAAGAGAAGCTCAGCAATTATAGATCCCTAAATTCCTTTCCGAGTCAGAAGTGTTGGCTTCGAGAACAGCAAGGTTTCAATAGATATGTGAAAAGACGTGGAGGAAATAGTCATCAAATAGTTCTTGACCACACTCCTAGTGTTTACACTATTTGCCGTATGAATAGGCTGAGAATTCTTCAAATCTTTAAATTCTGCATTCAGCCGTCTCTCCTGTCTGGCATCTTACTATAAGCCATGAGGAGGAGCCAAGCTGCACTTTTACATTTTGCTTATCTGCTTTGCTTGGAAATTTCTTCAGCTGACTATCCAATTTCAGTGCTGGCAAATTCTACCTCCCACAAGACACTAGAGCACAAACACCATTCAGCCAAGAGCTTTGCCACTTCATAACAGGACTGCCTTTCTTCCAGTGTCCAAAACATGTTTCTCATGTCTGTGTGAGACCTCAACCAGACCTTCCTGTCCATGTCGACAAGCATTCCGCTCATGATTTCTCAGATATTCTCGAAGAAGATTGAGGCTTCCTTTTCAGCTCTCCTCTTTTCGTTCTGAGCTCTCATCAGAATTGCCTGTAAAGGTCTATTCATGGCAACCTAGGCTTTTTCTGGCATATACCTCAAAACTCTTCCAGCCTCTGCCTATTCCCCAGTTCTAACGCCACTTCCATACCTTTAGGCATTTGTTACAGCAGCATCCCTGCTTCTTGGTACCAATTTCTGTCATTGCTCCTTTGGGCTGCTACAACAAAAACAGCATAGGCTGGTTTAAACAACAAACATTTATTTCTTACATATGCGGGTAGCTTCGGTGCCTGGTGAGAGCCGACTTCCTTGTTTATGGACAGCCATCTTCTTGCTGTGTTCTTACATAGTGGAAGGGGCAAGAGAGCTCTCTGGGCGCTCTTCTTAGAAGAGGATTAATCCAATTCATGAGGGCTCCACCCTCATGACCAAAACATCTCCCTAAGGCCCCATCTCCAAATACCATCACTTTGGGGATCAGGTTCAAACATATAGCGGGTGCCCAGCCTGGGTTAGGTGTCCAGCCATGAAACAATCTGTTAAAAACCGAAGGTTGAGGGACTGGCCCAGTGGCATTGCTATTAAGTTTGTACTCCACTTGGGTGGCCCGGGGTTTGCCAGTTTGGATCTGGGGCATGGACCTATGCACAGCTCTTCAAGCCATGCTGTGGCAGACATCCCACATATAAAGTAGAGGAAAATGGGCACAGATATTAGCTTAGGGCAAATCTTCCTCAGCAAAAAGAGGAGGCTTGGTGGCGGATGTTAGCTCACGGCTAATCTTCCTCAAAAAAAACACAAAGGAACCCCTAGATGCTTGAGGTTATGTAGCTGTAGAGAGCTACACCATCTTCAATGGTGTCATGAAGCTGGAAAGTGTCAGTGGCAGAATCCTAAGACACATCTGTCCACTTCAGAAGCTCATATTTTTTCCACTACACTACAAAAGGGGAGGAGGGCAAACAGGATTTGAGTAAGACATTCAGCTATCTACCCACAAGGGTAGCCCCCACATTTTATAAGACCTAAAGAAGAACACTGCAACCAGCAGGGAACTCAGAAATCATCCAGTCCAAATTCCTCATTTCATAAGCCAAATGACTTGGCAAAGCAATTAATATTTATTTATAAGATGTTTGGAAAGGAAAAAAATGTACCTGTTCTCATGAGTGCATGAGTAATCCAGTGGTTTATAAATATTGTGGGTTTTGGAAGGGTAAGGAGGGAGGTTAGTAATAGCTAAACACTTAAGTTGCTAGGGTGATATGTTTAATCTGCCCAAATCCAACATCACAAATCAAGTATTGACTTACGTTTTACTTTGACATTGAAGCCAAAGTTAGTGAGGCAATTAAAGTTATCTCCTTTTCTCCAAAGTTAGAAAATATTTTGGCAGCCTTCTCCGCTGATCCGGACATAAAGGGCATGTGTAGTGTGCTTGAAATGTCTGTTCATAGGTCTACTGTGAAAGGCCTTGGGAAAGAGTGTCAGGGGAGCCCAAAGCCAAAGCCGTGCAGTATCCTTGGCAGTCTTCTCTGAGCACCAAATTCAAGTAATCTGAATGATAGCAAACACTGGATTAAATGTTACGGATCTGTACAATGAACTGCTATGCAAATCCCACAATTTCAATAATATAAAAAGATGTGCCAGGGAAGGGTGCAATCTATAAATTGAAAATAGTTCTTTAATGATGAAAAATCTATAGTGCTTCTCCATAGGATGGTGTTATTTTCATTCATCTTTGCATTATATCACTAAGAATAGTCAAATATTATTAAGTGATTACTTTATTAAGTGCTTGCTTATCTCATTTAACTTAATTCTGTTAGGAAGATATTATCATAAGTCACTTTTTATAGATAAGAAACTGAGGATAAGAGGTAAAAAAACTGCCTGAAGTAAGATTCTAAGAGGTTTTATCCAGCATTAACGTTTTTAATAAAGACTGATAATGATAATAATAATGGTTAACAATTATGTAGATTAAGTATGTGCCAGGCACTGTTCAAAGTGCTTTACATTTACCAAAAGATTCTCAATTCAACCCTATGAGGTACAATTACATTCCTTTTTATAGAGGAGAAAATCAAGGCCCAGAACGAGGTCCCCCAGCCAGTGTGTGGCAGAATCAGGATCAGAAATCAAACAGTCCAGAACCAAAGTCCTCACTCTTGTCTGTTTATGGCTCTTGTCCAAGGGCTTAATGAAAATAGCAAAAAAGAATGAAAAGAGAAAAATGAAAGTACATATGATAAATCAAAACCAACTTAATGTTGCAGCCTGGATGAGTGAGAGAAAAGTGGTTTTATTGACTAACAGGGAAGGTTGATTTCAACATGTTAAATTTTAGGTAACCTTGGAACATTCTGAGTGGAAAGTCCAGTTGGGAAACATTGGGATGTTACAGTAAAAATAAAATGACTCAATGTGTAGATTGGAGACTAGAAAAAGAGAGGTAAGAGAATTTCTCGGTTCTGGCAGGGAAGAAGCTTGGAAGGTCCCACTCTATTCTAACAAGCAAAATCCTGAACAAACTGAGAAATCAACAACTCAGCTTAGATCTTGTCAACTTTAAAAGGTAAATTGGCCAGTTGTTTTACCTGCAAAATGAGTTCATTTGGGAACAATCAAAAGAATTGTAATTCAGGATATGCAGGCTATGGCAGACCATAGGCAAATCCAGAGAAACAAAGCAAAAGACTTGCTTTATAGAGAAAAATGGGGGGGCTGGGGAGGAGCCATAATATGCAGAGTCCATTGGAGGAAACTGGGAGTCCAAAGTGTACAGGGTTTCCACTGGTTGCATTGCTACAGTCTCTCATTGGCTGGGCTGTTGCCAGGCAGGGAAATCTTCCTTCCCTCTGCTGCATAGTAATGTAACAAACACGTTCCTGTCGGAGGTGCATGCAGACATCTCTTTCTGTTTGGAGTAATTGACCATGTATGACAGAGCATGAGACCTCCCCTTACAGGCCTTCCTGACTCCGATTTAGTTGAGGTTTGTTTTATTAATTTCACATTTCTCCCTTTGGATTAAGATCTTTCTCCAAGAGCATCACTGGTCAAGAGTCAGGTCTTTTGAGTTTGGTAGCCTTTGTCCCTCAGTGCCAGGAAGGATCTTTCCCAATTGTCATGTCCCACATGGAAGAGAAAGTGCACAGTCTGAGGCCACATTTGAGTAACAAGGAAAGCTATCAGGGAGAATTCTCAGGCATTTCTTAGCCAGAGTCCATATTCTTCTGAGGTTGTAGGCATTGGAAATCATCTGGAGGTGCTGAGCTAGCATCACCTTATTAGGTATGTCATCTTTACAAAGGTTCAACAGGCAACAAGTACAGAACTTTACAACAAATATACAAAGCAAAATCAACAGCAATACTATAAATCCAGTTTGCAGGATAGTTCCAAACCAAGCCCAGACCTGAAGGTAACCAGCTGAATACATCCAAAGACAGTGGATTTTCAGATGAAATTTATTGTAGCCAATGTGCCTGCTCTCTAATTTTATGTAATTGGGTCTCTACCTCCCCAGAGGCATTTATCTACGTGCAATAGGAGGTGTTTGCTATTGCACAGACACCTCCTTGCTCAGTAAGCGTATAATTAAAGTCTATACAATTATTCAAAACTACCTTGCCCAATGAGTTAAGCAAGCGTTGCTGAGCTGAAAATGCCTTGGCTGCAGAGTTGGCCAACTCTGCTAGTGTCAGGGTAAGATTCTTGATCATTTCTTGACTGGCAGTCACTTCAATACATGGAAAGAAAGTTTTCTACACAGAGGCAAACCCAGAATCATCATGCCTCCTGGAAGTTCTTATTTAAGGTGATTATAGAGGTTTAAGGTGATGGAGCAATGAGAGGCTTCACGTAGAGAGAATAGAACAGTGAATACAGCAAAGGCACACTCTCCTTATATTCTTCAGCTGTCAAAATGATGAGTCAGCCAAACACAATGGCCATTCCCCAAACTTTCACACAGGAAGTTGTAACCATAAGGCTCCCACATAAGTGATGGTATCTATGGACTCATTCATTGGCATAAAGGCATTAGCATAATTTAACCAAAGCTCACGCGTTATGTTATTACATACTGAGAGGTTACCTAAATATAAGGGTCTGTCAAGAAGTTTACAAATGGCCTGATTTACATTGGTGATCCTAGAAAGTTTCTTATATGGCTATTCGAGAGGTCTCATTTTCCCATCCTAGGGGTGGGTTAAGCTGAAACAAGAAACAAAGTGAAGTGGGCTTAGTACCCTAACTTCATAAAGTAGGTCTGTGGAACAATTGAACCATATAGTAGCACTTGGGATTCCAGTAAAAATACTCTGTGGGAACTAAGAGGTCATTTCTGTCCTAGATAGATTAAGATTTCTGATGACAAATCCAACAATGGGAGAGCTTTCTACCTTTCACCAGATATTTGGCAAATGCAGATAAGAGCATTGTCTTCGCAGGAAAGAGAGAGAGAAAATAAGGTAAGAAGCAACATCAAGTAAACAGTGTACAGGCCTGGTCCAGTCATTTTGGGAAAGCTGTCTGCCTCAGATGTTAGCTGCTTCTCCTCCAATCCATTGTATGAATGTCTCCAGTGTTGGTACAGGACCAGATGTCAGGTGGAGCCTTCTTTATCTGTGAGCTGTGTACCCAAGGCATGAGTCCCCAAAGTCTGGCTTCCTCCCGGTATAGTCCCTCCTCAAGAGCTTTCAAGGACAGTGAAAACTGGAAATGGTAGTTTGGAAAGTTGTAGCCAGACATTTAAGGAAATCGGAAGAATTTAGGATCCAGTCCAGCTTACAAGTGTATCACAAAACCTTAAAGACAATTAATAGAACTAGAACTTAATATCTATGAAGGGACAAACATAATTTCTCTCTCCAGAATTACTCCCATTTTTTCTTAAAGATAATGATAGTAAAACTAATTTGTTTGTATTAAATTTGGCCTAGTTATTTATATAAATGCAGCAAGAACAGAGATTGACCATAGAAATTCTTTTTAAGGTTGCTTTGTTAGAACCTTGTAGGCAAAGTACTAGGCCTGTTTTTTCAAGCAGTTTCTAAAAGCTGTCTGGTCATTTCTGAGTCTATGTACGTCTTTCTTGACTATGACAATCTTTCAAGGCCTTGGTAATATAGCCATTATTTCCATTGTGTCCTGTTTAAGGAGAACAGGTTCTCACTGAATTTATGGAAATACATATATTGTCATGAAAAGAATACTTAAGAGATTCTGAGATCTGGAGAGATCCGGTAGAGAAAAAAAGATAAATTCTTCAGCCCTTGTTGTGGAGATACAATTTGCCAAACTTCTGTAAGTTATAGATAGCTTAAAAGAGAAGAGAAAAAGGTGTCCTTTACATCTGAAAGCAAAACATTAAAGCAATCAGTTTTCCATTCAAGTGTTAGAAATTCTGACCCAGTTCAGTGCTATGATCTCAAAATTAGCACAAATCTTTATTCTGGAGTACTTGTCAACATCTTTTCCCTGAATCTCTTTGAAGATGAAACATACTTGTAAAAGCATCAGAATAAAACAATAACTGTCTGTAACTGAAAAAAGACTTCTGAAAAAGGCAATTGTTAAGGATTCGATGAGAGTTCATTATAAATCAACTGACAAGGAAATTTGAGCATGTTTATGACATACATTTTTAGGTAGTAACTAGAATTACAGGTGATAACATTATATCTATTTCACCAAAGTAACAATAAAAGATTTCAAAGCCAAATACAAAACGTAACATAGTTGTAAACAAAATTTAACTCCTTTAACATTAAGAAGACTAAGTTTTCCTAATTAAGGACCTGATAAAAACAAAACTGAAAATCTTTTGAGAAAACACAAATCTCTGTCTTCTAGGCATCTTATTTAAAAGGTAAAGAATCTTTCACAGTGTGTTATCAAAAGCAGGCCAGTAGTCCAAGCAAACCTTGTTTTTGTAGCAGAAAAGAAAGCCAAATTTTAATTTTTGCATCAGCTTACGTTTGATATTAAAACTCATTCATTCCAATCTTACCTTTTCCTGCCCACACATAAAATTCCTTTCCCAAAATACCTTTCTATAAACCTCCCTCAACTTCATTTTTACACTCAGATTTTGTCCTAGTTTTTTCCCTTCCTATTCCAAAATAACAAGTGTCTCTTTAGGAGAAAATTGCTTTCTTTCCACTCAAAAAAATGCATTTCCATTCCTTATACCTTCATTTACTGAAACACACATCCTATTTTCCTTCCATATAGAGATGTTTCCCTTATTTCTAGAGCTTTAAACAATTGTAAATGGTCTGCTACTAGAAAATTTATGCATACATTTTATAATTCCTACAAGAATATTTCCCTTATAGAAAATTTTCCAATATAGCACAAAACAATTGCCAAAAAACCCAAATATCTTTATTTTCTTTGTAAAGGAAGCCAAAAGTGGATGACTATGTCCAGTAATTAATGTTTTAGTATCTTATCTTGTTTATAAAATGATCCAGATATTAAATGAAATTTCATCATTAAATTTAACTTAGAAAAACTCTAAAGTGTCAAGTTACCAAAAAGATTTTAGAAGGAATTTTTCAAGCACACATACTATAGAACATAATTATTGCACTCAAAAACTCTTATCCCATTTTCATCTGTCTAAATCATTTATTCTCAACAATTATGTTTAGCTTACTCATAAAATCTTCATGTGGCATTAAAGCAATTAGCCATCATTTTAAGTTATCATTATTTTTCTGACAAGTTTTATAACAGAGATAACATGAACTTAATAAATTCAAGTAGAATGAAAGTTGTATGTCTGCATTATATTCAGTGTTGATAACTCTGAGGACATGCCTGTTTTAATTACATTAACAACCTTAAACTAACTTCTATTTACATATGTTAATCCTACATCACATAAACTTGAAAATGATTTTGGGTTAGTTTCTATTATATTTCCGAGATTAGAGAATACTTAGTTTATAAGCACTTCATCTCAAGCCAATTAAATAGAGTGCTCTTACAATTAATTTTGGTAGTACCAAGATAATCTGGTAATCTGGAAATTAAAAAAAAATCACATATATATATACATCATATATCCATAGACACATACACAGATATAAACAGAGATGTTATAACTTTTATGCTAAAAATTTTAACCATGTCTCAGGTACAAAACAAAAGAATAGTGAGATTCAAGTTATGTTTCTGGAAGATGGACTAAATTAAGATTACTTGCTGAAATGGCTAAAGAGCTTTGTGGGGATTTTTTGTTATTTACTGAAGATTTTTATTTGCACACCATCAAATTCTAGAATCATTTCCTCATTTTTGGAGAAAGAAACAGCAGGTTATAATTTTTCTAGGAACTCTCAGCCTAGCAAATGAATAGGAGTGGAGCTGCAAAAGAGAAGGAGGAAGATGGCATAAGGGGTGGAGCCTGAAGCAAATACATTGAGAAAGACAAACAAGGTGGCATCTGAGACAAAAATTGGGGCGAGGGGGGCTCAAGGAACACAAGACTTCCAAAGCAATGTTGTTCTCCTTCAGTTTCTTAGTTAATTGGGCTAATTCAGATATGGTGCCTTGTAGTGAGGAAATTTTAGAGTTTTGTGCACATTTGGAAGCCTCCAGATACCAATTAAAATACACATACCATTTATTTTGTTTAATTTTAGAGACTTGAATTTGGTTTTAAGAAAAATGAATTTGGGCAGATCAAAAGTTCCCCGTGATGGCCATTGTAATTGCAAACTAATCTTGATCTGTTTCACCCACTTCGTTAAAAATCCACAAATAGGGGCCATAATTCTTAAACATAAACCCGGCCAGGAGGGCTACCCTCAGGGCATTTAGATGCCTGGGATCCCATTTCTTAAATTCTTCTGAAAACCCAAGACAGTTGCTGGAGTCCTAGCCATGACTCTGGAAGGAATCTAAAAACAAAGGAAAGCACCTGGATTCCAGCTAGCCCAATCCCCAAAAGGAGCCTTGCTACTACACACTTCAGAAAAGAACTGAGTACTACCCAGGGATGAAGCCTCAAACCCAAGGATAAAACCTTGAACCAGAAAGGATAAAGCCTCTCCCAATCCCAAATGACATCAGAGAGCTCAAAATGCAAAGCGAGTACAGCTCAGAATCCAAGAAGAGAGTCAAGGAACTGAAAGTAGGCAGCAACTCATGGAAGCAGACTGCAAGGGGTTTGGTATGGGTACTTTGCTTGATTCTGGGGGTCACTCTCCTGGGGGGGGTCTCCTCCTTCGGATTCCACTTCTGACACCAAATATGTCAACTTAAAATGTAAATTGACCACTTGCTTTACCCACAAAATGAGTTTATTCAGGAACAAACAAAAGAATTGCCTTTCGAGTTAGGCAGTCTACTTGAACTATAAGCAAGTGCAGAGAAACAGAGGAACGTGCAAACCCCATCCTGTTTGGAGCAACTGACAGTGTACAACAGGCCATGAGAGCTCTCCTACAGGCATTCCAGACTCCAACTTAGTTGAGGTCTCTTCTATTAATTGCACAATCCGTAAGAGAAATGAAGTCTCAGGGCAAACTGCTGCCCCCATCATTGGAGAGACCAAGAGGTGAGTATAGAGAATCACAACTTATTGGAGCAGCAACCACCATAGGAACCAGTGCTGTGTAGGAAAACCTGAACTGCAATTGATGAATCGCTGGAGGCTCAGTGTAGCCAACTCTGAAAGTTAAACTCCAAGGGGACCCGGTCATAACAGAGCCCCAGCACTTCTGTGAGTTTTAATTCCTGGATCTCAACCAGGCTCTCAGAGTTATCTGCTTTATCTGTTCTTTCGTTCTGGAGCTCCGATACTCACATTTTGAGTGTCTTAATTTGGTACTCTCCTTTGCTCTTCTTCTGCCCTTTCTCCGTTTTTCCATCTCTTTGTATTTTTGCTGCCTCCAGCTTCAAATTCCTTCTTAAAATGAAGGCACAGGTGGCATAGTCAGTATTTGCACAACCCGGCACAATCCTCCTAGGGTTGAGGGTACCTAAAAGGCCAGCGCTGGCACTTCATCTTTAGTTCCGGTGGTGGGAAGGGAGATGGGTTGCAATCAAAGCCTGTAGCAATGCCGTGCAATAGTGCACTAGGTCAGAGTGCCCTACGGGATCCCAGCAATGAAAATTTGATTGCTAGGACCAAGGACTTCTGCTTTTGCCAGTCTCCCCCATTGATCACCTTGTGAATTTACGCATCTTATCTTCATGGAAATAGGGGCCCTGATGTTTTGCTCACCATGCCTATTAGCTTCCTGAGAGATTATGAGTGATATTCACATGATGATTGGTATGTTCGTGGTCCACTTCAAATCTGTGCTACACCTCGGATAATAACACATCTCGGTTTGCCAGAGGCAATGAGTGCTGTCCCGGAGTAATTATTAACAGCTCATGCTTCGCTTTCGAAAGTGTTCTAGTTCAGATGATTAATTATGTGATGAGCCTCCTTACACCTGCGTGTGAAGTAGAACTGGGCCACTTGGACACCCTGGATGAAACCTAGATTTAGTTAGCTGCAGAAGGCTTCCTGGGAATAGAGACAACCTGAAAGTTTCAGGAAATAGAACTTCATGTTACTAGTTTAACCAACAGTTCTGGTGGTGGTGACCTATTTCAGCAATATTGTAACAATTGAAAGAGTTATACAGAATACCACTTAACTAACCTTTACTACTTTATGAATCATACAAGCTAGTCTAGGGTTAGGAAGACCAAAGGCTAATGTAACTTAACAAATTTGATAGACTCATAAGAAAATTACTCTCAGAAGCTGAATTAGAATGAATCAAAGTCTATATTCAATAACTACATAGTATTTAAATACTCGATTTCATTAGGAAATGATCATTACAAAACCTCAATGAAGTGTTCGCTGAAAGGTTTGAAAATGGTGATTGTACTGAAGTCCATCAAGTTTGATCTGTATGCAGCTGGCAATAACCTGAAAATGGGCCATCACATAAGAACGGTTAAAATTATTGTGATAAGAGTGAGTGAAAAGTACAATAGTGATACTACAGCTTTAATCAAATCGGTGTTTGAAGAGATTGATGGCCATTTATGTGGCCTTGGTTTCTTTTTTCTTGGATTTATAACCCAGAAGACATTCTCTGTGTTGCTAGCATGAACATCAACCAAGCCAGACCTTGGTTGTTTTCCAAAACTGCAAGCTAGGTGGAAATAAAAAAAGTCCTGATTTGCACAGCTGTCTGAAAGTTTGCCCAGGCAAGCTACTTAAAGTGCCTACCATGTCAATAAATGTTAAGAAATTTTCTTTTCAAGAACACAAATCAGAAAAAGGGCAGGATGAACCTCATTCTTATGTGTTATGTTTCTTGTCCACCTGTCACTCAGAAATTGAGGAGTTGCAGTAACCTTGCTGGTATGTAGTTGCCTTGCAGTAGATCACTGTAGTCTCCTAAGGGAAGTGATGTTCGCTTACTCTAATGTCAAAAGTAAAAATCTTCCTAGGATGCCTTGTCTGGGACCTGAGTTGCAAGGAAGGGAGCGAAAGATGCTGAAAAAATAACTTCAGGAATCAGTATTTCTCCTGAGTCTAAATTCAGGCCTTGGGCAAGTAGAAGGTAAAGGAAAAGCTGGAGTGCGGTATATTCCTTTATCTATAAAGAGAATTCAAAAGCATTCCTCCCCACCACCCCCTCAAAGCTCCAAGAACAGTAAATAGCAGAAAAGATTTGCAGGCGTCAGGAGCTATTTCTGTGACACACAGTGCTTTCCTCTCCTACAGGGAAATCCCAAGGCATGCAACACTCAAGCTGTAGACCATTTCCAAGTCTGAGGAGCTCTGGGGCTTTTCAAGCAGTTTTTATCTATTTTAAAATTAACTTTATTGCTGTCAACCTTACACACATAAAATGCATCCATTTGAAGTGCACACATCAATGTCTTGACCAATGAATGTATCTCCAAGTCTACCACCACGAACCAGATCTGGAGGATTTCCATCTTCCCAAAAGTTGCTCGTGCCCCTTTGTGGTCAATCTACCTGCACACCCAGCCCCAGGCAACCGCTTGCCTTAGTGATCTGCTTGCCTTAGTGAATGTTGCTTTGCCTGTTCTATCATTTCATGTAACAAAATCAAGCTAGTACAGACTATTGTGTGTTTACCCTCCCTCTTTAGCATGATGTTTTCGAGATGAAAAATGTTGTGTGTATCAGTATTTTGTTCCCTTTTATTGTTAGATGGCAGTCTGTTGTATGGATCTACCATAATTTGTTTAGCCATTCACCAGGAGACAGGATTTCAGTTGTTGCAAAGTTGGCTAGTATGAAAACAGCCTTTGTAAACACCTGCGGACAAGTGTTTTTGTGGACACGTGTTTTCATTTCTTTTGGATAAATGTCTAGAAGTGGAATTGCTGGGTCACATTGTAGGTTGCTGTTGAACTTTATGAAACTCAGCCACACTGTTTTCCAAAGTATTGTACCATTTTCCACCCCCACAAGCAGTGTATGTGAATTCCAGCTGTTCCACATCCTCACCAACACCTGATATTGAAAGTCTTTTAAATTTTAGCCATTCTAGTGGGTGTAATGTTCTTTCCATGTGGTTTAAATTTTCAATTATTTCAAGGCTTATGTTGAGCATTTTTTTCATGAGCTTATTGGCCATTTGTATATTTTCTTTTGTGAAGTGTTTAAATCTTTGACCTATTTTTATTGTTCTGTGTTCTTACTATTGAGTTATAAGAGTTCTTCATACTTTCTGGATACAAGTACTTGTTACATATACGTGTGAGAATATTTTCTCCTATTCTGTGGTTTGCGTTTTCATTTCTGTAACGATGTTACCAGAAGAGCATAAATTTATAATTTTGATAGTCTTATTTATCAATTTGCTCTTTTATGATTAGTACTTTTTATGTCTTGTCTAAGAAATCTTTGCCTAACCCAATAAGCAGAGCCTTTTCCTATGTACTCTTCTAGAAATTATATAGTTTCAGCTTTCACATTTAGGTCTATGATCTAATTTAAGTAAATTTTTGGTGATGGTGGCATGTAGGTGTTGAGATTCATTTGTTTTCATATGACAGCACTGATTCCAGCACCATTTGTTGAAAAGCTCTCCTTTCCCCCATCATATTACTTTGGCATCTTTGTTTAAAAATACACACACACACACACTCATATGTGTGGGTCTCTTATTTCTGACTTCTGGAATCCCTATCATGTTCTATTGCTATTTATGTATCTAGATTTCATTGTATGATTCTTGTTCATATTTTGTTCATTTCATCCCTAAATACTTCATGTAGTGAGTGATATTGTAAATAATAATCATTTTCCAATTTTACATTGCTACTATATTAAAATACAATTGATGTCTGTATATTGACCTAGTATTCACTAACCTTGCTAAATTTGCTTCTTAATCCTAGAAGCTTTTTGATATATTCCATAGGATGTCCTATGTATACAATCATGCTATCTGGTAATAAAGGCGGTTTTAATCCTTCCTTTCTAATAACTAGGCCTTCCATTTGTTTTTCTGGCCTTAATGTACTAGTTTGGACTTCCAGTACATTGTTGAATTGGTGAGAGTGGAATTCCTTGCCTTGGTCCCAAACATGGCCATACGGTCTTAACATCAAGGATGCTGCTAGCTTTAGGTTTTCTTAGTTAGCAAAGAGATCTTTAACCATGCATGAATGTTGGATTTTGTCCAAGGTTTTCACCTATTGAGATGCTCATATGACTTTTCTCCTTTTGGAATTACACTTACTCTGTGCTGAATTACATTAGTATTTGAGTGTTAAACCAACTTTGCATCCTTGGGGTACATCTCACTTGATCGTAATCTATTATCAATTTTATAGATTGTTGACTTTGATCTACTAATGTTTTGTTAAGGATTTTTGTGCCTATGTTCAGAAACTCTGTAGTTTTCTTTTACAATATTTGTTCAGCTTAGATATCAAGGTAATGCTGACTCGATAAAATGAGTTGGGAAGTCTCCCTTCTTCTATTTTCCAATGTTACTTGAGTAAAATTGTTATTATTTCCTCCTGAAGCATTTTGGGGAATTTACCAGTGGAGCTACTCAGAAATGGGGTTACTTTGTGGGAAGATTTTTCACTGAGAATCTCAGTTAAAAAACAGACAGGAGGGAGGCACAGGATGAAGCAATGTGCCTGAGCCCTTGAATCAGAGTTGACTGGTTCTTCCTACTCACAATCACATGATCAGACTAATTAGTTAACTAATAAAGTTTAATAGCAGGGTGTGTTTTGGCACCTCATCTAGAATAATATTCCCAGGAGTCTGAAAAAAAAAGAGGTTCAGTAAAATCAACCATGAGACCAGGTTATAAAACTCTTCTAAAAGCAATAGATAATTGAAAAGAATATGTGTGTAAGCTTATTGCATAGAGCATTAAAATAATGTTAGGAAGTAGAATTAATCAAAAGAATATAATGTTTTCTCTTTCTACCATAAAAGTCTGACACCTGCTTCCCCATGTTTATTTTATAATCTCAGAATTGCATAATTAGTTATTCTGATTTTAATGTCTACATTAGATGACATTCCATTAAGAATATTGTGAATTCGGGGGGCAGGACCAAGATGGAGGAGTGAGAGATCTTCTTTGTCTCTCCCCCATTGAATCTACAACTAATTGGACTTTCACCAATTAACAAAGGATATCAGATAGCATCTCAAGACGCCTAAAAGTCTCATGCTACTACACATCAGGAGGCGGACGGACTTGCCCCCAGGAGGAGGTGGAAATAGGTGAAAACTCTCCGACCCCTGACCTCTGACCCCCAGACAGCCTAGTTCCTGTAGGAGGCTCTCTTCCACTGGACTCCCCCATAGCATCACCACACACCAAGGGCAGGAGTGTGCACTCACCAGCAGAGCGACGGTGGAAACAGGTGACAACACTCCTACCCAAGCCCCCAGCGGTCTCACCTAAGACCAGGGGGAATTCCCCAGTGTCCCGCAACCACCGTCCTGCTCGCCATTAGCAGGGAGGCCCCACCCAGAAGACAGAACAAAGAGAAGCTTTTGGTGGGCCTGGCAGGGCACCAGACCGCAAGTTGCCACTGAGCTCACGGTCTCCGGCGCACAGCTCAGTACAGGGGGTGCCTAGACTTCCCGTAGACGTGCTTGAGGACACGGTTGGAGCTCCAGCACCTAGCTCTATGGCGCGGGGGAAGGCTTTGGGGTCCCACACCTCCCTGGCAGGGAAAGCCTCTGCTCACCATTAGCAGGGAGGCCACGCGCAGAATCCAGGACAAAGGGAAGCTCCCGGTGGGCGGATCCCCCGGAGCAGCTCCAGACTGCAAGCTGCCACTGGGCTCACTTTCTCTGGCACACGGCTTGGTGCAGGGGCGCCTGGACTTCCTGTAGAGATGCTTGGGGACACGACTGGAGCTCCAGCGCCTGGCTCTGCAGCACAGGGGAAGGCTCCAGGGTCCCGCATCTCCCTAGCAGGGAAAACCTCTGCTTGCCATTAGCAGGGAGGCCACGCCCAGAATCCAGGACAAAGGGAAGCTCCCTAGAGCAGAATTCCCCACAAGGCAGCAGCTTACAAGCCACCACCAGGCCCACGGACTCTGGCCGTGTCCCAGACGAGGCAAGGGGTTCTCAGAGATCCCATGAGAGTTAAGTGGGGCAGAGTAGAGCTCTGGTGAAATGGCTACGTAGCCCATGGGGGAACTCCAGTTTCTTACAGCAGCCTCAGTGAAAGCCTCTGCACAGCACTAGTGGAGAGGTCCCGACTGTCAATCGCAAGGCAGGAAGGCCCTGGGGCAAAAGCAGCACAGCTAGGTGAGCTAACGACAGACTGCAGAAGATACCCATAGCTCTGCTGGGACCTATAGTGGACAAGTGTGAGCTGGTGGGCTCTGTTAGGGACAAATCAGAGATTATAGGTGATCCTGCTCCTGGCTGATGGGAAAGCCAACAACACCGCTGCAGACCACAAGGAGGGTGCACCTCTAGGTGGGCTGCAGCAGTAGGCACCAGCAGCCTGAGGCCTTCTTGCGATTGCCCCCACAACTGACGAAGGACCCCACAGGACCACTGTGACTACAAGGAGGGGTCCAGGCCCAGTCAGTAACAGCTGACAGGGTTCCTGGTTGGGGCAGTCTAAACAGCTGCCCCCACCCCCCGACACCAGTCACAACAAGTGGAAGCAGTAACTAAACTCTATCTCTATGCGGAGGCACAAATCCATGCCATCAAGCAGTATGAAAAAATATATTAAATCTCCAGAACAGAAGGAAAATGATAAGCACCCAGAAAACAATCCCGAAGATAATGAAATCTATAACCTAAATGACAATGATTTCAAAACTGCCATTATGAAAAAACTCAACAACCTAAAAGAGAATTCAGATAGAAAACTCAATGAGTTCAGGAGCTGTGTCACAAAAGAGTTTGACACTATAAAGAAGAACCAATTAGAAATATTGGAGATGAAGAACACAATGGAGGAGATTAAGAAAAATCTGGACTCTCTGAATAGTAGGGTCGATAATATGGAGGACAGAATTAGCAATTTGGAGGATATGAATATAGAAATGCTGCAGGCAGAGGAGGAGAGAGAATTAAGACTAAAAAGAAATGAAGAAACTCTCCGAGAATTATCCGACTCAATTAGGAGATGCAACATAAGGATTATAGGTATACCAGAGGAAGAAAAGAAGGAGAAGGGGGCAGAAGGCCTGTTCAAAGAAATAATAGCTGAGAACTTTCCAAACTTGGGAAGAGAGATGGAACTTCACGTGACAGAAGCCAATAGATCTCCACACTTTATAAACGCAAGAAGACCAACCCCAAGACATATAGTAGTGAAACTAGCAAAAGTCAATGACAAAGAGAAAAGACTAAGGGCAGCCAGGCAGAAGAAAATAACTTACAAAGGAAACCCCATAAGGCTATCAGCAGATTTCTCAGGAGAGACCTTACAGGCTAGAAGAGATTGGAATGAAATATTCAAAACTCTGAAGGACAAAAACCTGCAGCCAAGAAGAATACTCTACCCAGCAAAAATATACTTCAAATATGATGGAGAAATAAAAAGTTTCCCAGACAAACAAAACTTAAGGGAGTTCATCACCACAAAACCTCCTCTTCAAGAATTGCTCAGGAAGAAACTCATTCCCAAAAAATAAAAAAAAGGAAAGGGGTTACAAAATCCAGAACAAAGGAGATAAGCAGAAGGACAATAACACAAAGTAACAGCTCTCCATCAGGACAAAATGCAAAAGAACCGGAAAACAAGTGATAAAATTGCAACAGTAGGCCCCCACGTTTCAACAACCACACTAAACGTGAGTGGATTGAACTCTCCAGTCAAAAGGCACAGAGTGGCAGGATGGATAAAAGAACAAGATCCAACAATATGCTGCCTCCAGGAAACACGCCTCAGCCCCAAAGACAAACACAGACTCAGAGTGAAGGGATGGAAGACAATACTCCAAGCCAATAATGAACAAAAGAAAGCAGGTGTTGCCATACTTATATCAGACAAAGTAGATTTCAAAGCAAAACAGATAAAGAAAGACAAAGAGGGGCAGCATATAATGATAAAAGGGACACTCCACCAAGATGACATAACAGTTATAAATATATACGCACCTAACACAAGAGCACCAAAATTCATAAAGAAACTATTAACAAAACTAAAAGGAGACATCAACAGCAATACAATAATAGTAGGGGACCTCAACACCCCATTAACACCAATGGACAGATCATCCAGACAGAAAATCAACAAGGAAATTATACAATTAAATGAAAAATTAGATCAGATGGACCTAATAGATATATATAGGACACTTCATCCAAAAACAGGAGGTTACACATTCTTCTCAAGCACGCATGGAACATTCTCAAGGATAGACCATATCTTGGGAAGAAAGCAAGCATCAATAAGTTCAAGAGGGTTGAAATAATATCAAGTATCTTTTCTGATCACAATGCTATGAAACTAGAAATCAACTACAAGAATAAAGCTGGGAAAGGGCCAAAAATGTGGAGACTAAACAACATGCTACTGAACAAACAATGGATTATTGAAGAAATTAAAGAAGAAATCAAATATTAACTGGAGACAAATGAAAATGAAAACACACTGTACCAAATGATTTTGGACGCAGCAAAGGCAGTCCTAAGAGGGAAATTCATTGCAATACAGGCTCACCTCAATAAGCAAGAAAAATCTTACATAAACAACCTCAAATGACACCTAACAGAATTAGAAAAACAGGAACAAACAAAGCCCAAAGTCAGTAGAAAGAGGGAAATAATAAGAATTAGAGCAGAAATAAATCATATTCAAACAAGAAAGATGGTAGAAAGGATCAATGAAACAGAGAGTTGGCTCTTCAAAAAAATTAACAAAATCGACAAACCCTTAGCCAGACTCACTAAAAAAAAAAGAGAAGTCTCAAATAAATAAAATTAGAAACGAGAGAGGAGAAATCACAACAGATACTGAAGAAATACAAAGGATCATAAGAGAGTACTATGAAAAACTATATGCCAACAAATTGAACAACCTAGAAGAAATGGATAAATTCCTAGACTCATACAACCTACCCAAACTGAATCAGGAAGAAATAGAGAATCTGAATAGACCAATCACAAGTAAAGAAATAGAAACAGTAATCAAAAACCTCCCCAAAAATAAGAGTCCAGGACCAGACGGCTTCTCTAAGGAATTCTACCAAACATTCAAAGAAGATTTAATACCTATCCTTCTCAAACTGTTCCAGAAAATAGAGGAATATGGAGCACTCCCTAATACATTCTATGAAGCCAACATCACCCTGATCCCCAAACCTGACAAGGACAACACAAAGAAGGAAAACTACAGGCCAATATCACTGATGAACATAGATGCAAAAATCCTCAACAAAATTTTGGCAAACCAAATACAACAATATATCAAAAAGATTATACACCATGACCAAGTGGGATTTATACCAGGGACACAGGGATGGTTCAACATCCGCAAGTCAATCAGCGTAATTCACTACATTAACAATATGAGAAACAAAAACCACATGATCATCTCAATAGATGCAGAGAAAGGATTCGACAAGATCCAACATCCATTTAGGATAAAAACCCTCAATAAAATAGGTATAGAAGGAAAGTACCTCAACATAATAAAGGCCATATATGACAAACCCACAGCCAACATAATACTCAATGGACAAAAACTGAAACCCATCCCTCTCAGAACAGGAACAAGACAAGGGTGCCCACTTTCACCACTCCTATTCAACATAGTACTGGAGGTGTTGGCCAGATCTATTCGGCAGGAAAAAGAAATAAAAAGAATCCAAATAGGCAATGAAGAAGTAAAACTCTTGCTGTTTGCAGACGACATGATCTTATATATAGAAAACCCCAAAGAATCCATAGAAAAACTATTGGAAACAATCAACAACTACAGCAAAGTTGCAGGGTATAAAATCAACATACATAAATCAGTAGCATCTCTATATGCTAACAATGAACTAACAGAAAAAGATCTCAAGAACTCAATCCCATTCACAATCGCAACAAAAAGAATAAAATACCTTGGGATAAATTTAACCAAGGAAGTGAAAGATCTATACAACAAAAACTACAAGACCTTCTTGAAAGAAATCGATGATGACATAAAGAGATGGAAAGACATTCCATGCACATGGATTGGAAGAATAAACATACGTAAAATGTCCATACTACCTAAAGCAATCTACATATTCAACACTATCCCAATCAGAATTCCAATGTCATTCTTTACAGAAATTGATCAAAGAATCCTAAAATTCATATGGGGCAAGAAAAGACCCCGAATTGCTAAAGCAATCCTGAGAAAGAAGAACAAAGCTGGAGGCATCACAATCCCTGACTTCAAAACGTACTACAAAGCTACAGTAATCAAAAGAGCATGGTACTGGTACAAAAACAGATGCACAGATCAATGGAACAGAATTGAAAGCCCAGAAATGAAACCACACATCTGTGGACAGCTAATCTTTGACAAAGGAGCTGAGGGCCTACAATGGAGGAAAGAAAGTCTCTTCAACAAATGGTGCTGGGAAAACTGGACAGCCACATGTAAAAGAATGAAAATCAACCATTCTTTTTCACCATTTACTAAAATAAACTCAAAATGGATCAAGACCTAAAGATTAGGCCTGAAACAATAAGTCTCCTAGAAGAGAAGATTGGCAGCACACTCTTTGACATTAGCTTCAAAAGAATCTTTTCGGACACCATAACCCCTCACATGAGGGAAACAATAGAAAGAATAAACAAATGGGACTTCATCAGGCTAAAGAGCTTCTTCAAGGCAAGGGAAAACAGGATTGAAACAAAAAAACAGCCCACTAATTGGGAAAAAATATTCACAAGTTATTTATCCGACAGAGGGTTAATCTCCATAATATACAAAGAACTCACACAACTCAACAATAAAAAATCAAACAACTCAATTACAAAATGGGCAGGGGACATGAACAGACATTTCTCCAAAGAAGATATACGGATGGCCACTAGACACATGAAAAGATGCTCATCATCACTAATCATCAGGGAAATGCAAATCAAAACTACACTAAGATATCACCTTACACCTGTTATAATGGCAAAAATATCCAAAACCAAGAGTGAGAAATGTTGGAGAGGCTGTAGGGAAAAGGGAACCCTCATCCACTGTTGGTGGGAATGCAAACTGGTGCAGCCACTATGGAAAACAGTATGGAGATTCCTCAAAAAGTTAAGAATAGAAATACCTTATGACCCAGCCATCCCACTACTGGGTATCTATCCTAAGAACCTGAAATCAGCAATTCCAGAAGTTCCATGCACCCCTATCTTCATTGCAGCGTTATTCTCAATAGCCAAGTCATGGAACCAACCTAAGTGCCCAGCAACTGATGATTGGATAAAGAAGTTGTCATATATATATACAATGGAATACTACTCAGCCATAAAAAAGGACAAAGTCGTCCCATTCACAACAACATGGATAGACCTTGAGCTATTATGTTGAGTGAAACAAGCCAGACAGAGAAAGACGAACTCTGTATGACTCCACTCATAGGTGGTAGTTAACATATGGACAAAGAGAACTGATCGGTGGTTGCCAGGGGAAAGAAGGGTGGGGGGAGGGCACTAGGGGTGAAGTGGTGTACCTACAACATGACTAATAATAATGTACAACTGTAATTTCACAAGGATGTTAACTTTTATAACCTTAATTAAAAAACAGAATATTATGAATTCTAAGTTCTCTGCCTCTTGAAAATGTGAGACCCTCTGCTCTATAAGGCCTTTCTGACTCTAAAACTCTGTAGCAAAAGAAAAGCATTCCCACTGCACTTTGAGATCTTGTTACAAACATTCTACAATTGGATGGGATCACTTAGTCTAAGTTGTTTTCCACATGATAAAAGCAACGTCCTCCGAGATTATGCAATTTATTCAAGTTGCGCATAGTTGAGGAAATATCTGGAATGGGAACTCCATGCATTTTCAAGTGTACTTCACTAATATGGGGTTCCGGCCACAAGTTTCTTAGTTCTCTAGGTTATTGCACCTTTGGGTTCAATAACTGGGTTAACACGATAGGAGAGTAGCCATGCCTGCAGTGCCTCCACGCAACAAAACCAACAATGCTACAAAAAAAAAAAAAAAAAAAAATGACATCCACAGTAGAAATTCAAAAGGCCACAGTCGGAAAGGATTTTCCATTTGTATTGAGAAGCATATTTTTTGAGGTATACCACATTCTTAAGCCTTTGAAGCAGATTGGAACTTTGAGGAAATAGAGAGATATTTTGTTTTCTCTCTCTTCTCTCTGTGAAGGGTGAAGGGCTGTACTGACCACTGGGACATTTGGCCATTCCTGAACTATAAAGTGTTGTCATTGCCTGTTCGAATCTCTCTACTCTCCCTAGCCAGATGCTACGTCACTGCCTCCATTTCTCCATCCAGAGTTTTCCGTGAATGCAATGTATTCTACGAAAGGTGCCTGGGAAGGCACATGGCATCCTGAGATGTTTAGTGACCTAACGAAAAGTGTTGCAAATGTGGATAAAGTGTGGGAAGAATTCATGAGGAGGTCTAGTCCCATGTGTTATGTCGTTCAAGTAAGAACTGCACGCTGCTTGGCAGTTGCATTGCTAGTCAATGTAAAATGAGCTAGGAGCTGTGCACATCAATTACATCTTTAGTTTTAGCTACAAAACAAGCTCCAAGAGCAAAGGATGGAAATTGAAGACTGTCCCACTCATCCTACCTTTTGACAAACATGGTATCCGTGTAGATGTCATTTTGAAAAAAGTAAACAAGAAAAAATGAAAATGGGGCATATAAAAGGATAGTTCAGCATGAGGAAAGGCACCAACACCCAAAAATATAAAAGAAAATAGCAACATAAGAAACATATTATAATTTTAAAAAGGAATTGTTTCATTGGTCTTCACCAGTGAAGTGTAAGAATAGTATAGGCTCCATGAAATGGATGCTTTGGCAATTAGGCTAAGATAAAGCCTGGGGTCCAAGTGGTGTCTGAGTTAATGGGAAATTTTTGAAATAATTCCCTCAAAATAGAAGCAGTAAAGAGTAGAATTGACACTTCTGACATGAAATCAGCAATCTGGAGAAGAAACTGGAGGTTCTCATCAAGGAACTGTACAGTGGATAAGTGGGTAAGAAAAAAAATAGGCACTTCTTAAAAGAAAAGATAAAGGTCAAAATAAAAGAATACATGATGATGACTTCATTCAATTTATTTTTATTGAGCATCTATTATGTTTTAGGCATATTGGGCAAACTCAAGCAAAAGGAAATCAAGATAGTTTCATATGGGGCCAGCCTCATTGCCAAGTGGATAAGTTCACACACTCTGCTTCGGTGGCCCAGGGTTTCACCAGTTTGGATCCTGGGCACAGACCTAAAACCTCCCATGAAGCCACACTGAGGCAGCATCCCACAGAGCAGAACTAGAAAGACCTACATCTAGAATATACAGCTATATACTGGGGGGCTTTAGGGAGAAGAAGAAGAAAAAAAAAGATTGGCAAAAACAGATGTTAGCTCGGCCAATCTTTAAAACAAAAACAAAAAAGGTCATTTGATAAATACCATTCAGAGTAGAGTTCAAGGCAAAGAAGCATGAGACCAGACAAAGAGGACCATTTTGCATGGATAAAAGGAAAGCTGCATTGCCAAGAAATATTCCTGCATTAAATAATATAATATTTTAGAAGTTAGGACCATGGAAAAATGAGAGAAGCAAACACTTAGTGGGGACTTGGCAGAACTTATCTAGTCTAAGGGGGAGGAATGCAGAGAGGTGGGGACACTTTATCCATGAGGACGCCTGGGCTCCAAGTTACAAAGTACCAATCAACTATGGCTTAAGCCTTTGCTACTCAAAGTGAGGTCCACAGAGCAGCAGGGTGAACATCACTAGGGAGTGTTAGAGATGCAGAATCTCGGGGCCCAGCCCACACCCACTGAATCAGAATCTACTTCTAACGAGATTCCCAGGTAATTCAAATGCACGTTACTCATTCTTATGCACACATGTACAGCCATGCGCCACAAAATGACGTTTTGGTCAGTGACCAAATATATATATAAGATGGTGGTCCACATATAAAATGGTGGTCCCATGAGATTATAATGGACCAGAAAAATTCCTGTTGCCTAATGCCCCATAATCATCATAATGTCACAGAGCAATGCATCACTCACATGTTTGTGGTGATGCTGCTGTAAACAAACCTACTGTCCTGCCAGTCATAAAGAGTGTAGTACATACTATTATGTACATTACAGAACACTTAATAATGATAGTAAATGTCTATTTTACTGGCTTATGTTTTTACTATTCATAATTGTTTCAAAGTGTACTTTTTCTACTTATGAAAAAGTTTACAGTAAGACAATATGCTACATTATGCCAAGCTGCAGCCTCATATATCTTGTGTTTATCGCATCTCTTGATTCCATCATTTTTTTTTTGCGCTTGATTTAATCTCGTGTTTTTTTGTTCATCATGGCCCAGAAGCATACAAAATCAACTGCTAATGTTGCCAGTAAGAGGCCACATAGAGACTTAGAAATGAAATTAAAAGTTATTAAGGACTACGAAGGTGGAAAATCATTGATGGTTATTGCTCATCAGTCAGGCATGTCCCATTGCACCACAGCTAGGATCTTGAAGAACAAGAGCACAGTGACAGAAGCTATTGAAGGATCTACTTTTTTGAAGGTGATGAGACTGACAAAAATTTGGGAAGGGCCTAAATCAGACCTGGAGAAATTTCCATTGACCTGGATTGAAGACCAGACACAGAAGTGTAGCCCTCTCAGTACCATGATGATCACAGCCAAAGAAAAAATGTGCACATGGTGTTGAAAGGAAAGGCTGGACTCTACTATCATGTTGAACTTAGTGCTAGCTCTGGGTTGTTCAAATGATTCAAGAATCGTTGTTCATTGCATAACGTGAAAGTGAGAGTTGAGTCTGCAAGTGCTGATGTGAAGGCAGCTGGAGAATTTTTGGAAACTCTAGATTAGCTGATTGTGGAGGAAAATTACTTGCTAGAGCAAATATTCAAAACGGAGGAAACTTCCCTGTTCTGGAAATGGATGTCTAAAAGGAGTTTCATCCATAAGGAGGCCAAGACAATGCCATGTTTCAAGGCTTCTAAGGACAGGATAACAGTCCTGTTTGTGGGGCAGTGTCACAGGGTACAAACTGAAACCCTTTGTGATCTGGCACAGAGAGAACCCCAGGGCCTTCAGACACATCAGTAAGCTCACACTGTCAGTGCACTACAGGAGCAGTGAGAAGTCATGGATGACCCAGCTCCTCTTCTAAGATCTTCTCAGAAATTGCTTTGGAGAATAGAGAAGTATTGTTTAGAGAATAACACACCTTTCGAGATTTTGTTTGTTGTTGATAATGCTCCTGGACAGATTTCTTTTACTGGTGATCTTCATCTTAATATCAAAGTGGTATTTCTCCCTCAGCTTCTTTCTAATTTTTATGGATAAATAAAGGCAAATACATGTGATTTTCTAAACAAAGTGAGAATTTTAAAGAGATAAATGAACTTGACATGTTTACTTCTCTTATTGCAGACATTTAATATTTGTCAGAAAAGCACCCAGCCCTGGGCAAACTTTACTTAAGGACAATATAAAATAAAAAGTATTAATTACATCTGTCCCCACAAGGAAAAAAAAAATTATGTAGTTGTGCCGGGAAGTCTTGGGCTCCATTTAGGGGATTTTCCTAAGCAATTCCAAGAATGACATTTTAGGACCTAGGTCTTTGTCCTCAAGAGTGCTTGAACATCTTTGGATTCTTTTACATGGGGAAGAGGAGTGCATGCTCATTCTGGCCTTTAGAATGCTCATTATGTTTGCCTGTTTGGTGAAGACTGGATTAGACAGGGATGATGCTGGAGACCAAAAGACCAATTAGGTGCCTACTGCAGCATCACAGAGGCGAAATTGTGACAGCCTAGATGAGGAGGTGACCTAAATAAACAGGGGTGAGGGTGGAGATCAACAGATGTTTTGGAGATGAAACTGGCAGGAGTTAGCAATAGGCTGGACATTGGAGGTGGAAACAGAAAAATGTAGAATGATTCTCTGGTTCTTGCCACTTGTAGAGGGATCACAGAAGCAAGAGTAGGTTGGGAGAGGCGGTAAAGGGTTCCACTATGAACATGTGGAGTTCAAAGTGCCTGATGTACATCCAAATGTAAGTGCCCAATAGGCAAATATACACAAGGGTCTGGAGTTCCAGACAGAGGGCTGGGCTGGAGGTGCAGATTTGGGAGGCTTTAGCACAAAGCACTTGTGACCAGGGAGTGACTAAAAGCACCATCAAGGAGAGATAATGATAAAAGGATACTAATGAACAATATTAAAATAATATTTTTAAGTTAAAACAATGGAAAGAGAATCAGATCAAGTCTTAGGTCAAATCTAAGATTGACATCCAAGGAGTAGGGAAATTTTCTAGAAGAGCTATGCAGCAACTGGATATTATCGGCGCAAAGATCTGTGACTTCAACTCTAGAGGCAATAGTGAAGTCAGTTTGTGTGGTAAAAATGGAGGTTTCCTCCTTTAGAGGAAAGATTTAACCGTCACAGAGGATAATGCGGGAGAGAATATGTAATAGACTTTGTGGGTTCTTGAGTCCTAGTGACTCATTTGTTGGATTTTGGGGTCAAAAGCTCTATCAGTTAACATTAAGATGGCTCTCTCTTCCCCTATTGTCCCCTACACCTCACTTTGCCTCTTCTTTGTGATTTCCTTAAAATCTCTGGGTTAACAGCTCATGTGCTCTTCTCGTGACATTTCCTTTCACTTTCAGTTTGTCACTAATCAACCCACTCCATCTTCCTCCTGAGGTTTTGAGTGAGTCTGGAAGGTAGGAGAGGAGACAAAGGTGAAAGCAGAGCTGGTAAACATGAGAGCCAGGTCCTGTTGGGCTTTCCAGAGAGCCGTGTCTTTGTGGGATACAGTAATCTGTGTGGGAATTGTTAGGTTGGGAGCTATGGTTCTCTATCTTTCATTAAAGCTTGTAAAAAATCCCAAGTGGGTGAGAAGGGTGAAACATGGAGGAAGGTGTCACCTTTTCTTTAACAAATTCAGTTCAGTCAAGTCTTATTACTCAATGGGAGACAGATACAAAAATATCAGCATGAACTAGATGCTCTCTGCTTTTAAGGAGCTTAAATTGCAGATCATACTGTAGGGGAAAGTTAGACAAATCCTTTGTTAGAAGCATAAAAAAGAATTATCAGATAAGTCAAACCAGTGTGATTGGGACATCTCCATAGAGATGATCTTTAAACCAGTCTTTAAATATTTTGACAAGTGGGCACTGGAGGGCAATATAATTCCAGATGGAGGAATGCCTTGAACAGAG
Source organism: Equus asinus (assembly GCF_041296235.1). Lineage (NCBI taxonomy): Eukaryota > Metazoa > Chordata > Mammalia > Perissodactyla > Equidae > Equus > Equus asinus. The sequence goes on along the minus strand of NC_091792.1, from coordinate 81,953,837 downwards.
AGGGGCAACGCAGGGCACGTTTAGACTGGAGGTAAAGTGTCTGAAGGGATGCAACCTAGGGGGGTAATTTTAAAAATCAGGTAGGATTTAATTATATATTACTTCAAACACCATTTTAAAGAGTCTGCATGTCCTTTTACAGAGGAAGGAGGTCACTGAAAGTTCTCAGGATTAAAGTGAAAGGATCAAAGCTCTATTTGATAAAACGCCCCCAGCCTTGTACAAGAAGATTGTGAGGTGTGTCTGTGTGGAGGGGGGGAAGTAGGACTTCTTCCAGTAGAAATATTCCTTTAAATAGGAAGATATAAATATTCAACATTAGAGTGATGGAATCAAAACAGAATTGAAATGGAAAAGGAGACTGTGCTCAAACTCCTGATTATTATCAATGCATTTTAATGTTGGGGTGTAGGCAGCAGTGCTTTTCTTAGGTGGAAGAAACGGGTGATCAGGAAAGGGAACTAGAACTTGTTGAGAGTTTACAAGTCACTCACATTTCACAAATACCACCACTGAGTCCTCACCACGTACTTTAAAGTAGTTGTAATTTTTCTCCATTCTCCAGATAAATTGGGGCTCAAGTAGATTCAGTAACTTTCCTGAAGTCACATGGCTGGAAAAGAAGGAAAGCTGAGAGTCAAACTTAAATCTGCCTAACTGACAGGTTATTATTATAATGTTAAAAATATTGAAATTCTTTCCAAATGGGAGATTTTTCTTTTTTGAGCAACAGGGCTAGGAGATGGCCAGAAAGAATAGGGAGACACAGCTGTAATTTATTCCAGGTTTACAGTAGTTTCCTGTGAATGCTAGTTTATAGGCAATGTTAATTTCCTCCTCAATAATCAAACACAGTGTTAGTTTTCTCCTATGGGCAGTATTCATTAAACAGACTACTGTAGCATACCAGTTTTTGCTTATCCAAGTAAATACTTCACCCTGCTTATCTTAGGTAGCTCAGGCTGCCATAACAAAATTCCCCAGATGGGGTGGCTTAAACAACAGGCCTTTATTTCCTACAGTTCTGGAGACTGGAAGTCCAAGATCAAGGTGCCGACCGATTCCATTCCTGGTGAAAGCCCTTCTCCTGGCCTGCAGATGGCCACTTTCTTACTGTGTCCTCACATGGCGGAGAAAGAGTGAGCTCTCTCGTGTCTCCTCTTATAAGGATACCAATCCTATCAATAGGGCCCCACTCATGACTTCATTTACCCTTAATTACTTCCTTACTCCAAATGCAGTCACACTGAGGGTTAGGGATTCAGCATGAATTGGGGGGGAGGGGACACACAATTCAATCCATAGCACTACATATAACAAAGTTCAAAAATAATTCTTCTATTATGTTCATTATTCAGCAAAACGAACAAAACAGCCATGGCTTAAGGGAAAATACACCTAAGGAAAACTAGACAATATTATCATTTGATTGTGAAAGTTGCCTTATCACAATTTAAAACCAACCATTCAAAACAAACTCGGACACTACGCATCATTTCCAGCCAGGTCGGGCCAGCAGCAGACAGTGTTCTCGGCTAATGTCATGATGGAAATTATGAACACAGTTCAAAGCTTTCTTTATTAATATGACATTGGATTTTTGAAAAGTAATACATGTTTATTGTAGAAATATAAAATACTGATAATAAAAAGAATGAAATACAACAACCCAGAGATAACCATGAATAGCATCTGGATGTATTTTCTTCCAGAATTTTTTATACACATAATTTTATACAATTTGTACTCTTCATTACTTTTAAAATTCATGTCACAATAGTTGTGAAAATATTTCATGTTGGCAAATGTTCTTCTATGACATTTTAAATTGCTTAAGGCTATTTTATAATATGGATAAACCATAACATAAGAAATATGTAAGAATCTCTGTTTCCCACATTCAAGCCCAAATTGAGTATTTTCAGTCTTTAAAAATCTTTGTTTATTTGATTGGTTTAATTTTCATTTCCTTAATTACTGAGGCTTAATTTTTATGCACTTATTGATCAGTTGTTTTTCTTCCACAGATTTCTAATTCATTTCCCTTGCCTATTTTTTGAAGGTTTTCTCTTTTTCTTACCGATATGCAAGAAATAATTGCAGAAAATATATTAACAATTTATATTTAATTTGCAAACTTTTCCAAGCTGTCATTGGCAGTTAAAAATTTTCTAGGTCATTTTTTTATCTTTAACATTAATCTTCCATCACTAGTGGAGTAGATACATATAAATCCTAACCTTTCTGGTACTAAATGCTAAATACTAAATATTTAGATATATGGAATGAGGTAGGAATATGATCAAGTACCCTAGTACAAATTATTGACTTATCTGTCTTTTTTACATTGATTAAAATGTCAACTTTATTATATACTAAATTCTTATGCATATTTGGGTCTATTTATAGACTCCCTAAATTTGTTCTGCTGGGTGGTCTGCCTATTACTAAGAAAGGTAGTTTTATTTTTAACTTCATTTTTCATTTGTATGTCAATGGAATACAGAAATATACTTCTTTATTGACTCTGCATCAGTGATCTTTCTAAATTCATTTATTAGTTTTAATAATTTGAAGATTCTTTTAGATTTTCTACATATATGGCCTCTCAGAATAATGAAAGTTTTATTTCTTCCTTTCTAATTCTTAAACATTTTATTTCTTCTTTTTACCTCCTTGCACTGACTAGGGCTGCCAGTAAATGTTGAATAGAAGTTGTATTTAAATGAGTCAACCTCAATAATCAATTATTAAGTAGGATGTTCACTGTGGGTTGATATATAGATACGCTTTATCAGAATAAGGAAGTTCCTTTGAATTCATGTTTTGTTAAGAGTTTTTTTCATAATTGAAATTTGAGTTTTATCATGCTTTTCTGCATCTATCAAGATCATCATATAACTTTCTCCTTTTTTTGTTAATGTGATGAAATACATTGATTTTCAAATACTTAACCAACTTTGCGTTCCTGAATAAATCTACTTAGTCATGGTGTATTATCCTTTTTATATTATGCTGAGTTTATTTTGTTTAGAATATTTGCATCTATTTTTGTGAGCATATTGGTCCCTAATTTTCTTTTTGTCTGTGATGTGCTTACCAGATTTTGGTATTATTATAGTCATGCTGGTTTCATAACATGAGTTGGGAAATGTTCCTTCTTTTTCTGTTCTCTGGAGGAGATGTGACTAAGCATCAGAAAAATGCAAATCAAAACCACAAAAGATATCACTTCACATTTATTAGGAAGGCTATTGATTTAAAAAAAAAAAAGGAAAAGACAAAATAAGTGTTGGTGGGGATGTGGAGAAGTTTTAAACCTTGTGTACTGCTGGTGGGATTATAAAATGGCACAACTGCTATGAAAAATAGTATGGCAATTACTCAAAAAATTATAAATAGAACTACCATATGATCCAGCAATTTCACTTCTGGATATATATCCAAAGGAATTGAAAGCAGAGTCTCAAAGAAATATTTGTACACTCTTGTTGATAGCAGCTCTATCAGGTGGGAGCAAACCAAATGCCCATTGACGGATGAACAGATAAATCAAATGTTGTGTACACATACAATGGAATACCATGCATCCTTAAAAAGGAAGGAAATCTTGTCTACAAGATGGATTAACTTTGAAGATATTATGCTAGCTAAAATAAGCAAAACGCAAAAGGACAAATACTGTATGATTCCACTCATATGAGGTATCTAAAGTAATCAAATTCATAGAAATAGAAAGTAAATGGTGGTTACCAGGAGTCAAAAAGGAGTCGTTACTTAATGGGTATAGAGTTTCAGACTTACAAGATGAAAAAGTTCTAGAGATCTGTTACACAACAATGTAAATAGACAACACTACTGAACTGTGCATTAAAAATGGTTAAGATGGTAAATTTTATAATATGTGCTTTTTATCACAATAAAGAACAGATTCAACTTTTTGTCCCAGCAAACTTCTAGATGTCTAAGAGGAAAAATTCATTGGATGGGATTAACAGCAGATTAGATGCTACAGAAGAAAGATTAGTGAATTAAAAGAAAAACCCAAGAAAAACTATCCAAAATTAAACACAGAAAACAAAAATAAAGAAAGCATTAGTGAGAGGTGAGGTAACTTCAAGAGGCCTAATACATGTGTAATTGTCACCCCAGAAAAAAAAGTGGGGGCAAGATATAATTTTTGAAGACATAATGGTTGACAATTTTCTATATTTGATGAAAACTGTAAACCTACAGATCCAAGAAGTTCAGGAAAAAAACCCAAGTACAGGAAACATGGAGAACATTATACCAAGGTAAATCATAGTCACATTGATCAAAATCAGTGATAAAGGGAAAATTTTGAAAACTGCTGGAGAATAAAATTGGTCTGTTCAGAAGACCAGAGATAAGCAAGACATCAGATTTCTTGTTGGCAATAACAGGAGAGAATAAAGTGGAGGAATGTCTTTAAAGCATTAGATGAAAAAAAATATTTCAATCTAGGATTCTATACTCAATGAAAATATCTTCCCAAAGGTGAAATAAATAGTATTTTCAGCACATAAAGGCTGAAAGAATTAATCACCATCAGACCCAATATTAAAGAAAATCCTTCAAGCAGAAGGAAAATGTATAGTGACAGAAACAAGATCACTGACTACATCAAATGGAGGACAGGAAGGGGTAAGAATGGAGATTATCAAGGAGCACAAGGGTCTTTCGGGGATTATGGATACGTTTTTATCTTGACTGTGAATATGTATAAAAACTTATCCAATTGTACATTTTATATCTGTGTAGTTTATTGTTCAATTGTAATTCAAAAAAGCTCTTTAAAAAGGCTACATACACATTATGTGGTTGATCAAAGCAGTCTTTCTTTCTTACTCCTCTAACAGTCATTGGGTTGGCTTTATCTTCCTGTATTCAGCTGTATCCATAGTTCCATAACAGAGCAAAGAAAAAAAAACAACTTTAGTCTGCAATAAGAACATCTTTGATTAAAGCATGGAATTGTAAACTCAGCTTTTTAAAACATTATAAAATTAAACATCAAAGAGGCAATCTTTCTTATTTCCTTTACAAAGGAAAGAAAATTTTTTTATACGTGACTTAAGAGGGCACAAATGAGTTGTGGGAATGATACTAACTTCCACTGTGTGGAGAAAGCCAGATTTCAGTGAAGGAAAACAAAGTCAACTTGTGCAAAGAAGCAGATAAAACAACAAAGGGGAAGTCCACGCTGAGGCCAAGTTCCGTTCCTAGGTCTTATTATTGGCAAGGCCTAGGTGCCTTCCTACCCTGTTCATTGGTTGTTTATCCTTCCTTGAATTCCATGAGTTAACAGATTCTCAGTTTGTCATGGACATCTGTTTTATTTAATCTAGAATATTCCACTATTTCTTCTTTAGAAATTAAATCCCCTTCATTTGGGAATTACCCTTCCCTGACTCCATTTTTCTCCAAAGGAGCTGCCTCTGCAACACCTTGCCCATGGAGATGAGCATAAGACCCAGACCTCGCCAGTCACAGCATCACCTCCTTCTGGCCAAGGATGTTGGCCCAGGGTTAGGTGCATGAACCCAGCTATGCTTGTTTGAGCTATTCTTTGGATTTTTAAGCAAAGATTCTTAGAGAGGGAAGTTTTCTTTCTTCTGGGTCTGCTATGCTTGGATGACATGAGTCCTGAGCTATCTGTATCCTAATCACCCCCTGCACAGGTAAAGCAGGCCTGCAGTGGGAGGGAATGACAACCAGATGGAGAGTTGGTGAAGAGACACTGAGAGTGGGTTTCTCTCACTCTCAACTGGAAAGATCTCACCGTCTTGACAGATTGTCATCAGAATGCCACAAGATAGTTACTATTATAAAACTTTTTCCCACATGAAGAAATTGAAGCTAAGGGAGCTTAAGTAACTGTTCCAAAGGTCAAACAGTTAGTGGCAGAATGGGAATTTGAACTCTAAACCCACAGTTTTCCCGTCATACCACCTCGCTTCCCACAAGTTCATTCCAGATGAACAGGGTGTGTAATACACCTTGGGCACTGTTTTAGGAAAAATCCCTGTCCCTGTGTGACTTGCATCCTACTGAGGGCTTACAGAGGAGAAACAAAATAAACAAGTCAATTACACAGTAAGTTAGTGATACATTCTGAGAAGAAAAATAAAGCTTGGAAGGGGCACAGAGATTCCTGGGAGAGGATGTGCATACAATTTCAAATACAGTGGTTAGGGAAGACCTCATGTAGAATATTCTGCTTCAGCATAGACTTGACAGCGTTGAGGGAGAAAGACCCAAAACTCTCTGAGGGAAGATCATTCCAGGCAAAGGGTACAGTGAGGTGGGAGTCTGCCTAGCAGGCTCGGGAGTTAGTGAGGGACCGACCGGTGTGGATGGGGCACCCTGAGCGAGACAGGGAGTGAAAGGGAGGAGGTCAGAGAAGCAATAGGGGTGTGGTAGTGTGCGTGTTGAGGCCACGTGAAGATTTCAGCTTTTACTCTAATTGAGACAGAAAGCCACAAGAAGGTTTTATGCAGAGGCCTGAACTGATCGAACAGATATTTTAACAGGATCCTTCTGTCTTTGGTTGAGAATAGACTGCATGTGTGTTGGTGGGGAGGGGAGCAGGAAGTGGAGGAAGCAAGAGTGTACGAGAGCTGAGTCAGGGAACTTCAAACACAGGAGAGAGTTGGAGACTGTGATAACTCTGACGCTAATTTTGTGATGGAAACTCAGGGAAAGGAGAGACCGATGTGAACTGGAGTGTTCAGAGAGAAGCAACTGGCGGGGATATGAGGAAACAAGACTCTAGCTCTGCAAAGAGAAGAGGAGCAGGTGTGAGGAGCCAGGAGAGGTAGAGGGGGGCACAGTTGTGATCATCTCTCCCACACACAGAGTGCCTGCTCTGCATCAGGCTGTCAGCTCAGCACTTGGCAGACGTAGTCTCTAATAGCCCCACAAAGCTATTGTTACCGTCATTTTATAGATGAGGAAATTCAGACTCAGTAAAGCTGAATAGTTACCAAAAAAATGGAGAACATAAGGACCCTTTCATTTCCCTTATAGGTAGAAAATCATTACTATGCTTGGTGCTAAACTTTTTTAAACCTATATTGAATCCTATAAATTCAAATTCCTTAATATTCTGCTTATTTCTAAATGGATTTTCCATTCAAGACAGCAGGAGTGTCACAGAGCACAATCTGCTGGACCTCCACAGACCGTGCTGGGATGGGTTGCCATCTCTGCACCCTGCTCAGCCTGGTCAGAGTCCAGGAGTCCTTGATGGAACTGGGACGTTTACTCTGGAGAGGAAGAGGCTTGGGATGAAGGTGGGGAAGACAGTTGACAGCTAGCTTCAACCATCCAAAGAAGGGCTGGCATGTGGAAAAAAGATCAGACTTGTTTTTTAGGGCCTTTGAGGCAGAGCCAGGGCAAAGTGAGGGGTTAGAAAGAGGCAGTTCAGCTTGGCATGATGAACAACTTCCCTAGGCTGGCTGTGGAGCAGTAAAACATGCTTATGGGCAGGTTGGGAGATGTCCTGGCTGAGATTATGCAACCCTTTAGCAGATCGCCGTGGGGAGAAGTCCAACACCAGATGGGAGGAGTGATCCCAGTAGATGATTTCTAAAGCTCTTCCCATTGGAGTTCAGAATCTGCCAGTTGTTGTGGGCACATATTCTTCCCTGAACTTTTCACTGCAAGTAGCAGAAAACTGTTCCTTCCTTTCTAGAGCTTACTAATGAAAGGACATATCTGCTGTTGGAAAGCAGGGTGTCTCACTGAAAGAAGCCAAAGAAACTATACCAAGAAGAGATCATGGGTTCCTATGTCTTTTCCCATCTTTGAACCAGCCAGCTGTGTGACTTTATTCTCTACCTCTCTTACTTATAAAATAAGGAGGTTGAATTTGAAGAAATTTAAGGTCATTTCCAGCTCTCACAGCCTATAGTTCTATTATGCTTGTTAACACTGTCTGCCTCATGCTCACCACATATTATTGGTTCAGTTTTCCTTCCCATAAAAATCTGTGCATTCCAATTTTGTTGGGTTTGGTTTATTTTAAGATTGAGGATTTGGGGTAATTTCTCAGCCTTATCATATAAAAGTTGGATAGCTCAATATTTTTCATATAAAAGATGCCACACAGGAGGCTCAGGGCTAGTGGGATGTGACTTGGGAGTGTCAGAGGAAGTAGTGATGAGAGGATAAGAATGACAGAGATTTTCCTCTAAGGTAAATCGAGTTCACAAATAGAGCTGTCATGTGTACAACAATAGTGCAGATGGACTCAATGAAAACAAGCATTCATATCAGCATCATTGATTTCCCTGTCCCCTCCTTGCACAGCACCTGTGAAAACTTTAATTAAATGTGTATGAGAATGATTTCTCCACTTCATGACTCACCCTGAAGTTGAGCCTGTGATCCAATTGAGGCCTCAGTTTTATTGGAGAGGTTATGAAGTCCAAAGGGCTCTGCAGGTGAAGAGCTAAAGAAGCAAGCCCCTCCATCAGGAACTCCTCCTCCTCACAGACTCCTCGCAGCTTCTCCGCAGTTCTCCTTTAGCCTCTTGGAGGGACTACTGTCTGGCTCTGACCACAAGGGCTCAGAGAGTGTGAAAGTCCACTGATGCCTGATTATCTTCCCTAACTTTTCTGCATCTCATCATTACCCTAACAAGGAGATGGGGATGAGATTGCACCCATTTTACAGACAGGAAACTGAGCATCGTCTCTAAGGAAGATGATCACTCGGACCTTTCCTCTTTTTCTTTGAAACTCCAAATGTGTCTACTGTCCTTTCCTACCCATCCCATACATTCCTGTATACACAGAAGGCTCGGAGTTGCTAATGATGAAGGCTCAACTCTGAGTTGATGGGATTTCAGGCAGAGAGACTTCACTCTGGACTATCATCTATGAAAGGATCCTAGGAGGTCATAGGCAAGTCCTAAGGGCTGTTACTGGTGGGTTAAATGGGAGCTGTCCTAAGCTGTAGCGACAGCCTCCCACTCTGGTCTTCCCAGGCCTTTTATCAGGGAACCTCTCAGATCTCAAAGGAGGGGGCACTGGGTGCACCGTGGTCCCAGCAGATGAGGACATGGTATTGTGAGGTCTCCTTGTATGAATTTCTGTGTTTTATAAGGTTCTGAATCCCTCCACTTTCCCTTCTAGGGAGAAGAGGTATGGCAGTGGAGAAGATGCCCTGCCATACCAAAAGGCTTTTCCTCTCACTAGTATTCTCAAGGCCGTGTAGTCTAAGATGTAAGGGATAGGACTAGGAATATCTCACAGGTGAACTGGGGTGGGGACCCACTGAAATGTTTATTCACCTAAAAGGGTCTCTTTAGGGCTGAGTACTCTATAGGCTATACCCCAAGCATATAAATAAGCAAGACAGGCATGTAACATTTAGAACTTGACCCACCATTACTATCTGTGCAGCAACTGCACATCTGTTAGGTGGGGGATGGGGAGAAATAAGCTGAAGTAGCCAATGTATTGCATCAGGTCTCCTGCACTAAAGGTAGTAAGATTCACTCTCCCTTTAGCTCACTGGAGACTGAGAGTGCCAAGTTCTCCTACCTTCTCTTGCATTACCTCCCAGGGCTGCATTGATTAGCCCTCATCCCATTCATGTGATGATGAAGAAATACTAAGACTCCCCAGGAACAGTCTCCCTCTCTCTCCCAATTGCTACACAGGGACATCAAAGTCATAAGCATCCAAAAGCTCAAAGGCCAGTAGAAAAGTTCTTTCACCCTGATAGAGTTGTGTGCGTATCTCCCGCATGTCCCTGTGTTCTCAGAAGGGCATTGCCTCCCCCACTCCCAATCTCGTCAACCCTGAAAAACTCCTCCTTACTTAGCCAAATCCATGTTCCCAGCCAGGAGAAGGAGTCCGGTTCTTTTCCTGTATACAAGTTTGTGCAAAAAAACCCCAGTCCAATTTAGCTCTCTATCACAGTGCCTTTTACCATGTGGTAAGCAGCTGAAGCCAAAAAGGACCTGAAGCACCCATGTCCACATACAATAAGCACATATCACTCTTCTGCTATGATCAAGGAAAAGGGAACCCTTTGGTTCTCTTGAGACCAATGCCATGTCAATTGAGACTACTGCAGCCATTTCTTGAACATTCTTTTTATTACTCCTGAACTTGAACATTACTTTTGCGCTATACAAAGTTTTCTTAAATCCCACATCCCACCTAGGGAGTACCCAGTCTACAAGGAGGGCCCTTCTTTCAAAGGATCTCTGACGACAGGCTCTGATACTCACTTGTTAAAACCGAACAAAGTTTATCCTACTGATTTCTACCATATTTCTGAACTTTGGGTAAATGAAAGCTCATCTAATTATACACAAGATTAACCATTAAAAGTTCATGGTTAATGACAGAAATGCTTATGTTCTTGATTCTCCCTAAAACTGGATTGTGGATGCAAAGTTCAAGAGAGGACTCAGCCAAGGCTAGCTCTGACATGAACCTCAAACTCAGTGGGTTACCTAACACTGAGCCTGTGACAGCTATAGAACTCTGATAACTGAATGTGGTGCTTCTATCTTCCCAGACTCTGAAAAACGTCTTGTATAAAAGAGTTATCCTGAAGATGATACTCAAAGTAGTGCCATAAAAAATACATAAAATTTCAAACTTGGTAGTCAAAGAGCAAGAATTTTTATTCCCATTTTTCAGAGAACAAAACTGTGTCAAATGAGAAGAAAGATCTAGCTACATAACAAGTGGTGGGAGCGCTTTGAGAAGCTGTGGAGCCAGGTGCCCTGTTTAGAGACCCAAGTCTGTTTATAGATTAGCGGGTTAACATGGTAGAGAAAACAGATCTTTTTGTCCCAGTACTTTGCCTCTTCAAGACACAAATCTTGTCCTTTTAAGAACTGCATTAGTCTACAGCTCTGAAAAAATATATAAATTCGTATACAATTACGTTTAAATTATAAAAGGGGAGGCGGTGATCACAAAGTCAATTGCAAATTTCACGTTACTGTTAATTCCTCTACAGAATACTGGTTTATCAAATTTCAAGACTTACTCCATTGGTTCTTGATCTTAGAGGGCCCTGAAGCTTTGAGAAGGGCAAAACAAGGGTGAAGAGCTAGCTGGGAGGTTAAATAAGCATGTGTCTTTTTCTGGACAGGACCGCAGAGGCTGACTAGAAGGTCAAGTTGCTTCTATTTTGTTTGTGCTGTATAAACTCAGTGTGGTAACCTCAGATATTTTCTGCTGATCAGAAGCTGGGTGACAATGTGTGGTTTTAATTAATAATAATTACTTTAAAATTATGTTTGGTAGACAAACTGTCTCAAAACCCGAAGTCCATGAGGGGGTGGTAATAATGAAAGGAGCATAGATTGTGAATCGTTAAAGAAACACCAGTAACAGAAATGGTCAGGTCGGCCAGTCTTTGGTTGGTGAACAATTTCACCAGCAATTCTCAGGCACCTTTGGATTAGCCTCATTTGTCCCTAAATACTTCAAAGGGAGTTATAAATGACTAAATATTCCCTGGGACCCAGACGAAGCACTGTGCTAAGGACTGGGGAGAAAATGAGGAATGAGGCCTATGTCCTGTGCTTGAGACCCTCTGCTGCGGAGACCAGCTAGGCAGCCTGCTGAAGGGGTGGACGGAATTAATACACAGAACACGTCTATATAATAGACACAACACATTCTATATTATTTAATGGGACAGGGGACCATCAGCCTCTAGGACTGAGGTGACATCCCTCTGATCGCCACGTATTTATTTTCAGGCCAAAAAGTGTAAGTATAGCAGGAATTCCTGCCAGCAGGAATATGCAAGTCAAAGCTCAGCAGTTCTAATCTTCCCCCCTTCAATGTACCCTGGCCGTACACAAGGCCATTCTCTGAGGGAGTATCCTGGGAACAAACAATCTGGCAAGTTATGCAGACGGCATACTGTTCCTGCAAGGGCCCAGTGTTCTTAAGCCCCTTGCCTTCATGTTTGATAAGATACTACCTTCCGGTCTTTGATTCCAAAACACAATCTAACACAGTAATTTATGGGAATCAGCAAGTTGCATATTTTTCAGTCACCCATTTTGTAATTTGTTCTTGCTAAGCTTAAAGCCTTGCAATAATGTTGCTATGCTCTCCTGCAACAACCTCTGCCTGCCTGCCCTCAGGAGGCTGATCCCCACAGCTGGAATGCCAGGCCTCCCTAGCCTCTGGGATTCAGCTGGGTCAAGACAAAGCACCTGCAGAAGGTCAGAGGGCAGGAGGAGAGAGAGGCTGGGTCTTCCTTCCCTGTCCTCCCCTTTGCCCGCCTGGTCTGGCAGTGAGTGTCCTCTGCTACGGCCACAGCTCCTCAGGCAGCCCCTATGCTGGGCTCCAGCTCTCACCAGATTCTAGAGCTCTCCTTGCCCTTGCCCTTCAGGCCTAGAAGTAACAATAGTTTCCCACTGAAATGAGACCTTGGATACTTCATCACCCCTTGTTAGAGTGTCTAACCCTGCCTACACCTCAGAAAAAACTATTTATTAAACTTTTTTCAATTAAACTCAGTTTGATTAAGTCTCCTGTTCCCTGTTAGGATCATGACTGACATAGGTCCTGTGCTCAAGTTGTTCAGCAGACAAGTCAATAAGCAGTGACTGTGCAGTGTGAGCACAACTGTGATGACTATTCTGGTTCCTGGCTTATGGGGGTTGGAAGCTCACCAACATAAGGAAGAAAGAGAAAATAGAAAAATTAAAATTATAGCAACAACCAAAGTAAACACTTAGAGAAAAAGAGAGTACTCAGTTTGGGCACTTAGAGATCACTGGAAAAACTTGGAGTCACAGTAGGAATCGAATAATAACTCTCCTCAATAACTCCCTGAGCCTAGGAAACTGTTTATAAGCTAGAAAATTATTTATACACTGATGGACAGACAATTTTCTGTACATTTGTTCTCATTCCTAAAGCAATTTCTAGGTTGTGCATGAGAAAAGTGGGAGAATGTGATTTATGCAAGTTGCACAACTGGTGCAGCATTTCATTTTGGTGTCTCCATCAAGTACAGAGTTTTCAGCTGTGGTTTCATTTTCCTCTACTCTACTGGAAAAGAGAAATGAACCAGGCAGCTGGAAAAGTGTCCCACAGCACATGCAAAAGGAAGCAGGTAGGGCTGGCCCCGTGGCTGAGTGGTTAAGTTCACACACTCCGCTATGGTGGTCCAGGGTTTCGCTGGTTCGGATCCTGGGTGTGGACATGGCGCCACTCATCAAGCCATGCTGAGGCAGCATCCCACATGCCACAACTAGAAGGACCCACAACTAAAAGTATGCAACTATGTACTGGGGGGATATGGGGAGAAGCAGGAAAAAAGAAACGATTGGCAACAGATGTTAACTCAGGCGCCAATCTTAAGAAAAAAGCCAATACCTTTTTTTAAAAAGAAAAAAGGGAGTAGATATTTCTAATTTCTCCTATCTTAACTATGAACTCTCCCATGACTCTTCAACCTACATACTGTCACCTTCAGCCCACTTCTGAGTCATGCCAAGGAAACCAGTCCTCATGGGATCAAGATCTTTTCATTCATGCATTTGTTAGACATCTATTCTTGTTAGCCTCTCTGCCAGCAGCTGGACATAATGAATAGACTCGTGAAGGAACAATCACATGAACAAAATACTACAATGTAACATGGTACACACAGTGACAGAATCATAGCCAGGTTATTGAGAGTGCAGGGAGATGCTAAGATTGGAGGAGAAGTTCTGGAGAAGTGAAGACTAAACTGAACCCTGAAGGATGAGCAGGAATGTGCTAAAACAAGGGGGCAGGAAGGGAGAAGACGCTAGGAAGGGGAATAGTAAGAGAAAAAGCAAGGAAGAAAAAAAAACCCTGAGTATGGTGGGTGCAAGCATTTTAGTGTTGCCTGAGCATGGTGGGAAGTCAGCTGGCCCATCACAAAGGGCCTTTGATTCATGTTCACATCCTAGAGGCAAAGTAGAGCCCCTTAAAGATTTTTAAGTAAAGGAATGGCATGGTCAGATTTGTCTTTTGGACGTCTCAATCTAGAGACTGAGGGAAGACAAGTCTGAGAGTAATGAGAGAAGAGACAGGGTATACGGAGTTTCCCAAAGTTCTCTTTGTAATTACCTTAGAAAATTTCTCTTTAAGTATTGGCAATTTTACAAAGAATAAGGAAGATTTAGGAAGTCTCACAGATGATGTTTTTGGTGAGTATTGAGTAAACTTATACTTAAAAACTCAGTAAATCTAACTAAAAGAATGTCATGATTCCCAAAGTATTACTAAGCTTGTCTCCAATGAAAGATAAAGCAGTTAAGTCCATGATATTTAAAATCCTCTATCTTGGTTTTCAGGGGAAACAAGCCAGTGAAAGATAAATCCCCATCTTCTTAAGGGAAAAGGTGTAATAAGAGTTCTTGCTCTGATGGAAAGGAGGAGAGGTCATCAATAAGATCGGAGCCCTGGCCATAGAGTACACCTGTGCTTGGCATTATATCCATCTTTTTCAGGTGGTAGCCTGTTCCTTTCACTCCCACTGAACAGGAAGTAACCAGGGCCCCAGAAGAGTTGGTCCACAATGAACAGGGCATTCTCTCTACACCCTACACATCCTGTCCATGCCAGGACAGTGAGGTATCCTGCTCTGAGGCCTGAGGTGAGAGAATGTGGTACAAGGAGGTTAGTGCTACCTCTTCCCTTGCTCTCAAAAAGCTTTCTTGTGTTTTTTGTTTTGTTTTGTTTTTTTCTGCTTTTTCTCCACAAATCTCCCCAGTACATAGTTGCACATTTTAGTTGTAGGTCCTCCTAATTGTGGCATATGGGACGCCACCTCAGAGTGACCTGATGAGTGGTGCCATGTCCACACCCAGGATCTGAACTGGTGAAACCCTGGGCCACCAAAGTGGAGTGTGTGAACTTAACCGCTTGTCCACGGGGCTGGCCCCCTTTTTGTGTTTTAAAGAACAGAAAAAGAGAGTACTCAATTTGGACATTCCTGTGGATGGGCTTGGAGGATTTGGATGAGACAGTCCAAAGCCATTCTACAATAGGCAGGGTTGTGCGTTAGCTGGTTATCGCAGGAATTTGGCCAAGAGGTGAAGGAATGAAGCAGGGAAACCTGCTAACTGGGAAGAAGGAGAGGGAATTGATTGATTCATATTTAAGAAGTAAAACCAAGAGGTCTTGGTGATTCATTAGACGTGAAGACTGGTACAGAGGAAGGAATCAAGCATGATGCCCAGCTTTCCAGTTTGAGTGGATGGTGGGGCCACAAACTAAAGAGGAGAACACAGGAGGTAGAGCAGCTCTGCAGGAAGGAAGGGGTTTAATTTGGCCATGTTAGTTTGAATTACCCATGGAGTATCCATGTGGTTATTCCCAGTAGTTGGAGAATTAATCCATATGGGTAAGGTCAAAATGCTAAGCTAGTTTTAGGGAAAAGTAGTGGGACATGGGCTTTCACGGATATTTCCATTGTGTAAATTTTTAAAAGGAGGAAAATATTCTGGAATAAAGGCAGAGAAACCTCATAATAGAGGTCTCAAAGTGAGGTGTGGAGACTTCAGGGAATGATTAGGTGTTTCCCCTTTCAGGGACTCTTACTATTCCTAAAAGCATTACCTAATGCAGCAACACCAAAGGAACATGCCTGAGCTCCTCTGTGAAAGTCCTTAGTCTGGTAGCCTCTGATATAGACCTCCCAAGTAGGGAAGTAGCCCCGTGTCTTCATTTTACCCGTGTTACAAGCAGAGGAAGTAATTTTAACAACATGGAATATTTCCCATGGTTTAATCAATTAACAAAGCAAGTGGAGGAAAGAGATAGGAATTATTCTTTAAATAATACAAAGCTCAAAAGAGGGGGAAATGGGCTTTCAAGAAAACCATATGTTAAAGTGATAATTTTTAAAATTTCAAAGGGACAACAGCCCAAATTAGGGTAGAATTCTGCCATACCAAGCATCCTAGAAACAGATAGGATGAAATAGAGCCTCCTGATAGTGTTAGGGCTGAGTCCTAGAACCCAGTCCTCTCTCTCTTTCTTGCCAAGTTATTTAATCCTTGGTCAAGCTGACTCACTTGAGAGTTTCTTTCGAATTCCACCAAGTGCTTCCCAGAACCTTCGATGTCTTCCTGGGGAGAGTCTATGCCTATGATTCTCATTTGCCAGAACTAAAGTGCTTAGCATGGATCCCCTATTTTGCAAAGATAAATTGAAAGTGCTTTAGCACTTTTTATTCCTAGGGAGACACTCCTCAGTCTTCTTTTCCAGAGTAAAGAGAAACCAAGAGTCCTCCTTCTCATTAAAGCCTTTGAAAGTTGGAGCTCAATGGGACCTCAGATGTGGAGAGTTTTAACCCAGGCCTTTGGAATCAGGCCACCACATCATGCATTGACTAGAGTTGTAATCCACAATCAGAGCACAATATTTGTATTTCGTGACTTTTTCGTAGGAAAGTTTGTTTCACAAAAGACATTGCTAAATAAGCAGCACTCCATTTGAAGCATGCCAGATAGTTATATAAGTATATGGTTCTTTGCCAAAACTTGCATTGAAATTTATAAAATGCTAGCAAAGGTAAAACATTGCTGTTACCAAATGTGCAATTGAAAACTCAAGCAAATATTTTTAATTAAAATATTGACTTGAATTTTAAGTGAGAGTCTTGTTTATCCACAGTAGAGAAAAGTAAGTCAAAATTTGAAATTAAATATTTGACCACCTAAAGGAGGAGTTGCCAAGAATATATCTTGCTACTTTCTTCAATTCTTTGGCTAATGTGATGATGTATTTAGTGCTTTGGACATGTGACACAGCCAGAATTATATAATCCCCTCAATTCAATTGTTGAATTGTTCAAGAATGTTTGCGTGGTGTCCACTGGGAACAAAATATTCCACTAGATACTTAAGAAAGAATTTGGAGCATGGTCCCTATCTTCTGAAACTTTGCATGTGTAATGAGTTGAACTCTGAGGAAAGGCATCAGTCACTTCTCTGGGCCTGTGGGGTGGCTGGCAATGTCAGAAGAGTAGTCAAAGGAAGTACTAGAACCTAAGGCTGGTTTTCTGGAGTAACAGGGACTTTCGTTTTCCTTAGTGAAAGGAATACCACTCTGTGTGGGAGTAAGGAACAAAAAGATGGACAGATGCATATGAATAAAGGAGATAAATACTATAAACCAGTTTCTGAGTCCAGTTAGCTAATTATTAGAGAGGAACATAGAAAATTTTACATATAAAGAGGAGCAAGAAACAAGAAGGAAAATTCTGGTAGAAAGAACTTTTGCAGACTGGAGTTGAGATCCTGCGGGAAAGAATATTCCTGGGGAAGCTATATGTAGTCATTTTATTCCTCTAAGTAAAAATTATTTCATATAAATCCTGGTAATAATTTAAGAATGTTCTTTTCCAGACAAGTATGTGAGAAAGCTGGCTACTGAAATAAATAAATGTATAAAAATGTCCATTAGGAATTAGCAATTTTCAGGTTCATGAACCTAAACAATATCTTTAATGTTTGGAGGCAAATACCAGCTGGGCTGGCTTTTTTACAATTCCCAGTTAGAGATGGTCAACTTTTCCAAATTCCTGGCCTTTGAACATGTAACTCCTACAACCGGGAGAATTTTGCCCCTCTCTTCACAGGGCTGGCTCCAGCTCATCCTTCAGATGTGAGCTTAAATTGACCTTCTCAGAGTGGACTTCCAAGACACCTTATAGAAAGTTGGAAATTTCTTCCCTTTCTTCTCCTTTTTTCTCTAACACAGTACCTTGATCATTGCCCTATTTAACACATCACAAGTTTAAGCGATATATTTATATGTTTACTTTCTTATTAAATGGGTCTCATATTACACTATATGCTCTGTAAGGGCAGAAACCATGTCTGTTTTATTCACTGCTGTGAGCTGGGTGTTTACCTAATTCAGTGCTTGGTGCATGGTTGAAGTGAAAAAAAATGCTGAATGAATGCTCTTCACACATGATTTAAAAGATGAAAATTCTAGATTATTCTTTAAACATGAAGCAGGATATTTTGTTTAACATTCCTCTAGCTATTTCTTCTCATTTATCCCTTGGTTTAATGTGCAAGAACTCAGTTTGACAAAGCTTTAATGACTAGAAATGAGAAATATACAAAAACTATCAATTTCCAGATTTCTACTTAGAATCAGTGTTTTCTGATGATTTAAAAAACTGTTCCGAGCGATGTCAGCATAATGGCAGAGTGAGCTTTCCCAGCTATCTCTCCCCTCCCCCATACAACTAAAAAGACATTCCTACTCCAACAGAGGACTTCCAAACACAACACAAAAGACATCTGCGAGAGCCACACAGCCATACGACAGAGGGTGGAAAGGCTGGAGCCCCCTCAGAGGAGGTAGAATAGAGTAAGATAAAACTCCACTCCTTCCCCAAAAGACTGGGATCTGCGATTGTGGGCTGCCTCTGACAGGGAGGGCAGGGGGGAGGGGGTGTTCACTTGCAGGAACATCAAAGATCCCTGAGGGCCCTTTCAGCCTATGGGAAAGCCCTTACCAAGCTTAAAGCTAATGCAGGGGTGACCTCATCAAGCCAACACCCCAGGAGAGCAGATAGGAAGGGAAGAGCAAGAAAGCCCAAAGAGCATGCAGAAGAAAGAGCCCCTCCCTGCAACCCACCCAGTGCTGGCTCCACTGTCTGCGATCTTGGTGGAACACAAAGGGCTCAGAATACTTGGCTCTTGACGCCCACTCAGTGATGATAGGCAGTAACTGCAATCAAATAATACCATGATGTGCAAAAACACAGCCACACCCTCTAGCATTATCAAAAATTCTATTAAATCTCCAGCCCAGAGAGAAAATGACAAGTACCCAGAAATCAGTCCTGAGGACACAGAAATATGTAAATGACAGAGAATTCAAAACAGCTATCATTAAAAATCTCAATGAGTTAAAAGAGAATGTAGAGAAACAATTTAACGAGTTCAGGAGCTACTTCACAAAAGAGATTGAAACAATAAAGAAGAACCAATCAGAAATATTGGAGATGAAAGACACCATGGAAGAGATAAAGCAAAATATGGATTCCCTCAACACTCAAGTAGACATCATAGAGGAGGAAATCAGCATAATCGAGGATAGACATGTTGAAATGCTCCAGACAGAGAAGGAGAGAGAACTAAGACTCAAAAGAAATGAAGAAAGTGTCCAAGAAATATCCGACTCAATTAGGAAATGCAACATAAGAACTATAGGTATTCAAGAGGAAGAAGAGAAGGAGAATGGAGCAGAAAGCTTGTTCAAAGAAATAATAGCAGAGAACTGCCCAAAGCTAGGAAAGGAGATGGAAATCCATGTGGAAGAGGCTATCAGATCTCCTAAATATGTCAATGTAAAATACCTACTGCAAGGCATATAATAGTAAAACTGTAAAAAGTCAATGACTAAGAAAAAATATTAAGGGCAGCAAGGCAGAAGAAAATAACCTACAAAGGAACCCCTATCAGGCTTTCAGCAGATTTCTCTGTAGAAATCTTACAGGCTAGGAGAGACTAGGATGACATATTCAAATCTTTGAAAGACAAAAACTTTCAGCCAAGAATACTCTATCCAGTGAAAATATCCTTCAGATATGATGGAGAAATAAAAACTTTCCTAGATAAAAGTTCAGGGAGTTCATAGCCATGAGATGCCGCCTATAAGAAATCCTCAAGAAAGCCCTCATACCTGAAAAAAAAAAGGAGAAAGGGGTTACAAAGCACAGAGTAAGGAGGTAAATAGGTAGACAAAATCAGAAAATTGTAGCTATACATCAGAACAAGTTAGGAAATACTCAAGAATCGCATTAAAGACAAAGGAAAGGACAACACCAAAAACACAGATAATCTTGTCATTTTAATCACAAACTCACAACACAAGATGGAATAAGATGTGAGAAAAACAACTTAGGAGGGGAAGAGGAGAGGGACTGAATCGGTTTAGTTTAAGGAAATAAGAGGCCCTTAGAAAATGGACTATTCTATCTACAAGATTTTGAATACAAACCTCATGGTAACCAGTAAACAAAAAAGCAGAACAGAGACACAAATAATAAATAAGGAGAAAACAAAGAAACACAACATAAAAAACTACATAATTCAATTGGTAGACCAAAATACACAGGGTGAGAAACAAAGGAAATGCAGGAGAACTGGAAAACGAGTGATAAAATGGCAGCATTAAGCCCTCATATATTGATAATCACCCTAAACATAAATGGATTAAATTCTCCAATAAAAAGACACAAAGTGGTGAGATGGATTAAAGAACAAGATCCAACAATATGCTGCCTCCAGGAAAGACATCTCAGCTCCAATGACAAACACAGGCTCAGAGTGAAGGTATGGGAGACCATACTCCAAGCTAATGGCAAACGAAAGAAAGCAGATGTTGCAATACTCATATCAGACAAAGTAGACCTCAAGATAAGGCAGGTAAAGAGAGACAAAGAAAGGCAGTATATAATAATTAAAGGGACACTCCACAAAGAAGACATAACCCTTATAAATATCTATGTACCAACACAGAAGCACCAAAGTATGTAAAACAACTATTAACAAACCTAAAAGAAGATATTAATAATAACACAATAATAGTAGGGGACCTCAACACTCCACTCACATCAATGGATAGATCATTCAGACAGAAAATCAACAAGGAAACAGTGGAATTAAATGAAAAGTTAGACCAGTTGAACTTAATAGACATATATAGAACACTTCATCCAAAAACAGAATAGACATTCTTCTCAAGTGCGCATGGAACATTCTCAAGGATAGACTATATGTTGGGAAACAAGGAAAGCCTCAATACATTTAAGATGATTGAAATAATAACAAGCATCTTTTCTGATCACAATGCCATGAAGCTAGAAATTAATTGGAAGGAAAAATCTGAGAAAGGGGCAAAGATATGGAGACTAAACAACACGCTATTGAACAAGCAATGGATCATTGAAAAAATTAAAGGAGAAATCAAAAAATGTCTGTAGACAAATGAAAATATACCATACCAACTCATATGGGATGCAGCAAAAGCCATATAAAGAGGAAAATTCATTGCAATACAGGCTCACCTTAACAAACAAGAAAAATTCCAAATAGGCCATCTCAAACTATACCTAACTGAATTAGCAAAAGAACAAACAAAGCCCAAAATCAGCAGAAGGAGAGAAATAATAAAAATCAGAGCAGAAATAAATGCTATTGAAACAAAAAAGGTAATAGAAAAGATCAATGAAACAAAGCTGGTTCTTTGAGAAGATAAACAAAATTGACAAACCCCTAGCCAGGCTTACAAAGAAAAAAAAGAGAGAAAGCTCAGATAAATAAAATTAGAATTGGAAGAGGAGAAGTAACAATGGATACCACAGAAATACAATGGATTATAAGACAATATTATGAAAAGCTGTATGCCAACAAAATGGACAATCTAGAGGAAATGGATAAATTCTTAGACTCTTACAACCTCTCAAAGCTGAATCAAGAAGAAATAGAGAATCTCAATAGACCAATCACAAGTAAAAAGATTGAAACAGTAATCAAAAGCATCCCAAAAACTAAAAGCCCAGGGCCAGACGGCTTCCCTGGAGAATTCTACCAAACTTTCAGAGAGGATTTAACACCTATCCTTCTAAAGCTACTCCCAAAAATTAGGGAAGATGGAACACTTCCTAACACACTCTACGAGGCCAACATCACTCTGATACCAAAGCCTGACTAGGACAACACAAAAAAAGAAAACGATAGGCCGATATTGCTTATGAACATAGAAGCAAAAATCCTCAACAAAATGTTGGCAACCCGAATACAGCAATACATCAAAAAGATTGTACATCATGATCAAGTGGGATTTATACCAGGGACACAGGGATGGTTCAACATCCACAAATCAATCAACGTGATACACCACATTAACCAAATGAGGAATAAAAACCACATGATCATCTCAATAGATGCAGAGAAAGCATTTGATAGGATACGACAGCCATTTATTTTTTTTACAATAAAAACTCTTAACAAAATGGGAATAGAAGGAAATTACCTCAACATAATAAAGGCCATATATGACAAACCCACAGCCAACATCATACTCAATGGGCAAAAACTGAGTGCCATCCCTTTGAGAACAGGAACAAGACAAGGAGGCCCACTATCACCACTCTTATTCAACATAGTACTGGAGTTCTTAGCCAGAGAAATTAGGCAAGAGAAAGGAATCCAAATAGGGAGTGAAGAAGTGAAACGCTTGCTGTTTGCAGACAACATGATCTTATATATAGAAAACCTTAAAGAATTCATTGGAAAAGTAATAGAAATAATTAACAACTACAGTAAAGTTATAGCGTACAAAATCAACTTACAAAAATCAGTTACATTTCTATACTCTAATAATGAACTTATAGAAAGAGAACTCAAGAATACAATTCAATTTACAATCACAACAAAAAGAATAAAATATTTATGAATAAATTTAACCAAGGAGGTGAAGGACTTATACAATGAAAACTATAAGACATTACTGAAAGAAATTGATAATGACATAAGGAGATGGAAAGAGATTCCATGCACATGGTTTGGAAGAATAAACATAGTTAAAATGTCCATACTACCCAAAGACATCTATAGATTCAATGCAATCCCTATCAGACTCCCAATGACATTCTTCATGGAAATAGAACAAAGAATCCTAAAATTCATATGGGGCAACAAAAGACCCCGAATTGCTAATACAATCCTAAGAAAAAAGAACAAAGCTGGAGGTATCACAATCCCTGACTTCAAAATGTACTATAAAGCTATAGTAATGAAAACAGCATGGTACTGGTACAAAAACAGGCACACAGATCAATGGAACAGAACTGAAAGCCCAGAAGTAAAACCACACATTACAGACAGCTCATCTTCAACAAAGGTGCCAAGAACATACAGTGGAGAAAAGATAAAAAACTATTCCTAAGTAAGTTTTCCTGGCAAGATAGTAGGAGGCCTTTCTGTTCACTATTTGGCCAATGACAAGCTCAGAAGTGAGAAATTATTCCACAAAGTTTCATAATGAATATTAAATATGTAAAATCGTAACATGTATCATTTGTAAAAATATAATTTACGGAAGCTCTAGGCATAAAGTGGAGTTCATTTCAAAAACTGTGATCTGAGAATATAAATGTTTATTCCTTCTTGAATTTATTTCTTTTGATGTAACTATATTCATATACAACTTTAGATATCCTTATTTAATATGTTGTTTAAATTTGAGATAAGAGACATAAGCATTAATTTGTTTTTTTGTTTTCCATATTTTTCTGGTTAAAAACGCTTTTTTGGGGACAGTTTTCCTTTATCAATTAGGTCCTAGTGTCCTAACTGTAGACATGTCTAATGGATGAGGGAAATGTCTCAAATGATTCTTAGGTGTAGAGTGTACATCTTTATAAGCCATGATGATTTATCAGGACTTTGAGAACTGCCATAGCTGCTCTTGGCTGCTGATGCAGGTACTTCACAGACCAGCTCCATATCCTTTTCAGGTGTTTCAGCTGTGGTGTTTTTTTTTAAACCTCGATTGAGCCTAGATCAACAAACTGGTAAAACAAAAGAAAGCTTTTGACCTTTGGGCTGAAGTCACTTTCATTGGGAAATATTCATTGTGTAACGTGGCTCATATTTACCGGGACATTTTGCAATCTACCTAGGCAGGACTGTCTAAGCTACATGACATCCTTAAATGGAAACCCTCAATTTTTGCTATGTCTACCTTACTTATTTTTCTTATAAAGTGTTTTACGTTTTCATGTGCTTTAATGTTTTATCCACAGCTAATAAAAGCTCAATAACAAAATAAACCTGCCCTCTTGAAAGAAAATATATCACTACAAAATATTTTGTAAAATATTTAAATTTTATTTAGAATTTTTAATGTATTATATACACACAGATATGCCAGTGCAGTTGGACCAAATCTAAAACATTTTTTAAGTGGAGTCATTACTAAGTAAATAAGGACTTAGGGACTAATGGTTCTACTTTATTGACCTGAACACCAGGATACAAATTACAAGGTGATTCCAGCTGCACTTTTATATCTAAGTAGTATAAAAAGGCATATTTCCTGAAATATTAATATATGCTGGCAAATAGTCTCATACACGCTTATAGTACGCTTCTTCCATTTCTCTCAGTTATATAATGATGATTCGTAAAGTTAATCATTGACAAATGTGCCTTTCCCTTAAATCTCCCTATTTCTTTTCTAATCTAATCAAGTAACTTGTATCACACAATGGGCCGATTTCAAAATCTAATGCAAGTTAATCTACGACAAGTGTTTTTAAAAAATATTTACATTTGAATTTTAAAAAACAGTTCCAATGTGTTAAAGGCCATCTGTAAAATGAATATTACTTTAGGAAATACCATACCATATATTTACGTGCTAAATCTGCTCTAAGTGGTGGCAGCTGGTTAAAACTCCTTTTTAAAAAGCTCTATTCCAACATAGAAATCCAAGCATATTTTTTTTCAAGATATGTAACTACAGCCAAATAAAATGTAAATTTTAAATTTTAATGTTGTTGACCAAAGCCCCGGCTAATTCTCAGGTGCTTGTAAGACTCTAAATATTTATTTCAGGGCTGGCCCGTGGTGGACGGTCCACTTCTGGGCAGCCCGGGGTTCACTGGTTCGTATCCTGGGTGCGGACGTGGCACTGCTTGGCACGTCATGCTGTGGTAGGCATCCCACATATAAAGTAGAGGAAGGTGGGCACAGATGTTAGCTCAGGGCGAGTCTTCCTCAGCAAAAGGTGGAGGATTGGCAGTAGTTAGCTCAGGGCTAATATTCCTCAAAAAACTATATATATATTTCATAAAGATTATATCTCTTCACCAAATCCTCTACTTCTGCTTGTATTTGTGAAACAGAGCCGCAGTCCACACAGTGGAGGAAAGTGTGGAAAGGGAAGCCCGGGTCACTACCACATAACACGGATCTCCTGCCACTTCGAATCTCGAAACGTCAGGGCGGTTTGAATGCTGAAATGTAAAACAAGAACAGTTGAAGTAATTGTCCTTCCTATCTGTTATGGCAAACTTCAGGGAAATTCTGCTACTGGAAATTCTTCTGTGCCAGAGGTCCTCACCAGTTAATTTTATTTCTTGCGGCTCTGTGATAAGGGAATCTAAACTGATTCTTGAAGCATCACTCCAATTGCAACAGGCTGACAACAGGAAAGGGATTTTCAGGCCGAGGAGAAAGTATAAATAAGAGTAGGAGAGTGGAAAAGGAAGGCTAATCCAGTGTGTTTAGACTTCTGGATGCATAGGAGACTGTAAAAGTAGATAAGACCTACTCCCTCACTTTAGCCCCAGAGCCCAGCACAGAGGCTGCAGTAGAGTGGGTACTAAATTCTTAGTTGCACATGCCTGGATACCTTAATAAATGAAAATAGATTGTGGTCCAATAGTAAAGGCTTTCAAAACCATGCTGAGGCATTGACATTTTGGAGCAACTTGAGTTTCCGCAGCTTAGAGAAAGCCTGGCTAGTATGGTAGAATACAGAAAGCAGGAAACCTATTATCACGCTGCTGTGTCAACATGTCCTGGTGAGAGATGATTAGACAGAACTAAGGTAACTATCATGGGCAAGGAGAGGGAGGGATGTTGGAGGAGAAATGAGGTTGCATCATTGGGGTTTAGCATCAGTTTGTACGTGGTAGGCAGGAGTGAAGAAGAAGTCAAATGTGATGCTATGGCTTCTAGTTTGTAAAAGAAGAATAAGTGGCATTGTTTGCTGAGATAAGACATACTAGTGGAAGAATTATTTTGGGTTGAAGTTGATGCAAGTGGGACATGCAAGTGGAACTATGCAGGAAGTAGATGGAAATTAAAGAGCTTAGGTTTGTAAATGTCAATTTGGAAGTCACTGCATTAAGGTGATAGTTGAAGCAAAATTCCTGAGAGAGGAATTTATGTTTCTTTGGTCCACAATGAGTAGCTATTTTTCAAGCTGGCCATACTAAGCTATTAGTTTTGCTTAACTGAGTAAACTTGTCTGGGGGGGTTCTGACAGTTTAGCCCATTTTTTTCTTGCTTAGAAAGAATTTAAACATATGTTCATAATACAATGACTCCGTGGTCTAGATCAGATGTAGAGACAAGACACAACATTGCAGAATCACTCAGGCGAAAACTCAGTGAGAATTTGGATCTCAGATTCATGTGCAGTTGCATTTTGCTAATGAAACCCAAATCCATAGCACATAGTGGCTTCTCAGTAAATATTTACAGACCTAGGGAAAGAAACCCCATTTCATCCGGCAGGCAGGCTCTCTGACTGCTGTCCCAGACACCCAGAGGCAAACACCATAGCTGACATTTGCGTGAATTCCTACCCTTGCTCAACCCTCAGACGCAACAAGAGTACTGACAAGAGCATCCAGGTTTACCTGGAGCTTGCCAGCTCTGTCAGAGGAATTCCAGGGTGGGGAAAGGAGCACAGTGTTTGCATTGAGCTTGCATCCTCCTGAGGAGCTTACAAGGTATAGCGAGTTATTTATTTGCTTCTCACGACACTAGTTTCTTCAACTAAGAATGGTAACAAAAATAATACCTTGCCTGCAAGGATCAGAAGAAAGTACATTTGAAATAGCACTTGAGAAACTGAAGTAAGGAGGTTTTGTTGCATTACTTGAAGTGAGCATCTTTATAATGAAATAAAAATAGCCAAGATGAAATCAATCCAGTGCAAAAGTCCAGAGGACTTTTTAAAATGGTTAATATAGACAATGATATACTAAGTCTACGAGGCAGAAGTAATCAGCTATATCAAACTTGCTAGATTAAATAGTCAGAAATAAGATATGAAGGAAACAGGTACATTTATAAATATCAAATTTTAAAAGTAGCCTGTGGGGAGGAGGCAAGATCATCATTAAAAAGGAGATATCTTTGGCCTGAATAAAGCAATTCAAATCCTTCCTTGATTTTTTTAAAATGTAAAACATGGGTTATCAACTGGTCCAGGTCAAATTTCTCTGCCAGGAAATCAGTCACTAGTTTTGGAACATCATCTCTGCTTTTCCAACCTGTAAATAAGCACACATTTTCTCTTTAGACTTTACTAAATAATCTTTATATTTTATTATCTTATATTTGCTCCTCTCTCTCCTACGTTATTACCTTTTACCCACATTGGACTATTCTCAACAGCACACAAATAAGCTTTATTTCTCCCATCTTAAAAAAACAAAGGCAAAAAAATCCCACAAATCTTTCTCGACCCCTTCATTTCCTTTTAGCTGCCCCATATCTCTTCTCCTTTTACATAAAACCTTCTTTACAGAAGGAATTGTCTCCAACTCACTGTTTCCCTTTTCAGTTCCTTTCATACCCATTCTGTCTTGAGCCCACTCAGCACTCTGCTGTTACAGCTTTTGTCAAGGTCACCCATGACACAAACAAGGGTCAACATGAGGCTAAAGCTTGTTCTCTTTGATGCGGGGTCGGTGAGCCGAGGAGTCGAAAGAAAGATTTCTTAGACTCTCAAGATCTGGCAGTAGTGCTCTTTTATTTAGAGAATAGTGTGGAATAGCATGGGGACAGGACCCATGGGCAGTCAGAGCTTCTGCTGCCCCCGCTGGCATGGGGACAGAGCCCATGGGCAGGCAGAGCTGGTGCGTGGGGACAGGACCCACGGGCAGTCAGAGCTCCTGCTGCCCCAGTTGAGGGTTAGAGCTAAATTTAAGGCATAGGTATGTGAGTTATCTCTTTACAAGACAAAGAATATGTAAAAAAGTTAAAATGGTAGATAAGAATCAAACCGGATTGAGTAAATGGCAGAAGTCACCGCTTGAATTTTATCCTCGGCTAAAGACAAAGGAGGATTTGTGGGGGGGGAGGGTCAGTTACATGAGGTTGCCAGACAGTAACCAACTTAAGTTCTTGCCTCTGGCATTGACCAAGAGCTTCTAGAGATAAGACCATCCCCCCTTCTTCCTGGCACAGAGAGGGAGGCATCTTCACAGATAGAGGTTTCCCTTAGAAATGTAAATGTTTCCCAACAAAGGGGCAAACAAATTCCACTCCTTGGAGCCTGAATCTCATCTGTAGTTTTAAAACTAACCAGCCTAAAAATCCTCATCATAAGCCATTTTAAAATTAAGCAGCCTAAAAATCCTCATCACTCTTTCCATAACATTACCTGGCTGGTTGATATGAATGAGGTTCTTTAGAGAAGGCTCCTTAGAGGAAATAAGCCTTAAATGGAGGAACAAATAATAAGAGATATAAGCTGAGCCTCCTCACTTTGACTATTTGTGGGATGTGGGGATATTATGGGTTATTCAGTACTGTTAGAAGTAAAATTCAGTTATTCAATAAATATCTTTGAGTACGCATGAAGGACCAAGCACCCTTCCAGAAGCTGGGACTATAACAGAGGCAAAACATCCCCAGTCCCTGTGCTCAGGAAGCATGAGAATCCTCTCATTTTAGTGCAGAGAGACTGACAATAAACAAATCAGTCAACACAGAGACGAGCACATAAGAGAAAAGGCAAGCAGAGTAAGAGGCTAGGTAGTGCCAGAGGACTGGGGTGGGGCCCTGGAAGGAGGTGAGGAAGGAATGCTATTCTATACACCTCAGAGAAGGCTTGCCTAATAAGGTGGCATCTGAACCAAAACATAAAGGAAATGAGCTAGCCAGAAATCTTGGGAAAGAATATGCCAGAGAGAGGGCAGAGTAAATGCAAAGGTATTTAGGTGGAGTGCAGGCAAGCCCGTGCAGGGAGGAGGCAGGGGGGCAACAGAAGGAAGTAGCTGCGGGGCCTTACAGCCAGGGCATGTTTGAGGATTTTATTCTGAGTGAGAAAGGAAACCATTGAGAGGGTTTTGAGAGAGAAGTGACCTGATCTGATTTCCCTTTTAGGGGGTCTCACTCTGGCTGCTCTGTGGGGAATACTCTATATGGGAGCAAAGGGCAAAAGCAGGGAGACCATTTAAAAGGTTACCATCATGCAGGAAGGAGATGACGGGAGTTTGGACAAGTGATGGTGCTGGTGAGAAAGGGTCAGATCCTGGATATATTCTGAAGATAGAGCCAACAGGATTTGCTGAAACATTCATTGTATGAGAGAAAGCATGTAATCCAGAGTTCCAGGCCTGAGCAACAGGAATGACGGAACTGTCATTTATTGAGATGGGAGGAGATGGTGGAATCAGGGGTGGTTTCAGGCAAAGTTAAATTTGCATGTCTATATGGGTATATGAGTCTGTAGCTTAAGTAGGGTCTAGGCTCAAGATGTAATCTGAAGTGTGATGAATAGGGTGTATTTAAATCCATGATACCAGAGGAGATCACCTTGGAAGTATTGTAAATGTAAATAAGAAGAGATGTGAGAACTGAGCCCTAGGGCACACCAAAGCTAGAGGTTTGAGGGACGTGGAAGATCCAGAAAAGATTCCTGGAAGGAGTGACCAGTGAGGGAAAAGGAGGGAGAGGAGGAGAAAATATTTAGAAGCCAAGTGAACACAGTATTTGAGAAAAAGGGAGCCGCCAGCTGTATCAAATTCTGCTGATAGTTCATGTAAGATCAGGACTGATAATTGACCATTGTCTGTGTCAGTCACTCTGGTGTGAATCTCAACTATAAAACGTGACAATTCCTTTTGTTTATTTTGGCTTTGGGTCCACAATTTTTTTCTGATGCTATTGTGAATTGAAGCAATTCTATTTTTCATATGTTCTTGTGTATATTGAAAATAACAGATTAAATCAGAACTTCCTGTCCCATAAAATCATTCCAATAGAGACATTGCTAATGTCTCTCATTCAGGCCTTTGGGGAAGTTGATTTCCAGATCCTAATATTAAAAATACACCCATCAATATTAGCCCTAAATCAAGGTGAGGAGTAGGTAACTATCTTTTGCATCGTGGTCACAGTCTCATTTTAGATTACTTCAGACCCATCCTTGGAAGAAGAACCTTTAAGGGAGATATGATGAGAAAACAGGCTTCTCTCACTTGCCAAAGAAACAGAGTTAAAGCCATCACCCCCAGGCCAGAGGGTCTGCCATCCTCACCTCCAAAAATGCATCCCTTCCATGTGTGACCCATGAAGAGCAGCCTGAGGTCGTAGGTGAACATCTTGGCTGATGGAGGAGCACCTACCACCACGCTGGTCCCATAGTTCATATGGCAGGATCCAAGGGCATCAATCTGAGTTTAAAATGAAGGAGATTATTTCTTATTTTTCTTAATATCTCCTGGGTTCAGAAATGCACTATATACCATCACAGTTCCAGTAATTAGTTCAGATTCCAAGTCATGATGTTAAATTAGGCCCACATGCCTTTTGTTTTCTGCTTGCTTTAAAAAATTCTTAACACAACTCTAGTCTTAACTTAATTCTTCCATACATTTTCCCTTTACTGCAGAAAGCAGAAATTAATGTGGTCATTGTTCACAGCATTTTCAGTGTACCATGGACAAAACACAGGGGGAAATTCCTGTGATATTTTCCGACCAATATCACCACTTTGGATAAGCCTTGAAAAATCATTTGAACTAAGATAAGTTGAATTAACCATACTAAATCAATTAACCTAGTTTTTTTTTTTAAGTTTAGTATGAAAATTAACCAAAATACCTTAAATGTGGGACAATGGAGTTCCTTTTGTTGGCAGCATCTCTGAGACTAACCCACATTTTCTGGTCACTCACCCATCTGGTTATTCATTAATAGTTTTTTGAATATTTGCTAGATTGTGGCAGTAGATGTTGGCATTTTTCAGAGATCAATGTTCATCAAAGTATCATCTGGAAATCAACACGCCCTAATAATATATCCAATCCCACATATTGGGTCTGTGAACATACAACTTAGAGTGCCATTTGTTGCTATAGAATAACTCTAAGTTACATGAGGAAAGGGGTGTGACAACAATGGTAAATTAAAGGCTATTTATTCTTAAATTACCAAGAGCATTAAAGCAAATTGAATCTTCTACTCAATTGTAAGCAAGATTGACTTTGTCCCATATTTCCAAGTCTCCTTATCCTACGCCAGGCTGGGGCTTTCTAATTCCAGGAGCTCTGGACCTGTTTCTCAGACCTAAATGGAGGTCTGGTGCTGCCACAATGGAGGCATATTTTAGAAAGTTGAAGGCTCCTATTTTAAGGAAATTCAGATATGAGAAAACAAAGGTCACGTGTAAAGAGTGAGATGTTGGATACATTATGGATTTGGGGGAAGAAACTGCCAAATTGGGAATAATCCCTTTTCCCCCTGATACCCCTCCTTATCTCTGCTTAGGGAGTCACTTTGTGCTATTTGGCTCATTAAAGTTCAAGAGATGGAAGCACCTTTGCCAAGAAATCCACATATATAAGGTAGATAACATTTAAAAAGTTTGCCTAGATGGTTGACTACCTGCATTCTAGTCACATGAGCGTGGTGTGATGTGATACTTAACTTTGGTCTGGCAGACCTGTGCGTAATTGTGAAAGAATTCAATCTAAAATGGAACCTGTGGGACATAAAATGGAAAATCTAATACCTGTACCCTCAGGAAAACAAAACATAAGGACTGAGAGATTATTTGTTCTCATAAATGCCTGATTACAGAAGACTGAAATATATCCCTTGGCTAATGAACATTCGCCAAGAATCTCTCCCCATCCTTAAGCCAAGAAACTTACTGCTTGGACTTGTCAAAAAGATGAGGAAGATTGGCTCTGAGCTAATGTCTGTTGCCAATATTCCTCTTTTTGGCTTGAGGAAGATTGTCCCTGAGCTAACACCTGTGCCAGTTTTCTTCTATTTTCTACGTGGGGTGCCTCCACAGTGTGGCTGATGAGTAGAGTAGGTCTGCGTCCAGGATCTGAACCCGCAAACCCCAGGCCGCTGAAGTGGAGCGTGTGGAACTTGAACCACTCGGCCATGGGCCGGCCCCTAAAATAGGTATTTTAATTGGTACCTAGAGGCTTCTAAACATATTCAAGATTCTAAAATTGCCTCTTTACAGAATACTATTTCTAAGTTAACTGAAGGAAATAAACAACAGAAAGGAGATAAAAAAGCACCTGAGGGCTCTTCCTCAGCAAGGTTGGCTGTTTCCCCTAACCCCACTGCCCCACCTCCTCTACAGCCACATTTGCCCTCTTCTAAACCCCTTCCTTTGTGTGAACTCCCTTTCTTCTCTAGTGCTGATACCTTACCAGCTGAGCCTGTTAAATCTCTCTCTTTTAAAATTAGGCCTTCTGAGGATCCTACTAAACCGGTAATTGCTTACATCCCATAGAACAAACCTGAATTTAGAGCTATAGTAAAAGAATTTTCCAAGGTAATTGATGATCCTCATAGATTTGTTGAAGAATTCAATATTGTGATTCAAACTTATCCACCTTGCTTCCCAGAATTAATCCACATGCCTGTTGGAGAAGGTCAAGCCCAGCATTAGATGAAAACTGCTAATTGGGAAAGTCCTGAACAATTTTTAGAATTCCAAGTAAGTCAACCACCAGCTCTTTCATATGAGCAAGCTCGTTCCATAGCCAAACGCTGCTTCTTGCCATCCCGAGGGCTCTCCCTACGTCAGTAGACTGGAATAAAATTCAAGCATGCACCCAAAGCCTGATGAATCTTGTAGGGGAGGAGGACATGTCCTCTCCCCAAATGGGGGTTCGTCTGGCCGGAGAACGAATTAAATTCACATGAGACAGAATAGCAAGAGAAAATTAAACAAAGCTTTATGAGGAACCATGGCCCGGGGCCTTTCTTCCCGAAGGAAGAAAGGGCACCGAAGAAGTGGGGTGCACATAGTGGTTATATAGCCCCCAAACGGGGTGTTTCACATGTGACTGAAAAATCCCTTTTACAATAGTCACGAGGCTGCTCTGTCAGCACAGCGCTTGATGGAAACGGCAGATAGGTCTGCTGTCTCAGTGAGCGCCGCAGGGTGGCAGGTGTGTTGCCTCGGGCTGGGAGGGGTCACAGATGAGCGCTGCAATCGGTTCCCAGCCTAAAGAAAGATGCTTAATCTTTAAGGAGATGCCAACGTTGGGAGGGGGAGGGAAGTCAGTTACAGGAGGTTACCAGACTAGCACAATAAAATGCAGATTTAAGTCCTTGCCTTTGGTATTGATTAAGAGTTTTTAGAGAGAAGGTCATCTCCTTTCTTCTTCCTGGTACAGAGAGGGAGGCAACTTTTACAGATAGAGATTTACCTTACAAATGTAAACGTGTCCTAACAAAGGGCAAGTTCCATTCCTCAGAGCCTCCTTGCCTGTCCCAGTTTATCAAAAGCAATGAGCCTCAAATAATCCTGATGCCAAAGAGACATATCTTGGCGTGGCCAATTCCAGGTCCCCACAATCTGTTCATGGTTACTACAGAAGACTTCAAATTGTTTTTAAAGGAAATTCTGGAATTTCAGGAATTTCAAGGAAAATACAGGGATTTTAACGGAAATTCCTGTAGACATTAACTCCAGAAGTGTCGCCTTCAATTCAATGTTTATAAACATTTAAACAGAGATCTATCTCCGTTAGTCAAGAGAACCCACATAGAATAGGAAACAATGTCCACCCTGATCTCTTCAACCCAGCTAATCAACGTCTGCACCATAGAAGATAATTCCAAAAGAAGGGCAAATAAAATCTTAAATCTTCAACTTCAACAGATGGACTCTCCCAAGCAAAGGCTCCTTACTAGACTCTGTCATTATTGTAAAAGCCTGGCCATTGGAAAAGGGACCGCTACAAGGAAAAAGGTCTAGACGACTACAGCTTTCCAAGAGCCAAGAGTCAGACTCATCCCAA